>NC_091470.1:12798682-13398682 GCF_036971445.1 Narcine bancroftii | reverse complement strand
ACTTGGTCGGGCTCTGACATTGCCCCCACCAATAGTCAGAGTCCAGTTGATTTTTACTCGCCCTGCCTAGTTGGGACTGCCAGATTACCCGCGACAGACCTGCTAAATTGGCCAGTTCAACCCACATGCACTTGGTGGTGTGAAAAGGGCTGAAGAGACAAGGTCAATTGAAAATGCTCAGACTGGGTTTCTGGCACACAACAGGCAAATCAGATTCATTCACAGTGGGTTCCTGCCATTCGCTTGGTTTAGGTTAAGCATAGGGATTGCAAGGATTGATCTCAACTCAGAGACCAAGGGGTAGGGCGTCATTGTTCAGTGAAGCCATGCAAGACCAACAGCCCAGGCCAAAGGTCTCCCAGTCATTGTCTATGTCTCTCATTCTGGTGAACATTTTCTCAGGTGGTAACCCAATGGCTCTCCTGTCACTGAGAAGGAATGATGTGGGTGAGGGGTCCTAGCCCAAAGCTTGAAGAAGTAGAATAAAGAAGAGGCCCTTTGACCCGCGAGTCTGTGCTGAACACTATGTCCAAATCAACTAAAACTCCGCTGCTTGCATCTGTTAGGATATTTCTCTATCCCTGCGCATTTATGTGTCTATCATAGATTATAAAACACTACAGCACAGTACAGGACCTTCAGCCCTCGATGCTGTGCTGGCCCATATATTCCTTAAAAAAAATTAAACCATCCTTACCCCATAACCCCTATTTTTATTTCAACCATGTGTCTTAAATACCTCAATGTTTCAGCCTCCACCACCATCCCCGGCAAGGCATTCCAGGCACCTACAACTCTCTGTTTAAAAAAAAAACTTACCCCTGATGTGTCCCCTAAACTTCTCTCCCTTCACTTTGTAGACATGTCCTCTAGTCTTTGCTATTCCTGCCTTGGGAAAAAGGTGTTGGCTCTCCACCTCTCAGAATCTTGTATACCTCTATTCATTCTCCTCCCATCCTTTTTCGCTCCAAAGAGAAAAGTCCCAGCTCGGCTAACCTTGCCTCATAAGACTTGTTTTCCAATCCAGGCCACATCCTGGTAAATCTCCTCTGTACCCTCTCCACAGCTTCTACATCTTTCCTATTATAAAATGATCAGAACGAAACACAATATTCCAAGTGTGGCCATACCAGAGATTTGTAGAAGCCTCTTAAACACGACTATTGTATCTGCTTCCACCACTATTCCGGGCACCCACCACTCTCTTGTGTAAAAGATTTGCACTGCCCATCTCCTTTAAACTTTCTCCCTCTTACCTTAAATGCATATCCATTAGTTTTGACAGTTTCCCCACAGAGAAAAGGATTCTAAATGATACCTTTTCAATGCCTCTCACAAGTTTACAAAGATTCCCCTCAGCCTGACAATCCAGGTTTGTCCAACCTCTTCCTTTAACTCGTACCCTCTAATGTGGGCAACATCCTGATAAATCTCTTCTGCATCCTTTTCAAAGCCTCCACATTCTTCCTGTAATGGGGTGACCAGAGGTGCACAGAGCAAATATTATGTTCATTAAATATTTAAGTATGTATTTACGAAAGGAATGGCCCACAAACTCACACATTAGAGGGAAGGCACATTTACAGATTGGCTAATTTCTAATTTCCATGGTAAACACAAAAATACCAAGTGCCCAGACAATAGATATATAGCACAAAATATTAACATCACTAAACACTGTCATACAATGCTCAGAGTTCACATCATCAGTGCTTTTAAGGTAAATATATTTATGTTCATTAAATTATTTTAAAACCTTCCCAAGGCCAGTTCAGTGACTGCACATGATTAGGAAAACTCACACGGCACGAGAGCAGTAAGTGGTGCACAGATTCAACAAGAGAAATAAGCTACACATCTCTCAGCCCACACCTCCCCTGGGGTACAGAGCTCTGATGCAGGTGACACCATTCAAGTGATTACCATACAATTCTACCTGTCAGCCAGCTCAGCCATTACTGGGATGTTGACTGATGTCCTCATTTATTCTTCACACACACACACCCACACATTGTCCCTCTCGCTGGTGCTCTCCCTCATTCATGCAGAGTCACACACATGGACACATCCACAGAAACACACATTTTGACACCCACATATTGACCCTCTTCCTCTCTGATACTCTTGATCACCCTCTTTTACACTCACACACACAAAATTGACGTTGGTTGAAAGGGGAAATTTACTCCCACCTCCCACATCTGTCCTTCATCACCTGAAAAGAACAGGCACAAGGACAAGCCCAAGCTACCACAAGTTCCAATATCTTCTTCGCTCAATAACTCCAAGTCCAGACTGCTGTTCAACGAGTCACCTCCTTCTCAAGGCTAACAAGCAACAAATCGAGACTTTCCAGCCACTCCACCAATTATTTCTTGGAAAAGGTCACTGGGAGCCGGATATATCTGAAGACGCAATCCCCCTGTGCAGAACTGTCACTGTATTGCAATGAAACCTTCAGGGAAGCAAAGAGACGGGTACCATTTATTTAAAGCAGATCTGTCCATCAG
The DNA here is from genome assembly GCF_036971445.1 of Narcine bancroftii. NCBI lineage: Eukaryota > Metazoa > Chordata > Chondrichthyes > Torpediniformes > Narcinidae > Narcine > Narcine bancroftii. Next base: position 13,396,172 of record NC_091470.1, on the reverse strand, counting down.
GGAGTTGGGGGTTAAGTTTACGGGCACATCTCCCTCATGCTTCAGAGTCTCAGCCTCCTCAATGATCAGGCCTTCAGTGCCTACAGTTCAGTGCCACTTGGCTACAGGCCTTGCCCCTTGGGCTACAAGTTGCACAGCTGCTTGCATGTGAGACACCAGCTGCTGCTGGGAACAGGAGGGAGGAGATAGCACAACGAGAAAGTCGAGAGAGGGTGGCACACAACAGGGCAGACAGGGTCTGGTCAATCCTGAGGCACAGCTACAAGCTCCTGAAGGGCTTGGAGGAAGGAGAGCACAAGACAGGCAGCCGGGCAACATTCATTGTACTGCAGCGGGTCGGTTATAAGCACATGTAAGCCTTAATAACGGTTGTAATTTGGGATGAATTCTTCATACACAATGAAACTTGTACAATTTGAGGGCTTTAGAGAGGGATGTCAGTTCTTCTCACATTCTTCCCCCTTATCTGTCAAAAGTGAAATGGAGAGCTCTTTATCCAGCATACAAAGTGGAGGAGAAACTCCTTTATTCATTGTCAAAGAGGTCAGAAAGGCATCTTGGTCACTGTGCATGCTGAGTAAAAGGTCCTCCATTACACCAAAGCCATTTTCTTCACTAAACCCATGGCTATCCTGGGTTGCTGTCCTTCACAGTGCATGCCTGGGCTGTTTGTTGTTTGGAAGGTGTGTGTCCTTGGTCTGCCTGTCTGGCTGAGTGCAGAATGGCGTCTGTCCAAGTATGGGCACAAGCTTGTTGTCTATCCAAGCAAGAGCAGGTGTCTGTCTGAGCTCGGGGCGGTGTTTCTCTCTCCGAGCGCGGGGCGGTGTTCGTCTGTCCGAGTGCGGGGCGGTGGCTGTCTGACCGAGCTCAGGGTAGTATCTATCTGGCTGGCTTAGGTCAGGGCAGTATCTGTCTGTGCTCAGGGCGGTGTCTGTCCATCTGCATTTGGGGTGGTGTCTGACCGAGCAAGGAACAATGTGCATTGTCTGTCAGTATTTGTACAGGTTTCACTGTTGTGTAAAAAATGCCAGATTTAGATAAATCCGAAAGCTGAAAGAAATCCCACACCCGTCCATTCCTGAAACAGACCGAATTTGTGAGTGGGTTTTGCAACAAAAACACCAATGCATTGCTACACAGAAGCATGTTACTACTTACATCTGAAATGCTCAGGGACCCAACTGATTTGTCTGAAAATATGTTGCACAGAATCGAATGACGGGTGAATGGTTCTCCTTTGAAACACTCGACACTAGCGTGCCAGGTGCGTCAGACGTGGAATCTCAATTGACTGGTCTTTAATTTTAAATGCTTTACATGTTTGGGATCGGCATTGCAATGAACATGGTCGCAAGCTGCGACACGGCCCTCGGCTTCTCCCGAGTGCCTCCAGCCATGTGCCACACTTGGATGGAGACGGCAATGGGACACGAGAAACAGAAGGGTCAGAAGTGGCCACTGTCGGATGTGTGAGGCAGCGTGTCGCTGGCAGAGTCCGACGCGTCACTGGAGGACCATAAACGGAGGTGCAGAGGCAGCGAGTGGCGTTGGCTGATCGGGCTCAGGGATTTGTCCTGCAGTTTGTCTTTGCTCCTACTCTTCAGAAATGCAAATTTTTTCCGGGTGGACGCTTAATTGAAGAATCAGAACAATCCAGCACCCCAGGAATTTGGGGAGCAGGGAAGAAGAAATAAAGGAAGAAGGAAATTAAAAATAAAAATGACATTAAAATAAAATACATCCAATGATTCCCTCTGCCCCCTCCCGCCAACAAGAAACAACTTCATTCAGATTAGAATCACAGTGGAAAAATGAGTTGGTTCATCATTTTGACAACTCAATTATCCAGACTTTTCAAAAACATCAATTTGTAAATGCATTCCTTAGTGCTTCTACATGTAATCAAATAAAACATAAAACATTACAGCACAGAACAAGCGCTTTGGCCCACAATGTTGTGCTGACCTAGAGAAGGTTGAGAATTAGACATTCATTAATAGAGTTGTGTAGACACACCAACAGGCCCTTTGGCCCATAAGATCCACGACATCCATCAAGTTTTCATCTTATTTGGTCCATAGTCTGTTCTGCTGTAACAATTCAAGTGCTCATTCAGGGCCACCAGCTCTCTTCTCGTTGCTCCCTTTGGGCACAAGATACAGAAGCCTGAATTCCAGCACCTCTGGGTTCAGGAACAGTTTTTATCCAACACATTTCAGGCTTTTGAACCTAAACTAATAATCCACAGTCACAAGGTCCAATGACAACTACAGGATGCACAATGTTAAGAATTTTGGGATTTGATAACGACGACCATGAAAACAACGGAGCCTGTCTGGTTCCACCAGAGGAGGAAATCTGCTGACCTCACGGTATCTGTCCGACGTGAATCCAGACCCACCCCCGATGGGCGTCCCTGAAACGTTGGTGGGCTTTCCATTACCATTGTCCAGTTGGACTGAAGAGGTTCAAGAGGGTGCTCAGTTAGGGATGGGTAATAAATGCTAGGTTTGTTACCAAAGCCCAAAACCTAAGGGTCTGTAAGTTCCCACCAGTCTCCTCTTCACCAGCTTATAATGACTAATAAACCTGAGAAAAAAAACCAAAGCAAAACCATAGCAAAAGATACCAGAATATCTCAAAAACCCAACTGCAGCAACTCAGTGTCTGAAGGTTGGGGACCTTTCTAACCTCATCTGAAGGGTGGGACCTTCCAATCCCAGCTCAACCCAACCCAAGGGTGCAGACCTTTACTATCCCAATTCCACTGAGCTTTGTCTCATATCCCTCGTTACATTTTCAAATACTTTGCCGCCAGGTTATATTGTCATAGAGTTCTAGAGCAGAGAAACAGGCCCTTTGGCCCACTTTGTGCAGGTCCAGCATGTTGTCTACTCAAAACCCAATAGGCAGCAGGGTTAGCGCAACGCTGTTACAGCGCCAGTGATCGGGACTCGGGGTTAGAATCCCACGTTGTCTGTCAGGAGTTTATAGATTCTCCCCATATCCACGTGGATTTCCTCCGGGTGCTCCAGTTTCCTCCCACTCTTCAAAATGTACCGGGGCTGCAGGCAAATTGAGTGTAATTGGATAGCACGGTCTCATGGCTCGGTTGTATCTCTAAATTTAAACTAGTCCCATTTGCCTGCATTTGCCCTTATCTCTCTAAACCTTCCCTAATCATTGACTTGTCTAAATGTCTTCTAGGCTCTGCAACCACCACTTCCTGACAACTTGTTCTACATGCCTACCATCCTTCGTGTGAAAATGTTGTCCCCTGGGCAGGGCAATGCCAATCAGTGATGTCTGTATTCCTGGAACAAATGAAATAAAATCTGAGAGATGGTAAAGCTCAACCGAGTCAGCGCAGAGATATGGTTTGGCCGAATCGCTGAAACTGGGTCAATTTTAACACACTATAATCAGCTGATAGTGTAAGTCGAACGAAAGACAAATGACACAGCCCCTGGGTCAGGCATTTCTGCCAACTCTGCCAGGATCACCGCTCCTCTGCCCTTTACCTTTACTGGGAGTACCCGCTGCCGATTCCTCCAGCGAAGCGGATCCTTGTGAGGAGTTGTCCAAGCCCACCTTCGGTGTCGGTGAAGCGATCGGTGGGTCCGCTGGTTCTGTTTGCCGGGTCTGGCCTTCTGGGGCAAGTTTGGGGCGCTCCTTGGCACTTTCTTTCTTGGGTTTCATGAGCTTAACGAGTGCCTTTGCAGTCACCCAGTGATTTTTCCTTTGGGAAAGAATAATTCGCAGGTTATGACCCTAAAAGTGCTTGTTCTTTTGCTGGTGAACATGATGCAAGACTGAGGAAACAGTGACAATCTCACTGCATCCCTGGTAGATGCAGACCCCAGTAATCTCTCACGTTGGGCCCATTAGCAGCACTGCCTACAGGTCTGGACATCACACATTAGGGATGATACTTTGGGTTGGAAAAGTCCCAAACTTTTGTAGGGGTTCAAAAGGTCCCCTCCCCAAGGAGGTTGAGTTCAGTTGGAGTTGGAAAGATCCCACTCATCATTTGAGGTTAGAAAGGTCCCCACCCCTCAGATGTTTTAAATGTAGACATACAGCACACTAACAGGCCATTTTGGCCTACGGGTCCGTGCCACCTAATTTACACCCAATTAACCTACAACCCCCAGTACGCTTTGAATGGTGCGAGGAAACCAGAGCGCCTAGGGAAAACCCACGCAGATACGGGGAGAAACTCCTTACAGGCAGCGCGGGATTGGAACCCTGGTTCCGATCATCGGCGCTAGAAAAGCATTGTGCTAAACATGCTGCCCTGTTGAGCTGAGATCGGAAAGGTCTCGCACCGGGGAGGTTGAGTTGAGATGGGATTGGAAAGGTTCCAACCTTTTGATGGAATTGGAAAGGTTCCACTCCACGGACGTTAAAAACCTTCCCCTCTCAATTCTATTACTGGGAGATTTGCAGCCAATTTGCCTTGGATCTCTTGAGCTTTGACTTTTAACCAGTTTCCTTTTGGATCCTCGTCAATGGCCTTACTGAAGTCTGCATGGTCTATAGTTAAACATCAATGTCCAAGTTGAGGGAGGAACACATAACTGTGATGTAGGGGGTTTGTAGGAACCATCTCACAGATGATTTAATTTGCAAAGTAAGGTGATACCTTTTTGAGGTTGGCTCGTAGAATTTATACTGGTCCATGATTTTCTCTTCTAGTTTCTCCTTTTGTCTTCTTAGGGAATTTAACTTGTCTCTGGAAGAGGAAATGGATGCACAATGGTTAATCAATACAGGAGTCTGTGGGGGTAACACATCTCACGTGAGCAAGTCTCCAAGATCCATGCATGTTGCAACCTTGGGACGAGGACCATTCCCTCTGGTTGTTTGCTAAAATTCTCAGTCTGAGTTTTTGACTAGTGGGAACAGAGATGCTGGCAATAAAACTAGGAAAATGTTAGCCAGCCATGGGGAAGGGAGTGGAGAGTTGGAGGGGATCCTGGAGAAGTTGGTATTTTCATGGACATTATTGTCAGGCTGTCTGGTCAAGAGCATTGTGACAACACCTCCATCCAATGCTCCTGCCCCTTCGTTTGACCCTTGGACACGTTTTCATGGAAGTGGGAACGTACGACGTTGGTTTCACTGCTGAACTACCCATGCAGATACAGGAATACACTGCTTTATGAAACCTTCCATAAGCCAAAATGGCGTAAAGCAAAGGCCCATTTACTACTATTGAAGGCTATTTTCGTAAAAGTGAAAACCCACCCACTCTCTGGCACCACTATGGATTTGAATACATGGTTGAAAAAGTGATAAGATTAAATGTGATAATGGTTCGACTGGGCTTCTAGCATTTTAACATCAGATTCATTCACAACTGTTTCCTGACTTTCCAGAGTTAGGTTAAGAACAAGGATATAGATTGGTCTCAATTTAGAGTCTCAAGTAACGGCAGGTCATCTGGGTGCCATGAAAACGAAAACGAACAATAAACACAGCAGCTCTCAACTCACATATACTGCTTCTGTTCCTCGTGGTAGAGTTCCTTGCTTTCCATTGACCTCTCAAGGAGATTTTGGTTCTGTTGATTCAGTGACTGAATCTGATTCAGCAGGTAGAGATTCTCCTCTTCCAGGTTGCTCTTCAGTTGAGTCAACAGCTTTGTGCAAGAGAGGAAGGGTGAGGAGTGGGAGTTAGACACCCATCAATCTGCTCAGCCTGTATCTGAAGGGAACTAACCACAGTACACTAGACCATAGAAACAGGCCCTTCAGCCCATCTAGTCCATGCCAAACTATTAATCTGCCTAGACCCATTCACCTCCATACTCCTCCCATCTATGTATCCATGTACCTACCCAAATTTTTGTTAATTGTTAAAACGGAGCCCGCATTCCAAGTATCAGGCCACGGAGATCCCTAGGGTGGCGTGGCTGGCGTAATGGTTAGCGCAACTCTATTACAGTGCCAGCGATCGGGACTAGGGTTCGAATCTTGCACTGCCTGTAAGGAGTTTGTACGTTCTCCCTGTGATTGTGTGGGTTTTCCCTGGGGGCTCCAGTTTCCACCCACCATTTGAAACATACCGGGAGCTGTAGGTCAATTGGGTGGCACGGATTCCATAGAATGCTACAGAACAGAAAACAGGCTATTAGGCCCTTCAATCTTTGATACAAAGATTGGTGGTGTTGTGGACGTTGAATGATACAAAGATTGGTGGTGTTGTGGACGGTGAATGACACAAAGATTGGTGGTGTTGTGGACGGTGAGGAGGATTACCGTAGATTAAAAGGTGATTTAGGAAGGCTGGAGGTGTGGGCTGAGAAATGGCTGATGGAATTTAATAGATAAATGTGAGGTGTTACATTTTGGAAAGGCAAATCTAAATAGGTCATATACATTAAATGGTAGGCTATTGAGATGTGCTGAGCAACAAAGGGATTCAGGAGTTGTGGTAAATAGTACCCTCAAGGCTGATACTCAGGTGGATGGTGTGGTGAAGAAGGCATTTGGGATGTTGGCCTTCATAAAACGGAGTATTAAATTCAAGAGTAGGGAGGTTATGATGAAATTGTACAAGGCATTGGTGAGGCCAAATTTGGAGTACTGTGTACAGTTTTGATCACCAAATTATAGGAAAGATATAAACAAAAGAGAGAGTGCAGAGAAGGTTCACGAGAATGTTGACAGGATTTCAAGGTTTGAGTTACAGGGAAAGGTTGTGCAGACTAGGGCTTTTTTCTCTGGAGCGCAGAAAATTGAGGGGGGACTTGATAGAGGTGTTTAAGATTTTAAAAGGGACAGACAGAGTAAATGTGGATAGGCTTTTTCAATTAAGAGTTGGGGAGATTCAAACTAGAGGGCATGGTTTAAGATTGAAGGGGGAAAATTATAAGGGGAACATGAGGGGAAATTTCTTTACGCAGAGGGTGGTTGGGATGTGGAATGAGCCTCCGGCAGACGTGGCCGAGGCGGGATCATTGGTTATATTTAAGGAAAGACTGAATAATTACATGGAGAGGAGAGACTGGAGGGGTATGGACCGGGTGCTGGTCAGTGGGACTAGGAGGGTGGGGATTTGTTACGGCATGGACTAGTAGGGCCGAACTGGCCTGTTCTGTGCTGTAAGTGGTTATATGGTTATAGTCTGTGCTGACCACGATTCTGCTAGTCCCACTGACCTGCTCCCACTCCATAGCCCTCCAAACCTCTCCCATCCATGTACCTATCCAATCTATTCTTAAAATTCAAGATCAAGCCTGTATTCACCACATCAGATAGCAGCTCATTCCACGTTCCCACCACTCTCTTGAGTGAAGAACTTGCTCCTAATGTCCCCACTAAACCTTTCCCCTTTCAGCTTTAAACTATGACCTCTTGTATTTATCTCCCACAATCTAAGTGGAAAAAGTTTTCCTACATCCATTCTGATTCATAATCTTGTAAAACCATATCAAACTTGTGAACTAGGCAACTGAATCAATGATGCAGAATCACAAGTCAAATCCTACCACGTCAGCTCATGAGTTTAAATTCAGTTTGGTTGCCCCATTACAGGGAGGATGTCAAGTCTTTGGAATGGGTACAGGAGAGGTTTAGACAAACTTTTCTGGAGTGCAGGAGGCTGAGGGGGTTTCTCTGCAACTGCAAATGCATGCAGGGCAAATGAGCAATGAACCATGGGCACCCCTGATGAAGCCATGGCAGTGGACGGATCATTACTCTTCCTCGCTCCCTTGGTAGAGTGCCATCGAATGGGGGTTCAAAACCAGCCCTCGCCAGGAACCCTGGAGTGAGGTTAAAGCCGCAAGAACCTGAAACGTTGGTTACCCTCGACTTCCTGTGGACGCTGCCTGACCTGCTGAGTTTCTCCAGCATATTTGTGCATTGGTCTCAGCCCCAGCATCTGCAGGCTTTCTTGTCTAATTGCACCAGAGATCTGTGCCTGCCTGTAACAAATACTGAGTTGGCCTTTAGCTCCCGTGTGAACCTGGAGTGAGGGAGTTCTCAATGTCAAGTCCCACATCACCATCTCTCTATTAAAGAATCACCAAGTTACACTGGTGGGATTTGGTTGCACGTGAGGCTGGTTCGGTTGGAAACATAGTGGCTAAAGACCAGGAGTCTTCACCAACCCACCAGCATGGCTTTAAGCACCCATCGGTACCTCACAATGATTGTCCATCTTGGTCTGCGAGATGTCGAGGTTCTGGTGCTGTTCCTTCAACTCGTGATACTGGGCCTTCCACCTCTCCAGATCCAGTTCAGTGCAGCTCAGACTGTTCCTGCACTCCTTGGTGAGGCTTTGCAACCTCTCGTACTCTTCCTTCAACACACTGTTCATCGAGTGCAGCCTGCCCCACACACACACACACACACACACAGATTAGAACGTGCGAATCGCAACATCGCAGCTTCAATATTGTGCTTTGAAATCGAGCCAAGGACACTGAGGGAGTGACAAGAGCTCACTTTGAAATGAAGCATCAGTTCACTTGAATGGATGCCAAGGATTCTTGGAGAGCCTGGTGATCAGGAATCTCAGAAGCAGGGATCATCACCTGGTGATCAGGAATCATGAGCAGGGAGATCCCCACTGGATGAGTCTTCAGTTGCATCTCTTCTGCCCCCACCTGTCCACACAGGTCCCAACTCCACCTGTCCACACAGGCCCCTACTCCACCTGTCTACACAGGTCCCAACTGCACCTGTCCACACAGGCCCCAACTCCACCTGTCCACAAAGGCCCCAACTCCATCTGTCCACACAGGCCCCAACTCCACCTGTCCACACAGGCCCTGTCCCCACCTGTTCACACAGGCCCCAACTCCACCTGTCCACACAGGCCCCAACTCCACCTGTCCACACAGGCCCCAACTCCACCTGTCCACACAGGCCCCAACTCCACCTGTCCACACAGGCCCCAACTCTACCTGTCCACACAGGCCCTGTCCCCACCTGTCCACACAGGCCCTGTCCTCACCTGTCCACACAGGCCCCAACTCCACCTGTCCACACAGGCCCCAACTCCACCTGTCCACACAGGCCCTGTCCCCACCTGTCCACACAGGCCCCAACTCCACCCGTCCACACAGGCTCTGTCCCCACCTGTCCACACAGGCCCCAACTCCACCTGTCCATACAGTGCCCACCCCCACCTGTCCGCACAGTCCCCGCCCCCACCTGTCCGCACAGGCCATGTCCTCTCCTGTCCGTATAGGCCATGCCCTCTCCTGTCCACACAGGCCCTGCCCCCACCTGCCCACACAGCCCCCACCTCCACAAAGGGCTCACATCCAGACTTCTTCCCCACCTCTCCATACAGATTCCACCCACACCTGCCCACCAGACCCTGCCCTCACCTGCCCACGAAGGCCCAAACCAGCCTGTAATAATTCCAGACTCCAGGTCCATCTTTACTTGTCTGCCCAGACCCCTGGGTGCACCTGACCCCTCTTCCTGGGTGCACCTGACCCCTCTTCCTTTGTGCACCTGGCTCTCACCCTTTTTTTTGAATATTTTATTTTTTTTCCAAAATTTTTACATCGTAACATTTTAAATACATAATATATCAAACTTTTTCTCACAAACACAACAAAAAAAAACATAACAGTCCCTCCCCTCCCCCCCCCCCCAATACATACAGATCAATTCACCGTCAGAGCTTACGTATATTTTAAGTATATAGAGTACAGTTGGGGAAACTACGTTTTTGTAGATATATTAGTTACTTTTATTCCCTTGTTCCTTTTTAATACTGTATCTGGGCCCCTGTGGTCCAGGTACGGCTGCCAGACCTTTACAAAGTGCCATATTTATTCTTTAGTTATATGTGATTTTTTTTTCCATGAGTATACAGCTGTTCATTTCTGCAGCCCATCCTGCTATGACGAGGGGGGAGTCGGGCTTCCAAGTGATCGCGATACATTTTTTCGCTGCGGCCAGTGCTATTTTATAAATGAGATTTGATATTTGGTCAACTTGTCACTTATTCCCATGAAATTATCTACTAGATATTGCTCTGGGGTGCCTGTGAAGGCCACTCCTGTTAGCCTGGTTAATTTTTTTGCGATTTCCTGCCAAAATGGCCTCACTTTCATACACGACCATGTGGCATTTAAAAAACCTCCTGTCTCAGTCCCACATCTGAAATACATCTCAGAAATTTCGGCTTTTGATCTGTGTAACTTTTGATCTGTGTAATTGGCGCAAAAAATTATACAGAACCTGTCCACGACTTGGATTTATAACTGATGCCATATCGTCCTTACACCAATCTGACCAGCTTCTTTCTGAACTCACCACCCCCAAGTCCGACTCCCATCTTTCCCTTGACCTCTACAACCCAGGTTTTGCACTTTTGCTCTGGAGAGCAGAGTACATTTTTGCCCCTGGTTCTCACCTTGTCACGTCAGCCTTCAGCTGCCGGTTCTCCTCCGTGATGACCGAGTTCCTCCTGACCTCACGCTGTAGGCTCTCCTGCTGGGCCCTCAGTTCAGTCTCCAGCTGCTCCAGCCCTGCCTGTTCCTTCAGCAGCCCCAGATACCTGCATGTCGGGACACAATAAAGCAATCACACCAAGTTCCAGTGCTGGAGAAACTCAGCAAGTCACTTTATATGGCAAAGATACATAATAAATTTTTCATTCAACATTGTGTTTTCACTGGAATCACTGTGGAAGGACTCACAGGCTGCGGGCGACTTGCGGTCAAGAGGACCCACAGAAGCTGTGCGCTACCAATGGGAACCAGATATAGGAACTAGAATTCGAGAGGGAGCTGAGGGCAAATAGAGCTCCCGAAGGGCCTGGGGCATGGAAAGTTTCCTAATCTTATTGGAGGTTTGGACCTGGAGCTCAAGTGACCAACGTGAGGCTGCATGAGGTGAATCCACCAACACTCAAGAGTCTCTGAAGGGACTCTCTTTTGCTTCTCTTTCTCTTACTGGGAGTGCCGAGTAATGCTAATGGAGGTTCTTTGGTTGCCTTACGTCAGGCAAAAGTTGAAGTATATCATGCATATTACATTTTTATTATTACAAGACAATAAACCCCATTTACTGTGAATGTCCCACCTTAGATTGTCCTTGACTTTTCCTCCTGCTCCTGTTCAGCTACTGACCCATCGTGAGCTAGTGGAGTTGTTCTAGTGAACTGGTGCGGACTCGAAAGGCCGACTTGGCCTGTTTCCGCTCCGTAAATGGTTATATGGTTATAAAAGGGACCTTGGAAATTTGAACTTTGAGCTGCAATATTTAACTTCAACCACTGGAGGTCTCAAGAGTTGGAAGATCCATGCACAAGGGAGGTGAAATCTCTCGCGCTCCCTCTCTCTCTTCAACTGTATAAATTTAAAAGTTTTTAAAATTAAAAAAAATTTAGACATTTTAGCCCACAAGTCTGTGTCGCCCAATTTACACCCCATTAACCTACACCCCTGGTACATTTTTGAATGGTGGGAGGAGCCCCCAGGGAAAACCCAGGCAAACATGGGGAGAACGTACAAATTCCTTACAGACAGCGTGGGATTCGAACCCCGGTCCTGATCGCTGGCGCTGTAAAGGCATTGCGCCAACTGTGCCGCCCTTAAAGGTTCCAATATTGTCACGTTTAGAATGTAACATACATGAAATTCTTTAACTTTATCTACCGTAAGGAAGTCAGAGAGTCACCACTTTGCCCAGCAACCCTCGCAGAAATGAGGTCCCAGCGAGGAACAAACTCAAAATGAAGGTGGGCTGAAAGGTGGCAGATGGCGTTTAATACAGATAAATGTGAGGTGCTTCATTTTTGGCAGAATAATCAAAACAGGACATATGCAGTGAAGGGGAGGGCATTGAGGAATGCAGAGGAACAGAGAGATCTTGGAATAACGGTGCATCATTCCCTGAAGGTAGATAGAGTGGTAAAGAAGGATTTTGGTATGCCGGCAGACCAAATCAAAGCATAGAATATAGGAGTTGGGAAGTGATGTTGAGACTATTCAGGTGTTGGTGAGGCCAAATTTGGAATACTGTGTGCAGTTCTGGTCACCAAATTATAGGAAGGATGTCAACAAGGTAGAGAGGGATTACAGTATCTAGAATATGGAGAAAGATTGATTAGTCTGGGTCTTTATTCATTGGAGCGTAGAAAGTTGAGGGGGGATTTGATAGAGGTATTTAAAATTATGAGGGGGGTAGATAGAGTAGATGCAAATAGGCTCTTCCCCTTGAGGGTAGGAGAGTTTGGAATAAGGGGTCATGAGTTAAGGGTTAGGGAACAAAAGTTTAGAAGTAACATGAGAGGGAGCTTCTTCACTCAGAGAGCGGTGGCTGCGTGGAATGACCTTCTGGAAGTGGTGGTTGTGGCAGGGTCAGTTTTATCATTTAAGAGGAGGTTGGATGGGTGCATGGATGTGAGGGGATTGGAGGGTTATGGCCAGGGAGCAGGCAAGTGGGACTAGAGGAGATCACTTAAATCAGTGCGGACTAGAGGGGCCGAGATGGCCTGTTTCCGTACTGTATTTGTTATATATGGTTCATCTTGGACCAGGTCTTCACTGAACAATGCCACAGAGCTGCACAAAAAGCTCTTCAAGCCCAGAACCCTGCTAAAACCTGGGTGAATCTATCACAGGGTTTAATCAATGGATATTATCTGGCTAAGCCAATTACTTAAAAGTCAAACAAAAACACAAGAAGAACTCAGTAGGTCAAGCAGCATCTACGAAGCCAAAAGGTGTTTCAGGTTGAGAGTTCACACAGGACAAGACAAGAGAGGGGAAAAATCAGTGCAGTGTAATAGGAGAAAGGGGTGAAAGGGGGGCTGGAGAGTGATGGATGGAAGCCGATGATGGGAAGATGGAGCTACATTGGGGAAGGGGAGACAGAGGGACAGGTGGAAATTTGATATGTGCGCTACCCGAAATGAACGTACATCCCTCTCTGAACCAGGTACAGAGGGGTACAAATGCTGCCACAAATAACTTGCATTTGCGTACAACGATAGCCCCAAAATATTTACAAGGAGAAGGGATGCCACAGCTGGAAATTAGATTAATTTTAGCAAATTGGTGGGGAAGAGCGGGGGTTAGTTGAGAGGACAGAGGGGCAAGGAGAGGGGAGGGAGGGGCAGGGAGAGGGGAGAGAGGGACAGGGGAGGAGAGGGGCAAGAAGAGAGGAGAGTGGAGCAGGAGTTAATGAAAGTGCAAGAGACAGCAAGAAGTTGAATCAAGACAGGGACAAAGTTTGAGGGGAGGGTTCCCTGCTGTCTGAGTCCTCTATGGTCCAGCAGCCTTACTTTTCCTCTAGTTCCTTGTGCTTGAATTCCAGGTTCCTGTACGATGCCTTGAAGCTGGCCTGCTGGGCGATGAGTGCCTCGCACTCCGCAGACTGCCTCTCGCTGAGCAGCACCAGCCGTTCATTGTCCTGGAGCAGGGAGTCGTGAGTGGCCTTCAGCTCCTCCTTCTGCCTGGCCATGTTCTCCTTTTCCTTCTCCAGCCCAACCTGCACATTCTGCAGCATCGCATTCTGGCCCATCAGCGCAACACTCTGTGAGTTCAGGGTGGAGTTCTCAACCTGCAGCGGCAACACCCCCGTCAAAGTACAGGTATCGTCAAACAGCGTCACGAGGTAATGCACAAACCGCAGACTGGGTGCAGAGAAGAGCAGCGGGTGAATGGGCAGAGATGAGGCACAGGAGAGGTGATGTGAAGGGAAGAAGTGGGGGGGGGGGGTGTTCCACCATGGCTTGATGTGGGGAAGGGCAAGGAGAGGATGATGGTGAGTGGCAAGGGGGAGAAAGGGAAGCGGGGAAGGGTAGGGAGTGGGGGAGGGGAGGCAGGGAGGCAAGAGAGAGAGGGAAGGCAAGAGGGGAGGGTTAGGTGAGGGAGTGGGAGGGTGAGGGAGTGGGAGGGTGAGGGAGTGGGAGGGGTGAAGGAAGGGATGAGGCGAGGGAGAGGGAGTGGGAGGGTGAAGGAGTGGGAGGGTGAGAGGTGAGGGAGTGGAAGGGTGAGGGAGTGGGAGAGACAAAGGAAAGGATAGGGTGAGGGAGAGGGGATGGGAGGGACGAAGGAAAGGATGGGGCGAGGGAGAGGGGATGGGGAGGGGAGAGAAGGAGGAAGGGGGAGGGGAGTCAGAAAGCTGGAACGTGGACATGGTTGGAGTTGTGGCAGAGGGAGTTACCTGCAGCTTGGCGTTTTGTATCTGCAGAGCATTGCTGTGTTCCTGCATGGACGCAGCCTGTCGCTGCAGGACGGCGATATGAGAGTTGACTGCACTGTTCTGGGCTTCCAGCTGCTTGATCTGCCCCTGTAGCAGCTCCTTCTCTGCTTGTAAGGCTGCATTCTGTGAATACAAGAGGCCACTTCAGCTACAGCAAGGCAACACGCTGAATCCTACTGCCGCAACACCTGAAAAATACTCGGTTAAGTTTCAATGGAATGAAATCGAAATTTGGAACTAAATGTACAAATTATTTCTCGCCAGAAGGTGTCTTAGAGTAGGGTTGTTGGTATGGAGTGGTATAATTTTTAAAAATGTAGACATAAGGCATGGTAACCGGCCCTTTTGGCCCCCACGAGTCTATGTCGCCCAATTAACCTAAAACCCCTGGTACAGTTTGAATAGTGAGAGCCCCCAGGGAAAACCCATGCAGACATGGGGAGAGCGACCAAACTCCTTCCAGATAGCGCGACACTAACCGTGTAGCCTGATGCAGCTGGCTTTGACATGGGCTGGAGGAAGATTTAGAATGGAAATTAAGTGGTTTTGAAAGATATTTACAATCTTATCCTGTATTTTGTGAGCTTGTTGATATTCATAGGGACACAATGGAAATCCACTGTACAGAGTGAGGCCTCTTGCAGGGTGACCCTAACCTTGGGTGCTGTTTATATGGAGTTTGCACGTTCACCCTGTGACCACGTGGGTTCTCCCCCCCCCCACCCCCGGGCGTCCGAAGTCGGTAGATTAATGGCCCTGTGTGTGTGTGGGTGAGGTGTAGGATCAGCTGATGAGGGTGTGCGGAGAATAAACTGGGATTGTGGTAGGGTCAGTGTGCACGGGTGGGTGATGGTCAGCACAGCCTTGATGGGCCAAAGGACCCATATCCATTTTGGAAATGTAATTCACACTGAAGTGTGAAAAACAAAGTAACCACTTTGCTGTCAACGAGCTTCAACTCAGCAGTCTGACAAAGGTCAATGATCTGTTTAACTCATTGGAAAAGTGAGTAAATATTTGCTCCCTTGCTTGTGGTCACATCATTATTTATTGCAGTGAGATTGTATCAGGTAGACTTTGGTACTCAAACCTGTGAGGAGAAGCAGCAGAAACAAAGGAACTCCAGAAGACCATATGTTCCTGATTAGCCAGGGCATCAAAGGTTATGGGGAGAAGGCCGGGCAGTGGGGCTGAGTGGGGAAATGGATCAGCTCATGATTAAATGCAGGCTGAATGGTCTATTTTTGCTCCTATGTCTTATTGTTACTGTAGCAATGGGGTAAGGAATTGAAGAGGAGCGGGAGCCTTTGGAAAATCTCCAAGAAATGCTACACTTGCACCCACACCTCCTCCCTCACCTCCACTCGGAGCAGAAATAGGCTATTCAGCCTATCGAGTCTGCCCTGCCATTCAATCATGAGCTGATCCATTTTCCCACTCAGCCCCACTGCCATAACCTTCGATGCCCTGGCTTAAATGCACCCAATGATCTGGCCTCCACAACCACCTGTGGAAACACAGTCCTTCCAAGTGAAGCCACACTTCACTTGCGAATCTGCAAAGGTCATTTACTGCATCCGGTGCTCTTGATGTGGCCTCTACATTGGGGAGCCTGGATGTGGACCGGGAGCTGCTGGCGGGGCCACTGGCTCACCATGCTGCGCTCCAGTCTCAACGTCTGCCACGGTCCTCAGGAGGTTGTACATTCCTCCTGTGCGTATGTAAGCCTTCGGGTTGCTAGGCTAACTGCCCACCATAATTACATAAATCCAGTGCTCCCCTTGCAGCCTCCTCTACGTCGATGAGACTGGACGTAGACTGGGAGATTGTTTTGTGAGTACCCTTGCTCTGTCCGCTGCAATAGCAAGGCCCTCCCAGTGGCCATCTATTTCTACTCTTTATCCCATGGCTACAGTGACAGGACTGTTCGTGGCCTCATCTGTTGCCTCATTGAGGCCAACTGCAAATTGGAGAAACGATTCCTTATGTTCCATCTTGGCATTCTCCAACCAGATGGCATCAATATCGACCTCCAATTCTCCTGGCCCCTCTGTCCCGCTTCCTCCAGCTCTCCACCCCCTTCCTTTCATTCTCTAAGCAGAGATCTACCCTTCTTAGCCCTCTACTCTCTCCCTCCATCATTTTTCAGCTTCTATCTTCCTATCCGTATCCATTTATGACCTCTCATCTGTTAACCTGTGCTCCTATCCCCTCCCCTTCTCTTCACTCCCCTGACCTTTTTTACTCAGTGTCTGCCTGTTTTACCAGATTCCTATCAAAGGGCTCAGGCCTGAAACGTTAGTTACCCTTCACTTCCCAAGGACGCTGCTCGACCTGCTGGGTTTCTCCAGCACCTCTGTGTACTGCACTCGGCCCCAGCATCTGAAGACTTTCTGGTATAACTCACAGATACAAAAAACTGTCGCCGATGAGATGCTGGAATATTAGCTTAAATTTAAAATTTTTAATATTTTTTAATTTAAAATTTTTTTTAGACATACAGCATCATAACGGGCCATTTAGGCCCACGAGTCTGTACTGCCCAACTTACACCCAATTAACCTACACCCCCCCCCCCCCCCACCGGTATCTTTTGAACGGTGGGAGGAAACCAGATTTCCCCAGGGAAAACCCACATAGACAGGGAGAGAACATACAAATTCCTTACAGACAGCGTGGGATTCAAACCCCAGTCTCAACCGCTGGTGCTGTAAAGGCGTTTCTGCCCATCTGACCAGCTTTGACCTGGCTGGATTATAAGGGTGGGGGGTGAAGGGGTGAGAATCTGATGGTTCATTAACTCTGTTCATTAGCCAGGAAGAAGGTAACAGTCATGAAACACGGGTCAGGCAGCATCTGTGGGAAGAGTTCCAGGCTGCGGTTCGTCTGAGTGTTCCTTTGGTTTTTTTTTGGCCTTATCTCCTATTTACAGCATCTGTCTGCATACTGGTCGTGAAGTGACCCCTTCAGCTGCTCCCGTCAGGAAAGAGGTGCACCACCAGGCTGAGGAACAGGCAGTGAGAATGCTGAACGACCAAAGGAACTGCTCCGACTAACCCTCCGAAACTCTCATATCCATGAAACAATATTTATTTATTTATATGTATGAATACCTGTCCTGCATACATACTGTTTGTCTGTATGGGTGTTATGTCTGGTTATGTGTCTGCATGTTTTGCACCAAGGACCGGAGAGTGCTGTTTCATCGGGTTGTACTTGTGCAATCAGATGACAATGAATTGGACTTTACTTGAATGCAGAGTTGTGATACCGGTTCAAGCCCACTCCAGTTGGACCATCTGTGACTGGAGCAGGAACTCCGGGAGGCATCACTCACAGGGAGAGCAGATGTTGGCGGCAGCAACATGCCGTGCACAGACATGCTGGAGAAACTCAGTAGGTCATACAGCATCCATTGGTAGCAAAAGGCAGTCGACGTTTCGGGCCTGAGCCCTTTGTTAGAAATATGGACAAACAGGGGGGAGGAGGGAGGAAGGTAGAAGAGAACACAGCAGGCTTCTTCTACGAGGATGCTGGCATTTTGCTTGAGGATATATTTGGCCCACAAGCATTTCTAATAGGTCACATCTGCCCTTCCCAAAGCTCCCCTCAGCCCAGCCACAAAACACCCACCCCTCTCAGGGTCCCATCCAGTGCCACTCACATTCCTCTCCACCTTGATGACCATGTCCTTCACTTTCACCAGCTCCTTCTCGGTGGTGTCCGGCTGTGAGAGGCCCACAGAGGTCGGGGAAAGCCTCTCCTCTTCCTGTCGCTGCAACAGAGCTTCCAGATTCCACTTCACCTGGGGGTGGGGCCACAGGACAGGGCGAGAGAGTTACAAAATTGGCCTTTGCAGTTAAAGACAAACAGCTGAAGGAACTCAGTGGGTCCAGCAACATCTGTGGAGGCAAAAGAATGGTCAACGTTTACGGTCAAGACCCTGCATCTTGGGAGCAAAATTAGGCCATTTGACCCATCAAGGTCTGCTCAAATCATGCTGATCTGTTTTTCCTTTCAATGCCATTCTGCTGCTTTCTCTCCAAAACCTCTGACGCCCTTACAAATCAAGTGTTCACTTTAAATTCCACAGTTGTCGGTGGAAACGAATTCCACCATTCATCACCATCTGACGAAATTCTTCCTCATCTCTGTTCTACAGGGGTGACCTTTTATTCTGAGGCAGCCCCCTCTGGTGACAGACTCTCCCATCACTGGAAACGTCTTCTCCACATTCACTCTATCCAGTCCTTTCAATATTTGGTCTGTTTCCATAAGATCACAAAATATAGGAGCGTAAGTAAGCTATTTGGCCCATGGAGTCTGCTTCATCACCATTCCATCCACTCAACCTCACTCCCCTGCCTTCTCCCCAATAACCTTTGGTATTCTGACCATTCAGATACCTGGTAATCTCTGCCTTAAAGACACCCAATGACCTGGTCTCCACAGCTGCCGTGGTAGCAAATTCTTGAGGTTCATCACTCTCTGGCTAAAGAAATTCCTCCGCATCTCTGTTTAAAATGGGTGCCCTTCAATCCTGATGAGATTCTGCCCTCATCCTTCTAAACTCCACAGGCCCAGAGCCATCAAACGTTTCTCATGTTAACTCTCTTATCCCTGAGATAATTTTCAATCTTCTCTGGGCCCTCGTCAACGCTAGCACATCTTTCCTCAGATATGGGGCGCAAAAAATGCTCGCAATACCCCAAATGTTGTCTAACCAAAGCCTCTTGTAAATTCACAGCATTACATTTTTATCTTTTTATTCTCAGTATCTCAAAAAAAATGCTAACATTACATTTGCCTTCCTTACCACCGACTCAACCTGCAAGTTCACCTTTAGGGAATCCTACATGAGAACTCCCAAGTCCTTTTGGACCGCTCTCTGAATTCTCTCCCCGTTTAGAAACTAATCTACCCTACGCCCTTAACCCCCTCTCCACCTATATTCGTATCCATCCTCAAACTTTGGCCACAAAGCCATCAGTTCCGTCATTTAAATTATCTATATACAGCATCATTTCCATTTCTCCAGCATCATTTTCCAATTGGCCAGTCCACTCCTACCTCTCTTTCTCTCTTAACCTGTCTGAAAAAAAAATAGGGTGTCCTTGTTTATGTTGTTGGCTAGTTTACTTTCATATTTTCTCCCCTCATTGCTTTAGTCCTTGACCGAAAATGTTGACCATCCTTCCGTCTCCGCAGATGCTGCTTGACCCGTCGAGTTCTCTCGGCCATTTACTTTTATCTCCAGATTCCAGCATTTGCAGTCTCTTGTGGCTCCACTTGCATTTGCATATCACCTTTCACAACCTCAAGACTGGATAGACCACAACTTGCGATTTTAATGAGAGAAAGCAGTGACATGGTGATGACTGGGAGACGGGGTTCTGCTGCAGCGATGTCGAGCTGTATGTTGGGTGAGGCGCTGGGGTCTCCGATGGGGGTGAGGGAGCATTTGAATGGGACCGAGAGAGTCATAAAGCAAAGACAGTAGGTCGAACTTTGAGGACATCCAAACAACGAGCCTGAAGTTTGAGTCAAAGTGTATGTGATCTCTACTCAGAGTACCCCAGGGGAATACATTCTCTGCTTTATCTTAAATACTACTCCTATTCCGTCAATTTTGAGCTGAATGTTGTTACTGTTAGCAAAACTCAAACTTGGCCACTAAGAATCTTAAATTTAGAGATGCACGCTGGGGAAGAATCACATCCAAAGTACTGGACAAAAACCAGTCTCCATTTGGATCACCGTGTATTATCCTAAAGTCTCACAACAATAATGGAATTATTGACCACAAACAGCCACCACCCTCTCCCAACATTACTCCAGGCATGAGATGAGGAACCTTAAGACAGAGGAGCAGAAACAGGCTATTCAGCCCATCAAGTCTACCCTGCCCTTCAATCACAAATTGATCCATTCTTCCTCTAAGCTCTACTCCCCAACCTTCTCCCCATAACCTTTGATGTTCCAGTTTACCAAGAACCAATCAATCTCTGCCTAAAATACACCCAATAACATCCATCTCAAATGCCCGTGACAACAAATTCCACAGATTTAACACCTTCTGGCTAAAGAAATTCCTCTGCATCTCTATTCTAATTTTGAATGATGTGATTTTATTTTCATACTTTGTAAAAGTGCATATTTGGGAAGAAGATAGAAACTCCGTACAGAGAGTGCCGGATTCGACTCCAGGTCACTGGTGCAGTGATAGCGTTGCGCTAACCATGCCAAGTTTGATAGGTTCTTGATTAGCCAGGGAATCAAAGGTTATGGGGAGAAGGCCAGGCAGTGGGGCTGAGTGAGGAAAATAGATCACCCTAATTGTGAGGCAGACTCGATCGGCTGAATAGCCTATTTTTTGCTCTTATGTCTTATGGGTCTAAGACAAATGTCACTGAGAATAAACAAAGTGTGTAAGACAAAGTAGATGAAAGAAACAAAATAAAATTCTCAAAAAACAATCCGCCCAAAACACAAAAATTCCATTGGTGTCTGAGAGTTGAGCTCACCTGCACTCACTGTCCAATTGAAATGAAATGAATGGTTTATTGTTACCCGCGCCAGAACATAAGTTAAAGGATTCGATTTGTGTGCTATCCAGGCAAGTCAACTCATTTCAAGTAAACTATTAGAGTTTTGTTTTATACGAAAGTAGCTGTTTGGTTGCATCAAGTAAGAATTTTGGTGTATATGTACATTGTACTTGTGTGTACAACAACATTATTATAAATATTAGTTAAGTAACGCAGATGATGAAACAATAAACCAAAAGTGCAGGGTGCGGTCTTACAGTGAGTCACAGAGTGTAGGGTAGGGTGTCACAGTGAGTCACAGAGTGTAGGGTGGGGGGGTTACAGTGAGTCACAGAGTGTAGGGTGAAGTGTTACAGTGGGACACAGAGTGCAGGGTGGGGTGTTACAGTGGGTCACAGAGTGTAGGCTGGGGTGTTACAGTGGGTCACAGAGCACAGGGTGGGGTGTTACAGTGGGTCACAGAGTGCAGGGTGGGGTGTTACGGTGAGTCACAGAGTGCAGGGTGGGGGGTTACAGTGGGTCACAGAGTGCAGGGTGGGGGGTTACAGTGGGTCACAGAGTGCAGGGTGGGGGTTACAGTGGGTCACAGAGTGCAGGGTGGGGGGTTACAGTGGGTCAAAGAGTGCAGGGTGGGGGTTACAGTGGGTCACAGAGTGCAGGGTGGGGGGTTACAGTGGGTCACAGAGTGCAGGGTGGGGGGTTACAGTGGGTCAAAGAGTGCAGGGTGGGGGTTACAGTGGGACACAGAGCGCAGGGTGGGGTGTTACAGTGGGACACAGAGTGCAGGGTGGGGTGTTACAGTGGGTCACAGAGTGTAGGGTGGGGTGTTACAGTGGGACACAGAGTGCAGGGTGGGGGTTACAGTGAGTCACAGAGTGCAGGGTGGGGGTTACAGTGGGTCACAGAGCGCAGGGTGGAGGGTTATAGTGGGTCACAGAGCGCAGGGTGGGGGGTTACAGGGAGACACAGAGTGCAGGGTGGGGGGTTACAGTGGGTCACAGAGCGCAGGGTGGGGGGTTACAGTGGGTCACAGAGCGCAGGGTGGGGGGTTACAGTGGGACACAGAATGCAGGGTGGGGTGTTACAGTGAGTCACAGAGTGCAGGGTGGGGTTGTTACAGTGGGTCACAGAGTGCAGGGTGGGGTGTTACAGTGGGTCGAGGAGTGTAGGGTGGGGTGTTATAGTGGTTCACAGAGTGTAGGGTGGAGTGTTACAGTGGGACACAGAGTGCAGGGTGGGGTGTTACAGTGGGTCAAGGAGTGTAGGGTGGGGTTGTTACAGTGGGTCACAGAGCACAGGGTGGGGTGTTACAGTGGGACACAGAGTGCAGGGTGAGGTGTTACAGTGGGTCAAGGAGTGTAGGGTGGGGTGTTACGGTGGGTCACAGAGTGTAGGGTGGGGTGTTACAGTGGGTCAAGGAGTGTAGGGTGGGATTGTTACAGTGGGTCACAGAGCACAGGGTGGGGTGTTACAGTGGGACACAGAGTGCAGGGTGGGGTGTTACAGTGGGTCACAGAGTGTAGGTGGGGTTGTTACAGTGGGTCACAGAGCACAGGTTGGAGTGTTACAGTGGGACACAGAGAGCAGGGTGGGGGGTTACAGTGGGACACAGAGTGCAGGGTGGGGGTTACAGTGAGTCACAGAGTGCAGGGTGGGGGTTACAGTGGGTCACAGAGTGCAGGGTGGGGGGTTACAGTGGGTCACAGAGCGCAGGGTGGAGGGTTATAGTGGGTCACAGAGCGCAGGGTGGGGGGTTACAGGGAGACACAGAGTGCAGGGTGGGGGGTTACAGTGGGTCACAGAGCGCAGGGTGGGGGGTTACAGTGGGTCACAGAGCGCAGGGTGGGGGGTTACAGTGGGACACAGAGTGCAGGGTGGGGTGTTACAGTGGGACACAGAGTGCAGGGTGGGGGGTTACAGTGAGTCACAGAGTGCAAGGTGGGGTGTTACAGAGAGACACAAACGGCAGGGTGGGGGTTTACAGTGGGTCACAGAGCGCAGGGTGGGGGGTTACAGTGGGTCACAGAGCGCAGGGTGGAGGTTACAGTGGGTCACAGAGCGCAGGGTGGGGTGTTACAGAGAGACACAGAGGGCAGGGTGGGGGGTTACAGTGAGTCACAGAGTGCAGGGTGGGAGGTTACAGTGGGTCACAGAGTGCAGGGTGGGGGGTTACAGTGGGTCACAGAGCGCAGGGTGGGGTGTTACAGAGAGACATAGAGGGCAGGGTGAGGGGTTACAGTGGGTCACAGAGCGCAGGGTGGTGTGTTACAGTGGGACACAGAGTGCAGGGTGGGGGGTTACAGTGAGTCACAGAGTGCAAGGTGGGGTGTTACAGAGAGACACAGACGGCAGGGTGGGGGGTCACAGAGGGTCACAGAGTGCTGGGTGGGGGGGTTACAGTGGGTCACAGAGCGCAGGGTGGGGTGTTACAGAGAGACACAGAGGGCAGGGTGGGGGGTTACAGTGGGTCACAGAGCGCAGGTTGGGGTGTTACAGTGGGACACAGAGTGCAGGGTGGGGTGTTACAGTGGGACACAGAGTGCAGGGTGGGGTGTTACAGTGGGTCAGAGTGCAGGGTGGGGTGTTACAGTGTGACACAGAGTGCAGGGTGGGGGGTTACAGTGGGCCACAGAGTGCAGGGTGGGGGGTTACAGTGGGTCACTGAGCGCAGGGTGGGGGGTTACAGTGGGTCACAGAGTGCAGGGTGTCCATGTTTGTGTTTGTTATTGGTCAGTAATGCAATGATTAAAGAGGTCTGTGACATATAAGAGGCTGAAACCACTGGTATGGGGAGTAGCTGCTCTCTCACGCACTCGTCCTTACCGTGCTCAGCTCAATGCGCAGTTGCTGGTTCAGACTGCTGGACTCAGCCAATCGAGACTCGAGTGCCTGGACCTTCTCCTCTTTAATATCTAGTGTTTTCTTCAGTGTGGATTCAATCCTGGTCTCCAGGAGCTTGTATTTACTGAAACCAACAAGAATAATCACATTGAGTCCGGTCTTGGGGTTAACATTTAAAGGAAAGGAAGAGTTCTTTCACCTAAGTTCTCATTCCTCCACCCTTCCCTTCAAGGCCTCTCTCCACCAATGAGTTGACGGGACAAACTCCAAGCAGCTGGATACACCCAGGTGACTGTACAGAAACATTGACCATTCTTTCTCTCCCGTGCTGAATCCCTCCAGAAGATTGCTCACTGCTGCAAACTGAGATCTCCGATTTATTGTCCGAGTACAGACATGACACTACATCCAACCCTGAGATTCCTTTTCCTGTGGGCACGGCAGAATTACCACTTATTGGTAGTTCAAAAAATAGACTGCACACAGCGGGAACATGTAAACAAACAAAGAACTGTAAACAGTTAACAAATGTAAGCAAACTGACTGTGCAAAAAGAGAGAACAAAAAAAATCAATAAAGTGCACGAGTTGGAGTCCTTAAATGAGTCCCTGATTGAGTTTGTCATTGAGGAGCCTGATGGAGGGGGAGCAGCTGTTCCTGAACCTGGGGGGTGCGAATCTTGTGGCACCGAGACCTCTTTCCTGATGACAGCAGCGAGAACAGAGCGTGCGCTGGGTGGTGTGGGTTCTTGCTGATTGCTGTTGCTCTCTGACGGCAGCGTTCCCCGTAGATGTTCTCGGTGGTGGGGAGGGTTTTACCTGTAATGTCCTGGGCTGTGACCACTACCTTTTTCAGGGCTCTGCGCTCAGGACTGTTGGTGTTTCCATTCCAGACCTTGATGCAGCCGGTCAGCACACTTTTCACACCTCTGTGGAAATTTGCCAGGGTTTCTGGTGTCGTACCAAACTTCTACAAACTCCCGAGGAAGTAGCAGCGCTGGTGTGCTTTCTTCACGATGTTGTTGCTGTGTTGGGTCCAGGAAAGATTCTCCGAGATGGTGACTCCCAAGAACTTGTATTTATTCACCCTCTCCACCTCTGATCCCCCACTGACCCCTGGATTATCCCCCTTCCTGAAGTCAACAATCAGCTCCTTAGTTTTGGTGACATTGAGCGCGAGGTAGTTGTTGGTGACACCATTCAGCCAAACTCCAACAAACTGGTGGGTCACCCCCGGGAGAGCAGGAAGTGGAGAGACAGCACTGATACAAAGGGTTCAGTGCCCTGGTCCTAATGCCAGCGGCTCCATACAGCTTTTAAACGGTCTGTTACAGGAGATGATGGTCCTTTAAGTGAAATCCTTCAACCACATGATTAGTGCCCAAGATGATGGTACCTTGGCTTTAGCAGCAGGCTCAAGGGGTTACGGACTCTGGTGGAGCAACAGGCCGGCGCAGGACACCAGGAACAGGAAGAACATCCCCCCCAAATTGAGGAGGAGCGGAGGAGACAACCCTACAGGATTGACCACAGCTGCGGGCCAGCAAGGGGCTCAGCAGTTGAGCAACCCATCCATGCTGCCGGTGACTTGCGGTGGGGGAATCCGTATGGGCTGCAGGTGGCTGGAGACTGGCTAATGGGAACCAGGTATCGGAGCCGGGGCATTCCAGAGAGTGAGAGCAAGGGCTCCTCAGGGGACTTGGACGCTGGAGGCTTCCTGATCACGTCAGAGGTTTGGATCTGGATCTTGGGCTGCCGATGAATCGAACAGGAGTCTGTGTGGTTGCAGAGGCTGTGGGGGCACTGGAGATGAATCCACAGACACTCTGAAGGGACTCTCTTTTGCTTCTCTTTCTCTCCTACTGTAAGGGGCGCCGGGTGTCACTAATGGCAACTCTTTGTCACATTACATGTTCTGACAATAAAGGAGGGATCCAGGATTATTGAGGTGGTCACAAATGGATGGGTAAACATAGGATGTAAGATCTGTGTTCCTGCTGGGGAATGGGCAGGTTAAATGGAAAGACAAGCAAAAAATATTTTTAAACACACCTCTTACAGCATCTTGGTGCATGGTGAAGTTCTGATGAAGTTTTGTATTGAAGGAAACATGACTCCAATTTGCTCTCAGGGAGATCCCATCAACAGTAATGTTGGTCATGGCACCTCATATTTTCTCTTCAATAAGCAAACTGATGGAGGAACTCAGCGGGCCAGGCAGCGTCTACGGAGGGAAATAGGCGGTGAACATCTTGGGGTGGATCCCTGGTTCGGACTCAGCAGGTCAAGTAGCATCCTCTCAGCCTTTCAATGCCAACTGTCCAGTGCCCTCCACCGATGCCGATCAACCCGATGCTTTCTTCCAGCAGTTTGGGTTCTGCTCCAGATTCCAGCTCACCGACGCAGTTAGAGCTTTTAATTCCGCCGGTGAGAACAAGTGAGCAAGTAAACCCAGCCCCAAAGCAGAGCAGACCCTCGACGCTGTGCTGTCGGTAAAGACCTTTGCACTCAAACCTCTGACAAGGAGCAGTAAAGAGATAAAGGAATTCGAGAGCCCAAGAAAGTAAATTGCAGATACAAAAAGCCACCAATGAACTACGGGAACTTCTCTCAGGCTGGATTACAAAGCTGGATGGGGTTGGGGGGGGGAGGGGGCGAAGAGATGAGAATGTGATGGTTCGTCAGTACCGATCCTCAGTCAGATCCCATCTGGAGTAACTACACCCCGGTCTGGCCAGGATAAAAATAATGGTTAAGAAACACTGCAGGTTAGAGAGCATCAGTGGGAAGAGTTTCAGGTTGGAATCGCGTGGAGCAAGGTTGACTGAGCTAGGGATTTTCACTTTGGAGTGACTTAATAGAGGTTAATACAATTATGAGGCTTGGATAGGGGGTTCAGCCAGCACCTTTTACCCAGGACAATGATAGCAAAACACCAAAGGACATCTGTTTAAGGTGAATGGAGGAAAGATTAGAGGAGATGTCAGAGCTCTTTTTTTTTACTCGGAGAGTGGCGGGTGCATTGAATGCATGGTCTGGGGTTGTGGTGCAGGCTGGTACAATTGGGACATTCCAAAGACTCTTAGACACGCACATGGATGTAAGAAAAATAGAGAGTAATGGGTGTGAGGTTGGAAAAAATCAGATTTTTGTGGAGCAGATTTACATAGATTGGCATAGCATCGTGGGCTGAAGGGCCTGTACTGTGCTGTAATGTTCGATGTTCAAGATTATTTTATTGTCAAGTAATTAAAAAAAGAAAAGGTGATATTACACAAAATATCCTTTTGTCCATTGTCAGGGAAAGACTTGCCATCAGCAGTAATTAACTGGCGGCCTTTAGTCAGAGAAAGAGAAGCAAAAGGAAATCCCCACAGAGTTCCTGCCCTTTCTGGTTTTACTTCAGGTCCCCAGCACCTGCAGATGTTTGAACACGGGCCAAGAAGTGACTGAGAAAGCAGAATCGGGACATTGGTAATCGCCCAATCCAGTAGATCCCTCCGGCTGACAAAAGAGCAGGTGCTAACGTGGGCCACACACACAGGTGCCCTTGTTTTGTTGGGAGAGCGCATGTTGGAGGGAGCAGGCCAGTTCTGCAAGGTTGTTGGATGAACGTAGTGGCGCTGGGCTTGAGGACAATTAAGGCACACATTTATACAGACCACATCTGCCCTCCCTGAACCCCACCGCCCCATCTCATTTTCCGATACCAGAAATCCACAAGCAGAGGGTTTTTAAAAAAAAATTCACATTACAGGGCCTGGGCATCAGTTGAAAGGTTAGCAGTTACTGCCCACCCTGATGAGCCCCTGAGAAGGTGGGGGAGAGCCACCCTCTTGTCCTCCTCTCGTTGAAGTTGCTCGCCCAGACACGTTGAGGAAGGAGATTCGGAATTTAGACACGATGGTGAAGGACCATAATATAGGAGGAGTGAGCATGGTCAGAGGGAAAGCATTCAAGTCCAGGAGATAGCAACCAGGGGATATAGCATTACGATTCAAGGGAGCAGATTTAAGAAAGAGATGAGGAGGAACTGCTTCTCCCAGAGCATTGTGAATCTGGAGTTCTCTGCCGTAAGGAAGCAGTAGAGATTGTCTCATTATATACATCTAATACACAGATACATTGTTAAATAAGAGGAATGGGATTTGAGTTCACGGTCAATCACTGATTGACGGAGTAGGTCTGGCCAAATGAGTGACCCCTGCTCTTGTGTCCCTATGGGAGGAGAGAGCTCCCTATGGACTGAGGAGGAGATTCAGTGGAGGATAAAACGTGGAAATGCATGAAAAGCAACATGCTAGAAATTTGAAATAAACTTGTAGAATTCTGTAAATTCTCAACAGGTCAGGCAGCAGCATGGGAGAAGGAAATGGAGGTTAACAGATGACGACGTTGAAAATGGAAATAAAATCCATCAACTTAGTCCATGGGGCTAAAGTCTGAATCCAATTTCACTCAACTTCACCACTGAATACATTTACTGTTAAATCCCTTGCCCACACATACAACTTTTGAGGCTGTGTTTCATCACTTCTTGCGGTGGGCAGCAGATGGCGGTCTTCACCGTAGTAAGGGCACTTCCCTGACTTGTGCATCGTGTAAGAGATTGCCCCTCTGTGTTCACAGGTCCTGGGTGCTGGGGCAACTCCAGTCCATGGGGAGATGCGGTGTCCCTGACAGCTGTTGGCTGCGCAGTCAGATTTCATGATCACCTTCCTCACAACAATAAATTCATTCTCAACAGCCAGGCTTCAGGTCAGAGGATTGAGGAGCTCCAGGCGAATCAGATTGACATAGAATCAAAAGGAGTCTTTGGTCCTATCAGTGAAGTGTGGGCATTGACAGCACTTCTGAGATAAGCCCCTTCCCCACCCCACTGCCAGGTTAAGGATGACTGATCACACTTTACACAAATTCTCCCAAACATTTTCAAAGTATGTTTAAGATTAGTGGTAATGAAAATAAAATGTGATTCACACAGTATAGAAATACACATACACGTATATACATACATACACACTGTGTATCTATGTGTGATATATATACATACACACGTGTGTGTGTGTGTGTGTGTGTGTGTGTGTGTGTGAGTAGCGTTAGGGTGAATATTCAGTCATATTAAAGAATTGTAACATGTTATAAGACAAAGGTTACACTAGGAAATAGACTCTTCCGACTTAAAATCAGCCGGCAGGCAGTTCTCAGATATGGATTGCTTATTTACCCCGGAGACTGCCTGAACAATCACTATTACCCCAGTCAATTTACACATGGCAGGATCTCACAACCAGCAGTGGAATAAGGGGAGAAATGACCTGTACAGAAAGAAAGGGTGTTGTTACTTGAAGGGAATCCAGAAATGCAATACACTACATAGATTTTTCCCTTAGTGGGTGAATTGAGGACATAAAATTAGAAGTTATCCATTTAAAACAGAGATGAGGAAGTTCTTTAGTCAGGGGGTCGTGGATCTGTGGAACTCACTGCCGCATACAGCAGTGGAGGCCAGATCATTGGGAGTATTTAAACAGGAAATTGATTAGTATCTAATTAGTCAGGGTATCAAGGGATATGGGGAAAAGGCTGGAAATTGGAACTAGGTGTGAGCATAATTCAGCTTAGTGTCGAGTCATGGAACAGACTCGATGGGCCTAGTGGCCTGCTTCTGCTCCTTTATCTCATGATCTTGTGAAAAGACGAACTGAAGATGAAGGCTACTTTGTTTAAGCTAGCTCTTAACATTTTTTTTTAATTTAGGCAAGCCCGTGTCCCCCAAATACCCAAATTAACCTACAACCCCAGTACTGTTTGAAGGTTGGGAGGAAACTGGAGCATCCGCAAGAAACCTGCAGAGACACGGGGAGACGTATCAACTCCTTACAGATAACGCCAGACTCGAACCCGGGTTGTTGGCGTTGTAATACCGTTGTGCTAATTACTAATTACTACACTAACGGTGCTGTCCAATTAATTCCACTCCCTTGGGTCTTTTCTCGTAGCTCTAAAATACTACCCAATTCTCATTTGAAAATTACCAGGATCCATTTCTACCTGAGAGTGAAATGCAATCCAAATCACAAGTTATAATTAATTTTGTTTCTATTCTGTTATGGTGATCTGACCTTGGGTTTTGTCTGTATTTCACTGTTTAGTCTTTAGCTCCAGTCAAGAGTCTCTTTCAAAGTCCATTTTGTGGAATTGTTTTGTTAAACTTAGTCATCCAAGTTTTTTAAAATTAAAATCAACATTCTGGGTAAGAGGGGATTTGCAGAGGAGTGAGAGGAAATTTGGTTACACCCCGCAGCCTCTCATGGTAGGGTCAGTGGGCTGTGATTAGGAAGACACATGCTGAATTATCAATGGCCATGTTCCCAGGACAGCACATGGTGTTACAGCGCCACCGTCATTTAAATGCTGTGTGAGAGTAAGGCTCAGTCTGTTCAGCTCAGTCAGGAGGGTTCAAGTGCTACTCTGCCAGGAAGGGTAACATTTGCTGAGTATCTCCAGCACGTTCGCGTATTGTGGCCGACCCCAGCGTCTGCAGTCTCTCTTGTTTAACATTTTCCCAGTTTCCTGGCCAATTTTTTTTAAACCAACCAACATGCAAGAACCAAGACCCGGGACGTTATCACATCGCTCAGTTCTGCACTTCCAAGATCGGGTGGACTTAAGAAAGTATTGGTTGAGCAATGACTATTTTCAAAAGTGAGGAGGTTCTGAAGGAAGACTTTTCCTGCCAAAGAGGCACCACCGGGGCAATGGTTCACTGTGATGCCACTCTGTGAAAGGTGGGAGAGAGTGATGGGATGGTGGAGAGAGCAAAGGAGTGGAGTCACATACCTGCCTTAAGCTTGCTTGAACAGCAGCTACATCAGGCAGAGTGGGACCAATGACTGTATTGGCCCTGGATGAAGCCTCTCACTACACAATGGGGAAATTAGAATAGGAAGAGCCGGCTTACTGCGGCAGTTCACCCTCAACTCTAATAGTGATATAAAGATAACTGGTCTTCCCATTAGAATTTATGCACCGTCAAACCTTATAGAAAACCATTTTAAGCCCTGCTATATTGTTTGAAGCAGCGAGTGAAACCTGAATGCTTTGGCCTGCAGTTAGTGTAGAGGTTACAGCGCCAGTGACATGGGTTCGAATCCTGCGCTGTCAGGAGTTTGTACGTTCTTCTCCAGTCTGCATGGGTTCTCTCCAGTTGCCTCCCACCATCCAAAGATGAACGGAGTTAGTGGATGAATTGGTCACATGGGAGTATTTGGGTGGCACAGGCTCGTGGGCCGGAAGAGCCTGATACCATGCTGTATCTCTAAATTTAATATTTTAAATTTTAGGCAGAATGCACGGGGAGTGACACCTTGTGACAAGCCTTCTGCACACTCTCCCTGCCCTAAAATCCCACTGGGAATTAACTGATCCTAAAACAGACAGGATCAAGGAGGAGTGCTTCAATGAGGAGACATTGACAATGGAACCTCTCTCCCACAGACCCCTCTGAAACAACAGCCCACTCTCGAATAACCGGGGACCTGCCGGCACTTTAACGCCCACTGGTCAGGTTCCAACTTGTCATCTAGAGCAGCCATTCTCAACCTTTTTTGGCTATGGCCCCCTTTAGGACTCTGTTCAAGGGTTTTGGAGCCTCTTCCTGGTGAAGTAGTCAAGTTTAGTTGGTTTCTACTGTCCTTTTCTCCTCCCGATTGCACCAAAATTTTGAGCTCAGTCATAAATACGCTGTGGCTCCCAGTTGTGTGTGGGGGGTGGGGCTGTTTGGCCACCATTTTAGAATGGCTGATCAAGAGGATGCAAGGTGGACCCCCAGGGGAGGGGAGGGGGGGTCTAAATCCTGGAGCACCTTCTCCGACCAGACTCTGGGAGCACCTTGGCCCAGGAATACAGTGGATTCAGGAAAGCACCTGCCCAGCATCTTCTCACAGGTAATAAGAGATGGCAGCCTTGCCAACCAGATGTGAACTTAACAAAGTTACAGAGCGTTTCCAAGGATGGAATAACATTTCAAACTCAGAAGAAAAATCTCCCAAGAATGACATCTGTGATGCTGATTGGAGCAAGTCAGGGATTTGGGAACATTTGGCTTCCTTCCTTTGAGCCTGAGAGAGACAGATTTTAATTCTCTCCACTAGAAGTTATTTTGTCAGATAGAAGTCGACAGAATTATGACAGTCTACATCTTTTTCCCAGCATTAAAAAAAATTCATATACTGGAGGGCTTGCATTTAGAATGAGGGGAGGGGAAATTTAAGGGAGATTTTTAAAAAAATTAATTAGACATACAGCACAATACAGGCCATTTTGGGCCACAAATCCATGCTGCCAAATTTACACCCCATTAACCTATACCCCCCCAGTACATTTTTTTTTGAACGATGGGAGGAAACTGGAGCCCCCAAAGAAAACCCACACAGACACGGGGAGAACGTACAAACTCCTTACAGACACCACGGGACTCAAATCCCGGTCCAGTCCCAATCGCTGACGCTGTAAAGGCGATGTGTCCACCATGCCGCTCGAGATATGTGGGGCAAGATTGTTTCAGAGAATGGACACAAGAATATACAGGGAATAGAGGGAGATGGATTATGTGCAAGCACAGAAAACAGGCCCTTCAGCCCTTCTAGGCTGTGCTGAACTATTATTCAGCCTAGTCCTCCAGCAGTTCACTCTGTGATTTATTTTCTTTCCCAGAGAGGTTAATAACTTTAAGTCACTGGCTTAAAGTGTTAGGCAGAAGGATCAAGAGGGAAAGCATTTTAATGGGTGTGGGAAAAAGGGGAGTTTGAGGTGTGGAATCACTCTCTGGAAGGGAGTGGAAACTAAAACCCTGGTAACATTACACAGAGATGTGGATGATCAACTGATGAGCCATAACATACTTCTAGGTGAATGTGTGGGGAACAGGATACAAGCAACAATGTTTTAGTTTCAATTGGGCATACATTCGGCACAGACACAGAAGGGACAGTTCCTGTTCTGAGGACCCTTTCCATCTGTGACCCACTACCATCAGGAGGGAGGTACAGGAGGATCAAAAAAGTTTGTTCCTGTCGACTGCTATCTTGTAACCAAGTAAATCATTTCAAAGAATTTATCTACAGTAAAACCCCTGTAGATGCCATATGAGTGAATTTTCTGGTTGCTTGAGATTGCACGTTGCGTGATTGGTGACCTAACTGCTAGAGTTTACCAATTATAAACGTGTATTTTTTTAACCTATTTATTTTCCATTATTTTTTTTGCCGGTTGCTTGAATTCAGATAATGGGGATTTTGCTGCGTGTTTTATTAAATTAATTTTCTAAAATTATTTTTTTATTTACAGCAAGGTAGAAACTTATTCTGACCATTTAAACCGTGCCACCCAATTACACCCTTCAAAATGTACAGGGGTTGTAGGTTAATTGGACTCGGGGGCTGGAAGGGCCCAGTTACTGTGTTGCATGAAAACTTAAATTTAACCTGCAACACCCATTTTGAAGGGTGGGAGAAAACCCACGCAGACATGGGAAGAACGTACAAACTCCTTACAGAGATTCGATCCCTGGTCGCTGGTGCTGTAACAATGTGGCGCTGACCGCTACACTAACCATGTATGTATGCGATTATTATGTACTGTGTCTTGTGTGTGCACCGTGGTCTGGAGAAACACTGGTTCATTGGGACTGTACGTGTACAGTCAGATGATTATAAACTGTGTAACAAACCGAGAGAGGGGAAGTGTGAACTGGCCAAATAGTTAACATGGACACAAGGAGTTTAAATAATTTTCTCTGCTTCAGTTTCAAGATAAACAAATGACTTCTATAGAAATGGGAATGCTCTTACTTATCATCTCTAACGTGTTCCTCTTGCAGAAGTCTTTCCTTCGATAGTCCGATTTTCTCCAAATCCTGATTGAGCTTTTCCAACTCATTGGAGAGCTCCTGGCTTCTGATTTTCTCATGGAAGAGTTCCTGGAATACAGGCGCGCAGGTCAGATCTGAATGGCATAACTGGGTTACCCACATTCCCTGCACCAGCAATCCAATCACTCGAGGGGATCGCCAAGGGTCCCAGGCAGACGCCTCAACATCGAGGAGGACAGGTACTTGGGTGGGACGAGCTCTTGGGTTGGAAGGGCCTGCTACCGTGCTGTGGGTCTACATTTTTTTTTAAAAGGGAAGAATTTTGGAAGCGTGCTCAGGAGAACTTTCTTGACTACCATATATCAAGAGATGAGAAAGAAGGTGATGCTGGAATCCGTTGCTAGAGAAACAAGTCGAGTCCAATGGAAATGGAACGTAATTGAAGGGAGAACATTTTGGGTATGGTCAACGTAATATTAATAGATCTGAAGGAGCAGGAGGTACCTGAAGAAACAAGAAGTATTCATAGACTTGAAGAACAGTTAAAAGGGCAAATTTCAATGGGATGAGGTCAATCTGGCTCAGGTTAAGTTCAAATCCAAAACTGGCAGGCAAAGCTGCACAGTAATTGGACAACACATGACCTCTGAAGGTTCAAATTCCAGGGACATGCCATTTTTAAAAAATAATTCAGAGATACAGCAGGGTAACAGGCCCTTCTGGCCCACAGGCCCGTGCTGGAAATATCATTTTGCGCCCCTTGACCGCATTTCAGTTTGTGGACTTGGGGCAGAAGAACCCGCCTTTGGTGGTCCCTTGATTGGATTGCCAGAACCCATGCTGCCCAAACAGACCGACATGACCTTTTAACCTACGAACCCCGTAATGTCTTTGGACCGTGGGAGGAAACCGGAGCACCCGGAGGAAACCCACACAGGCACGAGGAGAGCGTGCAAACTCCTTACAGACAGCGTCGGATTTCAACCCACTCACTGGCACTGTGATTAGTGTCACCCCAATGCTACACTAACTGTCCTGCTTCTTGAAGGAGAGCAGTAGGGTAGTAAAAGCCAAAGCTCCCTGAAAGTGGTGCTTGGGAACCAGAGAACTAAAAATGTTGGGCTATTTGCTGAAAGAAGGATGCAGGAGAAACCCAGCAACTAAATGCAGACTAATTCATTTAACTAACTGGAGCAGAATAATTTAGAGATGTAGCAGTCACTCGGCCAAATATAAATAAATGAGGGAAAGCCAGTATGATGGATTTTTAACCAACTTGGTTGGATTAGTTGAAATAAAAGAGGGACGAGGGAAATGTTGTGACATACATCGTAGAAAAATGTGACGCATCCTCCAGGTTCCACCCACTTCCCACACGTGTGAGAATTGAATGGTCATGTAAACTGACTCCAGCGCAGGATGGAGGTCCAGATAAAAGCTGAAGGAAACCCATGAAAGAATGGACTATCGGGACATCATTGGGTGAGTGCATCTGACAGGAATGGACTGACAACCAGTATTTAATTAATGGATTGAATGGTCTCCCACAACATCAGAAGAAACACCAGAGAGCAGTATTCCTTCGCCTGTGGCTTGTAGATCACCGGTGGTCTGTGGGTTTGCAGTAGGGGGTTCACGTTAAGAAGAGAAACATTTGAAGTGGTATTTGGGTGAACAAGGTTGAGAGCTGTTGGTTTACGGAGGAGCAGTTTTATTGATAAAACGGCAACCCCCTTGCTTTTCAGTCCAGAGACTTGGGCTGATCATTTGGAAGGAGAGGCTCAAACGTTTCCCTGCAGAAGTTGGGGAATTTTTCAGTCAATTAAGTAACATTTAAACTATTGTCTGTCCCAAAGAGCACCAGAAGTACCAGAATGGTACCAGAATGATGTAAAATTCCATCCGGTTCACTCACATCATTCATTTAAGGAAAGTCTGGTCTGACCCCATGTGTCTCTCACGTTAAGCCACAAGTGTTCTCTGAAATAGTCCAGTTTTGGGCTCTTCATTTAAGAAAGGATGTGCTGACGTTGGAAGGGGTTGGAAGGGGTTCCGAGGAGGTTCTGGGAATGAAAGGGTTTTCATCTGAAGAGCATTTGACAGACCTTGGCCTGTTGGAATTCAGGAAAATGAGGGGGAATCTCATTGAAATATTTTGAAGGTTGAAAGATGTGGACAGAGTATATGCAGAAAGGTCATCTCCCATGGAGGGAGAGTCTAGGAAAAGTGGGCACAACTTCAGGATTGAAGAGCGAGGTACGGGGGAATTTCTTCAGCCAAAGAGTGGTAAATCTGTGGAATTTGTGGCCACAGGTGGTTGTGGAGGCCGGGTCACTGGTAATATTTAAGGCCGAAATCGATAGGTTCTTGATTAACCAGGGCATCAGTTATGGGGAGAAGGCCAGGCAGTGGGACTAAGTGGGAAAATGGATTAGTTAATGATTGAATGGCGGGGCAGACTCGATGGGCTGAATAGCCTCTTTCTGCTCCTATGTCTTATGATCTAACTGACCTGAAAAACAATAAGAGGGACTGCAATGGTTCCCTTCTCACAGGTAATCAGAGATGTAGTCTTGCCACAGCCTGTCAATGTGAGGAGAAAATCATACCTCCCTGAGAGTGGCAAGTGTCCTTGTATTGATCGTAGATTGCTTGACCACTTCCTTATAGTCCACTTCCAGTTCCTTCAGCTTGCTTGTGCTCTCCTTGTATCTGCCCACTTCCTTCTCTAATGTTCTCTTCTCCTTCTCCAGGCTCGACAGCTTCTGGTTGTGGTCGTCTAGAATGGCATCCTTCAGCTCCACCTGCTGCCGCAGTCGTTGGTTCTCCCGGTCCAGGGCCTCCTTGTCCTTCTCCAGCTGAGCTGCCTCATGTTCCAGCACCTTGCTGTCCTTTTCCAGCATCGCCAGCCGCTTTCCAGAGATCCTCAGCTGCTCCAAGTTCTTCTGCAGGTCACGGTTCTCCCTCTCCGCGTCCTGGAGCTCCTCCTCCAGTTGGCGGATTTTGGTGTCGCTGTTGTCCAAGACCATCTGGAGCCTCTGGTTCTCCGAATTGAGACTTTGGTAGCTCACCTCTAGTCTCTCTGATTTCTGATTCAGGGACTTCAACAGCTCCACACTTTTCCGAAGTTCATCTTTTTCCTTTTCCAGCTCCTGCTTCTCCATTTCCTCTCTGAGTAGCTTTGCCCTTGTGACCTTCAAGGTCTCGACCTTCCGCCTCAGCTCCACATTCTCTTCTTCCAGCTCCTTGTTGTCTTTCTTCACGGACTCCAACTTGATCAACGAGTTCTGCAGGCTGTTGAGAGATTTCTTCAGCTTACTGTTCTCCACCTCCAGGTTTGAAACCTCCTGTTCCACGTCTTCACATGTGACCTTCAGGGAAGCAACCTTCTTCTGAAGCTGTTCGTTGTCTTGTTCTAGCCTGTGAACATCCTTTTCCAGCGATTCAGCCCTCTCCTCTTTCTCCTTGTACTGTAGAAGCTCTTTTTGTGCCTGTTTATTCGCGAACTCCAGCTTGGCTAACTGGCCACTCGTCTCTGTGATGGTCTCATGAAGGATTTTGTTCTCCTTCTCAATGTCCTTCACCCTTGCTTCCGCGCTGACTTCAGAACGTTCCCTGAGTGAAGTGATGGCCTGGTTTAAATGTTCATTCTCCTGCTCCAAAGCCTTCACCTGCAGGCAAGAAGTCAGAGCAATCAAATCAAAGGCGGATTGTTGCAAATTAAGGACAACTCACAGGTTGAGCAAGACAAAGTACAGTCCCAACTCGCACAGCAACTGTTCCTCCTCTTTACACACCTGAAACACACTTTGTGGAAGGATGATGGATCTTGACTCCACAGAGCTTCACTCGAGGCCATTGCCTTTGTAGGGTTGTGGGCGATTGTTGGCGGTGAGCCGTGGAATAGGGTCATGCAGTATTTCAGCTCGGAAAAGGCCTTTCAGCCAAACTTGCCCTTGCCAACCATTGCCCACCTGACCCAGTTTTATTCACCTGCATTTTGCCCACATCCCACCCAACCTTTCCCATCCATGTACCTGCTCGTAAGTAATTCTATACATTTCCATCACTTCTGCAGGCAGCTGGACCCATATATCCACCACCTCATTTGATCCTTGTCCACAGACCCTCTGCCTTGTGCGGCCCACGGACCCTTCCCCCGGTGTGGTCCACAGACCCACTCGTCTCTTCCCCTAACCTCACCTGTTCTAAGGTGTGCCTTGAAGCCTACCCATCCAGCCCTGCTTTTAGTCAATGACACGAGAAGGTAGAGCATTTACTGATGAACAACATCAGCACGTGCGCGACTCATGGGCCTTTTACCTGCCGCTCTTTGTCAGCTTGCAGCATCTCCAGGCTTTGCTTTAACGTGGTTTTATCTTGCAGAAGCTCCTCACTCAGGTTGCCCAGGTCCTGGTTGCTTTGCTTTTCCCGTTCGAGCTCAGCCTGAAGGTTTCCCACCTGGCAACAAGGTGAGAGGTCAGAAGTTGTCTTGGGTCAATGTGGAAGGAGAATTCTAGCATTCTTTCGCAGAACATCCGATAGAATTTTAGAGGCGGAGGGATACAGGAGACCGTGGATGCTAGAATCTGGCACTGCAAACAATCAGCATGTCGAGAAGCATATGCGGGAGAAAAAGAGTCGAACCAGAACCCAGACTTAATGAAGAGATTTGGCTTGAAACTTTGACCATTCTTTTTCTCCCACTGACGCCCCTTGATCGGCGGAATTCCTCCAGCTTGATGCATTTTAAGGGCATTAAGTTTCACGTCATGCAGCACAGAAATAGGTCTTTGACTCCCATGAATCCATGCAAAACATCATACATCCATTTATTCTCATCCTGTTTTATTTTCTCCCCTCCACCCAATGATTCTTCCATTCCCCCAATCGTGGGGTAACTTACAGAGGACATTTAATCTGCTTATCTTTGGAATGCTGGAGAAAATCAAGGTATCCACAGCCTTCCCATTGCCACTGTGTTAATAGCCAGGCACTCAGGTGAACTTCTTGAGGAATTTCAGGGACAAGGCAGCAGATATTTGTTGGCTTTGAGCTCAAATTATTGGAGAAAAATTGTAAATGTGACCTTGGGGTAAAAACTGCATCCTGAGCATAAAAAGAACAATAGGTGTTTGGAGAATTGCTCTAATTGATCTTGAATTGACATCTGGACCCTTAAATGGATCTCACTGGTTTAAAAAATTAGCCTTCGCACTGTTTAATTGTGCTTTTCACGATATCTTGCACTTTGACTTGATAACACTTCTCCCTGCACTTTGTGTCTCACTGTAACATCACTCCCTGCTCTGAGTCTAACTGTAACACCGCTGCCTGGACTGTGTCTCACTGTAACACCGCTCCCTGCACTGTGTCTCACTGTAACACCGCTGCCTGGACTGTGTCTCACTGTAACACCGCTCCCTGCACTGTGTCTCACTGTAACACCGCTCCCTGCACTGTGTCTCACTGTAACACCGCTCCCTGCACTGTGTCTCACTGTAACACCGCTCCCGGCTCTGAGTCTCACTGTAACACCGCTCCCTGCACTGTGTCTCACTGTAACACCGCTGCCTGGACTGTGTCTCACTGTAACACCACTCCCTGCTCTGAGTCTCACTGTAACACCGCTCCCTCACTGTGTCTCACTGTAATACCACTCCCTGCACTGTGTCTCACTGTAACACCACTCCCTGCACTGTGTCTCACTGTAACACCGCTCCCTGCTCTGAGTCTCACTGTAACACCGCTCCCTGCACTGTGTCTCACTGGAACACTGCTCCCTGCACTGTCTCACTGTAACACCGCTCCCTGCACTGTGTCTCACTGGAACACCGCTCCCTGCACTGTGTCTCACTGTAATACCACTCCCTGCACTGTGTCTCACTGTAACACCACTCCCTGCACTGTGTCTCACTGTAACACCGCTCCCTGCACTGTCTCACTGTAACACCACTCCCTGCACTGTGTCTCACTGTAACACCACTCCCTGCACTGTGTCTCACTGTAACACCACTCCCTGCACTGTCTCTCTGTAACACCACTCCCTGCACTGTGTCTCTCTGTAACACCACTCCCTGCACTGTGTCTCACTGTAACACCCCACCCTGCACTGTGTCTCACTGTAACACCACTCCCTGCACTGTGTCTCACTGTAACACCGCTCCCTGCAATGTGTCTCACTGTAACACCACTCCATGCACTGTCTCACTGTAACACCACTCCCTGCACTGTCTCACTGTAACACCACTCCCTGCACTGTCTCACTGTAACACCACTCTCTGCACTGTGTCTCACTGTAACACCACTCCCTGCACTGTGTCTCACTGTAACAGCGCTCCCTGCACTGTGTCTCACTGTAATACCACTCCCTGCACTGTGTCTCACTGTAACACCACTCCCTGCTCTGAGTCTCACTGTAACACCGACGCCTGGACTGTGTCTCACTGTAACACCGCTCCCTGCACTGTGTCTCACTGTAACACCGCTGCCTGGACTGTGTCTCACTGTAACACCACTCCCTGCACTGTGTCTCACTGTAACACCGCTCCCTGCACTGTGTCTCACTGTAACACCGCTCCCTGCACTGTGTCTCACTGTAATACCACTCCCTGCACTGTGTCTCACTGTAACACCACTCCCTGCACTGTGTCTCACTGCAACACCGCTCCCTGCTCTGAGTCTCACTGTAACACCGCACCCTGCACTGTGTCTCACTGTAACACCGCTCCCTGCACTGTGTCTCACTGGAACACCGCTCCCTGCACTGTCTCACTGTAACACCACTCCCTGCACTGTGTCTCACTGGAACACAGCTCCCTGCACTGTGTCTCACTGTAATACCACTCCCTGCACTGTGTCTCACTGTAACACCACTCCCTGCACTGTCTCACTGTAACACCACTCCCTGCACTGTATCTCACTGTAACACCACTCCCTGCACTGTGTCTCACTGTAACACCACTCCCTGCACTGTGTCTCTCTGTAACACCACTCCCTGCACTGTGTCTCTCTGTAACACCACTCCCTGCACTGTGTCTCACTGTAACACCCCACCCTGCACTGTGTCTCACTGTAACACCACTCCCTGCACTGTGTCTCACTGTAACACCGCTCCCTGCACTGTGTCTCACTGTAACACCGCTCCCTGCACTGTGTCTCACTGTAACACCGCTCCCTGCACTGTCTCAAAGTAACACCGCTCCCTGCACTGTGTCTCACTGTAACACCACTCCCTGCACTGTGTCTCACTGTAACACCGCTTCCTGCACTGTGTCTCACTGTAACACCGCTCCCTGCACTGTGTCTCACTGTAACACCGCACCCTGCCCTCTGTGTCCCACTGTAACACCGCACCCTGCTCTCTGCGTCTCACTGTAAGACCACTCCCTGCACTGTCTCACTGTAACACCACGCCCTGCACTGTCTCACTGTAACACCACTCACTGCACTGTGTCTCACTGTAACACCACTCCCTGCACTGTGTCTCACTGTAACACCGCTTCCTGCACTGTGTCTCACTGTAACACCGCTCCCTGCACTGTGTCTCACTGTAACACCGCACCCTGCCCTCTGTGTCCCACTGTAACACCGCACCCTGCTCTCTGTGTCTCACTGTAAGACCACTCCCTGCACTGTGTCTCACTGTAACACCGCTCCCGGGACTGTGTCTCACTGTAACAACGCTCCCTGCACTGTGTCTCACTGGAACACCGCTCCCTGCACTGTGTCTCACTGTAACACCGCTCCCTGCACTGTGTCTCACTGTAACACCGCTCCCTGCACTGTCTCACTGTAACACGACCCCCTTCAGTGTGTTTCACTGTAACACCGCTCCCTGCACTGTCTCACTGTAACACCGCTCCCTGCACTGTCTCACTGTAACAGCACTCCCTGCACTGTGTCTCACTGTAACACCACTCCCTGCACTGTGTCTCACTGTAACACCACTCCCTGCACTGTGTCTCACTGTAACACCACTCCATGCTCTGAGTCTCACTGTAACACCGCTCCCTGCACTGTGTCTCACTGTAACACCGCTGCCTGGACTGTGTCTCACTGTAACACCGCTCCCTGCACTGTGTCTCACTGTAACACCGCTCCCTGCACTGTGTCTCACTGTAACACCGCTCCCTGCACTGTGTCTCACTGTAATACCACTCCCTGCACTGTGTCTCACTGTAACACCACTACCTGCACTGTGTCTCACTGTAACACCGCTCCCTGCTCTGAGTCTCACTGTAACACCGCTCCCTGCACTGTGTCTCACTGTAAAACTGCTCCCTGCACTGTGTCTCACTGGAACACCGCTCCCTGCACTGTCTCACTGTAACACCGCTCCCTGCACTGTGTCTCACTGTAACACCGCTCCCTGCACTGTGTCTCACTGTAACACCACTCCCTGCACTGTGTCTCTCTGTAACACCACTCCCTGCACTGTGTCTCACTGTAACACCCCACCCTGCACTGTGTCTCACTGTAACACCACTCCCTGCACTGTGTCTCACTGTAACACCGCTCTCTGCAATGTGTCTCACTGTAACACCACTCCCTGCACTGTCTCACTGTAACACCACTCCCTGCACTGTCTCACTGTAACACCACTCCCTGCACTGTCTCACTGTAACACCATTCCCTGCACTGTGTCTCACTGTAACACCGCTCCCTGCACTGTGTCTCACTGTAACACCGCTCCCTGCACTGTGTCTCACTGTAGCACCGCTCCCTGCACTGTGTCTCACTGTAACACCACTCCCTGCACTGTGTCTCACTGTAACACCGCTCCCTGCACTGTGTCTCACTTTAACACCGCTCCCTGCACTGTCTCACTGTAACACCACTCCCTGCACTGTCTCACTGTAACACCACTCCCTGCACTGTCTCACTGTAACACCACTCCCTGCACTGTGTCTCACTGTAACACCGCCCCCTGCACTGTCTCACTGTAACACCGCTCCCTTCACTGTGTCTCACTGTAACACCGCTCCCTGCACTGTCTCACTGTAACACCGCTCCCTGCATTGTGTCTCACTGTAACACCACTCCCTGCACTGTGTCTCACTGTAACACCGCTTCCTGCACTGTGTCTCACTGTAACACCGCACCCTGCCCTCTGTGTCCCACTGTAACACCGCACCCTGCTCTCTGTGTCTCACTGTAAGACCACTCGCTGCACTGTGTCTCACTGTAATACCACTCCCTGCACTGTGTCTCACTGTAACACCGCTCCCTGCACTGTCTCACTGTAACACCACTCCCTGCACTGTGTCTCACTGTAACACCACTCCCTGCACTGTGTCTCACTGCAACACCACTCCCTGCACTGTGTCTCTCTGTAACACCACTCCCTGCACTGTGTCTCTCTGTAACACCACTCCCTGCACTGTGTCTCACTGTAACTCCCAACCCTGCACTGTGTCTCACTGTAACACCACTCCCTGCACTGTGTCTCACTGTAACACCGCTCCCTGCAATGTGTCTCACTGTAACACCACTCCCTGCACTGTCTCACTGTAACACCACTCCCTGCACTGTCTCACTGTAACACCACTCCCTGCACTGTGTCTCACTGTAACCCCACTCCCTGCACTGTGTCTCACTGTAACACCACTCCCTGCACTGTGTCTCACTGTAACACCGCTCCCTGCACTGTGTCTCACTGTAACACAGCTCCCTGCACTGTGTCTCACTGTAACACCGCTCCCTGCACTGTGTCTCACTTTAACACCGCTCCCTGCACTGTCTCACTGTAACACCACTCCCTGCACTGTCTCACTGTAACACCACTCCCTGCACTGTCTCACTGTAACACCGCTCCCTTCACTGTGTCTCACTGTAACACCGCTCCCTGCACTGTCTCACTGTAACACCGCTCCCTGCACTGTGCCTCACTGTAACACCACTCCCTGCACTGTGTCTCACTGTAACACCGCTTCCTGCACTGTGTCTCACTGTAACACCGCTCCCTGCACTGTGTCTCACTGTAACACCGCACCCTGCCCTCTGTGTCCCACACTAACACCGCACCCTGCTCTCTGTGTCTCACTGTAAGACCACTCCCTGCACTGTCTCACTGTAACACCACACCCTGCACTGTCTCACTGTAACACCGCTCCCTGCACTGTGTCTCACTGGAACACCGCTCCCTGCACTGTGTCTCACTGTAACACCGCTCCCTGCACTGTCTCACTGTAACACGACTCCCTTCAGTGTGTTTCACTGTAACACCGCTCCCTGCACAGTCTCACTGTAACACCGCTCCCTGCACTGTCTCACTGTAACAGCACTCCCTGCACTGTGTCTCACTGTAACACCACTCCCTGCACTGTGTCTCACTGTAACACCACTCCCTGCAACATGTCTCACTGTAAGACCACTCCCTGCACTGTGTCTCACTGTAACACCACTCCATGCCCTGAGTCTCACTGTAACACCGCTCCCTGCACTGTGTCTCACTGTAACAGCGCTCCCTGCACTGTGTCTCACTGTAACACCACTCCCTGCTCTGAGTCTCACTGTAACACCGACGCCTGGACTGTGTCTCACTGTAACACCGCTCCCTGCACTGTGTCTCACTGTAACACCGCTGCCTGGACTGTGTCTCACTGTAACACCACTCCCTGCACTGTGTCTCACTGTAACACCGCTCCCTGCACTGTGTCTCACTGTAACACCGCTCCCTGCACTGTGTCTCACTGTAATACCACTCCCTGCACTGTGTCTCACTGTAACACCACTCCCTGCACTGTGTCTCACTGCAACACCGCTCCCTGCTCTGAGTCTCACTGTAACACCGCTCCCTGCACTGTGTCTCACTGTAACAACGCTCCCTGCACTGTGTCTCACTGGAACACCGCTCCCTGCACTGTCTCACTGTAACACCACTCCCTGCACTGTGTCTCACTGGAACACAGCTCCCTGCACTGTGTCTCACTGTAATACCACTCCCTGCACTGTGTCTCACTGTAACACCACTCCCTGCACTGTGTCTCACTGTAACACCACTCCCTGCACTGTGTCTCTCTGTAACACCACTCCCTGCACTGTGTCTCTCTGTAACACCACTCCCTGCACTGTGTCTCACTGTAACACCCCACCCTGCACTGTGTCTCACTGTAACACCACTCCCTGCACTGTGTCTCACTGTAACACCGCTCCCAGCAATGTGTCTCACTGTAACACCGCTCCCTGCACTGTCTCACTGTAACACCGCTCCCTGCACTGTCTCAAAGTAACACCGCTCCCTGCACTGTGTCTCACTGTAACACCACTCCCTGCACTGTGTCTCACTGTAACACCGCTTCCTGCACTGTGTCTCACTGTAACACCGCTCCCTGCACTGTGTCTCACTGTAACACCGCACCCTGCCCTCTGTGTCCCACTGTAACACCGCACCCTGCTCTCTGCGTCTCACTGTAAGACCACTCCCTGCACTGTCTCACTGTAACACCACGCCCTGCACTGTCTCACTGTAACACCACTCACTGCACTGTGTCTCACTGTAACACCACTCCCTGCACTGT
Organism: Narcine bancroftii; assembly: GCF_036971445.1. Lineage (NCBI taxonomy): Eukaryota > Metazoa > Chordata > Chondrichthyes > Torpediniformes > Narcinidae > Narcine > Narcine bancroftii. Next base: position 13,351,202 of record NC_091470.1, on the reverse strand, counting down.
GTCTCACTGTAACACCGCTTCCTGCACTGTGTCTCACTGTAACACCGCTCCCTGCACTGTGTCTCACTGTAACACCGCACCCTGCCCTCTGTGTCCCACTGTAACACCGCACCCTGCTCTCTGTGTCTCACTGTAAGACCACTCCCTGCACTGTGTCTCACTGTAACACCGCTCCCGGGACTGTGTCTCACTGTAACAACGCTACCTGCACTGTGTCTCACTGGAACACCGCTCCCTGCACTGTGTCTCACTGTAACACCGCTCCCTGCACTGTGTCTCACTGTAACACCGCTCCCTGCACTGTCTCACTGTAACACGACCCCCTTCAGTGTGTTTCACTGTAACACCGCTCCCTGCACTGTCTCACTGTAACACCGCTCCCTGCACTGTCTCACTGTAACAGCACTCCCTGCACTGTGTCTCACTGTAACACCACTCCCTGCACTGTGTCTCACTGTAACACCACTCCCTGCACTGTGTCTCACTGTAACACCACTCCATGCTCTGAGTCTCACTGTAACACCGCTCCCTGCACTGTGTCTCACTGTAACACCACTCCCTGCACTGTATCTCACTGTAACACCACTCCCTGCACTGTGTCTCACTGTAACACCGCTCCCTGCACTGTGTCTCACTGTAACACCACTCCCTGCACTGTATCTCACAGTAACACCACTCCCTGCACTGTGTCTCACTGTAACACCACTCCCTGCACTGTGTCTCTCTGTAACACCACTCCCTGCACTGTGTCTCTCTGTAACACCACTCCCTGCACTGTGTCTCACTGTAACACCCACCCTGCACTGTGTCTCACTGTAACGCCACTCCCTGCACTGTGTCTCACTGTAACACCGCTCCCTGCAATGTGTCTCACTGTAACACCGCTCCCTGCACTGTCTCACTGTAACACCGCTCCCTGCACTGTCTCAAAGTAACACCGCTCCCTGCACTGTGTCTCACTGTAACACCACTCCCTGCACTGTGTCTCACTGTAACACCGCTTCCTGCACTGTGTCTCACTGTAACACCGCTCCCTGCACGGTGTCTCACTGTAACACCGCACCCTGCCCTCTGTGTCCCACTGTAACACCGCACCCTGCTCTCTGTGTCTCACTGTAAGACCACTCCCTGCACTGTCTCACTGTAACACCACACCCTGCACTGTCTCACTGTAACACCACTCACTGCACTCTGTCTCACTGTAACACCACTCCCTGCACTGTGTCTCACTGTAACACCGCTTCCTGCACTGTGTCTCACTGTAACACCGCTCCCTGCACTGTGTCTCACTGTAACACCACACCCTGCCCTCTGTGTCCCACTGTAACACCGCACCCTGCTCTCTGTGTCTCACTGTAAGACCACTCCCTGCACTGTGTCTCACTGTAACACCGCTGCCTGGACTGTGTCTCACTGTAACACCGCTCCCTGCACTGTGTCTCACTGTAACACCGCTCCCTGCACTGTGTCTCACTGTAACACCGCTCCCTGCACTGTGTCTCACTGTAATACCACTCCCTGCACTGTGTCTCACTGTAACACCACTCCCTGCACTGTGTCTCACTGTAACACCGCTCCCTGCTCTGAGTCTCACTGTAACACCGCTCCCTGCACTGTCTCACTGTAACACCACTCCCTGCACTGTCTCACTGTAACACCACTCCCTGCACTGTCTCACTGTAACACCACTCCCTGCACTGTGTCTCACTGTAACACCGCCCCCTGCACTGTCTCACTGTAACACCGCTCCCTTCACTGTGTCTCACTGTAACACCGCTCCCTGCGCTGTCTCACTGTAACACCGCTCCCTGCACTGTGTCTCACTGTAACACCACTCCCTGCACTGTGTCTCACTGTAACACCGCTTCCTGCACTGTGTCTCACTGTAACACCGCACCCTGCCCTCTGTGTCCCACTGTAACACCGCACCCTGCTCTCTGTGTCTCACTGTAAGACCACTCGCTGCACTGTGTCTCACTGTAATACCACTCCCTGCACTGTGTCTCACTGTAACACCGCTCCCTGCACTGTCTCACTGTAACACCACTCCCTGCACTGTCTCACTGTAACACCGCTCCCTTCACTGTGTCTCACTGTAACTCCCAACCCTGCACTGTGTCTCACTGTAACACCACTCCCTGCACTGTGTCTCACTGTAACACCACTCCCTGCACTGTGTCTCACTGTAACACCGCTTCCTGCACTGTGTCTCACTGTAACACCGCTCCCTGCACTGTGTCTCACTGTAACACCGCACCCTGCCCTCTGTGTCCCACTGTAACACCGCACCCTGCTCTCTGTGTCTCACTGTAAGACCACTCCCCGCACTGTCTCACTGTAACACCACACCCTGCACTGTCTCACTGTAACACCACTCACTGCACTGTGTCTCACTGTAACACCACTCCCTGCACGGTGTCTCACTGTAACACCGCTTCCTGCACTGTGTCTCACTGTAACACCGCTCCCTGCACTGTGTCTCACTGTAACACCGCACCCTGCCCTCTGTGTCCCACTGTAACACCGCACCCTGCTCTCTGTGTCTCACTGTAAGACCACTCCATGCACTGTGTCTCACTGTAACACCGCTCCCGGGACTGTGTCTCACTGTAACACCGCTCCCTGCACTGTGTCTCACTGGAACACCGCTCCCTGCACTGTGTCTCACTGTAACACCGCTCCCTGCACTTTCTCACTGTAACACGACTCCCTTCAGTGTGTTTCACTGTAACACCGCTCCCTGCACTGTCTCACTGTAACACCGCTCCCTGCACTGTCTCACTGTAACAGCACTCCCTGCACTGTGTCTCACTGTAACACCACTCCCTGCACTGTGTCTCACTGTAACACCACTCCCTGCAACGTGTCTCACTGTAACACCACTCCCTGCACTGTGTCTCACTGTAACACCACTCCATGCCTGAGTCTCACTGTAACACCGCTCCCTGCACTGTGTCTCACTGTAACACCGCTGCCTGGACTGTGTCTCACTGTAACACCGCTCCCTGCACTGTGTCTCACTGTAACACCGCTCCCTGCACTGTGTCTCACTGTAACACCACTCCCTGCACTGTGTCTCACTGTAACACCGCTTCCTGCACTGTGTCTCACTGTAACACCGCTCCCTGCACGGTGTCTCACTGTAACACCGCTCCCTGCACTGTGTCTCACTGTAATACCACTCCCTGCACTGTGTCTCACTGTAACACCGCTCCCTGCACTGTCTCACTGTAACACCACTCCCTGCACTGTCTCACTGTAACACCGCTCCCTTCACCGTGTCTCACTGTAACTCCCAACCCTGCACTGTGTCTCACTGTAACACCACTCCCTGCACTGTGTCTCACTGTAACACCGCTCCCTGCAATGTGTCTCACTGTAACACCACTCCCTGCACTGTCTCACTGTAACACCACTCCCTGCACTGTCTCACTGTAACACCACTCCCTGCACTGTGTCTCACTGTAACCCCACTCCCTGCACTGTGTCGCACTGTAACACCACTCCCTGCACTGTGTCTAACTGTAACACCGCTCCCTGCACTGTGTCTCACTGTAACACAGCTCCCTGCACTGTGTCTCACTGTAACACCGCTCCCTGCACTGTGTCTCACTGTAACACAGCTCCCTGCACTGTGTCTCACTGTAACACCACTCCCTGCACTGTCTCACTGTAACACCACTCCCTGCACTGTCTCACTGTAACACCGCTCCCTTCACTGTGTCTCACTGTAACACCGCTCCCTGCACTGTCTCACCGCTCCCTGCACTGTGTCTCACTGTAACACCACTCCCTGCACTGTGTCTCACTGTAACACCGCTTCCTGCACTGTGTCTCACTGTAACACCGCTCCCTGCACTGTGTCTCACTGTAACACCGCACCCTGCCCTCTGTGTCCCACTGTAACACCGCACCCTGCTCTCTGTGTCTCACTGTAAGACCACTCCCCGCACTGTCTCACTGTAACACCACACCCTGCACTGTCTCACTGTAACACCACTCACTGCACTGTGTCTCACTGTAACACCACTCCCTGCACGGTGTCTCACTGTAACACCGCTTCCTGCACTGTGTCTCACTGTAACACCGCTCCCTGCACTGTGTCTCACTGTAACACCGCACCCTGCCCTCTGTGTCCCACTGTAACACCGCACCCTGCTCTCTGTGTCTCACTGTAAGACCACTCCATGCACTGTGTCTCACTGTAACACCGCTCCCGGGACTGTGTCTCACTGTAACACCGCTCCCTGCACTGTGTCTCACTGGAACACCGCTCCCTGCACTGTGTCTCACTGTAACACCGCTCCCTGCACTTTCTCACTGTAACACGACTCCCTTCAGTGTGTTTCACTGTAACACCGCTCCCTGCACTGTCTCACTGTAACACCGCTCCCTGCACTGTCTCACTGTAACAGCACTCCCTGCACTGTGTCTCACTGTAACACCACTCCCTGCACTGTGTCTCACTGTAACACCACTCCCTGCAACGTGTCTCACTGTAACACCACTCCCTGCACTGTGTCTCACTGTAACACCACTCCATGCCCTGAGTCTCACTGTAACACCGCTCCCTGCACTGTGTCTCACTGTAACACCGCTGCCTGGACTGTGTCTCACTGTAACACCGCTCCCTTCACTGTGTCTCACTGTAACACCGCTCCCTGCACTGTGTCTCACTGTAACACCACTCCCTGCACTGTGTCTCACTGTAACACCGCTTCGTGCACTGTGTCTCACTGTAACACCGCTCCCTGCACTGTGTCTCACTGTAACACCGCACCCTGCCCTCTGTGTCCCACTGTAACACCGCACCCCGCTCTCTGTGTCTCACTGTAAGACCACTCCCTGCACTGTCTCACTGTAACACCACACCCTGCACTGTCTCACTGTAACACCACTCACTGCACTGTGTCTCACTGGAACACCGCTCCCTGCACTGTGTCTCACTGTAACACCGCTCCCTGCACTGTCTCACTGTAACACGACTCCCTTCAGTGTGTTTCACTGTAACACCGCTCCCTGCACTGTCTCACTGTAACACCCGACCCTGCACTGTGTCTCACTGTAACACCACTCCCTGCACTGTGTCTCACTGTAACACCGCTCTCTGCAATGTGTCTCACTGTAACACCACTCCCTGCACTGTCTCACTGTAACACCACTCCCTGCACTGTCTCACTGTAACACCGCACCCTGCACTGTGCCTCACTTTAACACCGCTCCCTGCAGTATCTCACTGTAACACCCCTCCCTGCACTGTCTCACTGTAACACCACTCCCTGCACTGTCTCACTGTAACACCACTCCCTGCACTGTGTCTCACTGTAACACCGCTCCCTGCACTGTCTCACTGTAACACCGCTCCCTGCACTGTGTCTCACTGTAACACCGCTCCCTGCACTGTCTCACTGTAACACCGCTCCCTGCACTGTGTCTCACTGTAACACCACTCCCTGCACTGTGTCTCACTGTAACACCGCTTCCTGCACTGTGTCTCACTGTAACACCACTCCCTGCACTGTGTCTCACTGTAACACCGCACCCTGCCCTCTGTGTCCCACTGTAACACCGCACCCTGCTCTCTGTGTCTCACTGTAAGACCACTCCCTGCACTGTCTCACTGTAAGACCACTCCCTGCACTGTCTCACTGTAACACCACTCACTGCACTGTGTCTCACTGTAACACCACTCCCTGCACCGTGTCTCACTGTAACACCGCTTCCTGCACTGTGTCTCACTGTAACACCGCTCCCTGCACTGTGTCTCACTGTAACACCGCACCCTGCCCTCTGTGTCCCACTGTAACACCGCACCCTGCTCTCTGTGTCTCACTGTAAGACCACTCGCTGCACTGTGTCTCACTGTAACACCGCTCCCGGGACTGTGTCTCACTGTAACACCACTCCCTGCACTGTGTCTCACTGGAACACCGCTCCCTGCACTGTGTCTCTCTGTAACACCACTCCCTGCACTGTGTCTCTCTGTAACACCACTCCCTGCACTGTGTCTCACTGTAACACCCCACCCTGCACTGTGTCTCACTGTAACACCACTCCCTGCACTGTGTCCCACTGTAACACCGCTCCCTGCACTGTGTCTCACTGTAACACCGCTCCCTGCACTGTCTCACTGTAACACCGCTCCCTGCACTGTGTCTCACTGTAACACCACTCCCTGCACTGTGTCTCACTGTAACACCGCTTCCTGCACTGTGTCTCACTGTAACACCACTCCCTGCACTGTGTCTCACTGTAACACCGCACCCTGCCCTCTGTGTCCCACTGTAACACCGCACCCTGCTCTCTGTGTCTCACTGTAAGACCACTCCCTGCACTGTCTCACTGTAAGACCACTCCCTGCACTGTCTCACTGTAACACCACTCACTGCACTGTGTCTCACTGTAACACCACTCCCTGCACCGTGTCTCACTGTAACACCGCTTCCTGCACTGTGTCTCACTGTAACACCGCTCCCTGCACTGTGTCTCACTGTAACACCGCACCCTGCCCTCTGTGTCCCACTGTAACACCGCACCCTGCTCTCTGTGTCTCACTGTAAGACCACTCGCTGCACTGTGTCTCACTGTAACACCGCTCCCGGGACTGTGTCTCACTGTAACACCACTCCCTGCACTGTGTCTCACTGGAACACCGCTCCCTGCACTGTGTCTCTCTGTAACACCACTCCCTGCACTGTGTCTCTCTGTAACACCACTCCCTGCACTGTGTCTCACTGTAACACCCCACCCTGCACTGTGTCTCACTGTAACACCACTCCCTGCACTGTGTCCCACTGTAACACCGCTCCCTGCACTGTCTCACTGTAACACGACTCCCTTCACTGTGTTTCACTGTAACACCGCTCCCTGCACTGTCTCACTGTAACACCCGACCCTGCACTGTGTCTCACTGTAACACCACTCCCTGCACTGTGTCTCACTGTAACACCGCTCTCTGCAATGTGTCTCACTGTAACACCACTCCCTGCACTGTCTCACTGTAACACCACTCCCTGCACTGTCTCACTGTAACACCGCACCCTGCACTGTGCCTCACTTTAACACCGCTCCCTGCAGTATCTCACTGTAACACCCCTCCCTGCACTGTCTCACTGTAACACCACTCCCTGCACTGTCTCACTGTAACACCACTCCCTGCACTGTGTCTCACTGTAACACCGCTCCCTGCACTGTCTCACTGTAACACCGCTCCCTGCACTGTGTCTCACTGTAACACCGCTCCCTGCACTGTCTCACTGTAACACCGCTCCCTGCACTGTGTCTCACTGTAACACCACTCCCTGCACTGTGTCTCACTGTAACACCGCTTCCTGCACTGTGTCTCACTGTAACACCACTCCCTGCACTGTGTCTCACTGTAACACCGCACCCTGCCCTCTGTGTCCCACTGTAACACCGCACCCTGCTCTCTGTGTCTCACTGTAAGACCACTCCCTGCACTGTCTCACTGTAAGACCACTCCCTGCACTGTCTCACTGTAACACCACTCACTGCACTGTGTCTCACTGTAACACCACTCCCTGCACCGTGTCTCACTGTAACACCGCTTCCTGCACTGTGTCTCACTGTAACACCGCTCCCTGCACTGTGTCTCACTGTAACACCGCACCCTGCCCTCTGTGTCCCACTGTAACACCGCACCCTGCTCTCTGTGTCTCACTGTAAGACCACTCGCTGCACTGTGTCTCACTGTAACACCGCTCCCGGGACTGTGTCTCACTGTAACACCACTCCCTGCACTGTGTCTCACTGGAACACCGCTCCCTGCACTGTGTCTCTCTGTAACACCACTCCCTGCACTGTGTCTCTCTGTAACACCACTCCCTGCACTGTGTCTCACTGTAACACCCCACCCTGCACTGTGTCTCACTGTAACACCACTCCCTGCACTGTGTCCCACTGTAACACCGCTCCCTGCACTGTCTCACTGTAACACGACTCCCTTCACTGTGTTTCACTGTAACACCGCTCCCTGCACTGTCTCACTGTAACACCCGACCCTGCACTGTGTCTCACTGTAACACCACTCCCTGCACTGTGTCTCACTGTAACACCGCTCTCTGCAATGTGTCTCACTGTAACACCACTCCCTGCACTGTCTCACTGTAACACCACTCCCTGCACTGTCTCACTGTAACACCGCACCCTGCACTGTGCCTCACTTTAACACCGCTCCCTGCAGTATCTCACTGTAACACCCCTCCCTGCACTGTCTCACTGTAACACCACTCCCTGCACTGTCTCACTGTAACACCACTCCCTGCACTGTGTCTCACTGTAACACCGCTCCCTGCACTGTCTCACTGTAACACCGCTCCCTGCACTGTGTCTCACTGTAACACCGCTCCCTGCACTGTCTCACTGTAACACCGCTCCCTGCACTGTGTCTCACTGTAACACCACTCCCTGCACTGTGTCTCACTGTAACACCGCTTCCTGCACTGTGTCTCACTGTAACACCACTCCCTGCACTGTGTCTCACTGTAACACCGCACCCTGCCCTCTGTGTCCCACTGTAACACCGCACCCTGCTCTCTGTGTCTCACTGTAAGACCACTCCCTGCACTGTCTCACTGTAAGACCACTCCCTGCACTGTCTCACTGTAACATCACTCACTGCACTGTGTCTCACTGTAACACCACTCCCTGCACCGTGTCTCACTGTAACACCGCTTCCTGCACTGTGTCTCACTGTAACACCGCTCCCTGCACTGTGTCTCACTGTAACACCGCACCCTGCCCTCTGTGTCCCACTGTAACACCGCACCCTGCTCTCTGTGTCTCACTGTAAGACCACTCGCTGCACTGTGTCTCACTGTAACACCGCTCCCGGGACTGTGTCTCACTGTAACACCACTCCCTGCACTGTGTCTCACTGGAACACCGCTCCCTGCACTGTGTCTCTCTGTAACACCACTCCCTGCACTGTGTCTCTCTGTAACACCACTCCCTGCACTGTGTCTCACTGTAACACCCCACCCTGCACTGTGTCTCACTGTAACACCACTCCCTGCACTGTGTCCCACTGTAACACCGCTCCCTGCACTGTCTCACTGTAACACGACTCCCTTCACTGTGTTTCACTGTAACACCGCTCCCTGCACTGTCTCACTGTAACACCCGACCCTGCACTGTGTCTCACTGTAACACCACTCCCTGCACTGTGTCTCACTGTAACACCGCTCTCTGCAATGTGTCTCACTGTAACACCACTCCCTGCACTGTCTCACTGTAACACCACTCCCTGCACTGTCTCACTGTAACACCGCACCCTGCACTGTGCCTCACTTTAACACCGCTCCCTGCAGTATCTCACTGTAACACCCCTCCCTGCACTGTCTCACTGTAACACCACTCCCTGCACTGTCTCACTGTAACACCACTCCCTGCACTGTGTCTCACTGTAACACCGCTCCCTGCACTGTCTCACTGTAACACCGCTCCCTGCACTGTGTCTCACTGTAACACCGCTCCCTGCACTGTCTCACTGTAACACCGCTCCCTGCACTGTGTCTCACTGTAACACCACTCCCTGCACTGTGTCTCACTGTAACACCGCTTCCTGCACTGTGTCTCACTGTAACACCACTCCCTGCACTGTGTCTCACTGTAACACCGCACCCTGCCCTCTGTGTCCCACTGTAACACCGCACCCTGCTCTCTGTGTCTCACTGTAAGACCACTCCCTGCACTGTCTCACTGTAAGACCACTCCCTGCACTGTCTCACTGTAACACCACTCACTGCACTGTGTCTCACTGTAACACCACTCCCTGCACCGTGTCTCATTGTAACACCGCTTCCTGCACTGTGTCTCACTGTAACACCGCTCCCTGCACTGTGTCTCACTGTAACACCGCACCCTGCCCTCTGTGTCCCACTGTAACACCGCACCCTGCTCTCTGTGTCTCACTGTAAGACCACTCGCTGCACTGTGTCTCACTGTAACACCGCTCCCGGGACTGTGTCTCACTGTAACACCACTCCCTGCACTGTGTCTCACTGGAACACCGCTCCCTGCACTGTGTCTCTCTGTAACACCACTCCCTGCACTGTGTCTCTCTGTAACACCACTCCCTGCACTGTGTCTCACTGTAACACCCCACCCTGCACTGTGTCTCACTGTAACACCACTCCCTGCACTGTGTCTCACTGTAACACCACTCCCTGCACTGTGTCTCACTGTAACACCACTCCCTGCACTGTCTCACTGTAACACCACTCCCTGCAATGTGTCTCACTGTAACACCACTCCCTGCACTGTGTCTCACTGTAACACCACTCCCTGCACTGTCTCACTGTAACACCGCTCCCTGCACTGTCTCACTGTAACACCGCTCCCTGCACTGTCTCACTGTAACACCACTCCCTACACTGTCTCACTGTAACACCACTCCCTGCACTGTCTCGCTGTAACACCGCTCCCTGCACTGTCTCACTGTAACACTGCTCCCTGCACTGTCTCACTGTAACACCCCACCCTGCACTGTCTCACTGTAACACCACTCCCTGCATTGTGTCTCACTGTAACACCGCTCCATGCACTGTCTCACTGTAACACCACTCCCTGCACTGTCTCACTGTAAAACCACTCCCTGCACTGTCTCACTGTAACACCACTCCCTGCACTGTGTCTCACTGTAACACCGCACCCTGCCCTCTGTGTCCCACTGTAACACCGCACCCTGCTCTCTGTGTCTCACTGTAAGACCACTCCCTGCACTGTGTCTCACTGTAACACCGCTGCCTGGACTGTGTCTCACTGTAACACCGCTCCCTGCACTGTGTCTCACTGGAACACTGCTCCCTGCACTGTCTCACTGTAACACCGCTCCCTGCACTGTGTCTCACTGGAACACCGCTCCCTTCAGTGTGTTTCACTGTAACACCGCTCCCTGCACTGTCTCACTGTAACACCGCTCCCTGCACTGTCTCACTGTAACACCACTCCCTGCACTGTCTCACTGTAACACCACTCACTGCACTGTGTCTCACTGTAACACCACTCCCTGCACTGTGTCTCACTGTAACACCGCACCCTGCCCTCTGTGTCCCGCTGTAACACCGCACCCTGCTCTCTGTGTCTCACTGTAGGACAACTCCCTGCACTGTGTCTCACTGTAACACCGCTCCCGGGACTGTGTCTCATTGTAACACCACTCCCTGCACTGTGTCTCACTGGAACACCGCTCCCTGCACTGTGTCTCACTGAAACACCGCTCCCTGCACTGTCTCACTGTAACACCGCTCCCTGCACTGTGTTTCACTGTAACACCGCTCCCTGCACTGTGTTTCACTGTAACACCGCTCCCTGCATTGTCGCACTGTAACACCGCTCCCTGCACTGTCTCACTGTAACAGCACTCCCTGCACTGTGTCTCACTGTAACAGCACTCCCTGCACTGTGTCTCACTGTAACACCACTCCCTGCACTGTGTCTCACTGTAACACCACTCCCTGCACTGTGTCTCACTGTAACACCGCTCCCTGCACTGTGTCTCACTGTAACACCACTCCCTGCACTGTCTCACTGTAACACCGCTCCCTGCACTGTCTCACTGTAACTCCACTCCCTGCACTGTCTCACTGTAACACCGCTCCCTGCACTGTCTCACTGTAACACCACTCCCTACACTGTCTCACTGTAACAGCACTCCCTGCACTGTGTCTCACTGTAACACCGCTCCCTGCACTATCTCACTGTAACATCACTCCCTTCACTGTGTCTCACTGTAACACCGCTCCCTGCACTGTGTCTCACTGTAACACCACTCCCTGCACCGTGTCTCACTGTAACACCGCTCCCTGCTCTGTTTCTCACTGTAACACCCCACCCTGCACTGTGACTCACTGTAACACCCCACCCTGCACTGTGTCTCACTGTAACACCACTCCCTGCACTGTGTCTCACTGTAACACCGCTTCCTGCACTGTGTCTCACTGTAACACCGCTCCCTGCACTGTGTCTCACTGTAACACCGCACCCTGCCCTCTGTGTCCCACTGTAACACCGCACCCTGCTCTCTGTGTCTCACTGTAAGACCACTCCCTGCACTGTGTCTCACTGTAACACCGCTCCCGGGACTGTGTCTCACTGTAACAACGCTCCCTGCACTGTGTCTCACTGGAACACCGCTCCCTGCACTGTGTCTCACTGTAACACCGCTCCCTGCACTGTGTCTCACTGTAACACCGCTCCCTGCACTGTCTCACTGTAACACGACCCCCTTCAGTGTGTTTCACTGTAACACCGCTCCCTGCACTGTCTCACTGTAACACCACTCCCTGCACTGTCTCACTGTAACAGCACTCCCTGCACTGTGTCTCACTGTAACACCACTCCCTGCACTGTGTCTCACTGTAACACCACTCCCTGCACTGTGTCTCACTGTAACACCACTCCATGCTCTGAGTCTCACTGTAACACCGCTCCCTGCACTGTGTCTCACTGTAACACCACTCCCTGCACTGTATCTCACTGTAACACCACTCCCTGCACTGTGTCTCACTGTAACACCGCTCCCTGCACTGTGTCTCACTGTAACACCACTCCCTGCACTGTATCTCACTGTAACACCACTCCCTGCACTGTGTCTCACTGTAACACCACTCCCTGCACTGTGTCTCTCTGTAACACCACTCCCTGCACTGTGTCTCTCTGTAACACCACTCCCTGCACTGTGTCTCACTGTAACACCCACCCTGCACTGTGTCTCACTGTAACGCCACTCCCTGCACTGTGTCTCACTGTAACACCGCTCCCTGCAATGTGTCTCACTGTAACACCGCTCCCTGCACTGTCTCACTGTAACACCGCTCCCTGCACTGTCTCAAAGTAACACCGCTCCCTGCACTGTGTCTCACTGTAACACCACTCCCTGCACTGTGTCTCACTGTAACACCGCTTCCTGCACTGTGTCTCACTGTAACACCGCTCCCTGCACGGTGTCTCACTGTAACACCGTACCCTGCCCTCTGTGTCCCACTGTAACACCGCACCCTGCTCTCTGTGTCTCACTGTAAGACCACTCCCTGCACTGTCTCACTGTAACACCACACCCTGCACTGTCTCACTGTAACACCACTCACTGCACTGTGTCTCACTGTAACACCACTCCCTGCACTGTGTCTCACTGTAACACCGCTTCCTGCACTGTGTCTCACTGTAACACCGCTCCCTGCACTGTGTCTCACTGTAACACCACACCCTGCCCTCTGTGTCCCACTGTAACACCGCACCCTGCTCTCTGTGTCTCACTGTAAGACCACTCCCTGCACTGTGTCTCACTGTAACACCGCTGCCTGGACTGTGTCTCACTGTAACACCGCTCCCTGCACTGTGTCTCACTGTAACACCGCTCCCTGCACTGTGTCTCACTGTAACACCGCTCCCTGCACTGTGTCTCACTGTAATACCACTCCCTGCACTGTGTCTCACTGTAACACCACTCCCTGCACTGTGTCTCACTGTAACACCGCTCCCTGCTCTGAGTCTCACTGTAACACCGCTCCCTGCACTGTCTCACTGTAACACCACTCCCTGCACTGTCTCACTGTAACACCACTCCCTGCACTGTCTCACTGTAACACCACTCCCTGCACTGTGTCTCACTGTAACACCGCCCCCTGCACTGTCTCACTGTAACACCGCTCCCTTCACTGTGTCTCACTGTAACACCGCTCCCTGCGCTGTCTCACTGTAACACCGCTCCCTGCACTGTGTCTCACTGTAACACCACTCCCTGCACTGTGTCTCACTGTAACACCGCTTCCTGCACTGTGTCTCACTGTAACACCGCACCCTGCCCTCTGTGTCCCACTGTAACACCGCACCCTGCTCTCTGTGTCTCACTGTAAGACCACTCGCTGCACTGTGTCTCACTGTAATACCACTCCCTGCACTGTGTCTCACTGTAACACCGCTCCCTGCACTGTCTCACTGTAACACCACTCCCTGCACTGTCTCACTGTAACACCGCTCCCTTCACTGTGTCTCACTGTAACTCCCAACCCTGCACTGTGTCTCACTGTAACACCACTCCCTGCACTGTGTCTCACTGTAACACCACTCCCTGCACTGTGTCTCACTGTAACACCGCTTCCTGCACTGTGTCTCACTGTAACACCGCTCCCTGCACTGTGTCTCACTGTAACACCGCACCCTGCCCTCTGTGTCCCACTGTAACACCGCACCCTGCTCTCTGTGTCTCACTGTAAGACCACTCCCCGCACTGTCTCACTGTAACACCACACCCTGCACTGTCTCACTGTAACACCACTCACTGCACTGTGTCTCACTGTAACACCACTCCCTGCACGGTGTCTCACTGTAACACCGCTTCCTGCACTGTGTCTCACTGTAACACCGCTCCCTGCACTGTGTCTCACTGTAACACCGCACCCTGCCCTCTGTGTCCCACTGTAACACCGCACCCTGCTCTCTGTGTCTCACTGTAAGACCACTCCATGCACTGTGTCTCACTGTAACACCGCTCCCGGGACTGTGTCTCACTGTAACACCGCTCCCTGCACTGTGTCTCACTGGAACACCGCTCCCTGCACTGTGTCTCACTGTAACACCGCTCCCTGCACTTTCTCACTGTAACACGACTCCCTTCAGTGTGTTTCACTGTAACACCGCTCCCTGCACTGTCTCACTGTAACACCGCTCCCTGCACTGTCTCACTGTAACAGCACTCCCTGCACTGTGTCTCACTGTAACACCACTCCCTGCACTGTGTCTCACTGTAACACCACTCCCTGCAACGTGTCTCACTGTAACACCACTCCCTGCACTGTGTCTCACTGTAACACCACTCCATGCCCTGAGTCTCACTGTAACACCGCTCCCTGCACTGTGTCTCACTGTAACACCGCTGCCTGGACTGTGTCTCACTGTAACACCGCTCCCTGCACTGTGTCTCACTGTAACACCGCTCCCTGCACTGTGTCTCACTGTAACACCACTCCCTGCACTGTGTCTCACTGTAACACCGCTTCCTGCACTGTGTCTCACTGTAACACCGCTCCCTGCACGGTGTCTCACTGTAACACCGCTCCCTGCACTGTGTCTCACTGTAATACCACTCCCTGCACTGTGTCTCACTGTAACACCGCTCCCTGCACTGTCTCACTGTAACACCACTCCCTGCACTGTCTCACTGTAACACCGCTCCCTTCACCGTGTCTCACTGTAACTCCCAACCCTGCACTGTGTCTCACTGTAACACCACTCCCTGCACTGTGTCTCACTGTAACACCGCTCCCTGCAATGTGTCTCACTGTAACACCACTCCCTGCACTGTCTCACTGTAACACCACTCCCTGCACTGTCTCACTGTAACACCACTCCCTGCACTGTGTCTCACTGTAACCCCACTCCCTGCACTGTGTCGCACTGTAACACCACTCCCTGCACTGTGTCTAACTGTAACACCGCTCCCTGCACTGTGTCTCACTGTAACACCGCACCCTGCCCTCTGTGTCCCACTGTAACACCGCACCCTGCTCTCTGTGTCTCACTGTAAGACCACTCCCCGCACTGTCTCACTGTAACACCACACCCTGCACTGTCTCACTGTAACACCACTCACTGCACTGTGTCTCACTGTAACACCACTCCCTGCACGGTGTCTCACTGTAACACCGCTTCCTGCACTGTGTCTCACTGTAACACCGCTCCCTGCACTGTGTCTCACTGTAACACCGCACCCTGCCCTCTGTGTCCCACTGTAACACCGCACCCTGCTCTCTGTGTCTCACTGTAAGACCACTCCATGCACTGTGTCTCACTGTAACACCGCTCCCGGGACTGTGTCTCACTGTAACACCGCTCCCTGCACTGTGTCTCACTGGAACACCGCTCCCTGCACTGTGTCTCACTGTAACACCGCTCCCTGCACTTTCTCACTGTAACACGACTCCCTTCAGTGTGTTTCACTGTAACACCGCTCCCTGCACTGTCTCACTGTAACACCGCTCCCTGCACTGTCTCACTGTAACAGCACTCCCTGCACTGTGTCTCACTGTAACACCACTCCCTGCACTGTGTCTCACTGTAACACCACTCCCTGCAACGTGTCTCACTGTAACACCACTCCCTGCACTGTGTCTCACTGTAACACCACTCCATGCCCTGAGTCTCACTGTAACACCGCTCCCTGCACTGTGTCTCACTGTAACACCGCTGCCTGGACTGTGTCTCACTGTAACACCGCTCCCTTCACTGTGTCTCACTGTAACACCGCTCCCTGCACTGTGTCTCACTGTAACACCACTCCCTGCACTGTGTCTCACTGTAACACCGCTTCGTGCACTGTGTCTCACTGTAACACCGCTCCCTGCACTGTGTCTCACTGTAACACCGCACCCTGCCCTCTGTGTCCCACTGTAACACCGCACCCCGCTCTCTGTGTCTCACTGTAAGACCACTCCCTGCACTGTCTCACTGTAACACCACACCCTGCACTGTCTCACTGTAACACCACTCACTGCACTGTGTCTCACTGGAACACCGCTCCCTGCACTGTGTCTCACTGTAACACCGCTCCCTGCACTGTCTCACTGTAACACGACTCCCTTCAGTGTGTTTCACTGTAACACCGCTCCCTGCACTGTCTCACTGTAACACCCGACCCTGCACTGTGTCTCACTGTAACACCACTCCCTGCACTGTGTCTCACTGTAACACCGCTCTCTGCAATGTGTCTCACTGTAACACCACTCCCTGCACTGTCTCACTGTAACACCACTCCCTGCACTGTCTCACTGTAACACCGCACCCTGCACTGTGCCTCACTTTAACACCGCTCCCTGCAGTATCTCACTGTAACACCCCTCCCTGCACTGTCTCACTGTAACACCACTCCCTGCACTGTGTCTCACTGTAACACCGCTCCCTGCACTGTCTCACTGTAACACCGCTCCCTGCACTGTGTCTCACTGTAACACCGCTCCCTGCACTGTCTCACTGTAACACCGCTCCCTGCACTGTGTCTCACTGTAACACCACTCCCTGCACTGTGTCTCACTGTAACACCGCTTCCTGCACTGTGTCTCACTGTAACACCACTCCCTGCACTGTGTCTCACTGTAACACCGCACCCTGCTCTCTGTGTCTCACTGTAAGACCACTCCCTGCACTGTCTCACTGTAAGACCACTCCCTGCACTGTCTCACTGTAACACCACTCACTGCACTGTGTCTCACTGTAACACCACTCCCTGCACCGTGTCTCACTGTAACACCGCTTCCTGCACTGTGTCTCACTGTAACACCGCTCCCTGCACTGTGTCTCACTGTAACACCGCACCCTGCCCTCTGTGTCCCACTGTAACACCGCACCCTGCTCTCTGTGTCTCACTGTAAGACCACTCGCTGCACTGTGTCTCACTGTAACACCGCTCCCGGGACTGTGTCTCACTGTAACACCACTCCCTGCACTGTGTCTCACTGGAACACCGCTCCCTGCACTGTGTCTCTCTGTAACACCACTCCCTGCACTGTGTCTCTCTGTAACACCACTCCCTGCACTGTGTCTCACTGTAACACCCCACCCTGCACTGTGTCTCACTGTAACACCACTCCCTGCACTGTGTCCCACTGTAACACCGCTCCCTGCACTGTCTCACTGTAACACGACTCCCTTCACTGTGTTTCACTGTAACACCGCTCCCTGCACTGTCTCACTGTAACACCCGACCCTGCACTGTGTCTCACTGTAACACCACTCCCTGCACTGTGTCTCACTGTAACACCGCTCTCTGCAATGTGTCTCACTGTAACACCACTCCCTGCACTGTCTCACTGTAACACCACTCCCTGCACTGTCTCACTGTAACACCGCACCCTGCACTGTGCCTCACTTTAACACCGCTCCCTGCAGTATCTCACTGTAACACCCCTCCCTGCACTGTCTCACTGTAACACCACTCCCTGCACTGTCTCACTGTAACACCACTCCCTGCACTGTGTCTCACTGTAACACCGCTCCCTGCACTGTCTCACTGTAACACCGCTCCCTGCACTGTGTCTCACTGTAACACCGCTCCCTGCACTGTCTCACTGTAACACCGCTCCCTGCACTGTGTCTCACTGTAACACCACTCCCTGCACTGTGTCTCACTGTAACACCGCTTCCTGCACTGTGTCTCACTGTAACACCACTCCCTGCACTGTGTCTCACTGTAACACCGCACCCTGCCCTCTGTGTCCCACTGTAACACCGCACCCTGCTCTCTGTGTCTCACTGTAAGACCACTCCCTGCACTGTCTCACTGTAAGACCACTCCCTGCACTGTCTCACTGTAACACCACTCACTGCACTGTGTCTCACTGTAACACCACTCCCTGCACCGTGTCTCATTGTAACACCGCTTCCTGCACTGTGTCTCACTGTAACACCGCTCCCTGCACTGTGTCTCACTGTAACACCGCACCCTGCCCTCTGTGTCCCACTGTAACACCGCACCCTGCTCTCTGTGTCTCACTGTAAGACCACTCGCTGCACTGTGTCTCACTGTAACACCGCTCCCGGGACTGTGTCTCACTGTAACACCACTCCCTGCACTGTGTCTCACTGGAACACCGCTCCCTGCACTGTGTCTCTCTGTAACACCACTCCCTGCACTGTGTCTCTCTGTAACACCACTCCCTGCACTGTGTCTCACTGTAACACCCCACCCTGCACTGTGTCTCACTGTAACACCACTCCCTGCACTGTGTCTCACTGTAACACCACTCCCTGCACTGTGTCTCACTGTAACACCACTCCCTGCACTGTCTCACTGTAACACCACTCCCTGCAATGTGTCTCACTGTAACACCACTCCCTGCACTGTGTCTCACTGTAACACCACTCCCTGCACTGTCTCACTGTAACACCGCTCCCTGCACTGTCTCACTGTAACACCGCTCCCTGCACTGTCACACTGTAACACCACTCCCTACACTGTCTCACTGTAACACCACTCCCTGCACTGTCTCGCTGTAACACCGCTCCCTGCACTGTCTCACTGTAACACTGCTCCCTGCACTGTCTCACTGTAACACCCCACCCTGCACTGTCTCACTGTAACACCACTCCCTGCATTGTGTCTCACTGTAACACCGCTCCCTGCACTGTCTCACTGTAACACCACTCCCTGCACTGTCTCACTGTAAAACCACTCCCTGCACTGTCTCACTGTAACACCACTCCCTGCACTGTGTCTCACTGTAACACCGCACCCTGCCCTCTGTGTCCCACTGTAACACCGCACCCTGCTCTCTGTGTCTCACTGTAAGACCACTCCTTGCACTGTGTCTCACTGTAACACCGCTGCCTGGACTGTGTCTCACTGTAACACCGCTCCCTGCACTGTGTCTCACTGGAACACTGCTCCCTGCACTGTCTCACTGTAACACCGCTCCCTGCACTGTGTCTCACTGGAACACCGCTCCCTTCAGTGTGTTTCACTGTAACACCGCTCCCTGCACTGTCTCACTGTAACACCGCTCCCTGCACTGTCTCACTGTAACACCACTCCCTGCACTGTCTCACTGTAACACCACTCACTGCACTGTGTCTCACTGTAACACCACTCCCTGCACTGTGTCTCACTGTAACACCGCACCCTGCCCTCTGTGTCCCGCTGTAACACCGCACCCTGCTCTCTGTGTCTCACTGTAGGACAACTCCCTGCACTGTGTCTCACTGTAACACCGCTCCCGGGACTGTGTCTCATTGTAACACCACTCCCTGCACTGTGTCTCACTGGAACACCGCTCCCTGCACTGTGTCTCACTGAAACACCGCTCCCTGCACTGTCTCACTGTAACACCGCTCCCTGCACTGTGTTTCACTGTAACACCGCTCCCTGCACTGTGTTTCACTGTAACACCGCACCCTGCATTGTCGCACTGTAACACCGCTCCCTGCACTGTCTCACTGTAACAGCACTCCCTGCACTGTGTCTCACTGTAACAGCACTCCCTGCACTGTGTCTCACTGTAACACCACTCCCTGCACTGTGTCTCACTGTAACACCACTCCCTGCACTGTGTCTCACTGTAACACCGCTCCCTGCACTGTGTCTCACTGTAACACCACTCCCTGCACTGTCTCACTGTAACACCGCTCCCTGCACTGTCTCACTGTAACTCCACTCCCTGCACTGTCTCACTGTAACACCGCTCCCTGCACTGTCTCACTGTAACACCACTCCCTACACTGTCTCACTGTAACAGCACTCCCTGCACTGTGTCTCACTGTAACACCGCTCCCTGCACTGTCTCACTGTAACATCACTCCCTTCACTGTGTCTCACTGTAACACCGCTCCCTGCACTGTGTCTCACTGTAACACCACTCCCTGCACCGTGTCTCACTGTAACACCGCTCCCTGCTCTGTTTCTCACTGTAACACCCCACCCTGCACTGTGACTCACTGTAACACCCCACCCTGCACTGTGTCTCACTGTAACACCACTCCCTGCACTGTGTCTCACTGTAACACCCTACCTTGCATTCTGTGACTCTCTGTGACACCACACCCTGCACTTCAATTTTATGGCGCATTTCTATTATCCTTAAGCATGGATTAAGTTGCCTGGATAGCACTCAAAACAAAGCTTTTTACTGTATTTTGTTACACTTAATAGTAAACAATTAAATAAACAAATTAATGATGAATTTTTTTATTGTTATGCGTAGCAGAATTCAGTAAGCTTTGTTTTGTGTGTTATCCAGACAAACCATTTTATTGAGAAGCTATTGGAATATAGCAAATAAAGAATTGAATACAAATAAATCAGGCAAGAGTGTAGGGAGGTGGTATAACACCAATCAGGAGAAAAGTACAAAAACCTGGTGCAGGGAAGAGAGAAAAGTATAGTTATTAATGTCAGTGCAAAGACATTATTTTTGCCAGGTGAGAGAAACATTTAAGAGTCTGATAACAATAGAAAAAAATCTATCCTTGAATCTCAAGCACTTGCGTCTTCTGCCTGGTGAAGTGGAGAGAAGAGAGGGTGATCAGGGTGGGATCGATCCTTTCATATTTTAGCAGCTCTTCCAAGACGGCAAGAGGTATCAATTCAATTAAAATGAAGATGGGGGGGTGGGACCTGGATGAGATGCTTTTGATATTAGAGGTCATTAAAAGTGGCACCAATCAAAGAAATGCATGGCTGCTGGAACAGATAATGTCAATAATCTGGAGATGGCGACTCCCAACCCCAGTTTTCCAAAGTAATCGGCTGGAATAGTGTAAATTACCTACTGTTCTAATAATCACATTACAGGATGTGGTCAAGCTTGGGTGGATGCAGAGATTTACCAGATTCTCTCAAGGCTGAGGAAGTTTGACGATTGACAGGTTAATACTGTGCTGTTTTTGTCTGAAAGGAAAGAGGTTTTTGGGGGGGAACAATTAAATGAGGCGCGGAAAATCCCAAGGCAGATGAATAGCAAGAAGTTATTTTTCTTATCAGAAATGCTGGGAAAGAAGCAAATGGATAGAATGTAATAGGATGGGAGATGTTTTGGAGCTCACTTGTTGCATTCAAAAAGGATTCAAATTGGTTTGACACAAGACTATGGATTGATTATGTCAGCACATAAGGAGGAGCAGCAGGTAAACAGGGAAGACAAGAGAGTTGGCAATATAAACGTGGGGAAGCCTTATTGCAAAACCTATTAGTGAGGCCACATCAGGAGTCCTGCAAGCAGTGTTGCTCCTACTATACAAAGTTGAAAGGACATGGGAAGAGCAAGTTTACACAGAGAGGTGGGTGCCTGGAAGTGGCTGCCGGGGGTTGTGGTAGAAACAGACATGATTGCAGCACTTAAGAGGCTTCAAGGTCGATACATAACTATGTGGAGAACAGTGGATTATGAACGAGCAGGAATTTTAATTTAATTTGGCCACCGTGTGTGGAACAGGCATCATGAGCTGAAAGGCCTGTTCCTGTGCTATCACCATGTGTGCTGTTCCAGTTCTCCTGCAGGCTCGTTTACCTGTATTGTCTACGTTCTGCTTCTCTGAGACAACTCAGAACAGGATGATGGCAGATACAGAGTGAAACACAGAAGTCTGCAGACACTGTGACTGTAGTAAAAACACAGAAACGCTGGAGGAACTCAACCGGTCTCACCACGTCCATAGGAGGTAAAGATACACAACCGATGCTTCAGGCCTGAGCCCTTCTTCAACGTATGGGTAAAAAGCAGGCAGGCGCCTGAATTAAAAGGCTGTTAAGAAGTAAAGAAAGGGCAGGGGAAGGAGTACAGGCCAACAGGCAAAAGGATAGGGGGATGGAGAGAGGAAATGTGAGGATTAAATGGGGGCGGGGTGGTTTGACGCTGTGAATGCAGAGCTGGGGGAAGAAGACAGAGAGGGAAGGGGACAGAGACAGAGCTGGAGGAGAAGAGAAATGGGATGGATGGGGGTTGGGGGCTAACAGAACCAGAAAAATCGATATGAATGCCACCCAGTTGGAGGGGGCCCAAATGGAAGATGAGGTGCTGCTCCTCTAATTTGCAGGTTGTCTCAGTCTGGTAGTGCACGAAGACATTGCAAATATAGGATTGTCCAAAGAGAAAAAATAAAACAAGCTGGGACTTCACTCATTGGAGTTTAGAAGAATAGGGCATAAGGTTATAGAAAGATAAAGCATTTCAGTGAGGTTAGCCAGGTTAAAGGTTGAGAAGATGTTTCCTGTCACAGAGGTGTCAGAAAAAGGTTGAGTTGAGAAAGATTTCATTCTCTCAGAGGGCTGAGAGTCCTTGGGCCTCCTTGTCTCAGAGATATGAGGGAACAGGCTACTCTTGTATATTTAAGGCTGAGACTAACAGGAGGATCGAGGGTGCTGGGGAAAGGGTAGAAGATGGGCTCGGATGAGCAACGATCCTTTTGAATGGTGGAAGTAAAACAGGAAAGTCTGCAGGCACTGAGATTGAAGTAAAAACACTGAGCTGGAGAAACTCAGCAGGTCAAACAATGTCCTTTATAGAGCAAAGATAAAGATACAGAACCAACGTTTCGGGCTTGAGCCCTTCATTCCTTCACTTTGATGAATCTTTATCTTTGCTCTATAAAGGACATTGTTTGACCTGCTGAGTTTCTCCAGCTCAGTGTTTTTACCTGTTGAAGGTTGGGGCAGGAGCAAGGGGAAGAATAGCCAAGTTCTATTTGGCTGGATAATTCTTGCAGCCAAGGTGGGCTAACCAGCCTCCTCTGCCATGAATTCTGGCGATATTAAGACGGTTGGGAATAGCCATAACTTTTAGGTTCCAACTCAGACCTTTGTGCTGAGGAGCTTGTTCTCGGTCTCCAGCTCCGCGATCCTGGATTGACTCTCCTCCGCCGACAACAGGGCTTGTTGAAGCTCCCGGACCCCGTGCTGCAGGCTCTGGTTTTCCTTCTCCAGCTTCAGGATCCGACTGGATGCACAGTCGTTCATCTCAAGCACAAAGGACTTGCGCCCCGCTGCAAGGGAGATCAGGCACAAGCGAACACTTAGTGGGGAGCAAGGTTATGAGTGGTTTTCGAGGAGTGAGCGAGAAAAGGGAGGAATGTTTCTCATGGAGCGCGACTGACACAATAATGATCAAATGTGGAAATGAGGAGGAATTGATTTTACAGTGAGGAGCAGGGCAGAGGTTAAGTGACCACACCAGCACCCGGGATCTCAGCTATCAATCCAGATAGCAGCCAGGAAATTTAAATGCAAGCTATTTAAATTTTAAACCAACATTGAGCCATGATATTGTAATCACAAAACCACTGGGAACTCTCAGTTCGACTGGGGTCAAGACGGGAGCCTGACACTTAGGATCGATGCAAGGAAAATAGAGGGTAATGCCTGTGAGGTAGGGAAGGTTTAGATTATTGAATCAGTTTGTATAGGTTGGCACAACATTGTGGGCTGAAGGGCCCGTATGGTGTTGGAATGTTCTATCGACTGAAATAGCATTATCTTCAAATCCATCCCTTACCTCGACACCACACCCTGTAAACCACTCCCCCTCCCTGTAAACCTGTTGCCCCCTCTCCTTATCCCTCTAAGCCCCATACCCTCAGTCTCTCCTTTCCAACTTGGAAATGGACTGAAGCAATACTTGAAAAGGAAGAGGTACAATGGGCCTTGAGAAAAGAAGTGGCAAATATAACTCCACTTCGTCCTCATTGTCCGTGAGGGATAGGGGTACAATCCTCCCGTGGATACCACTATCCCCATTTCATCTGTAACTTATGTACCCACCCAAGGCACCTATTCTCTATAATACTGGAACATACACACATTAAAATATCTAAATAACTCAATGAAATATTAGCTATTTCCACAGAATGCATTGAAGCTTAGAACCACTGAAAGTCTTCAAATTCACATACTGTGTAACAAAGGCCAATCTCAGAACAGGGACACCAGACAGACACTTGGCTCGCGATCATTGTACAGGTACACAATCCTTTATCCAAAACCCTAGGGGGACAGTGTGTCCCGAATTTCGGACTTTCACGGATTTCGGAAAGCCAGATTTAAACCCACCCGAATTGTGCTGCCTGTCTCCCCCCCTCACCCGTCCGACTTGTGCTTTCGGTCTCCCGCCCGCCCGACTCGCGCTTCCGGTCTCCCGCCCGCCCGACTCATGCTGATGGTCTCCCGCCTGCCCGACTCTCGCTGCTGTCTCTCTCCCCACTTGCAGGATTTTGGAGCTTTCCGGATTTTAGATGTCCGGATAAAGGATTGTGTACCTGCATTTATACAGACAATAATTGTTTCCTCAATAATTGTTGCCTGTAAATAGACATACATGTTTGGAAAAAAATGGGGACCCGAGGGAGGCGTGGACGATCTCACAAGTCCTTGGTGTGGGCGGCATAGTTAGCGTGATGCTATCACAGCGCCAGTGACCCGAGTTTGAATACGACGCTGTCTATAAGGAATCTGTACATCTTCCGCGTGGGTTTTCCCTCTGGGTGCTCTGGTTTCCTCCCACCCTTCAAAGCATACGGTGGTTGTAAGTTAATTTGGATGTAATTGAGCAGCACGGCTTTAAACGGCCACGATCGGTTTCAACCATGCTGCAAATAAAATGCAGAGCTACGTGGATAGCTAATCAGTGGAAAATGAGGACTGAGATGTGTGGGTGAAACAGGACAAATTACTCCCTTTTGAACATCAAGAAATGCAAGAAGGAGAAGGTTACAGAAATCTTGTTACTGCACCTCCTATCAACAATTGGACATTTGCTTGTGTTACGAGCCCAGAGGACCCCAAAACCCAACACAAATAGATATTCACCAAGACAAACAGTTACTTAAACAAAAATTACTTTTAATTATCTTTAAACATGAAAATAGAATCACACTTTAACTTAACTCTATTGACTTACTTAACCTAACTTAACACCCTTCTAATTCTAAGCGCACGTGTATATAATGTGTGTGTGTAAGTTCAGATAAGTTCTTTGGTTCATAGGTCAATCTTCCTTCTCATTCCTCCAAGTTCACTGATTGCAGGCAATTCTTAAACTGTGCCCAGAACTTAACAATTAATGAAGTTGACCAGGCTTTGATGCTTGAAAGGTAAATAGTTACCACTCAGGAAGGTTCTTGTCGGTTTTCAGAGAGATTTGTTGTTCCAGCATATCCACAACTGATGTACTTCTATCAGCCACTTCAGTGTCCAGATGATAACCTTTTTCTTTCAGGTCATTACACAGTTCTTTTTTGTTTCTCTTATTCCAAGTGAAACATTAGACAGCCAGTCCTCTCCTCTTGCATGAACCACAAGAGCTTTGACCAGGCCATCTTTCAAACGGGGTTGCCAGTTTGTCATGTTCCAGGCCCAGCTACTTCTGTTGGCTGTAACACTGTTCAAGTGATCTCAGTGACTCTCTGTCTGTCTGGAGAAAGCCTGTTTGACTCTCTCTGCTTGCAAAACCACATGACCCTCTTACAACAGCAAGCTCTCTTCCAGACAGTAGCAGCTCCGGCATGCTTTCATCTGTTGCCCTTGGTAATCAACAATCCATTAGTAAAGTCTCTTGAGCACTCTTCAAAGCTCTTATAAAAGCTGTGCCACCGATAGGTCTAGCATGGGGCAGAGCTCCAGTATTTCAAATAAGATCTGTTTTAAAGTGCTTGCATGTGCTTGCATGCTTGCTCCAACAAACCTTTCCCAATTTATCTCCCAAAAACATATCTATATACTCTATATACTCTGTCACACTTGTGTCGAGAACCTCTTGTATAATAGTCAGAATTGGACAGTCTCAAGAAAACATCATTTCCACCTTTATAAATGTCGGCAAGGAGAAGTCTGTAGTTTTGACAGAGTTAGTCTTCCTTTAGATGAGATTTCCGACTTAAATAAGCTCACAGCTTCTTCAGGGTTAAACTCTTGAGAGATCAGATCCCGAATTCATCTTCAATAACCTGATGAAAATTCAGTCGCACTCAACCCCACAGCATGAGCAATCAAAACATGAATGCTAAGACTGTTTGGCCACGAGTTTTGAAAGGATGAGGAAACAGGTCATTACTTTCTGAGGAACTTTTTGTTACGGTACTGAAGAGTTCAGTCACTTTTAGATCGGCAACAAAACCCTCTGCCCTGAAGAGTTAAGCCCCTCCCCGGAATTCATTAATGGGGAATATTGAAGGGAAAGATCGCTCGACCATCAATTCACCCCTCATCCTTTCTGGTTGTTGCTCAGAGAGGGAATAAAAGGTTTTTGTCCATTGCGGAGCTGAGCTCGTAAGGCAATGCATTCTAATGCATTCACTCCGTCAGAAAGCACAGCCCCGGGTCAGTAGTAAGCAAGTGTGGAGCAATGCAATTCTTTGAAACATATATTCTTTTTTAATTTTGGACCATTCCCTACAAATTGACAGGCTATTTTTGAAGAATTTTGTGGCTAGTTGGGCCACTATTTAATGTCCACTTGTTTTGAGTGGGTTTTGTAGATGGGCACCTTTCACAGTGATTCAGCACTCAATACTGAGGAAGGGCTGCACTGCTGGCGATGCTGGCCTCCAGATGAAACACTGGACCCTGCCTGCCCCCTCAAGCGAGAACAAGCACTTTGAAGGGGTCTACACGAGAAACTCAGCCAGTCACGCAGCAACTGTAGGAAGTAAAGCAACGTTTTGGGCCTGAGCCCTTCATCGAGGCATGAACAAAAAGCAGGCAGGTGCCCGAAGAAAAAAAAGTGGGGCGGAGGAAAGGATTGGGGAGAGGAAAGCGCACAGGGAGTACAGGCTAATAGGTGGGAGGGAAGAAGAGGAAAGAAATCTGAGAAGTGATAGGGGCGGCGGGGGGTTAGCTCTCTAAATGGAAAGGGAAGAGAACGTGTGGGGAGCTGGAGGACAGGAGACAGAGGGAAAGGGGGGGAGAGAGAGAGAGAGAGAGAGAGAGAGAGAGAGAGAGAGAGAGAGAGAGAGAGCAGGGGAGCGGGTTTAACGGATATTGGAGAAGGTGCTGTTAATGCCATCTGGTTGGAGGGTGTCCAGGTGGAATATTCCTTACATGTGAGTGAGTTTTCTTGTTGGAGGGTAACTGGGAGCGTCGATGAGAGTTGTATGAGGATTTTAGCAACTCCTTGAACTAAATGATGCAGCCCGAGCGATCCACTGAAATGTTATGAGATTGATGGAGGATATCGTCTAATCATTGGGCGTGTCCTCACCTGCCTCCTGAAGAGTGTTTCTGATCTGTCGGACACAAGTCTGGGGATTGTTCTTCATTATAATGAGAATTATTCTGTCATCAGCACTGGGCAGGGGGTGGGGGTCTTCCTTGGAATACCCTTTTCAATTCCTGGACTTACCAGTACGCTCTTTTTCCTTAATGACGTTCCAAACTGTTGCTTTTGTTCATTCTACAGTTCGGGTGATGTTTCTTACTGTTTTATTCTTGTTTGTTAGCCTCATAACGGCTTCTTTGACTTTTATTGGGACAACTCTGGTCCTCACATTGAACAATGACAACTACAGACTCCAAAGGTGATCCAAAGCTTAGAAGCAAGCCTAGCTCTCTTATACCTGCACCATCCCAAACATCATGGAGGGCCCTCTATGTTCTGTAATTGTAGTCTTGGTTTTCTACTTCATACAGCTGGATGTATGTTAGAGTTGATCTGCTAGAACACTCATGAAAGAACCTTCTCACTGTACCAGGTGACAAATAAACTGCAAGTTATAAAGTGATATAAATAGTTCCATTTGTGCACACGGTCCGGAGAAACACTGCGCATTCTGTCGGGTGGACATGTGCGTCAATGACAGCTTAAGGACTTGTGGATTCTGACCCTGTCTCCTCAGCTCTGACAGCCTCACCCAAGCAGCAGACACGGGTGAAACCTACCATCCAGGAGGTCGGTGCTCTTCGTCATCTGCTCCAGCTCCCAGCCCAGGTGTGCAGACTCATTCATGCTCTGCTTTTTCTCAATTTCCAACACCATGTTCTCCTCCAGCAGCTCTTCAATACGCTTCCTGTCTGCTTCCCGATCCTGCCCGGGGTGGGGGGGAGTGGGGGGAAAATGACAAAAACCTTCGTCAATCGCCAGGAACTCCAGCCAGAAGGCAAGAGCCCTCGGCACCAGCAACCATACCAAGGCTAAAGCGACAGCACAGACTCACCTCCTCACTCAGAGGTTTGGCGCATGGATCGTGGCTTAATCCAACTCTGCTTTCAGTTAGTTATGCAGCACGGAAATCAGCCCTTCAACCCAACTCATCCATGCTAAGCTGCTTTCCTGAGTTAGTCCCATTAGCCTGCAATTGGCCCATGTCCCTCTAAACCTTACCTTTCCATGTATCTATCCATGGATACTCTTTTACCACTTCCTCTGGCAGCTCATTCCATTCACCGACCACCCTCAGTAAGGAAAACAAGCCCCTCAGATTTCCGTACAACCAAATTGCCATTTGGCCATTCCATCATGAGCTGACCTATTCTCCCACTCAGGTCCACTCCCTGTCCTCTCCCCATCACCTTTGATACCCTGACTATTCAGATAGGTATCAATCTCTGCTTTAAATACACCCATTGATCTGGCCTCCACTGCTGCCCCTGCCAGTAAATTCCAGAGGTTCACCACTCTTTGGCTGAAGAAATTCCCTTTAAGTCTTTCCACTCTCGCCTTAAACCAAAGCCCTATCCTGGGAAAAAGACAGTGACCATTCATGATGATCACCTTCATGATTTTATAAACCACTGCAAGGTTTCCCCTCAGTTTCTGATGCTCCATGAAAAAAAGTTCCAGCCTGTACTGCCTCTCCTTACAGTTCAAACCCTCAGTATCCCCTTGCGATCTAATCTTCCTCAGGATTTGTCTAATCGACCTCAGTGCCTGAAAACAGCACAAAAAAGATCAGTGTCACTGTTCCCACGTGATCCCCGCTGGAAGACACAGGTTGATATGCCAGTGAATATTTTGGAGCCCCTCAAACCTATTCCTGAAATCTTGTCTGATCCGAAACCTCAGCTCGAGCCACTGTTCCTTTCTACTCTTCTCTTTTTAAAAAAAAGTGTGTCGGATGTGGGACTGATACCAGAACTAGCTGAGACCATAATTACGAAAATAATCATTGTTTTTGTATAAGGAAACTGTCACGGTGCCCACGGCAGTTAGTGCAGCTGCCTCACCAGGGTAAAATCCTGACCTCGGGTGCTCTCAGCGTGGAGTTTGTACATTGCCCTTGTCGCTGGGCGGGTTTCCTCTTTCCTTGCATGTCCCAAAGGTGAGGTGGTCAGATAATTCATTGGCTACGGTAAATTGTCTCTATTAAAGGGAGTCAGCTGGGGATTCAGGAAAGGGAGTGCTGGAAGACCATCAACTGGCTGAAACCCTTCAGCACACGGAGATGTCGGGAAGGGGAATGCTGCCAACTGACCCATTCCAGGCTGCAGAAGGACCATGTTCATCTCCAAATCTGAAGCCTCAGCCCTGAGATGCAAACATCTGGCCTTAATCTACGTTTCATGCGACAAGCTCAGCAGAGGGGGCCGTGAGGAGAAACACTTACCGTCTCCAGGTCCTGCAGTTTGGATTTGAGCTGTAGATTTTCCTTCTCCAGATCATGCAACTTATCACAACGCGCCCGTGCAATGACGAGTTGTTCCTCCAGTATGGTCTTTGTCTCAATGAGCACCATGTTGTCCTCACGGAGTTCCTGGAACAAGGAAAAATCAAGTTAGGACCCCCCTCGAGGCCTCAATGCTCAAACCGCTGACTGATTCTAAACAAACTGAAGGTGAAGGTTTCTAAAACCTTCTGGCTCTTTCTCCCTTCAAACAACTTTCATCCTAAGGACTGAAAGTGGGAAATGTGCCAGGTCATACATAGGAGCAATTTTAAATCAACTTTAAGTTCAATTTTATTTATCAACTGATTGTAGAAGTCCAACCCGATGAAACAGCATTCTCCAGACCTCGGTGCAACACACTACAAGCACACATTCAGACAAATTATACATGTGCACAATATCTACATTGTGACAGAGTACATAGATATGTTTTTGGGAGATAAACTGAAAGGTTTGTTAGAGTAGGTCACATAGAAACATTTTAAAACAGATCTTATTTGAAATACTGGAGTTCTGCCCAATGCTCGACGTACTGGGGCCTCACGGCTTTTGCAAGTGCTTTGGATTGTTGTTTACAAAAGGCAACAGATAAAAGAGTATGTCGGAGCTACTGCTGTCTGGAAGAGAGTTTGCTGTTCTAAGAGGGTCATGTTTGTAAGCAGAGAGAGTCAAATAGGCTTTCTCTCAGAGGGAGAGAGAGACACACACACACTGAAATTACTTGTACAGTGTTACAGCCAGCAGAAGTAGCTGGGCCTGGAACAGGAGAAGTTCACCAGCTTGTAGAATGTCCCATTTTGGAAGATGGCCTGGTCAAAGCCCTTGTGGTTCATGAAAGTGGAAAGGACAGGTTGTCTAATGTTTTACTTGGAATAAGGAAAACAAAAAGGAACTCTGTGATGACCTGGAGAACCCCAACAGGGCAAGTTTCTTCAGCAAAACACTGGAGTGGCTGATGGAAGTAAAAGGAGCAATAAATCTCTCTCTGAAAACCGACAAGAACCTTCCTGAGCGGTAACCATTTACCTTTCAAGCACCAAAGGTTGGAGAACTTTATAAATGTTAAATTCTGTGCACAGTATTGCCTGCACCCAGTGAACTTGGAGGAATGAGAAATAAGATTGGACTGTGAACCAAATAACTTTTCTGAACTTACACACACACACATTACATACACATGCGCTTAGAATTAGAAAGGGGTTAAGTTAGGTTAAGAAGTTAATAGTGATAAATCAAGTTTGATTCTATTTTCATGTTTAAAGATAATTAAAAGCAACTTTTGTTGAAGTAACCATTTGTCTTGGTGAATATCTATTGCTGCTGGGTTTTGGGGTCCTCTGGGCTCATAACAATATGCAAATATTAAAATAAGTAAATATTATTGTTAAATAGTTGAGACCTAGATGGTTAGTGTGAACAGTTCCTATGGTTTTCATCACCTCACTGGACTGGGGGTGGGGGTCAATAATCAGGGGAGTGGAGGTTTTTTTTGCTTTTGATTTCAGACTGAATAGCTGGCCAGTTTTCCCTGCAATCAAAGAGGCTGACAGGTGACCTGGAAGTAGTATCAAGGTTTTCAAACCTGCGCCGCCTGTTGGGAGTTTGTATGTTCTCCCTGTGTCCATGTGGGTTTTCCTGGGGGACTCCTGTTTCCTCCCTCCATTCAGAAGATACCCGGGAGTTGTAGGTTAATTGGATGGCACAGGGTCATGGGCCTGTTACCGTGCTGAATGTCTGAATTTAATTTAGTAGAGGCATAGATGTGTGTAACACAGTCAGAATCTTTCACCAGACGCTGGTGTCAAGTGCAATACACAAGTGTGCTGGAGAAACTCGGCAAATCACCCATGGGAAGCAAAAAGTACTCTGGTTCCCCTGATACCCTTTTTACTACGGATGCTGTGTGACCTGCTGAGTTTCTCCAGCACGGTCTTTCTCCACTGATAGGGGTACCAAAAATCACGAGGGCGTAGGTTTAACGTCAGAGGAACGAGTTTCATAGAGAATCTGAGCCAAGTGATTTCATGCTGCACAGAGAGTGGTTGATATTTAGAATGAGTTACCAGAGATGGTGGTGGAATCAGAAACAATCTTTTTCTTTCCACTCACATCCCACTTTCAGTAATCCCTATGCCCCATCGGTGCTCTGCAATTAGTTAGGGGTCGCTTTAGGTGGGATGTGGGTGGGAAGAGAAGGTTGAGAATCACTGCTCCAGACCCAATTGTTACTAAAATATTTTGCTTGAGAAAAATTGTCATTGGCCCATTTCCTTTGGAGTTCTGAAACCGTGCACATAATGAGTCCATTAGGGATGATTAAAACAGTGGTTTTCAAACTTTTTCTTCCCACCCACATTCCACCTTAAGCAACCCCTTACTAATCACAGAGCACTGATGGCAGAGGGATTACTGAAAGTGGGATGTGAGTGGAAAGAAAAAATTTGAAAATCACAGATAGTTACTGCACTCGAGCCATATATTCAGTGAAGTAGGCAGGGCGCCGAAGGTTACCGACCTAAATGGAGGCAAATGGGATTAGTGTCAGCATGCAGAAGGGTTAGAATGGACATGGTAGGTGAAGGGCCCCCCTTTTGCATCACATAAGAAATAGGAGCAGGAGTCGGCCACTGGGCCCATCGAGACTGCTCCGCCATTCAATAAGAACACGGCTTATTCTAAGTTTTAAATTTTATTTCTAAAACGGTAGGAGCCAATTTCGGCCATTTGAACCTATAATGCCTGATTAAAACCCAAATTAACCTACGTTTTGGAGGGTGGGAGGACCCACGCTGACGCGGAGAGAACGTAAAAACGCCTTACAGATATTCAGAGCCATAACATCGCACTAACCATTATGCTAATCTGGCTGTGGACCCAGCTCCACCCACCTGCCTTTTCTCCAGAACACTCATTCCCTCAACTTCACAAAAACCTAATTTTGTCTCGTGCATTTAACGAGGCAGCCCCAATTGGGCAGAGAATTCCATGGATTCACTACTCTCTGAGCAAAGCAGCTCCTCTGTTCTCACGTAGTTTTAGTCTCACCTTCCAGTGGAAACAACATCCTTCTCTTCCTGCGCTGAACAACTCCATGGCTCTCTGCGAGAAGTGAGGTGGCAAATGGCCGATTACAAGCATGCCAGTGAGGAACTATTCAACCTAATCCCACATCAACAACTCTCTGACTGCCTGTACGTGTATCACTAAATCCCATGATTACTCTGGCTTCCGTGAACCTTTCAGGCAGTGAGTTCCCTGCCTCCACCTGTGAGCTGGGTGGATAAAAATTCTGCCGCTACTCTCTCCTCCCATCTTTCACCCACACCCTGGAACCACTGGAGGAAATGTATTGCTACCAGGGGTTTCTTTATTGTCATGTAATAGTACGCAACACATAATATTACACCAACTGCTTTCTGCAGACAAAGGGTTGCCAGTGGTGTCGCCCAGCACCCCTTACCGTACAAGAGAAAAAGAAACAAAGGAGAGTCCCTTCAGAGTCTTAAAAGGCTGACTGATTTTGTGTAACGCACAGAAAAGCTGGAGGAATTTAGCCAGTCTCGCAGAATCCATCAGAAGTAAACATATATTACCTATGTTTCAGGCCTGAAAATAACTCAGGCCCAAAACGTTGGGAAGATATCTTTATCTCCTACAGACGCTATGAGACGGGCCGAGTTCCTCCAGCATCTCTGTGTGCTTTTACTACAATCACAGCAGCTGCAGACTTCCGTGTTTCACCGATTGAGTGTAACTACCTCCTGGGAGGAAGGGCGCCAGGGACAAATTAACGCACCATCACCGCGATACGCTGCATCGTCAGCCTGGTTGGCTGGCGCAAACAGGTCTCGAACCGACAACAAGAGCACTGGGGGTCAAAGCTGTGACCTCAGCCTCCAAGTGGAGTCAGTAGATGCTGAAATCTGGGGCAACACAGAAACTGCTGGAGGAATTTAACCTCCTTTTGTACTGCCTGATGCTTATCTGCCTTCCACTGACTTCAAAGGACATCAGACAAAAGGGTGCAGAGCATCCAGCTGCTGAGAGGCACAAGTTGAAAGCAGCTCTAATGCCTGGAGAAGGCACAAAGGTTACTAATAAACTTCTAATCAAAGAGAACTTCATCATGTAGAGACTGGTCAAACACTGTGATAGGAATAGAAGTCACTTATGTTCTTGCACAAATTGGGTTAAACGGCCTGCTCTTTATGCTGAACATTTCATGTTAAGGAAATGCTTTTATACAAACACTCATTCACAGCCTTTGGGTTCTATTGTGTCCATGAAGGTAGAAGACTAACCACTTATTTAAATTGGCATTGAGCCGACCAATATCACAGCCTCAAACAACTAAACTAGGAAATAAAGAAATGTCCGTATCTGTGTGTGTCACAAAATGGAACTTTAAAAGAAAAATGCCATGAAGGGGAGTAGGCAAGGATTCAGCCCCTTTGGCACTGAGTGCTACTTAAAGCCTACTTTCTTAAGCCCCTTTCACTCTTGCAAGTGGTCCTAGGAATTAACAGCCAATCGGCCTAAAAAAAAGGGTTTTGTGTGAAACGAAAATCTTCTCAACGCCAGCGTGAGATGGGGAGAGGCAGCCTCAACCCCTAGTACAATATCCCCTAGTACAATCCCCGGTGTTGGCAGATGCTGGTGTTGCAATCAGGCAAGTGTAGAATGGGCAATTGCATTGAGTTAGAAATGATCCAAGTTTTTGCACGAGTGCAGGAATGTGAAGGAAGAAAAGATTAAAATGAAGGTATAAACTTTGCCGTCAGAAAGTCGCAGCAGGAGAGAGAGAGAGAGAGAGAGAGAGAGAATAAATAGCAATAGCAGACATTTTTTAAACAGGTTGGGAAAGTCGGTAGAACTACAGTGCACAATTTATAAAAGCCATGGGGAAAAGCGAGGGTGGACCTGAATTCCCAGAATGCCGTGCTGCAGAAACCCCTCCATGAGTGCTCTGTGTATGCAGCCATGTATACAGCCCTTTCTCTGCTGCATGGCATTCTGGGAGGGCAGGTCCACCATTGCTTTTACCCATGATATTTAAAAATTGTGTGTAATAGCGCTACCAACTTTCCCACGTTGTTTAAAAATGGTCTGCTATTCCGATTTATTGCTAGCACTTTCCCACGGCACTACAGGGGCTGAAGGACTCGTACTGTGCTGTACATAATACTTAAAGATGTTATAATTAGGCATGATTAATTATGTTCAAATATAAGATCATAATACATCAATCAGGATTTAGGGCAGATCCAACATCACTCGATGCGTCATGACGTCACCAGTCGAAGGTAGAACAGTCCTAACCCCGGGGATGGCTCCCTGCAAGTGTGAACAGATGCAGTGTCCCAGCTTAGAGTGGTCAAGTGTGATCCTGGGACATTGATCGGCCGATTTGGTGGGACACAAGTGTAAAAGGGGCTTTAGTCACTGCCTTGATCATGCTCGCAGCTCATCTTTTGCTTCACGTGGAAGTTCCTGTCTCCCCACTCCTTAACCACCAGAGCCCCTACAACTCCGCTCATTAATCACCAGAAACCTCACAACAGAGGTTATTCATCACCAGAAACCCTACAACCCTAGTTGTTAATCACTAGAGCCCCCACAATTTAACTCTTTAATCTCCAGAGCTCCCCCACAACTCTGCTCGTTAAACACCAGAACCCTGTTCTTAACCTCCAGCCCCCACAATCGCACTCATTTATTTCTAGGCCCCATTGATTAGTTTGTGCAGCTGAACTCCCAACATGGTGTTCCAGCTCTGGGCTGCAAAATATGACAGCTCGCTCTTGCTGAGTTGTCATGGTCATTGTGAGGAATGACATCAAACTAATGCCATTTACTGAAGGCACAAGGGGCTGCAGATACTAGAATTTGGAACTAAAAAGCAAACTGCTGGAGGAACCCAGTGGTTCAGGCAGCATCTGTGGAGGCAAAGGGAAGGTTGACGTTTGAACTGAAGCCCTTCGTTGGGATTGAGAATGAAGAGGGGAGATGGATGGTACAGTGAGGTCAGGGAGGGAGTGGTTAGACAGGAGGCCAGAAGGGGATTGGTGAACAGGAAATCTGTCAGTCATCCTTCACCAATCCATACTGGCTCACTATCTCCCTCCCCTTCGTCCTCATTACTCTGCCTGTCTGCCCTCTGCACTCTCACTTGCAGTGCTCCAGGCCAAACTGTCAACCATTCTTTCTCTCCCAATGATGCCTGCTCAACCTGCTGAGTTGCTCTAGCTCAGCAGTTCTCAAACTTTTTCTCTCCACCCACATCCCACTTTAAGTAATCCCTAGGCCATCAGTGCTTTGTGATGAGTAAGGGATTGCTTAAGGTGGGATGTGGGTGGAAAGAAAAAGGTTTGAAAGCCACTTTTTTAATTGTCCTTAATTGACTCGTTATGTGCAGGGTTTCATTACTCCAAAGGAAATGGGTCAATGACAATTTTTCCCAAGCAAAACATTTCAGTAACAATTGGGTCTAGAGCAGTGATTCTCAACCTTGCTTCCCACCCACATCCCACCTTAAGCAATCCCTTACTCATCACAGAGCACCGATGGCCTAGGGATTACTTAAAGTGGGATGTGAGTGGAAAGAAAGTTTGAAAACCACTGCTCTAGGACAATGGTTTCACTTTTGCTACATAAAGGACACCATTTGACCTGCTGAGTTTCTCCAGCATTGTGATTTTTTTCCCCCCTCCAGCAGATTGTTTTTATGATACCATTGACTTTCTCAGCTGTGCAACTTCACATCCTACTAGCCACTCTCCATTGAAGGCTGCTGTGTAAACACTTTAACCCTCTTTTATCCCCCCTGAATTTACTGTCCCCAAAAACATCCTCATTTACCCAGTTGTTCAAACAGTCCCTCACGAAACTGGTATGTGTATGAAACTGTGCAAATTCATGTAGAACCAAACAACACCACAGCACAGAAACAGGTCCTTCAGCTCATCTAATCTGTGCTGAACTATCAATTCCATTGACTCCCGTTGACCTGCACCCGGACCATAGCCACACACCCCCATTCTCCACCCATCAATGCACCCATCACCTCTGCTGGCAGCTCCTTCCACGCTCTCGCCACCCTCTGCGTACAGACGTTCCCAACAACCTCCCCTGAAATTTGGTTCTTGACCAAATATGGCTTGTATTTCAATAAAATCTATAAAAATCAAAGCAACTCTTGCATATTGTATGAAGGATTCAATTGACGAAGAACAAGCTGTTGCAGGTGTTTAGTAAAATATGGTTCAGCCCTATATTTTCAGAAGAGTTGCTGCATGAGGAATTTTGTTCAGGACACAGAGGTCTTTGTAACAGGACAAACGGGTTTATGAGGTTGTCTCATGAGTTCATCACCATATGACCCTGAAGCAGTTGCAGTGAAAAGGAGCAACTGTGGATATTTTGATTGGGATGGAGGGGTGGGTGTGGTGGTATTTATTCTACATTAACTTTAGGAAGCTGGACCTACCACAACCCCACAGTGCATGCAGGTACAAATCAACTCTAAAATCTCCAGGGCGCCATTCACCAGGAACATTGCGTGTATACTGACCGCTCAAATAATTCTCGAGGATCCCTGCCATCCAGCACACAGAATCTTTGACCCACCACCATCAGGAAGGAGGAACAGGAGCATCAAATCCACGAAGGCCAGGCTGGGAAAGAGCTTCTTCCCACAGGCTGTGAGATTGATGAACGGTGTCCTCCCAAAATAATGATATACAGTAAAAACCCTGATATTTGGCACCTATGGGGATTGGTAGACACCGGATAGGTGTATTTTCTGGTTGCTTGAGATTGCGTGAATGGTGAACTAATGGCAAGGCGCGTCAATTTTATACTTGCAAATTTTTTTACCTATTTATTTTCTGCAATTTTTTTATGCTGGTTGTTTGAATTCTGGATATCAGTGGTTTTACTAGACAGGCATACCCTGCTTTATAGATACTCAAATTCCAAAAATTAGCTTTTACGAAAGGACTTAAATGTGTTTTCGCTTTTACAAAAATAGCCTAAAATAGTAGTAAATGGGTATTTGCTTTACGCCTTTTTGGCTTTCAAAAGGATTCATAGGAACGCTCTAGTTTTGAAAAGATATAATATATTCTGTATTCCCTGCTTCATGTATATTTGTGATCATGTGCTGTGTAATATGTACGTGTATGCACTGTGATCTGGAGAAAATCTGTTTCGTCGGGTTGTACCTATACAGTTAGATGATAAAGAACTTGAGCGATGGCCTCGTTGAAACATGAAGCGCTCCTTAGTGGGCAGGAATTATCCCTTCCTTTCCGTCTCCCCGAGTCCCTCCAGCTTCTTGTTATTTTCTCAAGATTCCAGCAACTGCAACTTATGTAAGATTTCAATTGAGCGCAGCAGACTGCCAACTCAAAGAGAAGCACCCCTCCCACCAACCCCCCCGACGTGAAAAATCAAACACTGCTGGAGATCTGTTGCGTTGGTTGGAGGGACCTGAATCTGAATCTGATTCTCTCTCTCTCCACAGACGCTGCCTGACTTGCTGGGTCCATTCTCGGTTAATCTCATACAGAACTCTGGTAGCACAATCTACTGGAGGAACTCAGCTGCAGAGAAAGTGTAGTCAGTGTTTCGAGTCAGAACCCTTCACCATTTGGAAGGTGGTTTCCATCCAGAAACATTGACCATTCTGTCTGTCTCACTAATGCTGCTTGACCCGCTGAGTTCCTCCAGGAGATTCTGGGTTTGTTTTGTTACAAATGTAGTCCATTTATTCAGTCTGCTGATCACACCCAAACTGCTGCAAAAAGAAATCTTGTCAGTAAAATAGGTGAAGCCTTAAATTTAGATGAACAGCACGGTGATAGGCCATTTTGGCCCACGAGCCCGGGCTGCCCAGTTACACCAATTGACCTACAACTCCTGTACGTTTCGAAGGGAGGGAGGAGAACCAGAGCACTTGGAGGAAACCCACGCAGACACAGGGAGAGTGTTAAAACTCCTTACAGACAGCACCAGATTTGAATCCTGGTCTCTGCTGCTCATAACAGCAATACACTAACCATGCCGCTTCTTCAGATAGATTTCTCTGGCCAAATGCCTTGAGCGGTGGAGAGACAAAGGATGTGGAAAAGATCGACCTAGGTGTGGGCAGCCCACATCCGCCTTGCCTGAGGGGATTCGAAATACTTACTTCCATTCTTGCTTTGTAGAAATCCACATCGTGCAGCCTCTCTCTGCACCGCCCAAGTTCGTTTTCCAGCCTGTCCACCCGGTTGGCCTTTTCCCGCAGCGAGTCCAGCTCGTCCTGATACGCTCTCACAGACCGCGCGTCTGTGGCCAGCTGCAGGTTCTGAACAACAACCAAAGGAACCTTTGTGGTTAAACCATTACCTCTTCTGCTTTCACCCCAGCACCAAATCCAGAATTCCAAAGAGCCCAACACCTCATCCTCCACCACAGTTAATTCCAGGAAGTGAGGGACGAACGAGAAACTGAAGAGTTAGTCAAAAAAAAATACAACTTGAGAAGTTGTTGAGCTTGAAGGCTGATAAATCTTCAGGAGACACACCCCCAAAGTGGTAATGGATCGCTGGTTATCAACTGCAGATTCTCGATTTGTTTCTGCAGAGTGGATGGAAGTAAATCTGACCCAACTATTTAAGGAGGGAGAGAGAAAATAGGGAACTACTGATCTGACGGCCTAAGTGGTCGGGAAAGTGCATCATGGCAGAGCACCGAGGAAAGAACAATAGGACTGAGCAGAAGCAACATGGATTTGAGAAAGGGAATATCATTCTGTCAAATATATTGGACTTCTTTGAAGAAGTTGTGAGTAGATTAGACAAGGGGCATACTAGTGCACGCAGGGTATAGACTTTCTAGAAAGCTGATGTTAGAGATGGTTCACAGGTGGTTCACAAAGATGTTTGAGGGAATGAAAGGGTTATATGAGGAATGTTTTGAGGCTCTTGGCCTCACTCATTGGAATTTAGGAGAACGAGGAGGGGATCTCACTGAAACCTTTCAAAAGTTGAAAGGTATGGGCAGAGTAGAAAGGTTGTTTCCCATGGGCGAGTCTAGGACAAGGGGGCACAACTTCAGGATTGAAGGGAGTCCATAGAACAGAGGTGCGGAGGAATTTCTTCAGCCAGAGGGGTGGTGAATCTGTGGAATTTGTTGCCACAGGTGGTTGTGGAGGCCGGGTCACTGGGTTTACTCAAGGCAGAGATTGATAAGTTCTTGATGACCCGAGACATCATGGGGAAAAGGCCAGCAGTGAGGTTGAGTGGGAAAATGGATCAGCTCGTGATTGAATGGTAGGAAGGCTTGATGGGCTGAAAGGCCCATTTCTGCTCCAACTATATGTCTTATGCTCTTTCAATAAACTTCTGGTTAAAAGCCTTAGGGCACATGAAATGAGAGACATGGACAGAGAACTAGTTAGTGGACAGAAACAAGGGAGTGGGAATGAGATATGTTGAATAGACAAATTTCCTTGAGGTACCTGACTAGAAGCACAGAATATAAGGCAGAGAAAAAGAAAGCTTAATTGGTCTTCCCGACGGAACATCAAGAGATACAGCTGCTTTTCTTTGATAGGACATGCAGGGTTGTGGTCTAAGGTTGCATCTGAAGGACAGTAACTCCAACAGCAAACCACCAGCCTTGAGTTCCTGGAGCAGGATTCGAACCCATAGCCTCGGAGTCACAGGGGAAGAGCACGACCCACGGAATCATGGCTGACCACGTACACCCCTATACCCTGGTCTCCTTACCTCTTGTCTCAACTTCAGCAATTCTGCATCGAGCCGCTCCACTTCATGCTTGGAGTCGAGGAGCTGCTCAGCCTTTTCCTCCCTGGGGATGTTTCAGAAGAAAGACGTGATTTAAGTGAGTGATAAGGCTCTTGAATCTCTCCTTCATTCACTAATAATAGACTGCTCTGAAACCACAAAAGGACTGTCTGCACTCTAGCAAGTCACTTCTTTTTTGCACGAGGAATATTGTATTTATTATTTATCTGATGTATTTATTGTCCCTATAAATGTGTATTTTCATATATATGGTGTATCATGCTGAGTCATTAATATCTATCTATCTATCTATCTATCTATATATAGATAGATAGATAGATAGATAGATAGATATTAATGACTCAGCATGGTTGAAGGCTCTCCCTCCTGGCCCATGATAACTTTGCAGGCCAATTACATCCAATCAACCTGCCAACCCCTGTACGATTTTGGGGGGGTGGAAGTCGAAGAAAACCCATGGAGGTCCCAGGGAGATAAACATAAATTCCATATTGACAGCGGTGAATTCGAACCCAGGTCGCTGGTACTGTCATAGTGTGCTAACCCTGAGGCGCCCATTTAATTGAAGAAATTAATTCAATTGGTTTACTATGATAGCTTTTCTTTCCAACTACCCGTTCGGCTGCAGCAAATAAAAATTGTATAGATATTGTATGACAATAAACTCATTAAATGCATTGTGTCCAAAAATTTAATGTGTATTGTGAAGAACTTCCAGCTTTTTAAATATAACCTCCTCCAAAATCTTTCAACATGTGACTGCTCCTTGTTGTAATGTAGGAGAATGGTGGGGGGGGGGGGGGGGGAGGGTGCAGAATTTTATTGAAACATATCGAATGTTGAAAGGCGTGGACAGAGTAGATGCAATGAGGTGGTTTCCCATGGTGAGAGAGGCTGGGACGAGAGGGCACAACTTCAGGAGTGCAGGGTGGCCACTTAGAACAGAGATATGGAGGAATTTCTTTAGCCAGAGGGTGGTGCCACAGGCGGTTGTGGGGGCCAGGTCACTGGGTATATTTAAGGCAGAAATTGATAGGTTCTTGATTAGCCAGGGAGTCAAAGGTTACGGGGAGAAGGCTGGGCAGTGGGGGTGAGCCGGAAAATGGATCAGCTTATGATTAAATGGCGGGGCTGAATAACTCATTTCTGCTCTAATGTCTTATGCCGACCAGATACATTTTTGCACTTGCCTGGAGATAAACTCCGTCACACTCTGGACAACAGTGAATAAGCAGGTGCACCCTCTTTTTTCATGCTTTAACTGGTGAAGTAAGTAGTGAAGCAATTTGGGCACATGTGCAATTAGGGAGAGATTGGAAATCTGGTACCTTTCACTTGCAATTATCAATTCAATGAACTCAATATAAACCCTGTTCCTTGGATGGGTATATCTGCAGACCATAAGCATTGAGAAATTCCTGTAACCCAACACTGTAAATAATTAACCATGGTCAATGTATGTGAGCATGCCAAACCTCTGACTCAATGGCATAATTATCAAGGAGTTGTAGTGGCGACTACACTTGCTAACTGAAGGATCGCACAACCAGACGGGTTGAGTTCAGTGAGCAGAAACTGATTTATTGCAGGCTGCCTGGCTGGGGTGTCATGTGGGTCCCCAAGCGCGGGCTTCTGAGCCCGGTGCCAAGGTTGGGAGGAAATCCCCGAAGGCGCCATTTTGGCCCCGTGCGTGACAAGTGGGGCCAGTTCACCTGCCTAATGGCGTACCGTCACAGAGTCAACTTTCATGCTGTTTAGATTGGGCAACCCCCCAGGGGCTGTATTCTTCCTCGTGAATCTCTGAACATCTTTATGTAACATGCACTGGTCTCATGTACTGCCAGAATGAGACAACCTGCAAATTGGAGGAAAACTTGGTCTTCCGTTGGGTCACCCTCCAACCAGATGGCACTCACATTGACCTCGCCAATTTCTGATGGCCCCTCCACCATCTTTCCCTCTGTCTCTCTCCATTCCCTCTCCCAAAGTCTCTGCTGACAGAGCCAAAAACAATCAATTCTCACCTTTCCTTTCTCCCGTTCTCATCATATCTAATAAAAGCCTTTTGTCTATTAATCTGTACTCCTCCCCCTCCCATTCTCTGCTTTTCACCACCTTTTTAATATAGGTGCCTGCCTGCTTTATACTCATACCTTGAGGAATGGCTTAGGCCCAAAACGTCGGTAATGTATCTTTACTTTATATGGATGATGCGGGACCTCTGACTTCCTCCAGCAGTTCTGTGATTTTACTAAACTCACAGTGTCTGCAGACTTTGCACTTGGGCTTGGATTCACAAACTTGTCTGGCAAGGTTAACCTATTTCCATATATTAGCTCTTCCGCCGAACATCCAAGATCCGCCTTAACAGCGGTACGCACTCCAAGGAGAACCATGGGCAAATATTCACACAACATAGTTGCATTACCACTTGTGTTATTGCTGCCTTCAATTGTCGATGGAAACACTCAACGGGGCCGTTGGCCTGCGGATAGTAAGCCGTGGTGTGAATACAGGTAGTGCCCAAAAGATCAGTGAGAGCTTGGAACAATGACGACTCGAACTGAGACCCTCGATCCGTTGTAATATTGACCGGAACACCAAAAGATGGAACCCAACGATCCATAGAGATTGTCTCCACAGAGAGAGTGATAGGATTGGTCACCGGCCACTTGGTAGCTCAGTGTTCACACATGAGCAGATAAGTATATCCCCAAGAATGTGGAAGCAGTCCTACCAAATCTAGATTCACAAGAATCAGGAACAGCAAAATCCCCCAGCTTGCATTTCATGTGTCGAGAGACTTTAGATCAGTGGTTCTCGGCCTTTTTCTTTCCACTCACATCCCACTTTAATCACTGCTCCAGACCCAATTGTTACTGAAATATTTTGTTTGAGAAAAATTGTCATTGGCCCATTTCCTTCAGAGTTCTGAAACCCTGCACATAACGAGTCAACGAGGGATGATTAGAACAGTGGTTTTCAACCTTCCCTTCCCACTCGCACA
This sequence comes from Narcine bancroftii, assembly GCF_036971445.1. Taxonomy (NCBI): domain Eukaryota; kingdom Metazoa; phylum Chordata; class Chondrichthyes; order Torpediniformes; family Narcinidae; genus Narcine; species Narcine bancroftii. The sequence goes on along the minus strand of NC_091470.1, from coordinate 13,307,285 downwards.
CCACCTTAAGCAATCCCTTACTAATCACAGAGCATCGATGGCATAGGGTTAAAGTGGGATGTGAATGGAAAAAAAAAGGTTGAGAACCACTGCTTTAGAGCGTTGTCACGGCAAGCAGGTCCTTTCCCATAATCCTACATCCCATTTAACATGAGGCCAGGTGAAACATTCCTTAATTAGTTTTATTGATGCTCTTCTATCAGGGTGAGATAGATTGTGCTGTCAGCACAAAAGGCCTAGGCCTTCCTGTGGAAACATTGCAGACTAACTTTTTGCCCGATTCATCAAGGGTCACATCTTGAAGATGGAGACCAGAGTTGATTTGGAGGTACCAGATTGGTGTAGTTTGACCTCCCCAACTGCACCTGTAAGGGATTTATCCTCTCATCACTATCCATTTTACATTAGATAGTGAACTCACAAGGTTACCACTTGTAATGGGGCTGATTGACTACAGCTTACAAATAAAGAATACACTCATTCGTTTCTTTCAGTACAGCATGCGGTCAACTCTCACTCTCCTCCTCCCGACGAAGGTAAGGATACAACCGTGACCGGCTCAAAGAATTATCGAAGACTCTCTCTCAATCCATTAAACAATATCTGTGGCCCACTACCATCAGCAAGGCGGTACAAGAGCTTCAAAATCAGAACTGCCAGGCTGGGAAACAGCCAGGATAAGTTTGTGAACCGTGTTCCTTCACCGAGTAAATCATCCAAAATATTACATATCAATATATATATATATTTTTAAAATTACATGTGATATGGGGGTGTAGGTGTGCGTAGGGTCCGGAGAACCACTGTCTTGTCTGGTTGTATGTGTACAGTCAGATAATAATTATAATCAGGTAACAGAACCACTATGAGAATGGGGTGAGAGTGGATACGAACAGTTCTTGTCTGATCCTCCTGAGCTTTGCCTTGGTATCGGCCAGGTCCACCGCGAGATGCTGCTTCTCCCCTTTCTCAAGCTTGTTGTTGGGACTAGTTGGACATTCGGGACTTGAGGACTTCACGGGACTTGGAAGCAGCTGCTGCGTCTGTAAGTAGTCACGGTCTTGGGTGAGCTCCACTATCATCTGCCAAAGCAGAAAGGAATTAATAGCATGAACCACCAGTGCTGATCCGTCTCGGGCCAGGTGGAAATCACCGAGCTTAAGGAGACGTGTGGCGAGGTCATTAAGTATCAGTGTCATGGGAGGAAATAAATAATAGAACAGAGGCCAGTACAGGACAGGAACAGGGCCTTCAGCCCACGTGTGCTCTAATCATGAAGCCCAAATCAAACTAAAACAGGAGGTTGCCGGTGCTGGAATCGGAAGCAAAACACAATCTGCTGGAGAATGTCCAGATAGTGGTGAAACTAAATCTCTGCCACTTGCACATGATCCACATCCCTCTCTTCCCTGCACATTCATGTACCCAGTCCTGATGTCTCCTAAAGTTCAGAAGAAGGGCTCAGGCCTGAAACGTCAGTCACACATCTTGAACTTCTATGAACGCTACGAGACCCACTGAGCTCCTGAACATTTTTGTGTTTTTAGAAGGTTCTGACTGTGAACTCTACTCTGCTTTCACACACCTTGGTCATGTCTCCCCTCAGCCTCTGTCCGACCCCCCAGGGAAAACAACCCCAAATGGTTCAACCCTCCTGGAGACTCGTCCCCTCTAAATACATAAATGCGCTGGAGAAACTCAGCGTCCATAGGCGGTAAAGATATATCACCGACGTTTCACTCCTGAGCCCTTTGTTAAGGTATGAGCAAAAAGTGGCGGGCATCTGAATAAAAACGCGAGGGGGTGGGGGGGAGGAGGGAAGAAGGGGCATGGGGAAGAGAACAGGCAGCGAAGAAGCCATTGGTAGCTAGGAAGGACACGTGGCTGTGAAAGCGAGTCTGGGTGAGTACATGGTCTCTAAACCAGGTAAACCATTGAGTGGATGTCCTCAGGACCTGCTCACTGAAAGACTTGCATTTCTATAGCATTTTTCATGACCTCAGGATATCCCATCACACACACTGGTGTCTTTAAAGTGCAGTCATCAATGGTCCTTGATCAAGGAACCACTGCACACCTCGCCCCAAATTCCTAGGGTTCATTGAAAGCTTTGTGAATCATTAGCTCAACTCTCCCTTCACGGATGGGTGACCCTTCTCAGAGGAGCGATGGGGCAGAAATGATTTGCTAAGTTGTAAAGCACGGTGTGTTGTTGGAAACTACAATGGCCTAATGGGTGAACACTGCTGGTTGCAGGCTATGCAAAAGTTTGTGGCAAAACAGCTAAATAACTAGTGATCTGAATGGAAGAGACAGGTGATGGCATGTGCTAGCCACTACCTGTTTTGGAAAAGAAGCTCCTTTCCTGGGGCAATGGAAGGGATCCCAGAAAAGTACCAAGGCAATGAACTCCTCGAGAGAAAGAAGAGTTGGATGAATTTAGATTAGAGAAATATAGCTGCTACTTACAAAGAAGTGCAAATATTTCTGTCTGCATTGTGGTGACCTCACGGCGCCAGAGGTATGGGTTCAATCCTGACGTCAGGAACTCTCTGTGTGGAATTTGCATGTCCTCCCTGTGACCAAGTGGGTTTTCCTTGTGTCGTGTTCCCCACAACCCCAACATCCCAAAGTTGTGGAAGTTTATTGGCTCACAGTAAATCACCCCTGGTGTGTAAGTGAAAGGTAAGGTGCGGGGAAGGGTTGATGAGAATGTGAGGAGAACAGATAAATGAGATCAGTGTAAGTGGGTGTCTGAAGCTTGGCCGTCCAGATGGACCGAAGGGTCTCCCCCCCACCCCCCCCACCAATTCCTCTCTAGTTGATTCCACCCCCTAGCCCATCCCTCTTTAGTTGATTAAATATGCTATGGTTACAAAGTCATAATTTCCAAAGTTTTGAGCGACATGTGTACATCTTTACCTCTGAGTACTCATCTCGATCATCAAGGAGTCGCTTCAGATGGAAGACCATCGATCGTGACAGAGTCTCCAGATCTTCTGCACTCACCTCTGCCAGTTCCATCCACTGAAGATCAAACACGTTCTCTTGGTTGTGGGTGATCTGTAAGGGCGAGGAAGATTAAATTAACAGAGAAACAGGTCATAGTGCCGCTCAGAGTCCATACAAGTCTTCTCCCAACACACTTCACTTCTCATCAATGCATTAGCTGCCTCTTCAATGCATCCATGCGATGTGCCTCAGTTATGCCCTGGTTAGTAATTCTCTTTCCATCTCAAATTTCTCATTGGTGGCTATCTTACACCTATGGAACATGGTCTTGGCTATCTTCACAAGTAGAGATCTCTTTGCCTAGTTTCTTGTCAATAGTGAGTGCTGGTTTCCGCCCTGAATAACAAATCCTGAAATGAGCTTCTAAAGATTAAGTTTATACTTGTTGACCTCATGTCCATTGCAGACATCCACATGAGGCGCTGTCTCAAGAAGGCAGCCAACATCATAAAGGACCCCATCACCCTGGTCACACTCTCCCTTCGGGCAGAAGGTACAGAAGCATGAAGTCCAGCACCTCAAGGTTCAAGAGCAGTTTGTTTCACCCCAAACTACCCTAAAGCATAAACTACTCTGGGACCTTCGAAAAGATGTGTCTGCACCACTGGCCCAGCAGAATTTTTGCACTACTAGGGGGTCGTAAATATTTCTCTGTGAAACAAGGAAGTCTGCAGACCCTGTGATTATAGGAAATACACAAAGGTGCTGGAGAAACTCAGCAGGTCCCGCAGCATCTGGTATTACCCACGATGAAGGGCTCAGCCCAAAACGTTGGTCATGTATCTTTGCCTCCTGTGGGACCCGCTGAGTTTCTCCAACGCTTTTGTGCCCTTATTTATGTTTTTTTTTCTTTTTCTCTTCCTTTTATATTTTTTTTTTGTTAACTTCATGACATCTTGCTCGTTCGTAATATTTGAACTGTTTTTGGTGTGTTTTACATTACTGGAAAGCTGCAGTAAATAACATTTCTATTGCATCTGTACATTGTGTTTACGTGTGGGACGATAAACTCTTCATCTTTTGCTCACTGCCCAAGGATGAACCTTGTGGTCAGGTAACTCCTCTGTTATTCTCCTGCAGGTGACGTGGGATTTTTTTTTAATGTCTGCTTAAAAACATTTGATGCCTATGTTTCTCCAAGTTAGAACCCTTGACAGTGGGGCATTTGAACTGTATACACTAAGCTCTTTCAGGTGGCCAGAATACCCCAATGTAAAGCCGCATATTCTACCCCTACGTGGCTGTTGGGAGGCCATCTGAAAGAGCAGGAGGTGCCTCCGAAGCATACGTTCCAACCCTCCTCTGAGAGAGATCATCGCTGGAGCACTGAAGTCCCCCGAGGCACCTGAATGCAGCCCCTGAAAGCAGCTGCTAAGGGGCGGGCTGATGACAATCAGCTGACGATCCAACTCCCCGTGTCTGACTGCCTGACAGCCCCCTCCCCGCTGCCCCTGCCCCTGCCCCCCAGCACGGGGCGTCAGGGCAGGGGCAGCCGGTGTGGACTACTGGGCAGGGGCTGCTGGCGCAGGACGTCAGAGCTGGGGTGGCAGGCGCAGGACTTTGGGGCAGAGGCTGCCAGCGCAGGACGTCAGGGTTGCACTCCAGCCTGGGACATGTGCTCAAATTTTAGTTTGAGTTTAGTGTGCGGTCGCGTGTACTGGTACCGTGAAAAAAATATATCACAATCTCTAGAGTAAAGGAACAGAAACCACTAACTGAGCATACGAGGCCTAAACCAGTAATGATGCTGGGGAGATGAAAAGAGGTCAACATGCAATACACTGGTGTGCTGGAGAAACACAGCAGCTCACCTAGGATGCAAAGGGCAGCCAACATTTGACAGAGGGTCCAGACCCTCTGTCAGGTGACAAAGGTTTCAGGCTCAAAACATGTGGTCACCCTTTATTTTCTATGGATGCTGCATGTCTGTTGTGTGGGAAGGGAAAAGTTTGGTGGGTTCAAAGACCAATGAGTCTAGACACAGGCTGAACACAGGAGGGATCTTTATTGAAACACAAATGGGGATTGCAACAGGGCTGACACACACTAGAACTATCAATGCAATATAATCAGGCACATCAGACTTATCACTACCGATACTAACAGTCTTATAACAACCAAGGATTACAATACACTATCCACTGTTCATTGTCTAATGTGGGCACAGCTCCAATGCTAACAGCCCCAATTCCTGTCTAGTACACACCTTATCAACAACTCCTCCAGTGTGGTCCACAGTTCGCGACCAGGAGGGGAGCAGGGTGGGTCTCAAGACCGAAGAACAAACGAGAAATGCTACTGCATGTGGTGGACGTGATAGTACATTAAGCTGGAGGCCTGGCCCAGGTAATTACTAGGTGATTAAAGAGGCCAATGGTCAGGTGTACACCTTGGGTTGAGTGGAGTCCAACCTTGATTGGCAGGTGATGCAACTTCCAACTAGGTTCCAGAGACTCTCCACAATCCTACCAGGTTCCAAGCGGAGAGGTCTCATGACCCTCCACAATCCACACTACAGTGACCTGCTGAGTTTCTCCAGCACGTTTGTGTGTTGCACTTGACCCCGGTGTCTGCAGACTTCTTGATTAACAGGTAAAGGAAAAAAAGAGTTAAACATAATAGGTTACCATGATTAACGCAAGGGGATGAAATTAGCAATGATTAAATCAATTCTTCTTTGGCTTGGCTTCGCGGACGAAGATTTATGGAGGGGGTAAAAAAGTCCACGTCAGCTGCAGGCTCGTTTGTGGCTGACCAGTCCGATGCGGGACAAGGGTGATAATGGCAGAATACAATGCTTCAGCATTATCAGCTCAGGACAACTGGGGATGGGTAACGTACCATCTGTGCCAACATCAGGAGATGGATCTTCAGTGTTTATTGCATTCATCCTGAATTGAATCGGTACGAATTACCTCGGGATCATGCCCAGCACCCTGCCACCAACAGGACAAGCTCTCTCAGAAACCCACCTCTTGTATGTGAGCGACTATGGCGGTCTGAGTCGTAATGTCCAACTGTTTGATCCGTTCAATGAATTCTTCCTTTCGATCGCACTTTTGTTGGATGGGGAAAGGAGGGAACAGATTCTAAATTATTGTAATTCTTGCATAAGTCAAAATGTTTAATAATTAAGGGCAAACAAACAACCAAGTACACTCCATGAACGTGGCTCATAGCCCACCCCTCCCCACCCCCGCCCACGTGAGTTTTACATCCAGGAGATGAGACATGCAGCGAGAGCAGGAGCCCTTAAAAGCACCAGTAAAGGCAAATTAACTGTGGCCAATAAAAGGAAGGGTAGCTGAAGTGGAGCATCTACTGTGGCGTGGTCATTGGAAGAGTGCCAATCTATTGCCTGTGCCTCTCCATCTGACCGTCATCTTTCAGCCCTGCCTGGTTCACCCATCCCCTCCTGACCCATGTTCTACCCCTCTCTCCCTGTCCTCATAATAGTGAGGTAGGGCAGTTCACACAAATGCTATTACAGCGCCAGTGACCCAGCTTCAAATTGCTGCTGTCTGAAAGGAGTTTGTATGCCCTCCCTGTGTCTGCGTGGGTTTCCTCCCACCCTTCAAAAAAGTATAGGAGATGTAGGTTAATTGGATTTATTCAGGCAGCGTGGGCTTGTGGGCCGGAAAGACCTGTTACCATAATTTACGTCTGAAGTAAAAAAAATCGATTCTCCTGACTCACTCGCAGTCTTGCTGAAGCGTTCTGACTCATCTTTATTCTCCCACCTGTCGGTTCTGCTCCGAAGTTGCAGAGAGCTTTCTGAAGGCTCGCTCTTTCTTAACAAAAGCCCAGAAGCCATCATTTTGTCATAGTTCTGCAGGGTTAACGGGAAGGGTAGGGATAGTTCTTTGGAGTATGGGCAACTAGTTCAGCGTTCTAAGAAGTTCAAACAAAGTTTGGAGTGATCCTTACCTGCACAGCACACCCCAACATGAGCAGCAGCATCTTCCTGATTTCCTCCATGCTCTTCCCTGAAAGGGCAGGTTAGAAAGATTAAAAACTCAGTAAAAGGCATTTCGCGTACAGAAACTGCAAACCTTAGGTTACAGCAGTTTTGTTTAATTTGTTAAATGGATGAATGAGATTTCAACTCAGTGAATTCTGACGGAAAAAATAAAAGGCCCTTTCATGCAGTGAAAAATCTCGAGTGTAAAGGTGCAGATTCTCCACCCTTACGTCGGGACATTTACTTCCGTGAATACGACGTGGCTGGCTCCTAGGCGCCGACTGCAATCCCTCTTGGGGAAGGATCGTCGGTGGAACACAGCGTCCTGCTGCCTCATATGAATGTACAGCCATTGCAAGCAGCTGGCTAGAGGGTGGCCTGATGACACCGTCAGCCTGCAACCCATCTCCCGTCTCCTACCCGCTCACCCCTCTCCCTCCATGACCCCCTCAGGGCAGAGGCAGCTGGCGCGAGCCATCAGGGTGGGGGCTATCAGGGCAAGGGCAGATAGCGGAGACCATCAGGGGTAGCTGGTGCGAGCTGTGACAGCCCCACCGGCCGCTTCGGCACCTCACCGGGCCACTTTGGCCTTTGGGGTCACTCGTCAACGGCTCAAAATGCGGCAGAGCAATGGCCGTCTTCCCTACCCATAATCCCCCCATGCAGCTGAAACCATTCTAAGAACGCAGCCCTGGTACTGATGGAGATTGTGGAGATGTTCTTGCCAATCCGCACTGATTGGGGTCTGGAGGTGAGGGAATGAGGGAAGATTTGATAGAGGTATACAAAATAATGAGGGGTATGGGTGGGAGGGGAATGGAGGGTTACGGGCAAGGTGCAGGTAGGTGGGACTGGAGGAGAGTACTTGGTTTGGAGTGGACTAGAAGGTCCGAGATGGCCCATTTCCATGCTGTAATTGTTATATGGGTATAGAGTAAACGCAAGCAGGCTTTTTCCACTGAGGTTGGGTGAGACAAGAATGAGGACATGGGTTAAGAGCAAAAGGGGAAAAGTTTAAAGGGAACATCTTCATGCAGAAGGTGGTAGGAGTGTGGAGTGCGCTGCCAACTGAATTTGTAAATGAAGGCTCAATTTTGACATTTAAGAAACATTAGGACAGGTACATGGATGGGAGGAGTATGGAGAGCTATATCTGGGTGCAGGTCAGTGGGACGAGGCAGAATAGTTTGGCACAGACGAGAAGGGCCAAAGGCCCTGTTTCTGAGCTGCAGTGTTCATTTGTGGCTAATGCGAAGGGCCAATAAATTTTGTTGACTACAAGGTTGGTTAAGGCTTTGAGTGAACTGTAATGAATTCCACTAAAACAGACATAAAAATGAGAATTGGAAGGGAGCAAGACTGCTCTTCCATCTTTCTCTGCCGTTTTATATAATCTGATTGTAACCTCAACATGTGCCCATCTACCCTTGGTAACCTTTAACCCTTTGGCTTGTCAAAAATCTACCTCCCTCTAACTTAAAAATGCTCAAAGACTCTGCTTCTTTGTGTGCTGGGATGCGGAAATGCAGAGCTATGTCCCCCTGGAGAAAATTACAGATAATCTAAGGAAAAAACATGAAACTTTTCTCCAAATCTGGCAACCCTACCTGCATTACAGAAGTGCAAGGATATAATGCAATCCCCTGTCCTTATCCTTCCTCTCCCGGGGGAGAGTGCGGGGTGGGGAGGGGGTCCCATTCCAATCAGGCTAAGTCGAGATGAATGTAATACACCTGGAGGACGGGCGTTGAGCTCCGACAGACCCTGTAGTTAATGCGTTTTTCTTTTTAATTTGTTATTTGTCCTTGGTCAGTGGCGCCTTGTTTTTTTTAATGTTGCCTTTTCATGCAAGTTTCTTTATTTAAAGAATTAATGTGTTTTTTTGTTGTTTTCTGTTATGGGGGGATAAAACCAGACTCAGCAGAAGAAGTGTGAATAAACTTGACGAACGTGATTGTTGTATTGTGAATTAATAAAACGGCCAGAGTTTGGAAAAAAATTATAAATAAAATATTCAAAAAAAAAGATTCTGCTTCCCCAGCACTTCCAGGATGAGAGTTCCAAACACTCCCAACTTTCCAACAGGGGGAAAAAAATTGTTTGCAATGACTCACAATGCAATCATGGAATTGTATTCCACCGGAGAAATTTCAGCGCGTTGGAGAAAGCTGTTACCTCAGAGTTACCAAGGTGACCAATGGAAAATTTCACACCAGTCTGTCGTAAACCCATCACTTTGTCAGAACAAGAAGCTGTGGTGGTAAAAAATGAAGTCAACAGCAGGATTCACAGCTTTAGTGTGGTGGCTCACTATCTAAACATTCCAAAGTGAGGACCAACTCCACCCTGCAACCCAATCAACTGTGACTTCCTTTTTTTCACAGCGTGGTGCCCCCGACACTGAAACGCACCAGTGGGGTCAGCTGAACGAGAGAGGCAATGCTTGTACGTTGAAGGATAACCTTCTTAAATCAATCCTCCCAATTAGTCCTGCGTTCAGAGAGAGAGAGAGAGAGAGAGAGAGAGAGAGACTCGGCATGCTGAACGACAGAGTCGATGAAGGTAAAGACCATTGACTGGCAACTGTTGGCCTAGCAACGAAGGCCATGGGTTGAAACACCTTTAAATCATCGCAGACATGTGAAGGTTGGAATCGGTGGCAACCAAGATTGAACAAAAAGGAAGTAAATTAGCATGACAGTTTAACAAAATTTAAGAGACTTGGCCGTCATATAATTTCCTGCACAGGCCAAGCAACATGTGCACCTTTCAATAAAGGTGAAGGAAGTCCTGGCTTGTTTCTGGAATTTCCTATTTCCTCTGCTTCAGACCACACAGCCTGCAGTCACTCAAGCCCAGCTGCGTTGTTTGGTACAACTGACTAGCTGGAGTACTGGGCAGTCAGGGTGGCAAAGAGAGATGGGGGAAGCAGGCACCGTGTCCGCACCTACCATCAGCCACTCTTCTGAGCCAATCCACACCAATCGCAGAGTCACGCCAACTTCTTTCAGATTCCACCCTCACCCAGACACCAGGGACTATTTACAATGGCTGAAAGGAGTTAATCGGGAAAGTCTGTAGATGCTGGGGTCAAGTGCAATACACATATAATTCACCAGGTCACGCAACATCCAAGAAGGGGAATCAACATTTCAGATGAAGGCATGAGCAAAAAACAGGCAGGTGCTTGATCAAAAGGTAGGTGGAGGCAGAGGAGGGGATGGGGGGGGGGGTAGGAGGAGGAAGAGGCAGGGGAAGGAGTTCAGGCTAACAGGTGGGAGGACAAAAATATTAAAAAGCTGTGATAGTGGGAGGGGGTGGCTCTCTGATACGAGAGGGTAAGGGGTGGGGAGCTGGAAGAAAGGAGACGGAGGGATAGGGAAAGAGAAAGAAACACACAAATGCTGGAGAAACTCAGCAGGTCAAACAGTGCCTTTATGTAGCAACGGTAAAGATACGGAACCAACGTTTTGGGCTGGAGCCCTTCATCAAGGGATGGGGGAACATGAGAGATGTCCGAACAAAAGTGGTGAGGGTGGGAGATGATAGGTGAAGGTGGGGAAGAACAGTGCAGGAGGGGGGAAGTCTAGGCTAGGTGGAGAGAGAAAGGAACTGGAATAACTAGTTAAGTTGGGGGGGGTGGGGTTGAAGGCGGAAAAGGCAAGCTGATTAGTGGAATGCAGTGAACTCAATGTTCATGCCCTGGGGTTGGTGGGGGCCCAGACGGAAAAATGAAATGTTGCTCCTCCAAGCTGCGGGTGGTCAGGGTGGAGTCGAGTGAAAGGCCATGGACAGACATGTGAGCTTGAGAGGGTGACTCAGAATTGAAATGGTTGGCTACGGGGAGATCGCTTTTGATGCAGTTGGAGAGGAGGTGCTGGGCGAAGCGATCTCCTAATCTGCGACCGGTCTCTCTGATGCAGAGAAGGCTACAGAGGATGCACCGGATATAAAGTAAATGAGTTCTGTAGAGGTACAGGTGAAGCAATGCTTCACCTGAAAGGTCTATTTGGGACCTCAGACTGTGGTGAAGGAGGAGGTATAGGTGCAGGTATTACACCTCCCATGACCACACTGGAAAGTGCTGGGGGGTGATGGGTGGGGAGGAATGAGTGCACATGGGAATCACGGAGGGAGTGGTCCCTGCGGAGGGCTGAGAGGGGAGGAGAAGGGAAAAATGTGTCTGGTGGTGGAGTCCTATAGTAAGTACCGGAAATTCCAGCAGATAATGTGTTGGATGTGGAGGCTGGTGGGGGGGGGGGGAGATAGGTGAGGACAAGGGGGATTCTGTGTTTATTGTTTCTAGGGGCGGGGGGGGGGCTAGGGCAGATGAGCGAGGAATGGAGGAGATGTGGGTGAGGGCCGAGTTAATAGTGGTGATGGGGAAGCCACTTTTGTGGAAGAAGGTGGACGTTTCAGAGGGCTCTGGACTGGAAAGAGATGAGACTTGGGGAGGGGGTTAATGGAAACTGGAGAAGCTGATGTAATGCCATCTGTTTGGAAAGTGCCAAGATGGAATATTAGGTCTTGTTCCTCCAATTTGCAGGTAGCCTCAGTTTGGTCATGCATAAGGCCATGGACAGTATGGGAATGGGGTGTGGAACTGAAAGATCCCTGTTATTGCTGTGAACAGAGCAAAGTGCTCAACAAAGGGATCTCCCGGTCTGCGTTCAGTCCCTCTGATAATGAAGAGGCTACAACAGGAGCTCCAGTTTTGTATATTTAGTGGGCATTTAGCCTACCAACCCAGAGACATACACAGCCACGGGAAGAAGATGCAACATTCACAAGGACAGTGGCAGAGGTTGGGATTGAACCCGTGACCTTGACATGTTGAGACAGTGACTCTGCCAGCTTCTCCCTTGTGCCATCAACAAGATCGACTACAAGAGGGGAAGGGCGAGCCTCGGCACAAAAGAAAATTTAGCATAACTTCAGGATTGAACATGTCCACTTAGAACAGAGATGCAGAGGAATTTCTTCAGCCAGAGGGCGGCGAACCTGTGGAATTTGTTGCCATAGGCGGTTGTGGAGGCCAGGTCATAGGGTGTATTTATAGCAGAGATTGATAAGTTCTTGCAAAAACACAATGCTGGAGAAACTCTGCAGGTCAAACAATGTAAAACACACACAAAAATGCTGGAGGAACTCAGCCAGTCTCGCAGAGTCCATAGGAGATAAATTACTGACGTTTCGGGCCTGGAAGGTGTCAGAGTAAAGACAAGTCTGGCAGCAGGAGGAGCTCAGACCAACAGAAGGTGTTAATTAGATATGATAAGAGGAAAGGTGGGAATTGATTTTGGCTCTGTGAAAGGAGACAGAGGGAAAAGGGGAGAGAGAGAGAGAAGGCCCTTTTATAGAGTAAAAAAGAGATTCTCCACCCTCACATTGTTGACCCTACCTTCATAAATGCTCACAAAGACGCAGTCAGCCCGCAACCCAGGACCTGTCACATTTCAGCATTATCCCTCTTGGATGAGAGGTCTTCGCCCTAGAGCCTCGCCTACATCCTCTCCACACAGCTGCTGGCAGCCTTCCCAGCTGTTCTTGGGCTCAGACTCTGCAGTGTTTTGTGTTCACTGTAACACCACCAGGTAGATTTCACAGTTCAGGGAGAGATGGGGTGTAGGGCTGCAGTGTGCTGCTGAGGGCAGGTCTAGTGCTCTCTGCCCAGGTGATGAAGCCACGGAGAGGGTGAAGCCACAGCGATGGACGCTGAGGAGCAGCCGAAGGTGGCGAAATCCACCTTGGAGACGAAGGTGCCCAGGAGTAAGTGGAAGAAGACGCTGTCGGGCAGGGGTCGATCACATTGGGCAGGCTAGAATTATTTTTTTTAAAAAGAGATTTGGTCGGGCAGAAGAATGATCAATGGCCGACTTTGTTACCTATAATTCCACAGGCAGCTGGAACCGCTCTGCCCCATGTTTATGCCATCATGTTGACGGGCAGCACCACGGCAGCAATCGCCCTGTCTACATCAGCTCCAGAGAATACACCGCATAGAAGTGATGCTGGAGCAGCCTTTTAGGGCTGCTCTATGAAAAGGTAAGTGCAGATTATTCTCCGTCAACAGAGCCAGACTCGAAGCGCAGGCCCTCCATGCACCCAGAAAGAAAGAGAAAGAAGGCCCTTTTATAGAGGATAAAAAGGCGAATGTGATGACCGAGATTCTCCATCTTTACCTCACTGCACCTACCTCCATAAAAGGACCGCAGGTGGATGGACTAGTGGAGTACGCTCCAGCTTCCATCAACGTGGGGAGGTACATTTAAAGGTGGAGTGCAGTCACTCCGCCTCCTCCATGAAATGAATGCTGCTTAAAGCAGCTGCAAAGGGGAGGGTCAATGATGTTGTGATGACGCCGTCAGTCCCCGACCCAAGCATGATTTTTCAAGTGAAAACGCATGATGCTGGAGAAACTGAGCAGGTCAATAAAGTAAAAATCACACAATGTTGGGCCCATCTATGAACTCGGTGAGTTAAGCCCTCGCCGCGAATGTTTGACGTCACGGTGGTGGGCGGCGCTTCCGCCCCACTCCCTCAGCTCTGGAAACCGCCACCCAACTCAGCTCTACATAAAGGCTCCGCGGGAACCGCCTTAAGGGTCGTCACCATAAAAGGTAAATTCGTCTTTTCTTAAACTTGAGACGGCTATAATGTGAGGTTAGAAAGAGAGAGAAAACGCGCTGGGAGAAAGACGAGGGACGGGGGTTTAACGGAAACCTGAACGGGTTGCTGTTAATGCCATCTGGGTGAACATTGTCCTTTATAGAGCAAAGATAAAGATACAGAACCAACATTTTGGGCTAAGGTATGAGCAAGACGGAATCCAAAAGCAAAAGGTACAATGAAGAGCTCAAGCCAAAAAACATTGGCTCTGTATCTTTATCTCTGCTCTATAAAGGACACTGTTTATCCAGCGTTGTGTTCTTACTTCAATCACGGTGACTGCAGACTCTCGTGTTTTACTCATGGATAGGTTCTTGATTAGCCAAGGCATCAAATGTTATGGGTAGAAATCCAGGGGATGGGGGAGATGGGGAAAATGGATCAGCTCATGATTGAATGGTGGGGCAGACTTGATGGGCTGAATGGCCTACTTCTACTCCTTTGTCTAATGGTCTCATTGTGAACGATGTGATTTTTATTTTCATACTTTGTAAAATGCTGCGAGACCAGCCAAGTTCCTCCAGCATTTCTGTGTTTTTACCATACGCCTCTATTTTGGTTGGTGGCAGTGCTCTGTCACTCCTTGAATGCAGTGATACAGTCCTCTGGCAGGATTACACCCAGACCTGAAGTGCCCTCCATGTGCCCACAGGAGAGTGCATAGAGCCTCACTGATGGTACAGGAAAAGCCATTTCATGAGAAAAATTAGGGGTAGTTCAAGTCCTTCTCAAGCGATGAGAGGATGTTCATCCTGGCATTGATGCAGCCCTGAGGGGGTTCTGTACTGTTACAGGTGGGACGGGAGCTGCTCTGCTCAAGATCAGAAGCTGCAGAAGGAGGTTAATGCAAACCTTTCTCCCCTCCATCTGGACTCAACCAGCATCTCCTGCTGCCTGAGAAAAGCAGCCAATGTACTGAAGGACCGATCACACCCCAGTCTCACTACTTCTCCCTCCCCCCATTGGGGAGGAGGCTCAAGAGTGTGAAATCGTGCACCATCCATTTCTTCACTGCAGACATCAGGCTCCTGAATTAACCCCACAACGGCGCTAAACTGCCCTTGTTTGGTACAAATGGATCATTCTTTTCACTATAACTCTGTACTCCGTAAATTGTACTCTTCTACTTTACACAGCTATATGTTAGAGCTAACCTGTTAGTCTGCTCGCAGAAGAACCCTTCTCACTGCACTGGGCAATAATGTGACAGATGTGAAATTAAACCAAGACCATTAACTACCCCATCCAATAAGGATTAAAAGCTACTGGGGAGATAACCCTGGTGCCCTGGTTGTTAATTTCCCTGCAACCAGCTTCAGTAAAGCCAGATTATCTGTCTATTATCCCATTGGTGTTCATAAGAGCTTGCTCAAGTTCAAGTTTATATCTCTCCTTCTTTTCTTCTTTGGCTTGGCTTCACGGACGAAGATTTATGGAGGGGGTAAAAGTCCACGTCAGCTGCAGGCTCGTTTGTGGCTGACAAGTCCGATGCGGGACAGGCAGACATGGTTGCAGCGGCTGCAGGGGAAAATTGGTTGGTTGGGGTTGGATGTTGGGTTTTCCTCCTTTGCCTTTTGTCAGTGAGGTGGGCTCTGCGGTCTTCTTCAAAGGAGGTTGCTGCCCGCCAAAATGTGAGGCGCCAAGATGCACGGTTTGAGGCGATATCAGCCCACTGGCGGTTGTCTCCGCTCCATCCTCAACATCCATTGGAGCGCTTTCATCCCTAACGTCGAAGTACTTGAGATGGCAGAGGTCGACAGCATCGAGTCCACGCTGCTGAAGATCCAGCTGCGCTGGGTGGGTCACGTCTCCAGAATGGAGGACCATCGCCTTCCCAAGATCGTGTTATATGGCGAGCTCTCCACTGGCCACCGTGACAGAGGTGCACCAAAGAAGAGGTACAAGGACTGCCTAAAGAAATCAAGTTTATATGCAACCAGATGAAACAGTGCATCTCCGAACCATAGTGCACTCACATCGAAAGTACACCCACACGCAAATGACGTATTTACAGGTACATAGAGATCCAAGATAAATTAACTGCAGTTAAAACTAATTTCTGGGTTTCTAGGATTGTTCCACAGTCTCACAGCCTGCGGAAAGATGTTCCCCACCTGATAGTCCTGGGTATGATGATCCTGTACCTCTTCCTTGAAGGTGATGTCTAAAAGACACCGCAGCCTGGACGGTAAGGGTCCTAAATGATTCTCTGCTGACATTTGTGCTTTACAATTATGTGATGCCCATGAAACTCCATCATTTAATTAGCAACAAGTTCTAACACACAGCAAAGAAACACTAGAGGGTGAGGTGTTTTGGGAACCTGGAGGCACACAGGAGAATACGATCTGCTGGAGGAACTCGGTGTCAGTGGGAGAGAAAGAATGATCAACGTTTTGGGCCAGAATCTTTCATCAACCCATAGTCACAAGCAGGACAAGGTTCAACACAAACCCACGCCCCAAATTATTCCAATACTGAGTCATAAAGTAATAGCTATCCAAAACAATTAGAAAGACTAGAACCACGTCAGATAGATCTTTTGCTGATTTTAGTCACGTATTAACGGTAAAAAAGACAAGTGTATGGCATCGTGACGGACTTGTACAGTTGGTAAAGCAGCTGCCAGAGAGACAGATTCAATCCTGATCACTGGTGCTGTCTGTGTGGAGTTTGCACACTCTCTCCATCACCACGCAGGTTTGCTCCCCTGTCGCAATGCTGTGCGGCCTGGCAAGTTATTTGGCCCCTTGTAAACTCCCCCCAGTGCGTAGGTGAGCGGCAGCATTAGGGGGTGAGTCGATGAGCGCATGGGGAGAATGGGATTAAGGAGGGATGAGTGATGGATGGGCAGCAGGCATTCCGTGGCCAGAAGGATCTGCTTCCATGCCGTACCATCTCTACGACTGCTGAGATCCCAAGAGGCGGTTGGACGAGAGAAAGCTGCATCATCGACCTCACACTGATCCACGTTGTTAGACAAGAAAGCCTGCAGATGCTGGGGCTGAGAGCAATGCACAAACGTGCTGGAGAAACTCGGGCAACGTCCACAGGAAGTGAAGGGTAGTCAACTTTTCAGACCTGGGCCCGTCGTCAAGGTACGCCACCACCTTTGTACATCCACTGATCCATCATGGGCGAAGGGTTGAAGACACTCACCTGACAAAGGATCCTTTGCAATCAGGAGTACATTTGGCAAATTCATTACCACCAACTGTTGCAGACACTCCTGTCAATAAAACAGACAGCAAAACGTCCAGATTACTTTCAAAGGAGTGAACTTCCATTCTGTATTTACTTAGCAATAAAATCTTAACGACCTCCAGCTCCTTACTGAGAAGCAATGGGATGTTATCTCAAGGGAGATCAGCAGCTCCCCCCCCCCCCAACAGAAACAGCTTCTTCCTTTATACCATAATCCATGGTTGCTTCACAAAATGATATTCCCTTTTTGCTCAAGTCACTTAACACCAGACACAGGTTCTACAAGTCAGAGAGAATGGAAACAGGCCATTTGGCCCAATTCACCCATGCTGACCAAAATGTCCCACCCACACTAGTCCCACCTGCCTGCATTTGTCTCATAATATTCCAAACCCATCCTATCTATGTATCCATCCAAATGTTTCCTGAAGTATTGTTCTTTGCCTGGTGACATCATCTGCATGCAACAGGTACAAAGCATTTCCAGGTCAATAGGTTAGGAGTTGTCCTCTTTGCTTCTCAATGCCTGGGGGCTGATCCCAGCTGATAAGGTAAACATAGAAACATAGAAGATAGGAGCAGGAGTAGGTCATTCGACCCTTCGAGCCTGCTCCGCCATTCAACGAGATCATGGCTGATCTTAAAGTTCAGTACCCCGTCCCTGCCTTCTCTCCATAACCTTTAATACCCTTATACAGAAGAAATAGATCTAATTCCCTCTTATATAGATTTAATGAACCTGCCTCTACAGCCCTCTGTGGCAATGAATTCCACAGATTCACCACCTTCTTTCTGGGTCAAGAAATTCATCCTCATCTCAGTCCTAAATGGTTTGCCTATTATCCTCAAACCATGGCCCCGGGTTCTGGATTTTCCCATCCTTGGAAACATCCCATCTGCATCCATTCTGTCCAGTCCTGCCAGAATTTTATATGTAATCACCGACACCTCAGGGGGATGGTGGGGGGGGGGGGGGGGGGTGGTGGTGTCGTTGTGCGCATCAATGTGGTGGGATGTCATCACAGGTGGTTCCTGGGTTCTGCTCCGATTGAGATCATTGCAGGATATGGCGCTACTGCCAGAGATGCTGAAACGCCGCTGGTAAAGAAGACTTGGTGAACAGAAATACAGAGGCTACAGTGCAAGATGCAAACCACTAATTAGCCACAGAAAGGATGTCCAGGGGCCGCATGGTTGGTGTAGCAGTTAGTGCAACACCTTTACAGCACTAGCGATCAGGACCGGGGTCCGAATCCCGCACTGTCTGTAAGGAGTTTGTAGGTTCTTCCCCTGTCTGCGTGGAGTTTCCCCCCACTGTTCAAAACATACCAGGGATGTAGGTTAATGGAGTGTAAATTAGGCAGCAAGGAATCGTGGGCCGAAATGGCCTGTTACTGTGCTTTATGTCTAAATTTAAATTACAGTTTGCCAAGAAGTATTTAAGAGAGTCTGCAGAATTCTGGAACAGGTCTTGTAGACAAATGTAAGAGCAAAAGGTGGAGGCGTAAAGTGTTCCACCTTTGCCATGGTGTCCATCTTGCAGTGTAGCCTCTATTTCTGGTCATGAGGTGCTCTGCGGACAGTCGTCACTGAGATATCCACACCTGCCTCCTGAAGAGTGTTTCTGATCTGTCGGGCATACGTTTGGGGATTTTCTTCATGATGATGAGAATTCTTCTGTCTTCAGCAGTGGAGTCTTCTTTGGAACACCAGTCCCTTTTGTGATTACTGAGCTCACCAGTACGTTCGTTCTTCGTAATGATGTTCCAAACAATAATCTTAAGGTTTGAGCCATTTCTCTTACTGTTTTATTCTTGTTTCTCGTCCTTTTAACGGCTTCTTTGACTTTCATTGGGACAACTCTGGTCCTCGTGTTGAAAAACGGCAACTACAGACTGCAAAGGTGATCAAAAGCTTAGAAACAAGCCCAGCCCTCTTCTACCTGCACCAATGAAGCTGTAACTCCTACACGGTCAAACTAAAATGTATACAAATAAGCTAGAATAAAATCTGGAATGTGCAGTTTAATTACGTGAATTGTTACAAATTAAGAACGGTGGAGCGCAGGGATAAATAAAGGAAAAAAATGTCTTTGTCCCAATCACTATGGAGGCCACTGTGTTTCACACCATTTTGAGGGATCCTGCAAATGGGGGCTAATCCATTTGCCTGAAGCCCTCGTCCTTCATAGTTCCATCATGGGATTTGCAGAGCAACTGCAGTGCATTTTGTAGACTGAATAACCTGCAGCCACTCGACATGAGTGGTGGGTGGGTGGGGGAGAGGGGGTTTGAATGGTAGGACGGGTGAATAGAGTGGGTTGCCTTATCCCAGATGCCATTGTACTGTTGGGAGTGGGAGCTGCACGCATCCAGGTGAGTGGAAGAGTTTTTCACCAGACTCTTGACTTGGGAACATAAGAAATAACTGCAGGAGTAGGCCGCCTGGCCTGTCAAGTTTAAAGGGAGCGAGGGATCAGGGTCCTGGTGAGTTTAAAGGGAGTAAGGGATTGGAGTTCTGATGAGTTTAAAGGGAGCAAAGGATCGGGGTCCTGGTGAGTTTAAAGGGGACGAGGGATAGGGGTCCTGTTGAGTTTAAAGGGAGCAAGGGATTTGGGTCCCCGGTGAGTTTAAAGGGAGCGAGGGATTGGGGTCATGGTGAGTTTAAAGGGAGCGAGAGATCGGGGTCCTGATGAGTTTAAAGGGAGGGAGGGATCAGGGTCCTGGT
Organism: Narcine bancroftii; assembly: GCF_036971445.1. Lineage (NCBI taxonomy): Eukaryota > Metazoa > Chordata > Chondrichthyes > Torpediniformes > Narcinidae > Narcine > Narcine bancroftii. The sequence continues at coordinate 13,287,712 of NC_091470.1, read as the reverse complement.
GAGTTGAAAGGGAGTGTGCGATCGGGGTCCTGGTGAGTTTAAAGTGAGTGTGGGATCGGGCCCTCGTGAGCCAGATACTGAACTGTGATTTCCAAAGCGTAGGATAGTGAATTATTGAAGCTTTGCTGTAGATTTTTGTCAGAGCATTGCTTTGGGCTCCTTGATTTTAAGAACTTATGGTTCAAACAGTGTGAAGCTGTTGCCTGTGGATGGCTCTTTTGAGGTGCAAGGCAATTATACCCTACCACTTGTTACATTGTTGTCCAGAGCATAGCAACTAATTGCCCGTCCGAAACGGACCCAGAAAGCAATAAAGATCCTGCAAAGGTACATACGTCTAAACCCCCTGGCTGTGTCACATCTATCACAGAGAGGGACATAGAAAATGTATTTTCATAAAGCAGCCTTTCTCAAGTTCACGATTAAGTCCAATAAGATCTTACCTCGTCCTTTTGATATTGAGAACAGCCCTCAGGCTTCTCAATCTCTCCTCACACGCTAACCCTTCTCATGTCCAGAATCAAGCCTGTGAACTTCCTCTGAACTGGCTCCTAATGACTGATTAAAAACCCACATTGTGTTTTCCATGTTAAGAGCTGCTGCACAGATACAAGTCGTCTGTGCCTAATAACTTGATGGGTATGATTATAGAGAACACAGAGAATTTGCAACAGGAGTGGAGTGAATGCTCAGCAGACTGGCTCTTGGAACGGAGGGCCTGTTAATAAAAGGCTAGGCCTCTCTGCTCCGCAGAAGAATGAAAGGTATCTCTCAAACCATTCTCTGGGCTTGAGAGTCTAAAACCAGGAGGACATTGGGTCAATACAAGGGTAGGCCATTTTGGGCCAAAGCGTTGACACACATTTCGCTGCAAATGGGCTAATTTTTTGAATTCCCTACTTTGCAAGGCTGTGACCCAGTTAATTTAAAATAGATGTAGACAGATTTCTGAATAATAAAGGGGCTGAGGGGAAATGAATTTGAGCAGGAAGATCAGTGCAACATCAGCTGTGAAGGTGCTGAAGGGCAGAGCAGGTTCAATGGAAAGAACAGGCCCTCCATCTCCCATTTCTCATCATTTTAGAATAAAAAGTGTGTGTGTCTGTGTGTATTCTGTATATATTTACCAAAGAAAAGGTACAAGGACTGCCTAAAGAAATCTCTTGGTGCCTGCCACATTGACCACCGCCAGTGGGCTGATATCGCCTCAAACCGTGCATCTTGGCGCCTCACAGTTTGGCGGGCAGCAACCTCCTTTGAAGAAGACCGCAGAGCCCACCTCACTGACAAAAGGCAAAGGAGGAAAAACCCAACACCCAACCCCAACCAACCAATTTTCCCCTGCAGCCGCTGTGTACGGCCCCTCACCCCAAGTCCAAAGCCCGCTGTGCAGCTCAGACGGCAAAGTCCTCCTCAGCGACAAGATCTCCATCCTCAACCGATGGTCAGAACACTTCCAATCTCTTTTCAGTGCCAACCGCTCAGTCCAAGATTCCGCCCTGCTCCAGCTCCCTCAACAGCCCCTAAGGCTAGAGCTGGATGAGGTTCCCACCCTGGATGAGACATATAAGGCAATCGAACAACTGAAAAGTGGCAAAGCAGCAGGTATGGATGGAATCTCCCCAGAAGTCTGGAAGGCTGGCGGCAAAACTCTGCATGCCAAACTGCATGAGTTTTTCAAGCTTTGTTGGGACCAAGGTAAACTGCCTCAGGATCTTCGTGATGCCACCATCATCACCCTGTACAAAAACAAAGGTGAGAAATCAGACTGCTCAAACTACAGGGGAATCACGTTGCTCTCCATTGCAGGCAAAATCTTCGCTAGGATTCTACTAAATAGAATAATACCTAGTGTCGCCGAGAATATTCTCCCAGAATCACAGTGCGGCTTTCGCGCAAACAGAGGAACCACTGACATGGTCTTTGCCCTCAGACAGCTCCAAGAAAAGTGCAGAGAACAAAACAAAGGACTCTACATCACCTTTGTTGACCTCACCAAAGCCTTCGACACCGTGAGCAGGAAAGGGCTTTGGCAAATACTAGAGCGCATCGGATGTCCCCCAAAGTTCCTCAACATGATTATCCAACTGCACGAAAACCAACAAGGTCGGGTCAGATACAGCAATGAGCTCTCTGAACCCTTCTCCATTAACAATGGCGTGAAGCAAGGCTGTGTTCTCGCACCAACCCTCTTCTCAATCTTCTTCAGCATGATGCTGAACCAAGCCATGAAAGACCCCAACAATGAAGACGCTGTTTACATCTGGTACCGCACGGATGGCAGTCTCTTCAATCTGAGGCGCCTGCAAGCTCACACCAAGACACAAGAGAAACTTGTCCGTGAACTACTCTTTGCAGATGATGCCGCTTTAGTTGCCCATTCAGAGCCAGCAGCGCTTGACGTCCTGCTTTGCGGAAACTGCCAAAATGTTTGGCCTGGAAGTCAGCCTGAAGAAAATTGAGGTCCTCCATCAGCCAGCTCCCCACCATGACTACCAGCCCCCCCACATCTCCATCGGGCACACAAAACTCAAAACGGTCAACCAGTTTACCTATCTCGGCTGCACCATTTCATCAGATGCAAGGATCGACAATGAGATAGACAACAGACTCGCCAAGGCAAATAGCGCCTTTGGAAGACTACACAAAAGAGTCTGGAAAAACAACCAACTGAAAAACCTCACAAAGATAAGCGTATACAGAGCCGTTGTCATACCCACACTCCTGTTCGGCTCCGAATCATGGGTCCTCTACCGGCACCACCTACGGCTCCTAGAACGCTTCCACCAGCGTTGTCTCCGCTCCATCCTCAACATCCATTGGAGCGCTTACACCCCTAACGTCGAAGTACTCGAGATGGCAGAGGTCGACAGCATCGAGTCCACGCTTATGAAGATCCAGCTGCGCTGGATGGGTCACGTCTCCAGAATGGAGGACCATCGCCTTCCCAAGATCGTATTATATGGCGAGCTCTCCACTGGCCACCGTGACAGAGGTGCACCAAAGAAAAGGTACAAGGACTGCCTAAAGAAATCTCTTGGTGCCTGCCACATTGACCACCGCCAGTGGGCTGATAACGCCTCAAACCGTGCATCTTGGCGCCTCACAGTTTGGCGGGCAGCAACCTCCTTTGAAGAAGACCGCAGAGCCCACCTCACTGACAAAAGGCAAAGGAGGAAAAACCCAACACCCAACCCCAACCAACCAATTTTCCCTTGCAACCGCTGCAATCGTGTCTGCCTGTCCCGCATCAGACTTGTCAGCCACAAACGAGCCTGCAGCTGACGTGGACTTTTTACCCCCTCCATAAATCTTCGTCCGCGAAGCCAAGCCAAAGAAAGAAAAGTATTTATAAGCTAATCCAGCGCTGCAGGATTCCTAATCGAGATGGAGGTGCGATCTGGAGCTCAGATTGCTGATAGTTTGGACAGGACTCCTTGAGTCTGCAGAAGGGCAGGAGGCAAACCCACGGACATTCGGTGACTCTAGTTTGATTCTCTTTCCCTGACTGTAAGAGGTGTTTCAGGCAATTTCTGCCAATGGCAAATCTGCCTTACAGCTGAAAAAGGCAATTTTGTTTAATATGACACTATTTTTATGACAATAAAATGAATCTTCAATCATTTGAGCACCAATGATCTCAGGGACACTGAATTGTCTTGTTGCCTGGCACTTATGTGGAGCAAGTATTGCTCGTTTACTTGTCTACTTCCTGCTGCCCGTGGGTACCTTTGCACTGCTTCATTTGTAGAGGGAATGTGAATGGCATCTAGCACTGCGCGATCGCCAAACTTCTGACCTCACGGCGGAAGGACAGGCAATGGAGAAGCAGGGGCAGTGGCTGAATCCAGGACGCTGCCCTGCAGAGACGCCCTGGGCCTGGGATCACTGACTTCCAGTAAGTTGGGGCAGCATGGTTGACGTAGCGGCTAGTGCAACGCCTTTTCAGCGCCAGCAATCGGGACAGGGGTTCGAATCCCGCAATGTCTGTAAGAAGACTGTACATTCTCCCCGTGTCTGCGTGGGTTTCCCCCGGGGTCCCATTTCCTCCTGCCATCCAAAACATACCGGGGGTGTACGTTAATTGGGTGTAAATTGGGCAGCAATGACTCGTGGGCCAAAATAGCCTGTTACTGTGTTTTAAATTTAAAACGACACCTGTGTGAGGTGCAAATCCAACCACAAGTACACAAGAGGCTGCAGCAGGTAGAGTCTAACGTGAAAATAAAACCCCAGCTGCCGGTGGTACTCAGCTGGAGTTGAAAGAGTGACCACAGATACTGCCGAAGTTCCTCTGGCAGGTCCACAACTATCTTCCCTTTGATGCCCGTTGAGCTCAGTTTTACCAACCAGCCAGACGCTTCCTGGGTATCATGAACAGTCAACCCTCACCTCAGGAACCTCTTAACTGGCCTCCACTCTGCCCCTGAAGCTTTGTAAAGTGGTGACCCTTTTGTCCGTGTTCAAGTACCACAAATTGTTTGACAGACTGAAATTTGACCTTTGCTCACCACCAAAAGTGCCACGGCAACTCCAAACAACTGGTTCAAGTCAGCACATGCTGGTGGGAGCCCAACCCCTCCCTCCGAACAAAGCCCTATCAGTTCTCCTGTATCTGATACAGCACTGCGCAAGTGGGAGATCAACAGCAAACAGAAAGATCACTGATGTCATCAACAAGTAACAAGACAAGTTGGACAACAAAAACACATCAAATCTGTTGGTCTGGGAAGGGGCTTGAGCTCCTCGGTTTCCAACCCCCACCGGTGGTCCATGGGGTGAGTCATTATCTCTCTCTCTCTCTCTCTCTCTCTCTCTCTCTCTCCCCCTTTCCTCTCTGTCTCCTTTCCTCAGGTTCTGCATTCACAGAGCCCACCCCTTTCCTCTCCCCGACCATGTCCAATTACCACCTTTTGTCTGTTGGTCCGTGCTCTAACCCTACCCCCCCACCCCAAACCTTTCTTCTCTTCTCCCCCAGCCTTTTAATGCAGGCCCCTGTCTGATTTATTTATTACTCGTACCTTGAAGCAGGGCTCAGGCCTGAAATGTCCATTACATATCTTTCCCTCCTCTGGATGCTGCGAGACGTGCTGAGTTCCTCCGGTGTTTCTCTACCATCACGGTGCCTACAGACTTCTGCACTTCACTTTACCCTTTACTTCCTACAGATACTGTGTGACCTTGCTAAGTTTCTCCAGCATGTTTGGGTACTGCACAATAATGCTTCAACAGTGGATACAAATATTTAGGGGTCATGGGATCGTGGACCGGAAAGGCCTGTCACTCTGTTATACGTCTACATTAAAAAAATCAAACCTTTTGTTGGTCGTAGAGTGTTCAAAGGAGTAATTACAGAACAGTGAAGCACAGGAACATCCATCCCACAATGTCTACACCAAACATCTGCTGTCTGCACATGATCCACATCCTTGTATTTCCATATATCTATCTTGAAGCGTATCAAACCCTTCTGTTGTGTCTGCATCCACCACTCCCCCTGGCAGCCCACTGTGGGCATTCTCTATGTGTAAAAAAATAGCTCGCCCGCACATCTCCTTTCAGCTTTCCACTACCTTCCCCAACTTAAATGCAGGAGGAGGTAGGTGGGTTGTGTTTGAAAATTAAACCGTAAGAGCTCAAGAGGGAAGCAGAGGAGTCGGCAATTTGATTACATTCCATTAGATCAAAGCTGGTTTGTACCTTATCTTAATCCCCTTCCCCAATGATATCAATCATCACTGCTCCAAAATCTTCAACCAACCTCCAATCTCAACAACCTTTTAAAAGGGGAAGACAAAGCCTGATTTCCATCATCTTTCACTAAAAAACATTCAAAACAAAGCTCCAGATGACAACCCAAAATAAAATTGGAAAGTACTACATTAATAAAAAAGAAGCAGGTCAGCACAACGATGTTACAGCTCCAGCGATCGGGGTTCGAATCGGGAGCTGTCCCTGAGGGCTTTCTACGTTCTCCTCGTGACCTGGAACTTGGGACGAAACCCATGGGGTTAGTGGGTGAATTGGTCTCGTGGGGTTATTTGGGTGGTGTGGCTGGGAAGGCCAGTTACCGTGCTGCACCTCTACATTAAGAACGCAAAAAAAAAAAATTCAGTAGCACCAATGGAATTTGATATTTACTCCACCTTTCTGTGTTTTATTTAGGTAAACCCGTTGTCACACTTGAATGACTTGGCTCGAGGGTGAACGCCTCTTTCCAGTATGCTTTAGCTTTCCCACCTGAAGCCACAGGATCCAACTGCCCCATGAATTTCCCTGGACAAATAGGTAGGGAAGATGAAGTCAAGTGTTTGAATCCAAGGTCAGTCCCAAATCAGAGACAGGGCCACTTAAGCAAACTGGGGTACAAAAATGGGACCAAGATCAGGAGATGCCACAAACACTCAGCATATACTCATGTAATAGTCGAATTATATGGACCAATTTTTAGGGTAAAATTTAGGGGTCGACTATTATATACATACAACCTTTGACCAGGGTAAGTGCCTGCATCGTTCAATGCATCAGGAGCTTGGCTAGGCGGGAGGCTGGGGTGTTGGGTGTTCGGGCAGCCGGGGTGACAGGAGCTCGGGTGAGGCGACGCCCTGGATGACACACGCCACTGATCCTACTGTCCGTGACATGGCCACATGTGCAACAATCACGCGACTGCAAATCATGCCCACTAACACTGAACAGCCAACATACTTTCGCGAGCTGCTCATTCACGTCAAAGAGCATATGGCTCGCAAGCCAAACCGTTCCGGCCCAATAATCTCAAGCTGTTTTTATTTTACACTAATATGACGCGAAGATTGGGTTAAAAAGTCCACTGATGGCAAGAAGAACTTCAAGAAACTTCCCAGCCACTATGCACAAGTTATTTAAGATGAGAACTATGCCCCTTCTGATGATTCCCACACTTTGACTGCCAGCTTTCCTTATTTTTATCCAGAGATCAAAGTCACCAGAGTTTACTGGTCTTGTGTCAGCATTGGGTTGAATCCAATGACCTGCCAGTGAGATTACAATGAACAGCCTCAAAAGAAAAACAAGTTAGATTTGCAAAATAACCATTCATAAGTTGAAAATAAACATTTACATTCTCCACTTTAAGCAAAGGGAGAGTACAAAATTCAATTAGTTTGTTTTTTTAATTCCTCTAAAGCATGGAAGAAATTTAGCCCAAGTTAAAACATAGAAATTGCTGGAGGATCTCAGCTAGCTTCACTGCATCCATACAAGGTAAAGATACACGAGGGTGCCATGGTCAGCGAAGGGTGACACGGTCAGTGCAAAGATAGTACAGCATCAGTGACCCGGGTTCGAATCTGGCACTGTCTGTAAAGAGTTTATACATTCTCCCCATGTCTGCGTGTGTTTCCTCCAGGAGCTCCTGTTTCCTCTTGTTATGGGTTATTATTATATATAAGTATGTTTTTTAAAGAGTTAGATGTAGGTCATTTTACAGACAGATACTTACACTTCACATCTCATTTAAAATGCAAGAGCTTTGCTTGAAGCTGGACACTCAGGCACCAGTGGCTTTGCAAAAGACAATGGAACTGCTTTGGAAGGAACTTCAGAAGTAGGTGCAAATGGAACAAAGTCTGGGCTCAAGCGCTGATAAAGATCTTTCAAGGATTGGGTTTGGAGCCTTTGGAGGGGTTCTGGTTCTTTGCAAGCAGAGAGAATTTGAAAGTGTTACAGAGTTCTGTGTTGTGTATTGGTCTATGTGTTGTGTGGTTTTATGTTAAAAAGTGACAGGAAGGTGGACTGCTGAGAGAGTGGGAGATGGATTGAGCATGTGCAGAAAATTTCTGGACTTGGACGATAAACCACCACTGGGGGTGCTGTGCAGTGGAAGAAGGCCCAGAGTATGAGTCATGGTCTGGAGGACAGTTTAGAATGTTGGGCATTTCATAAAGGGATGAACATTCCGAAGGCAGCCAGAAGGATCCGGACCAAGCCAATGGTTCCTCTCTCTGCAAGCAACACAAGAAGACAACTTCAAATTTTGTGCTCTCTCTCTCAAAGATCTTTTGGCTTCAGTTTACCAAACAAACTGAATTTTGTTTATGATCTTTGAGATCGAAGTTTTGTGAGTCTTGTGTGTTTTGTGTCTAAGTTTTTCTGTGGGCTGGTTGGAAGTGTAGCTTAGACTTTGATTACGTATGTTATATTTAGGCTGGGGAATTTATTAGTTTTACGCTGTTATAGGAATTTGCATTGGGCATTATTATAAAAGGGGGGGATTTTGAATTAAAGTTTGAAGGTGAATTTTTTGTTTATAAACTAATTGTTCATCTTTACCCCTGTGTGATATGCCTTCTTTGTGGTTGCTGGTTTGATCTTGTAACAGAGAGAGAACTGAGTTCTGCAATTGAGGCTGCAACATGACAAGCTGGCAGGCTTGTTGAAAACCCCATTTTGAAGATGGGTTGTGAGTTCTGAGTTCAGTCTGTTCAAACCCTTGCAGTCTTTACAAGAGGAAAGGGCTGGCTAGAGCATTTCTCCTGAAATAAGGGAAACAAGAGGAACTCTGTGGTGACCTGAAAGAAGAGATTTTATTTGGAAAACCTATGATGGGACAAATTTCTTCAGCAAGACACTGAAGTGACTGATCGGAGGAAATCAGTTTGTGTGTGTCCAATAAGAAACAAATCCCTCTGAAACCAAGAAGAACCTTCCTGAGTGGTAACCTTTTAACTTTAAGAGACTGGTGAAAATTCATAAATATTAAGTCTGTGGACAGTATAATAATTGCCTGATACCACTGAACTTGGAGGAGTGAGAAGTGAATGGCTGGACTATTAAAGCAAATAACTTTCCCGAACATATACACATTACATACACGTGCGCTTAGAATTAGAAGGGGGTTAAGTTAAGATAATAATAAAAAGTTAAAGATTGATCCTGTTTTTAATATTTAAAGAAAATTAAAAGTAACTTTTGTTTAAGTAACCATTTGTCTAGGTGAATTTCTATTGCTGCTGGGTTTTGGGGTCTTCTCGACTCATAACACTCCCACTGCTTAAAAGGTGGGGGGGGGGGGATTGGAGGTTAATTTGAGTAGCACAGGCTCATGGATCAAATCACCAACTCGGGTTGTCTCAGTCTGTCCATGGTCTCTTGCACTGTCAGATTGAACCACCTGCAAATTGGAGGACCAACACCTCCTATTGTGTCTAGCACCCTCCAACTCGATGGCATTAACACTGACTTCTCTGGAATCCGTTTGGCACCCCCACCCCTCATCTTTCCCCAAGACTCTTTTCCACTAGCTCACTCTCTTTCATTTTCCTCTGTCTCCTTTCCTTGAGCTCTGGTTCCACAGAGCTCCAAACAACCCCCTTCCCCCTGGACAATTCTCACCTTTCCTCTTACCTGTCCCCATCTCTAGCCAAGTAACACCTTTTGTCTGTTGGTCTGTACTCCTCCCCCCAGCCTTTTATTCAGACATCCATCTGCTTTTTGCTCATACCTTGAAGAAGGGCTCAGCCCCAAATCTTTCATTATCCATTCTGTCATTTAAGAGAAGGTTGGATGTGTACGTGGAGAAGAAGGGGTTGGAGGGTTATTGGCGGAGAGCGGGAGGTTTGAGCTAGTGGAGTTGTTCTAGTGAACCGGTGCGGACTTGCAAGGCTAACATGGCGTTTTCGCTCCGTAAATGGTTATATGGTTATATATCTTTTAATTTAAAAATAAATTTAGACTTACAGCGCAGTAACAAGCTCTTTCGGCCCGTGATCCTGTGTCATCCAATCAGCCTAAGCTCCCAATACTTTTTTTTAAATGGTGGGAGAAAACTGGAGCCCCCGGAGGAAACCCAAACTGACATGGGGAGAACGTACAAACTCCTTACAGAGTTGGATTCGAACCCAAGTTCCGATCACTGGCGCAGTAACAGTGTTGCCCTAATCTCCTATGGACGCTGCGAGACCTGCTGAATTCTGCCAGCATTTCTGTGTTTTTAGTCAGACGCTCGGCCCCGGTCCGGGCAGTATGGACCGACCTAGGAGGGGAGGCAGGCCCCTCCAGCCTGGGTAAGAAACCTGCATAGGAGAAGGCCACTCCGATATAAAACCTACGACCCAAGGACCTCACTGCCACATCCCAGCTTGCTCGGCCACGGCACACGAACCATGGGTGTAAAGGGTGGGGCCAGTACTGCGCGCACTGCACTCCACCTAAAAGCTCCTTTGCGCAGGCCCGAGGACAAGTCCATGTCCTCCCCCTCCACGTCCTCCCCCTCCACGTCCTCCCCCTCCACGTCCTCCCCCTCCACGTCCTCCCCCTCCACGTCCTCCCCCTCAAAAGATGCTCACAAACTCAAGCTAGCATGCTGGAACATCAGAACCATGCTAGACAAGGCTGACAGCCACCGACCTGAACGTCGGTCTGCCCTCATTGCACATGAACTCCTCAGACTTGACATCGACATAGCCGCTCTCAGTGAAGTTCGCCTGGCAGATCTAGGCAGCTTCCAAGAACGCGGCGCGGGCTACACACTCTACTGGTCTGGCAAGCCTTCGGATGAACGACGCCTATCTGGTGTAGGCTTCATGGTCAAGAGCTTCATTGCCTCCAAACTCGAAAACCTTCCGACAGGCCTCTCGGACCGAATCATGTCCATGCGACTCCCCCTTCAAAACAAGCGTCACATCACCCTCATCAGTGTCTATGCTCCAACCCTCCAGGCGGAACCAGCAGAAAAGAACAAGTTCTACATCGACCTGCGCAACCTCATCCAACGTACCCCTACAGCCGACAAGGTTGTCATCCTGGGCGACTTCAACGCTCGTGTCGGCAAAGACTCAGAAACCTGGCCAGGAATCCTGGGCAAGCATGGCGTCGGCAAGTGCAACGACAATGGGCGCCTCCTGTTGGAGCTCTGCGCAGATCAGCGGCTCGTCATTACAAACACCCTTTTTCAGCAGAGGGACAGCCTGAAGACCACCTGGATGCATCCCCGATCCAAACACTGGCACCTCCTGGACTACATCCTGGTGCGAGAAAGTGACAAACGAGATGTGCTCCACACCAGGGTCATGCCTAGCGCGGAATGCCACACTGACCACCGGCTGGTTCGCTGCAAGCTCAACCTTCACTTCAAGCCAAAGCCCAGGAACAATAAAGCCCCCAGAAAGAGGTTCAATGTTGGAAACCTGCAGTCAGACGAAGCGAGAGGAAACTTCCAGGCAAACCTCAAAGCAAAGCTCGACGATGCAACCCGCCTCACGGACCCGTCCCCTGAAACCCTCTGGGATCAGTTGAAGACTACCATACTGCAATCCACTAAAGAGGTACTGGGCTTCTCCTCCAGGAAAAACAAGGACTGGTTTGACGAAAACAGCCAGGAAATCCAGGAGCTGCTGGCAAAGAAGCGAGCTGCCCACCAGGCTCACCTTACAAAGCCGTCCTGTCCAGAGATAAACAAGCCTTCCGTCGCGCATGCAGCCATCTTCAGCGCAAACTCCAGGAGATCCAAAATGAGTGGTGGAGTAGCCTCGCCAAACGAACCCAGCTCAGCGCAGACATTGGCGACTTCAGGGGTTTCTACGAGGCTCTAAAGGCTGTGTACGGCCCCTCACCCCAAGTCCAAAGCCCACTGCGCAGCTCAGACGGCAAAGTCCTCCTCAGCGGCAAGATCTCCATCCTCAACCGATGGTCAGAACACTTCCAATCTCTTTTCAGTGCCAACCGCTCAGTCCAAGATTCCGCCCTGCTCCAGCTCCCTCAACAGCCCCTAAGGCTAGAGCTGGATGAGGTTCTCACCCTGGATGAGACATATAAGGCAATCGAACAACTGAAAAGTGGCAAAGCAGCAGGTATGGATGGAATCCCCCCAGAGGTCTGGAAGGCTGGAGGCAAAACTCTGCATGCCAAACTGCATGAGTTTTTCAAGCTTTGTTGGGACCAAGGAAAACTGCCTCAGGATCTTCGTGATGCCACCATCATCACCCTGTACAAAAACAAAGGCGAGAAATCAGACTGCTCAAACTACAGGGGAATCACGTTGCTCTCCATTGCAGGCAAAATCTTCGCTAGGATTCTACTAAATAGAATAATACCTAGTGTCGCCGAGAATATTCTCCCAGAATCACAGTGCGGCTTTCGCGCAAACAGAGGAACTACTGACATGGTCTTTGCCCTCAGACAGCTCCAAGAAAAGTGCAGAGAACAAAACAAAGGACTCTACATCACCTTTGTTGACCTCACCAAAGCCTTCGACACCGTGAGCAGGAAAGGGCTTTGGCAAATACTAGAGCGCATCGGATGTCCCCCAAAGTTCCTCAACATGATTATCCAACTGCACGAAAACCAACAAGGTCGGGTCAGATACAGCAATGAGCTCTCTGAACCCTTCTCCATTAACAATGGCGTGAAGCAAGGCTGTGTTCTCGCACCAACCCTCTTCTCAATCTTCTTCAGCATGATGCTGAACCAAGCCATGAAAGACCCCAACAATGAAGACGCTGTTTACATCCGGTACCGCACGGATGGCAGTCTCTTCAATCTGAGGCGCCTGCAAGCTCACACCAAGACACAAGAGAAACTTGTCCGTGAACTACTCTTTGCAGACGATGCCGCTTTAGTTGCCCATTCAGAGCCAGCTCTTCAGCGCTTGACGTCCTGCTTTGCGGAAACTGCCAAAATGTTTGGCCTGGAAGTCAGCCTGAAGAAAACTGAGGTCCTCCATCAGCCAGCTCCCCACCATGACTACCAGCCCCCCCACATCTCCATCGGGCACACAAAACTCAAAACGGTCAACCAGTTTACCTATCTCGGCTGCACCATTTCATCAGATGCAAGGATCGACAATGAGATAGACAACAGACTCGCCAAGGCAAATAGCGCCTTTGGAAGACTACACAAAAGAGTCTGGAAAAACAACCAACTGAAAAACCTCACAAAGATAAGCGTATACAGAGCCACACTCCTGTTCGGCTCCGAATCATGGGTCCTCTACCGGCACCACGTACAGCTCCTAGAACGCTTCCACCAGCGTTGTCTCCGCTCCATCCTCAACATCCATTGGAGCGCTTTCATCCCTAACGTCGAAGTACTCGAGATGGCAGAGGTCGACAGCATCGAGTCCACGCTGCTGATGATCCAGCTGCACTGGATGGGTCACGTCTCCAGAATGGAGGACCATCGCCTTCCCAAGATCGTGTTATATGGCGAGCTCTCCACTGGCCACCGTGACAGATGTGCACCAAAGAAAAGGTACAAGGACTGCCTAAAGAAATCTCTTGGTGCCTGCCACATTGACCACCGCCAGTGGGCTGATAACGCCTCAAACCGTGCATCTTGGTGCCTCACAGTTTGGCGGGCAGCAACCTCCTTTGAAGAAGACCGCAGAGCCCACCTCACTGACAAAAGGCAAAGGAGGAAAAACCCAACACCCAACCCCAACCCACCAATTTTCCCCTGCAACCGCTGCAACCGTGTCTGCCTGTCCCGCATCGGACTTGTCAGCCACAAACGAGCCTGCAGCTGACGTGGACTTTTTACCCCCTCCATAAATCTTCGTCCGCGAAGCCAAGCCAAAGAAGAACACTGCCAGGAAATCCATTTAACTAAAGGAATTTCAGTGCCAGTCTGTTCTGTACAGGGAGGGAGGGAGTTGATCGCAGGAGCCCAGCAAACTCATAGTTGCATCCACACCATCTTAGCCCTCAAGCAGTGAGTCTAACATCTAAATCCTGGATACAGTAATCAGTTATTTTAAGGCAAGAATGCATGAAGGCATTCACCAACTTTGTACAACTGCCAGTCAATTCCAAACCCACAACGATCTCAACTCGCCCTTTTTGGAGTACTGAGAGAATGAAGGTCTGTGAGTCACAGCCAACTTCTGGGCCAGAAGGATGTGGCCTGGAGCACTACCTCATAATTTAAGTTTAAAAGGGTGGTAGGGTTAGTGTAGAGCTTAGAGCCATGCCTTTACAACGCCAGCAATCGGGACTGGGGTTTGAATCCCGCACTGTATATAAGGAGTTTGTACGTTCTCCCTGTGTCTGCGTGGGTTTTCCGCAGGAGTTCCAATTTCCCCTCATTGTTCAAAACGTACTGGGGCTTGAAGGTAATTTGGTGAAAATTGGGTGACACAGACTTGTGGGTCAAAATAGCCTATTACTGTGCTATCTGCTTCAATTTAAAAAAAAATTAATTCAAAATTAGAGTTGGACATGGGAGCAGAAATAGATTATTCGGCCCATCGAGTCTGCCCCGCTATTTCATCCTGAGCTGATCCATTCCTCCTCTCAGCCCCACTGCCCGGCCTTCTCCCCATAACCTTTGATGCCTTGGCTAATCAAGAACCTATCAATCTCTGCCTCAAATACACCCAATGACTTGACCTCCACAACCGCCTGTGGCAACAAATTCCACAGGTTCACCGCCCTCTCTCTGGCTGAATAAATTCTACCACATATCTTCTCTAAGTGGATAATTTTCAATCCTGAAGTTATGCCCTCTTGTTCTAGACTCTCTCACTGTGGGAAACAACCTTTCTGCATCCACTCTGTCCATGCCTTTCAACATTCAAAATGTTTCAATTAGATTCCCCCCTCCTTCTAAATTCCGAGTACAGGCCAAGAGCTGTCAAATGTTCCTTTCATTCCTTGTGAACCTCCTCTGAACCCTAATGTCAGCACATCCTTTCTCAAATGAGGAGCCCAAAACTACTCACAATACTCCGTGAGGCCTCACCAGGGCCTTAGAAAGCCTCAATGTCACATCCCTCATCTTATATGCTTTTCTCTGATACATTTTCTTTATTTTTCAAAAATCTAGACAGATAGATTCTTCATCCTCTCACAGTTACTGCTATTTTGGCCAATTCTCATCCACTCAACCATGGAACACAGCCTCTGCCCATTCATCTGATTAAATGCTTGACGAACACAGCCAGATTTGGGACACCTGTGGCAGCCTCAGTGAGGCTGAGGCCATATTTTAGAACAGCCATGTTCAATCTTTTTTTTGGGATAGGGCCCCCTTCCCTGTGAAGCAGTCAAGTTTAGTTGGTCTCTTCCATACTTCTCTCCTACCTACAGCATTAAAAAAAAACACTACAAATATTTTTCATGATTTCAGTCTGAGGTCCCCCTTAAATGTGCTGTGGCCCCCGCTGAGAATGGCTCCTTTAGACGATGTGCGCCCAGTTTGCTGCAAACCGCCCATATCTCGACCAGACTGTGCGTGTACAATGCCATCCAGAATGTAATATTTAAATGGCATATGGCGGTCAATCACATACACACAGGTCTCTCAGCCCGACATTCAATGGTCTCACCAATAATAACATGTAGTCATCACTAACCAGAAACTTGGATATGTCACATAAATCCCGTGGTTTATACGGCAGGTCAGAGAATGGGTAATAACCAATTGAAAATGGGTGGCATAGTTGGCGTCGAGCGGTTGGCGCACCGTCTTTACACCGCCAGTGATCGGGACTGGTGTTTGAATCCCACGCAGTGAGAAGTTTGTGCATTCTCCCCGTGTCCCCAGTGGGCTCAGGTTTCCACTCACCATTCAAAAATGTACCGGGGGTTGTAGGTTAATTGGGTGTAAATTGGGCAGCATGGACTTGTGGCCCAGAATGGCCTGTTACTGTATGATTAAATTTAATTTTTTAAAACGGTTTTTTCCTTGGGCGACAATAGCAAATACTAGAGGACATCGTATTCAGGTGAGTGGAGGAAAGTTCAGGGGTATGAGGTTTTTCTTTTCCCCACACACAGAGTGGTGGGTGCCTGCAATGCATTTCCAGGGATGGTGGTGGAGGCTGGTAAAATAGGGGCATTCAAAAGACTTAGATGTGCACATGAACGTAAGAAACATGGAGAGTTATGGGTGTGAGATGAGGAAGAATTAGAGCAGTGCTCTCAACCTTTTTCTTTCCACTCACATCACACTTTACTGTCATTAATAAGGAATTGCTTAAGGAAGGATGTGAATGGAAACAAAAAGTTTTGAAAACCACTGTTTTAATCGTATCTAACTGACTTGTTATGACAAATTTTCTCAAGCAAAATATCTCAGTAACAACTGGGTCTAGAGCAGTGATTCTCAACCTTCCCTTCCCACTCACATCCTACCTAAAGCAATCCCTTACTGATCACAGAGCACCGATGGGGCAAAAGGATTACTTAAAGTGGGATGTGAGTGGAAAGAAAAAGGTTGAGAACTATTCGGTTAGATTGATTTTTTTTTAATTTTTAAAACTTTGATATACAGCATGGAAACAGGCCCTTCTGGCCCACGTACCCATGCTGCCCAAATACCCCAACTGACCGACAACCCTTGTATGATTTTGGAGGAAAACGGAGCGCTCGGAGGAAACTAACGCAGACACGGGGAGAACATACAAACTCCTTAGTGACAGCACCAGGTTCAAAGCCAGGTCACTGTGGGCTGTAATAGCATTGTGCTAACCATGTCGTCTTGTTGTGGTTGTGTAATATGACATGAAATTGCCTTCTGCCTGCCATATGCCCAGAGTCCCTTACAGAGAAGCAAAAGAGAGTCCCTTCAGAGACACTGAGTGTCCGTGGATTCCCCTCCAGTGTTCCCACAGCCAGGCAGACCCTTGCTTAATCCATCGGCAACCCGAACTCCAGATCCAACCTCCAAGATGCAGAGAAAGGTAAACTTGGAGGGGTTAACCCAGCTTGGAAGCCTGAGCCTATTTTACTCATGAGCTGGTCTCTCTCCCTGAATTCATTCTATTTGGAGGGAAGCAACGTTGGCAGAAGCCCATTAATCATCTCACCAAGTTTGTATGTGAGCTGAGAACAGATTGACAAGGCCTATAATCGGGCTAAACCTCCCATCTTGCACAGAAAGTCCTTCCAAAAGTACCAGGCCACTGTGACAATTTGCCAAGACCTGCATCAGAATGTAAACAAGTTTACTTCAGGACAAATGTACGAGCTTGCTTCAAGGTTGCTGGGTCAGGCTGCAGCCCTCACCCCTCATTGAGAGACAGACAACTATCTCGGTGCTATGGCAACCTCCATGGACTGTACACATAAAGGGAGAAACAATAAACAATCATTTGAGGAGTGAAACACAAAATTCTGCAGATTCTGTGATTGTAGTGAAAACACAATCCTGGAGAAACTCAGCTAGTCGAACAGCATACTTTATATAGTATAGCTAGAGATACATAACCAGCGTTTTGGGCCTGAGGTCTTCATCAAGGTATGAGCAAAATGTAGGCAGGCACCTGAATGAAATGGTGAGGAGGGGGGGGAAAAAGCAGCACAGGTCCACAGGCAGAAGGTGGATAAGGGAGGGAAGTCACAAGAGGAAGTGTGTTGGGGGAGCCTTGAAGGGGAGGAGGAGGTCAACGGTGAGGGAGGGCAGGGGAGGTCTGGGAGGGGGTTGAGGGTTGGGGAGATCAGAGGGGTAGATGAAGTATTGGGGAGGTGAGGGGGGGGTGAAGGCTGGGTAGGCTAGAGGGGGGAGGTTGAAAGTGATCTCAAACACATTCCAATTCAGAACGTAGAGGAATCTGCTCCAAAATGCCTTCATTGTGTGATTGACAATCAGGTAAAAGAATTGTAAAGTAGTCAAGTAAAATCTATATAGTTACAAATCTTCATTACTGTTACCAGACCCATAGAGGAAGCCTCAGGACATCTTATCCCCTGGCACATGTTCTTATTATCGTTGCCTTTGATTCATTACATTTTACAAATCTGCCTCTGGCAAAATGTGGATCCATTTATTGCTGATTATTGCTTTAAATTTTCTTTGGCTTGGTTTCGCGGACGAAGATTTATGGAGGGGTAATGTCCACGTCAGCTGCAGGCTCGTTTGTGGCTGACAAGTTCGATGCCGGACAGGCAGACACGGTTGCAGGGGAAAATTGGTGGGTTGGGGTTGGGTTTTTCCTCCTTTGTCTTTTGACAATAACCAGTAGTTAACTACATTGTCCAACTTCAAAAGCAAGCTACTCTTGATGTATTATTTCTAAACTGAAAGAAAGTAGCACCTGAACATCACAGGCAAAACCCTCCCCACCATCGAGTACATCTACAGGGAATGCTGCCATCGGAGACCCATGCCACCCAGCACATGCTGTTCTCGCAGCTGCCATCAGGAAGGAGGTGTCGGTACCACACGGCTTCCACCGTGTGGTAAATTGCTGTATTGCCAATGCTGCGGACCCAAGTGAATGCGGAGCAGAGGCAGACCAGGGGGTTAAACCACCTGGGCCTACTGATGACGGCTCCAGACAGGCTTTATGTAAAATCCTTCAACTGTGGAGGTCGGTGCCCAAGATGGCAGTGTCTGGGCTTGGCAGTGAGAGTTTGCAGACTTCGGGGGAGCAATGGACCAGAACACGCCCCATGGAGAAGAAGAAGCAGAGGAGTCAACCCTACAGGTAAGGCGACCAGGGCGGCAGACCAGAGAGGAGCTCAGTGGCTGAGGAACCCACACAGATTCGGTCGGGGGACCCATATGGGCTACAGGAGACTGGCTCATGGGAACCAGGTTTCGGAGCTAGGATAGAAGAGGGAGGTGAGGGCAAGCAGGGCTCCTGAAGGGCCACGGATGCAGAAGGCTTTCTGATTGTGTCAGAGGTGTGGATGCAGAGCTCCGGCGGCCAATGGATCAAACAGGAGTCTGTGCAGCTGCGGAGGCTGTGGGAGGGCTGGAGGCGAATCCAGGGACTGAAGGGACTCTTCATTGTGCTAACCGTTACACCAACCATGTCGCCCACAGTTGTGGGCTGCACTCAGGGCCCAAGTGTGCCAAGTGTTACCTTTTAGCTGTGTCACTGCAATGTATCTGTACCCCTTGGTCTCTCTTTCTCTTTTCTCTCCCTTTTTCCATTCTTTTCTTGCTTCCTCCCCCTTCCCTCCCCCTTTACCCCTCCATTTCCTTTGGAACCTCTTCAAAGGTTGCTTTACATTGTCACATAATAATACATTAAAATGTAATATACATGATAACCTTCAACTTAGGAGAAAGAGAAGTAAGAGAGTCCCCTTCAGAATCACACTTATAACTGCATCTCCACAAGCCTTTAACAATTAATTGCTCATCCGCTAATTACACAGACCCGCACATCTCCCCTTCTCGCTGCACTAACAGTTCCCGCTGAAATGTCTTCAGGATGATGCAGGCACACAAGCGGTGACGCCAAACACGAGCGCTGACATCACGACGCTTCCCTTGCTTGGCCATTGCCAATTCAGACCGCAGGGAGAGGAAGGCCTGGCAAAATTACCCAGATTCACAGCCCTACTTAAGAGGTAGGTACATAGACCTGGGTAATTTTCCCAGCTGGCATTTTCACACTGCCAGTTTACAGGAAATTTTCCTGGGAATCCCCATATTACACGGCGGTGTGATAAGGCCCATGGAGTGTCCGTGGATTCACCTCCGGCGCTCCTGCAGCCGCACAGACTCGTGTTCAAACCATTAACAGTTCTGGATCCAAACCTCCAAGGCCCGAGAGGTCACAGAGCCTCACGCGGAGAGATCAACAATCAAAAGTGAAATTCAAAGCGACAGGTGAATGAGTCAAATTCCTTCCACTTGCCAGTGCCTTGGGTGAGATTAGCACTTGAAGAGCTGCTGGAGTTCTTGCAACAGGATGGTGTTGGGTACCACGCAGGGTCCTGCCGGTCTACTTCTGTGCAGTTGGTGAACATTTACTGCTTTGCTCCTGACATCCAACATTACTGCAAGTCTGGATTAACCCAGCTCAGGCCAGGCAGAGGGATCAGGTTTCCTGAAACCCACGAGTGAACCAGGTGGGTGTCTGCAACAACTTGAGAGTTGCTTGGCAAACAATTGTCTATTTATTTCAGATGACTGAAGTGAATTTAAATCCCCCAGCTGCCATGGTGGGGTTCCAAAACACTTCTTGTCACCTCTGCCAATTCCAATAATTACAGGCCAAGAGATGTCAAACGTTCGTCATACGATCACCGATTCATTCCAGAATCATCCTCGTAAAACCTTCTCTGCTCGATCTACACCTATCATAATGTGGCACACCCCTCTCACGTCCCTCCATTGAGAGGAAAAACAAACTCACCCTCTCCGATCTCTCTTCGTTTTAATTAAACTGTCCAATCCCTCCTGATGCACCTTCTCTACACGACAGTAGTGTGATCACATCCTGCTGACAGTATGATGGGCAGAAATGGGCATGACCCTAACGGTGTTCTATGAGGATGCCCCAAGAGCTCTCTGTTCATAAACTCTATGCCCTGGCACACGAAGAGAGCACTCTAAGTTCCGACTTCCCCACCCTATCTACCTGCACTGTCTTCGCAGCTAAAGGCCACTCGCATCTGGAACCAGCCACATCCTCAGAATATCCTTGACCCATGGTTCTGCAACCTGCTGATGTTTGGTTGGAGAGAGAATGAAAATTTAAAGACCATGTTAACACTTTAATGAAACACAAGTAAAAGATTACAAGTATAGGAAGATGGCACAAGGTAAAAAGATGGCAGCCTCAGGTTAAACCAATGGGCTTCGGATAATGGAGTACAATCTTGATTTAGAGGGAAACAAGCCCCCACACCTCACTCCCGGTTGTTTTCTCTAAGTGAAATGAGTAGAACTCCACACACCCACTGTTCCCTGAAATCACAACAAGCCCTCTGCCTGACAGCTTCTGCACAATTAGACTTGGCAACGACCCTCTCTTGAAGCACTCTGGGCGCTGGTTCGTTCTCCAGAAGCTTGGGGATGGGCCAAAAGCAAGAAAATTAGACAGGGAAATCATTACACCAGGAAGCTGGACAAAGCCAGTTAACCACAGGAGACGGATTTAAAATGTGCACGTCAAATTTAATACTTAAAAGATTTTAGCAATTTACTTGAAACACCAATTTACTTTTGCTGTACACATCAACCTTGTAAATTAAATTCAGCACATTGTGAATACATGTATGTACTGGCTCCGTGAAGATATTCATGAAAGGGCTATCTTGGTCACTGACACCAATCAATTGGGCACAAACACAGTCAAACAACCAAAACAATACATTTACTTACAGAAGTCTGGGGAAATTTGGTACGTCACCTATGTCCCTTCAAAACTTCTACAGATCCACCCATGAGAGTGCCCTGTCAGGGTTGGGCACCAGTGAGAGCACCCTATCAGGGTGGGGCAACAGTGAGAGCGCCCTGTCAGGGTGGGGCACCAGTGAGAACGCCCTGTCAGGGTCGGGCACCAGTGAGAGCACCCTATCAGGGTGGGGCATAAGTGAGAGCGCACTGTCAGGGTGGGGCACCAGTGAGAACGCCCTGTCAGGGTCGGGCACCAGTGAGAACGCCCTGTCAGGGTCGGGCACCAGTGAGAGCACCCTATCAGGGTGGGGCATAAGTGAGAGCACCCTATCAGGGTGGGGCACCAGTGAGAGCGCACTGTCAGGGTGGGGCACCAGTGAGAGTGCACTGTCAGGGTGGGGCACCAGTGAGAGTGCACTGTCAGGGTGGGACACCAGTGAGAGCGCACTGTCAGGGTGGGGCACCAGTGAGAGCGCACTGTCAGGGTGGGGAACCAGTGAGAGCGCACTGTCAGGGTGGGGCACCAGTGAGAGCGCACTGTCAGGGTGGGCACCAGTGAGAGCGCACTGTCAGGGTGGGGCACCAGTGAGAGCGCACTGTCAGGGTGGGGCACCAGTGAGAGCGCACTGTCAGGGTGGGGCACCAGTGAGAGCGCACTGTCAGGGTGGGGCACCAGTGAGAGCGCACTGTCAGGGTGGGGCACCAGTGAGAGCGCACTGTCAGGGTGGGGCACCAGTGAGAGCGCACTGTCAGGGTGGGGCACCAGTGAGAGCGCACTGTCAGGGTGGGGCACAAGTGAGAGCGCACTGTCAGGGTGGGGCACCAGTGAGAGCGCACTGTCAGGGTGGAGCACCAGTGAGAGCGCCCTGTCAGGGTGGGGCACCAGTGAGAGCGCACTGTCAGGGTGGGGCACCAGTGAGAGCGCCCTGTCAGGGTGGGGCATAAGTGAGAGCGCACTGTCAGGGTGGGGCACCAGTGAGAGCGCACTGTCAGGGTGGGGCACCAGTGAGAGCGCACTGTCAGGGTGGGGCACCAGTGAGAGCGCACTGTCAGGGTGGGGCACCAGTGAGAGCGCACTGTCAGGGTGGGGCACCAGTGAGAGCGCACTGTCAGGGTGGGGCACCAGTGAGAGCGCACTGTCAGGGTGGGGCACCAGTGAGAGCGCACTGTCAGGGTGGGGCACCAGTGAGAGCGCACTGTCAGGGTGGGGCACCAGTGAGAGCGCACTGTCCGGGTGGGGCACCAGTGAGAGCGCACTGTCCGGGTGGGGCACCAGTGAGAGCGCAGTGTCAGGGTGGGGCACCAGTGAGAGCGCACTGTCCGGGTGGGGCACCAGTGAGAGCGCAGTGTCAGGGTGGGGCACCAGTGAGAGCGCACTGTCAGGGTGGGGCACCAGTGAGAGCACACTGTCAGGGTGGGGCACCAGTGAGAGCGCACTGTCAGGGTGGGGCACCAGTGAGAGCACACTGTCAGGGTCGTGCTACAGTGAGAGCGCCCTGTCAGGGTGGGGCACCAGTGAGAGCGCACTGTCAGGGTGGGGCACCAGTGAGAGCGCACTGTCAGGGTGGGGCACTAGTGAGAGCGCACTGTCAGGGTGGGGCACCAGTGAGAGCGCACTGTCAGGGTGGGGCACCAGTGAGAGCGCACTGTCAGGGTCGGGCACCAGTGAGAGCGCCCTGTCAGGGTGGGGCATAAGTGAGAGCGCACTGTGAGGGTGGGGCACCAGTGAGAGCGCCCTGTCAGGGTGGGGCACCAGTGAGAGCGCACTGTCAGGGTGGGGCACCAGTGAGAGCGCACTGTCAGGGTGGGCCACCAGTGAGAGCGCACTGTCAGGGTGGGGCACCAGTGAGAGCGCACTGTCAGGGTGGGGCACCAGTGAGAGCGCACTGTCAGGGTCGGGCTCCAGTGAGAGCGCACTGTCAGGGTGGGGCACCAGTGAGAGCGCACTGTCAGGGTCGGGCTCCAGTGAGAGCGCCCTGTCAGGGTGGGGCACCAGTGAGAGCGCACTGTCAGGGTGGGGCACCAGTGAGAGCGCACTGTCAGGGTGGGGCACCAGTGAGAGCGCACTGTCAGGGTCGGGCTCCAGTGAGAGCGCCCTGTCAGGGTGGGGCACTAGTGAGAGCGCACTGTCAGGGTGGGGCACCAGTGAGAGCGCCCTGTCAGGGTGGGGCACCAGTGAGAGCGCCCTGTCAGGGTGGGGCACCAGTGAGAGCGCACTGTCAGGGTGGGGCACCAGTGAGAGCGCACTGTCAGGGTGGGGCACCAGTGAGAGCGCACTGTCAGGGTCGGGCTCCAGTGAGAGCGCACTGTCAGGTTGGGGCACCAGTGAGAGCGCACTGTCAGGGTGGGGCACCAGTGAGAGCGCACTGTCAGGGTCGGGCTCCAGTGAGAGCGCACTGTCAGGGTGGGGCACCAGTGAGAGCTCACTGTCAGGGTGGGCCACCAGTGAGAGCGCACTGTCAGGGTGGGGCACCAGTGAGAGCGCACTGTCAGGGTGGGGCACCAGTGAGAGTGCACTGTCAGGGTCGGGCACCAGTGAGAGCGCACTGTCAGGGTCGGGCACCAGTGAGAGCACCCTATCAGGGTGGGGCACCAGTGAGAGCGCACTGTCAGGGTGGGGCACCAGTGAGAGCGCCCTGTCAGGGTCGGGCACCAGTGAGAGCACCCTATCAGGGTGGGGCACCAGTGAGAGTGCACTGTCAGGGTGGGGCACCAGTGAGAGCGCACTGTCAGGGTGGGGCATAAGTGAGAGCGCCCTATCAGGGTGGGGCATAAGTGAGAGCGCACTGTCAGGGTGGGGCATAAGTGAGAGCGCCCTGTCAGGGTCGGGCACCAGTGAGAGCACCCTATCAGGGTGGGGCACCAGTGAGAGCGCCCTGTCAGGGTCGGGCACCAGTGAGAGCGCCCTGTCAGGGTGGGGCACCAGTGAGAGCGCCCTGTCAGGGTGGGGCACCAGTGAGAGCGCACTGTCAGGGTGGGGCAACAGTGAGAGCGCACTGTCAGGGTGGGGCACCAGTGAGAGCGCACTGTCAGGGTCGGGCTCCAGTGAGAGCGCACTGTCAGGGTGGGGCACCAGTGAGAGCGCACTGTCAGGGTCGGGCTCCAGTGAGAGCGCCCTGTCAGGGTGGGGCACCAGTGAGAGCGCACTGTCAGGGTGGGGCACCAGTGAGAGAGCACTGTCAGGGTGGGGCACCAGTGAGAGCGCACTGTCAGGGTCGGGCTCCAGTGAGAGCGCCCTGTCAGGGTGGGGCACTAGTGAGAGCGCACTGTCAGGGTGGGGCACCAGTGAGAGCGCCCTGTCAGGGTGGGGCACCAGTGAGAGCGCACTGTCAGGGTGGGGCACCAGTGAGAGCGCACTGTCAGGGTGGGGCACCAGTGAGAGCGCACTGTCAGGGTGGGGCACCAGTGAGAGCGCACTGTCAGGGTCGGGCTCCAGTGAGAGCGCACTGTCAGGTTGGGGCACCAGTGAGAGCGCACTGTCAGGGTGGGGCACCAGTGAGAGCGCACTGTCAGGGTCGGGCTCCAGTGAGAGCGCACTGTCAGGGTGGGGCACCAGTGAGAGCTCACTGTCAGGGTGGGCCACCAGTGAGAGCGCACTGTCAGGGTGGGGCACCAGTGAGAGCGCACTGTCAGGGTGGGGCACCAGTGAGAGTGCACTGTCAGGGTCGGGCACCAGTGAGAGCGCACTGTCAGGGTCGGGCACCAGTGAGAGCACCCTATCAGGGTGGGGCACCAGTGAGAGCGCACTGTCAGGGTGGGGCACCATTGAGAGCGCCCTGTCAGGGTCGGGCACCAGTGAGAGCACCCTATCAGGGTGGGGCACCAGTGAGAGTGCACTGTCAGGGTGGGGCACCAGTGAGAGCGCACTGTCAGGGTGGGGCATAAGTGAGAGCGCCCTGTCAGGGTGGGGCATAAGTGAGAGCGCACTGTCAGGGTGGGGCATAAGTGAGAGCGCCCTGTCAGGGTCGGGCACCAGTGAGAGCACCCTATCAGGGTGGGGCACCAGTGAGAGCGCCCTGTCAGGGTCGGGCACCAGTGAGAGCGCCCTGTCAGGGTGGGGCACCAGTGAGAGCGCCCTGTCAGGGTGGGGCACCAGTGAGAGCGCACTGTCAGGGTGGGGCAACAGTGAGAGCGCACTGTCAGGGTGGGGCACCAGTGAGAGCGCACTGTCAGGGTGGGGCATAAGTGAGAGTGCACTGTCAGGGTGGGGCACCAGTGAGAGCGCACTGTCAGGGTGGGGCACCAGTGAGAGCGCACTGTCAGGGTGGGGCACCAGTGAGAGCGCACTGTCAGGGTGCATCACTGCATGGGACAGGAACTACTCTGCATAAGACCTCAAGAAACTGCAAAGGCTTGTAAATGAGGCTCAGGCCATCATACAATATTCGCACCCCTCTCCTGCAGTGACTCCATCTGTAACTCCCTCTGCCATAGAAAGCAGCCAATGCCCGAAAAGAATGATCTCACATTCCTTTCATTCCCCCCCCCCCCCCCGACAATTCAGGAAGAAGATTCACGTATGAGAGATCACACTCCACCAAATTCAATGACACTTTGCTTCCCACTGTTATCAGACTCCTGAATGAACCTCACAACTGTAAAATTATGCTGCCTCTGCTCTATACCAACTAATCTTTCTCTGAAACTCTGCGCTTATGGCACTGTGTCTTGCTGCATTACAGGTAACGTGTCCGGCTGGGCTGCTCATAAAACAAATTATATCATTGGATCATCAAGGATCCACCCCACCCAGCACATGCTCTGTTCTCGCTGCTGCCATCAGGAAAGAGGTGTCGGTACCACAAGACTCGCACCACCAGGTTCAGGAACAGCGGCTACCCCTTCACCATCAGACTCCTCAACAGCAAACTCAATCAGGGACTCATTTAAGGACTCTTAATTTTGCACAATCCCTGTATTGCACAGGCAGTTTGTTTACATATCTTTCTTTATTTACACGTGTATGTTGAGTAGTTTTTTTAAACAGGCAATAAGTGGTAATTCTGCCTCGCCGAATAGGCACTTTTACACAGCAACTGAGAAGCAGAACATTTCTGCAAATTTTCTGCTCCACTGGCAATATAAAAATGTCCTGACAATTTATTTGCTAAATTCCATCCTGTAATTTTCCCACCAAGACCCTTACACATTTTTACGTGAGCAGCTGCAGCGTAAATTCACTGCGGGCGCTCCATAAGAAACTAGGCTAATGAAAAATATGATGTTCACCCTCCAACAAACTATGCAGCACAGGAAGGCAGTGTAAAAGTGCTTAGGAAAAGGGCTGTGTAAACGATCACTCCAGAGGTAAGTATGAATTTTTTTTAAATATACAGAATATTTCCTTTATCACAAGTATTTTTATCCACCGTATTGCGGTTACATCAGTGAAAACTCATGGGTGAGGGTTACTTACTTCAGGGGTTTACAAAGTTTGCCTTGGAAACTTTTGCTACTGGTCCCTTGGAGGTTAACCGTCTCGTCCCTTCCGACCACCATCCTGGATGCCGACACCCTCCTCGCCCACGGGCTTCTGGTGGACATTCAGGGTAGGCGCCTGGTGGACGCCCGTACTTTCCAGGCCGTTCGGCTCCATGCCTCCCGCACAGAGCAGCTGCAGATGGCCACGATCAACATGCTCAGAGACAATTTCCAGCGTATCCTGGATGACCCTCCTCAAGCCACAGTTCTCCACTGCCTCACCGTGCCACGGGGTGTTCCACCACATCCCCACCCAGGGCCCACCAGTTCACGCCAAGGCATGCTGGCTCCCGCCTGACAAGCTCCAGGTGGCGAAGGAGGAGTTTTTATATCTGTTGGAGCTGGGGATCGACAGCCCATGGGCCTCACGGCTCGACCTGGTCCAGAAATCCTCCAGCAGCTGGCGCCCCTATGGAGACTATCGATGGCTCAACGAGGCTACCCCACATCCAGGACTTTACGGCCAACCTGCATGGTGCGAGGGTTTTCTCCAAGGTTGACCTGGTGCGCGGGTATCACCAAATCCCGGTGCACCCAGAGGACGTACCCAAGACGTCCATCATCACCCCCTCCGGCTTGTTCGAATTCCTTCGCATGCCATTTGGGCTCAAGAATGCCGCTCAGACCTTCCAGCGCCTCATGGACTCAGTGGGTAGGGACCTGGATTTCGTCTTGATTTACTTAGATGACCTCCTCGTTGCCAGCAGGATCGGGTGCAACACAAGGCCCACCTGTGCACCCTCTTCTCCCAGCTGGCCAACTTCGGCCTCACCATCAACCCAGCCAAGTGCCAGTTTGGGAAAGAGTCCATGCAGTTCCTGGGCCACACCATCACGGCCGAGGGAGCCATGCCCGCCTCTACAAAGGTCGCGGCTATCAAGGAGTTCCCACGTCCGGACAATCTCAAGGGGCTGCAGGAGTTCGAGGGTATGGTCAACTTCTACAACTGATTCATCCCGGAAGCTGCACGCATTATGCAGCCACTTTCGCCCTCATCGCAGCAAAGTACAAAACGCTCACCTGGATACCAGAGGCCTGCAGTGCATCCGAGGCCACCAAGCACGCCCTCACATAGTCTACCATGCTTGCCCAACCGCACACCAACCTGCATATGGTGCTCTCCATCGATGTCTCTGTCACAGCCGTCAGCGCCATCCTGGAGCAACAGGAGAACGGACAATGGAAATCACTGGCATTCTTCAACCAGCTTCTCCGCCCACCAGAGCGCAAGTATAGCGGCTTTTGACTGTGAGTTACTGGGCATGTACCTGGTGGTGCGGCATTTCCGCTATTTCTTGGCGGGGAGGACTTTTACCATCTTCACTGACCACAAACCCCTCATCCAGGCACTCGTGATGGCGAAGGACCCCTGGTCGGCCCGCCAGCAGCATCACCTCTCCTTCGTGACAGAGTTTACCACCGACATTCGGCAAAAGACAGGGAAGGACAAGGTGATTGCCGATGCACTCTTGCGACCGGCCATCTGCACACTGACGACCGGCCTCGACTTCGACCAGCTTGCCCGGGACCAGAAGTCCGACGAGGAGACACGAGTCTTCAGGACTGCCATCACAGGCCTGCGGTTCCGAAACCTCACAACTCCGAGCAGTGGAAGCACCGACCTGTGCGATGTCTCCATGGGCACCCATGGCCAGTGGTTCCCCAGCAATGGCACAGGCAAGTCTTTCATCATATCCACGACCTTTCGCACCCGTCCATCAGGTCCACGGTCCAGATGGTGGCAGAGCGGTTCATCTGGCATGGACTGCAGAAGCAGATCGCGGGCTGGGCCAGAACATGCACCCATTGCCAAATGTCCGAGGTACACAGGCACACCAGGGCGCCCGTGCAAGAGTTCGAGCATGTCTGGGAACGGTTCAGCCACGTTCGCGTGGACATAGTCAGGCCCTTACTCGTTTCCCGGGGCAACCGTTACCTGTTCACGGTGGTGGACCGCACCACTCATTGGCCCGAGGCGATCCTGATGCCGGACGCCTCCACAGATTCCTGCTCCCAAGCACTGTTGCACGGTTGGGTCGCCCGGTTCGGTGTGCCGAATCACTTCAACAGTGATCGGGGCGCCCAATTCACCTCTGCGCTCTGGCCACAGCTCGCCAACAGGTTGGGGATCAAGCTACACCACACCACAGCCTATCACCTGCAGGCCAATGGGCTGGTCAAGCGTCTGCACCGCCACCTTAAGTCGGCACTTATGGCCTGCCTCACCATTCCCGACTGGGTGGACGAACTACCTTGGGTGCTCCTGGGCATCCGCTCCATGCCCAAGGAGGATCTGCAGGCGTCATCAGCTGAGCTGGTCTACGGCGCACTGCTGGCACTTCCTGGTGAGTTCCTCAGTGCGCCTCACAACCCCCAGCGGTCGCCGCATGAGCTGCATCCCCACCTCCGGGCCTGCTTGGACTCCTTTGCACCCCCACCGCCACCCAGACACGGCACACGGTCATCTCACGTCCCCAGCGAGCTGCTTTCCGCAGAGTACATTTTTAATGGGCGGGGCCCGCCCGTCACACCTCTGCAGAGACCTTACAAGGGGCCGTACAAGATTGTCCAGCGTTCAGGGTCTATGTTCACACTGGACATCGGCGGCAGGCGGGAACTGTTTACTGTGGACAGGCTGAAGCCAGCGCACCTCGACCCCACCGAACCAGTGATTGTGGCCCAGCCCAAGAAGCGAGGCCGCCCAGCTAAAAAGGACATTGGCGCTGATTCTGGTGGGGGCTGTGTGGTGGCACACTAATAGGCAGGCGAACCGGCCCCGCTTGTAATCCACGCGGCGGGGCAGCCGGCCAAAATGGCTCCATCAGGGGTTTCCCCTCCTTCCCAGCACAGGACTCAGAAGTCCGCGCTGGGGGACCACGTGACTCCCGGGTGACATCAGCGCCTCCCAGCGCGGTTCTCAGCCAGGTCCGGGCTGGGAGTATAAGTCCAGCACAGCAGCCTGCAATAAATCAGTTCTGCTCACTGAGCTCAATCCAGCTGGTTGTGTGTTCTTTCAGTAGCAGCGTAGCTGCCGCTACAGTTTCTCTATAATCCAGTAAATGCTTTGTTATTCACCGTTATGAAAGTCTTGTTGCGAAGCTATGTAAAATTTTTATCTGTCCTATCAATGAATTAAAACGACATAAAGTAACAGCAACAGAATTTGATTTATTGGATTAAAGAGATTGAAATCTGGGATATCACAGCTTACATTTTGGAAGATGATACTTTGAAATTAGGTTATAGTAGAATAAGGAGAGCAGAAGCAGTCATCAGGGATCCACGCCACCCAGCACACGCTCTGTTCTCGCTGCTGCCATCAGGAATGCAGGTGCCACAAGACTCGCACCACCAGGTTCAGGAACAGATGCTACCGTCAGACTCCTCCACAACAAACTCAGAGACTAATTTAAGGCCTCAAACGTTGCTCATTATTTCTTATTCACAATTTATTTTCTGTATTCCACTCTCTTTACATTTCTTTCTTTCTTTGCATATCTCTCTTTTGTATCTTTTTGGACTACTGATATTCTGCCTGGCTCACAAGAAAAGGAATCTCGGGGTTGTATGTGATGTCATGTATGTTCTCTGACGAGAAATTGGATCTTTGATCTCACCTGAATGATGGCAATGCAGCATTAACTCGGTACTGCTCTGGAGTGCGCAAGTACACACTCCAAGGTGCAGTCAGAAAGTTTGTTTTGCGAGCAGTCTGGCAAGCTATCACGTAAAAGTCAGACCGTACAGAATTGCAGAGTCACCAATGAGTATGTGGGGAAAAATAAAATGGGGTTCGTGTAGGATTAACGTAAATGGGTGGTTTATGATAACACAGGATCTTTGACCTACAACCATTAGGGAACAGGTACAGGAGCATCAAAATCAGGTCTGCAGGCTGGGAGATTGATGAACCTTGGGCCTTTTACAATTAAAATAAGTTATTTTTAAATGTTTCTTTTTATTATATTTTTATGCATTATTTGCCGTATATTGTGTGTGCCATGGTCTGGAGAAATGCTGTTGTGTCTGGTTATACATGTACAAGTCGGTTGATAATAATGTTGAATTTGAACAACACGGACATGATGTGCTGAGGGCCTGTATTGTGATGTATCCACCCAGGGAGGCTCTTACACTTCAGTCGTGTGGTTGTGATTATGGCTTCCCCCCATGTAAATGTCTCACTGGGGGATGGGGTGGGGGGGGGGAAAGAGAGGGGAGTGGTGTCATTCCTCCAGATGTGCTCCCTTCTCTGTCATCATTCAACCACAGTTGGCATAGTTGTGGCCGCTAACGAAGGCATAGAGTGTAGATTAAACTTAAAATTGGACAAGTGACCAATGGCTTGTGCAAGGAGGCAAATTTTAGGGAAAGACACTGGGGAGGGAATACCCTAGCTTAGGGTCTCCACTCGGTGTGGAACAGCAGAGAATGTACAGGAGCAAAGAGATCTTTGAGGTTCGACTGAAAGAAGGCCTTGGCTATCAAATATTGGTGGCTTCGGGATAGATATTGGGAGAACATGACCCCCTCCAATCCCATGGGAACTGGGGGGGGGGGGGGTTCCAGAGAACCATCATCGCTGACAGTGCATTTCCACAGTGTCAATCGGGATCTGTACTCAACTACTGCGGTGTTTTTCCTCGCAAACGTCATCATCATCTTCTTAGACCCTCTTGATCAAGGACAACACAGTTCCATGGAGGCCAAGGTGATTGGTGAGGCCAACGTAGGAACTGCAGGCTCTCGCAGAATTGAGGGAATGATTCAGAATTTATTGTCATGAACAGGTCACGAATTTATTGCTTTGCAGAAGTGTCACAGAGTGAACATTCAAATAAACCACCTCACAACATAAATAAAAACAGTACATGAAAAAGTCAAAGTGAGGCAGT
Organism: Narcine bancroftii; assembly: GCF_036971445.1. NCBI lineage: Eukaryota > Metazoa > Chordata > Chondrichthyes > Torpediniformes > Narcinidae > Narcine > Narcine bancroftii. The sequence goes on along the minus strand of NC_091470.1, from coordinate 13,256,279 downwards.
GTCTTTGGTTCATTGATTATTCAGGAATCTGATGGCAGCGGGGAAGAAGCTGACCTTGTACTGCTGAGTGCTCGTCTTTAGAGTCCTGTACCTTTTCCCCGATGGTAGCAGAAGGCAGAGGGCATGGCCTGGGTGTGAGGGTCCTTGAGGATAGAGGGTACTTTCTCTTGTAGATACCTTCAATGGAGTGAAGGATGGTGCCCGAGATGCCACACGTCGAGTTAACAACCCTCTGGTGTTTTTTTCTGAACGTTGGCACCTCCGTACCAGACAGTGATGCAACCAGCCAGAATGCTCTCCAAGGTACACCTGTAGAGGTTTACGTGAGTCTTTGCTGACATACTGAATCTCCTCAAACTCAGAAGTGGGAGATGGTACTCCCCCTTCTGCTGGGCCTGTGTGTGCTCCAGTAGATAAAGTCTCTCAGTAACCAGCTCGAATGCTCCTTCTCCTGCCTGAATGCCCCCAGCCCATGGGCTCCAATGAGTCCGCATTCTTTTAAAAACAGCCAACTCAGACACCAATTAACAGCATATTTCTTGACTTTCTCGGTGTGCACGAGAAAAGCAGAATAATTATTCAGCTAAGGTTATTTGGCATGAGTTCGTAACAACCTTGACATCATGCACCTGGGTGGCACCAGGTCATTTCCAACTCCCAGGTTGGCAATGGTGGATGTTGCCATGGATATGTCTGTGGTAACAGACAGTTCTTTCAGGCACACAAGACTTCAGTGTTCGGAGAGAGGAGCCGCAGGATATAAATAAAGAAAAAAGCATTTAAAATATTGCTGGCTGCTTGGAAAAATGTGGTATTTCTCCCACTTTTAATGAAAAATGTTCCAGCTGCAGAAGGTGGCAAAACAGGGTTTAAAAAAACAGAATCATATGGGATGCTACCAAAACGAAGGCCGGGAAATTACACTTATCAAACACCAGTCAGGCTTTAGTATGTGCTGTTCCCTCATCCACACTTCAATAAGGTCGCGAAAGGCTTGGACAGACATTGAGCTGATGCCACGGATTTACATCAGCTCCTCTCCGAATGATGCTGCTCAACCACCACCCCCCTCCCCCCCTCCACCGAGTTCCTCCAGCAAAACTATGAAGCATATTTGGGTAGAAACGGTCAGTCAAGGTTTCATGTCTGGATCTTTTATTAAGGCAGTCTCGATAAAGTTGACTGACCATTTCAAACCATGGCTAGTGTCTGACCCACTGAGCTCCTCTAGCAATTCATTGTCTGCTCAAGACTCGAGCATCTGCAGATTTTGCTCATCTACAACATCATTATTACTTGGCTCTGCACAAAGTGGCTGAGAAATGAAACATGAAAGTCGAACTCTAACCCTGTGATTGTTGTTAAAATCACACAGAAACACTGGAGGAACTCAGCAGGTCTCGCGCATTCCACAGGAGGTAAAATAATGTTTCAGGTCTGAGCCTTTCCCCAATATCATACCTTGAAGAAGGGCTCAAGCCTGAAAGGTCGGTCATATATATTTTTACCCCCCGCGGACGCTGCAAAACCTGCTGAGTTCCTCCGGCATTTCTGTGTTAAGTACAAAGTGACTATCACATTCTGAGTGAAACACGATTGGCTGCAGATGCTGTGATTGTAGGAAACACACCGAAATACTGCAGGAGCTCCGACGGTCTGTCTATTCATCACTTTAAAGAGACAAAAGGTGTTTTTATGCCAGGCCTTCGCTTCAAGGCCAACTTCATCCATGGAGAAAAATTTGAACTTGCCTTTTAATAGAGCAGCCCTCCAGTGCCTCTTTTACGGAGAGCGGCGCCCTGTAGTGTCCCCCGGAGCATATGGAGGCGGGGCGAGTGGTGCAGTGCGCCGCCCATTGCCATGAGGTCGAACATGAGCGCTGAGCAATGGCCATCTTCGTTACCCATAATCTCCCACGCAGTTGGAATGGCTCTGCATTTTCCAGAGCCGTCCCAGCTGCGTGGGGGATTAGGGGTAATGAAGACGGCCATTGATCCTTCTTCCAGCTCTGTAGTGCGATACGTGAAATTTTAAGTCTTCTGTCTTACTTCATCGGCACACCCCCCCCCCCCGCATACATCTGCCTCATAAAAGGCGTCTCATGACTGTGCCAAGCGACATCTCCACGCTTCCGTAATAAACGGCTCCACGACATTTACACATGCGTGTTGTTACAAGCCCAAAGGACTCAAAAACAGCAGCAAAAGATTTCTCAGTTCTTGAGCCCGGACACTGTTCAAACATGTTGGTCTATTAACACCTACTTGTGAAACTCTTACAAGCACTTCCCATTAGGCATTTTCACATTGCAGGCGAGTGGTGTCCCAGAGAAATTCCCAGGAAATCAAGACATCCCAGGCCTTTCACACCGTGGTCCAAATTCCTGGGAATTTTCCCTCCCTGGTAATTTAGGTGGAGTCCCTCCCCCAGTCGATGACACACTTCCCCCTCACAGCAGTAAGTCCAAGTTCCCCCTCCCCTCTGTTGATTTCCTACCCGCTCCCTCCCCACTCGTCCGTCAGCCTCTTGCCTGCCTGCTCCCTCCTGCCTGTCGGGAGGTTGGTCGCTCGCCCATTTCCTCTCCCCCCATCAGTTCCCTGCCTGCCCACCCACCCACCCCCCCCCCAAGCTTTGGGCCTGTTTCGGCATGTCGCGACAGCGGCACGATGTGGGATGAATGGCCGACTTTGTTTCCCATAACCCCTCACGCAGCTGGAACCGCGCTGAGAAATCCAGCTGATTGCGGGATTATGGTTAACGAGGACGGACATTCATCCCACATTGTGCTGCCGTCGTGACAGGCCAAAGTGGCCTGCTGTAGTCAGGCAGTAAGTATCTTTTAATTTTAATCACCTAGGTTATGCAGCACGCAAACGCTGCTTGGTCATTTGGCTTTTCACAAGAGGGTGGTCCAGGAAAATTTCCCAGGGCTGCGGCCCTACGGACCTGTTTAAAATTCCCAGGCCAACATTTTCACGCCGCAGGTTCACAGGAGGGTTCCTGGAAAAATTTCCAGGAATCTCCATTTTACAATGCGGTGTGAAAAGGCCTACTGTCTGCAAAGCCAACTGCAAAGTCTACCCTTGCATAGCAAAATGAGATGTTTGTTTGTAAAATGTGACCCATTAACTAAACCTCAATCTTACCCTTTTAAGATGTATTTTAACATAATTTTATTAGCTTATTCCATAACAGTGTTAATGCGATGATCACTCTTTGCGCCACCCATTAGTAAACCCTTGTCATCCATTTACTGAAGCATCGTTCACTTACTTTCTTGCTGAGGAGTGTCACTGTCACTGGTCACCACTGGGGACTTAAGCAGTTCCCTACCCGCTGCACTGACACCCTCATCAGCCCGCTGAGCGTTCGTTTCCCCCACTCCTTCCAGATCCAGAAGGTGACTCACCATGAAATTCTTTTTAAATTGTAAACTGTCTATACTGGCTGTAATAGTGTTCTCCCTGCTGCAATGACTGGGTCCTGGGTCGTGGGCTGACAGCATGAGCCCTGCCCCTAGCCAGCCGCTCACAGCAGCAGTACATTTTATGTTGCGAGGCGGAATGCTGCGCTCCACCACTGACACAAGCCTGAAGAGGGATCAGAGTTGGCGGCTTGGAGATACTCACAGAGCATTTATGGTCCGCCTTTACAGTCATTTTTTTAAAAACTCTATAAAGAACATATTGTTGATGCTTCGGGCCTGAGACCCTCTTCAAGGAAAAGTCAGAAAAGGCGGAAGCAGGGATACATCAGAGAATGGGGGAGGAATCCAAACCAACGGGAGGTGTTAATTGGGTGTGATAAGGGACTAAGTAAAATCTATCAACATTTTCACGCCGCAGGTTCACAGGAGGGTTCCTGGAAAAATTTCCAGGAATCTCCATTTTACAATGCGGTGTGAAAAGGCCTACTGTCTGCAAAGCCAACTGCAAAGGAGAGACCACAGACGGGGGTGGGGGGTGTTTAACAAAAGCCAGCAAAGTCGGTATTGATGCCATCCGGTTGGAGGGCGCCCAGTCAGAAGACAAGGTGTTGTTCCTCCAATTTACGGGTGGTCTCAGTCCAGCAGTACATGAGACCGTGGACAAGCATGTCGGCGAGGGAATGGGATGGAGAATTGAAGTGGGTTGCCACTGGCTGATCCAGGCTATTGCGGCGGACAGAGCGGAGGTGCTCAACCAAGTGATCTCCCAGTCTGCGTCCAGTCTCTCACAACACACATTAAAAGCAGAAGAGTTCTGGAAGAAATACAAATGCAATTCTTAACTGGTTTCAAAGCCTTTTATACATGCCTGAGGATACGCTGGCAAATCCTAAGCATCTCGCTTGTTTACTCATTAAATTCTACAGTTTGCATAACGCACTATGCAAATAGATGCAAATGCCAACAGACACTCTCTCATTTCTTAAGTTTGATCCACTTCACACTGAGTTAATAGCGCTGAGGCAACTCTGTTGTCCCGGCCTTGAATGAATCAGAAATAAACAGCCAGTGTTCAGGGTCTCCATCCAGCGACTCCTGTGGGAAATGTACACTCTTGGCTGCAGAGTAAACAGTCTGCTAAACTGACAGTTGGGGATGGGGGGTGAATTCTCTGCGACGCATGTCCCACAGCAACAGGGTCCCCTTCTGAGTGCCCTCTGAAGCGCACAAGACAACTGCCCGTTCCAAGAGCAAGGGAACAATCTGCTGGAGGAAGTCAGCAGGTGGAGCAGCATCCGTGAGAGGGAAAGAATGTCCTGTGCTTCAGGTCAGTCTTGACGGAGGGTCCTGCCCGAAACGTTCATCGTTTCTCCTCTCCTGTGGATGCTGCTGGACCCAATGAGTTGCTCTCAGCAGATTGTTGTTTGCACCAGATTCCAGTGTCTGCAGTTCACTTTGAGAGCAGGATAACCTTGACTTGACAGAGGCACTAGTCATTGTCTGCCCTGACATTCAAAGAGGCGAAACTAGACCAGTGCCACTGTTGAGACAAGAAAGAGAAGCAACAGAGAGTCCCTTGGGAGACACCAAGTATCAGGGGATCCCACCACTTCCTCCGATGGTGCTGCGACCTCCATAGCAGATTGGTCGTGGTGAACCCGAGCTTCAGGCACCCGAGTCTCCCTCCTCAGTCCACAGTTCCCCACCCCCGATACAATCAGGGAGCTGTCAGCGCCTGAGGCCCCTTGGTAGCACTGCTGAACACCGATACCCTCACAGACCCCGGTCCCGACACAGTTAAAATTGCAGGAACGGGCAGACACTCAGGGTGCTGAACAACTCCTGCCCGTGTGGTAACATTTATGAATCCAAGATCCTGGCTGAACAGATTGCAGATGAAGCTGAACTCATCAAATGGTTTGCATCGCTGATGGTGTCAAACACATCGCACCACCCAAGAAATGAGCCGCTGGAGGCACTCAGCCAGTCAGGCAGCGTCTGGGGAGGGAAGTGGGCAACAGACATTGGAGGATGACTCGAAACACTGATGTCTGCTTCCCTCCCCAGATGCTGCCTGACTGGCTGAGTGCCTCCAGCGGCCCGTTCTTTAGCTCCAGATTCCGGTATCTGCCGTCTCCCGTGTCTCCGCACCTCACGGTCAAGTTGGACAATTGCATTCCAGTGGGTTTGGAAATTTCCAGGCTGAAGCAAAAACCAGGCAGAGAACATGCTGCAAAACAGTACACGAACTCTCAGGTGGAAAACAACTGGCCTGGCCTTGTGGGAGGCCCGACAGATGAATGCAAGGAAGTGTTCAGGGCAGGACTCACCTTTTCTGTTTGACCCATTGGGTCAATTTTGACTTTTCATGTGCTCACAGTCAAGGGGAGAAGGCAGGAAAATGGTGCTCGGACGAAAACTATATCAGCCATGATTCAAATGCCAGACTCGACTCAAAGGGCTTAATGGCCTATCTCTCCACTTGTGGTCTAAGCACAGAACGCCTTGGGCTCCCTTCCCCACAGCTCTTCCCAGGTGGAAGTTTCAAGAGATGTCGTGTCTCCCCCCCCCGCCCCTAACACTTTCAGATGTTTTAGCAAATGTCAATCCATACAGCTGCTGTGTGTTTAAACAGAAGATGACTTTCAAAAGAAAACAGGGATATTTGTATTCACTTCAAGACAGCAAATGCTTTAAGTTGATGCATTATGTTCCCCAGTTGATCAGTGCATCTGACTGGTGTGGGTTGGAGTCAAAGGGCAAGGGTCATAAGCTCCTGTCGCAGACCCGTGTTCAGTTCGCTGCAGTGGGTGTGAACCTTCGGGAATAATTAAACTGCTGGGCCAAGAAATCTAACAAACAAAATCTGACAGAGCTTCGGACACAAGCCTCCAAATTCACTGACGGTTTCTTTCCTTCTGTCCTAAGACCTTTTTCTTTCCACTCACATCCTTAGGCCATCAGTGCTCTGTGATGAGTAAGGGATTGCTTCAGGTGGGATGTGGGTGGGAAGGGAAGGTTGAGAATCACTGCTCCAGACCCAATTGTTACTGAAATATTTTGCTTGAGAAAAATTGTCATTGGCCCATTTCCTTTGGAGTTATGAAACCGTGCACATAACGAGTCAATGAGGGACGATTAAAACAGTGGTTTTCAAACTTTTTCTTTCCACCCTCATACAACCTTAGCCAATCCCTTCCTAATCACGATGGCCTAGGGATTACTTAAAGTGGGATGTGAGTGGAAAGAGAAAGGTTGAGAACCACTGACTTAAAAAGAGCTCAAAAGATGATGCACTGTTTCTTTTTACCCTCACCAGGGGCTCAGGTCCAAAACATTGGTCACCCTTTACTTCCAATGGATGCTGCATGACCTGCTGGGTTTCTCCAGCGCGTTTGGGTATGCGCTGTTATTTTTAACTGTAGGCTTTTCTAATCCCTGCACCCTGTTTCTCTACATTGTTGTCTTATTTATTTATTTAAGTCTGTAGATGTTGGGATCATACTGAAATGGTCAAACGTGCTGGAGAAGCTCAGCAGATCAAGCAGAATCAATAGGAAGCAAAGGGTAACCAATGTTTCGGCCATGGGCCCTTCGTCAAGATATGAGCAGAAAGCAGGCAGCTGCCTGAATTAAAAGGTTGCGGTGGGTGGGGGAGGCGGGGGGGAGAGGAAGAGGCAGTGAGATGAGCATTGATAAGAGGTCACATGTAGATACTGGTAGGAGGGGAGAAGAGAAAAAAAGCTGAGGGGAGAGGTGGTTCCTCTCTGAATGGAGAGAGAGGGGAAGGGGGTAGGGAGATGGAAGAAAGGAGACAGAGGGAAAGACTATGGGGGGGAGGGTTACAGAAATCAGAGAAGTCCATTTTAATGCCTTCTGGTTGGAGAGTGCCCAGATGGAACACAAGGTGTTGTTCCTCTAATTTGCAGGTAGCCTCAGTTTGGCAGTGCTTAAGGACATGGACAGACATGATGGTGTGGGAATGGGGAATGGAATTGAAAGAGGTGGTGTTATGTGGATTGTGGAGAAACACATGGCCTCCCTGCCTGTGTGGAATATTGTGGATTGTGGGTGGTCACATGTCCTCCCTGTCTGAAACTTATTTGGAAGTCACATCACCTGTCAATCAAGGTTGGACTCCAGCTGCCCATTAGCGCACACCTTGCCGTTGGCTGATTTAAATCACCGAGGGTCATCAATGGCTAGATGCCCAAATCAGAACTGTGTATAAAACCAATGTACAGCACATTCTGTCTCTCTGCCTCATGATCCAAACCCTGGTCATCGCTCGCCATCAGGTTGCTACTCCGTTACATCAGAGAGAATGATCTGATTTAAATCAGCCAACGGCAAGGTGTGCGCTAATGGGCAGCTGGAGTCCAACCTTGATTGACAGGTGATGTGACTTCCAAATAAGTTTCAGACCAGGAGATCACTTTGTGGAGCACCTTCACTCTTTCTGCTCCAATAGCAGTGATCTCTCTGTGGCCAATTATTTTTTTTTAATATTTTTATTAATTTTCACTTATAAACACGCATATACAAAACATTTACGGAATGCATAATGTTAATGACACATTAAACAAATCAACAAACTGTAAAATACATACAACAGAACGCTATCACAAAAATTCATCAAAAAGAAAAAAAAATTATCACGTAAATAGTGGCTCTAAACCCCATGCTCTAATCAAGGATGTATTAAACATTAAAACATTACAGCACTGTACAGGCCCTTCGGCCCTCCACGTTCTCCTGAACCCTCCCCGCCCTATAACCCTCTACTTTCCTTTCGTCCAGGTACCGATCTAATTGTCTTGTAAAGGCCCCTAATGTTTCAGCCTCTATCATCAGCGAGGCATTCCAGGCCTCAACAAATCTCTGTGTAAAATAAATCCATGATGTCTCCCCTAAACTTCCCTCCCTTAATCTTATACAGGTGTCCTCTAGTGGTTATCCAACCTGTCAATGGCTCTCATAATTTTATAAACCTCAATCAAGTCCCCTCTCATCCTTCTACACTCCAAAGAGAAAAGTCCTAGCTTTGCCAACCTTGCTTCATAAGACATCCCCTCCAATCCAGGTAACATCCTGGTCAATCTCCTCTGCACCCTTTCCATAGCCTCCACGTCCTTACTATAGTGAGGTGATCAGAACTTGACACAATATTCCAAGTGTGATCTCACCAGAGACTTATAAAGCTGCCACGTGACTTCTCTACTCTTATACACAATCCCCCTATTAATGAAGCCCAGAATCCCATAGGCTTTTTAACCTATCCTATCAACCTGAGCAACTACCTTGAGGGATGTATGGACATGATCTCCAAGATCCCTCTGTTCATCCTCACTCTTTGTCACTGAGGTAAAATGGCAAGTATTAACATTCGGAAGTAATATTATGCCTAGAGATTATGATTTTAAATAGTCTTATTTATTTGTCTATTTAAGTTTTGTTACGAAGTTTCAATTTGACAAGATGTAGGGCCGTTCATAGATTAGTTTCAAAATTAGAAGGTGTAAGAAGTCTGGATGCTCCGGAGATCTCAGTCTGGTGTCTGAAGGTCGCTATTAGATCCATATCTTCACAATTCTACAAGTTAACCTTGGGTAGAGGGAGGAGTTCGATTAGTCAGTACATTTTTTGTTTTCTTTTCTTTTTTTTAAAACTTTAATCAGTTAAACATGGGTTTAAATATGGTTTATCATGGATCACATCATTAATTACGATAGAATTCTCCCTGTGTTTATATAAAGGGATTGTTAATTTTGTACAATTTTTCTTCTATCCAGAATCATTCTGGGATATAGTATGAGAAAGGGATTAACTCTTAAATATTATATTTATAAAATTTGATGTCCTAAACAACACAAATAAACAATTCTGGAGAGGATTTTGATTTACATTAGATATTTGATATGTGATATGTACATGATATGACCAGTAGTTTGTTATTATTAGATGACTTTGTATGTAGGATTTATATATTAAACCAGTGATTCTCAACCTTTTTTCTTTCCACTCACATCCCACTTTAAGTAATCCCTATGCCATAGGTGCTCTGTGATGAGTAAGGGATTGCTTAAGGTGGGATGTGGGTGGAAAGAAAAAGGTTGAAAACCACAGTTTTAATTGTACCTCATTGACTCGTTATGTGCACAGTTTCATAACTCCAAAGGAAATGGCCCAATGACAATTTTTCTCAAGCAAAATATTTCAGGACCAATTGGGTCGAGAGCAGTGATTCTCAACCTTCCCTTCCCACTCACATCCCACCTTAAGCAGTCCCTTACTCACCACAGAGCACCGATGGCAGATGGAATACGTAAAGTGGGATGTGAGTGGGAAGGAAAAAGGTTGAGAATCACTGGCTTAAACTCAATAAAAAGTTTTAAAAGAATAAGAAAGTTTTATTATTGCACTACCTGCTGGATGAATTACATGGCCTGGATAGCATACAAAACAAAGATGTTCTCTGTACCTTGGTGTACATGACATAAACATTTCAATTCCACTCTGATTTTGTGGTTTTTCAGGTGGTTTTCCATCCTAATGTGAGAGCCTCCGGCCCTTCCACTGAAGGAGTAGTTGCTGCCATCCATCCTTATGACCACAAGATACAAGGAGCAGCCCAGCCCATTGAGTCCGCCCCACCTTGAGTTGATCCATTCTCCCACTCAGCTCCCTCTCCTGCCTTCTCCCCATCACCTTTGATACTCTGTCTGATGGTGACTTTTTGCCCAAGTACAACAAACATCACTTTCCCACCCTTGAAGATACTCAGTGATTGAACCTCCACAGTTCTAAGTGAGAGAATGGCAAAGATGAATAAGACATCTTATTTTCATCGCAATCTTAAACAACACACCCGTTATCCTGAGACTGATAGAACAATGGTTTCTCTGCAAGGCCCTGGCCTGAAACGTTGACTGGCCATTTCAATAAGACTGCAAGAGTACAGAGGAGATTTACTAGGATGTTGCCGGGACCTGAAGAATTGAGTTACAGGGAAGGTGAAACAAGTTAGGACTTTATTCCCTGGAGCATAGAAAAATGAGGGGAGATTAGATAGAGGCATACAAAATTATAGATAGTAAAAGCAAGCAGGCTTTTTCGACTGAGGTAAGGAGAGATAAAATCTAGAGGGCATAGGTTAAGGGGAAAGGGGAAAAATTTTACAGGGAACATTTGGGGAAACCTCTTCTTGCAGAGAATGGTGGGATGAGTGGCCTGTTGAAATGGTGAATATGGGCTCGATTTTGAGCTTCAAGGAAAATTTGGACAGGTATGTAGCTGGAAGGGGTCTTGAGGGAGATGGTCCAGGTGCAGGACAGGGTGACAAGGCAAAATAATAGTTCAGCACAGTGCAGACGGGCCTGTTTCAGTGCCATAATGTTCTATGGATGCTGCCTGATCCATCGAGTCCTTCCGGCCTCTCTTTGTTCACGCGACCAACACCCAACTGCTTGCTTCCCCCACAGGCTCAAATATCTTCTCAGCATCAATAAGGTTAGGCCCGCATCCTGAAACCTCTCTTTGACTCGGCATCACTGAAACAGTTAGCATCATGTTTTTGTCAAACACCCAGTGGAGTTTATATCTCAATAAAATAAAAATACATGTCCTCTTGATTGTGCAAATCCAATTGCTTTTTGTATTCCCTTTTGAGGCTATTCTGCCACTCTTTCAAACAATGCATTCTGGATTGTACAAGGCAAATCCTTCTCATCGCCCTCACTTCCTTTAGCTGGTTATGAAGATAATATGAGAGATAAGTCGTGTATACCAGTGTACAGATGCACCAGGATTCCTCCTAGTTGCAGCCACACAGGTACATGAGAGACACTAACTACAATACTAAAAATTATATCATCAATAATACACCTTTAAACAGGATTCTGGATTCTGCCATATTCAGTCCAGCTATTCCTTGTGTTCATTGACAAGAGTGCGGGTGCCACTGGAAGAACTATTTATCGCCCCATTCCCGAATGCCCTTCCACTGAGTAGCTTGGCTTCCGGTTAAACTGGAGCAGATGCTGCGATCTTATGCAAAGCACAAGTGCTGGAGAAACTCAGCAGGTCATGCAGCACCTTCCACGCAAAATCATTCCTGAAGGGCTCAGGCCCAAATCGTCAATTCCTTTCATTTCCTCTGGATGCTACGTGTCCTTAGTTTCCCCAGCACTTCGATGGACTGCATCTTGGCTAATACCACAGAAACAGGCCATTTCGGCCCACGGGACCGTGCCGCCCAATTTACACCTAGTTACCCTACACCCCCCAGTACATTTTGAAGCCTGGGAGGAAACCAGAGCTTCCAGGGAAAACCCACGCAGATATGGGGAGAGCGTACAAACTCCTTTCAGCTAGCGCTGGAGTTGAATCCTGTTCCCATTCACTGGTGCTGTAAAGGCGTTGCGCTACCCGTTACGCCAACCGTGTGGGCCCATCTGAGAGTCCGTTCAGCCTATCCAGGTCTTAGTCTTATGCAGAGTAATTCCATTTTTTTTAAAAAACATTTTAGATTTCCAGCGGTGGCAGTTTTTATTTCCAGATACTGTTGCAGTATCATTCTGCCCCACTTTACCAGGTGGTTGGTTACCTGTACACCATTCATGGCAAATACCCGACCTGTTATTATCTATTATTTGCACAGTATTTTATCTATTACAGGTGAGGCAGTTTCTTTTCCCAAAAGCCCTTTATTTTTTACTTTATCCCCATTGTCCTGGTCATAACTTCAAGAAAGCAACAACATCGTAAAGGTCCCCTATTGCTCTGTTGAGACGCTCCTTGCTGCCAGCTTCAGGCAGAAGGTACAGAAGCCTGAGCTGGAAATTGGAAGATAATTTGAAAATACAACAATGGTATATAGAAATGAATAAATGTATTCCATTAGAAAAAATAACATATAGTTTAAGAAATAATATTGAAATATTCGAACAAGTATGGGAGCCTTACATTAAATACAATAGCGAAAACCTACCGGGGACAAACATTACCTAAGTTGATGGAAGGAGAAGGAAAGAAAAGAATGGACTCAGTAGAATTTCTGGTGTATTTTTGTTGAATGACAACATTGTCTGACTGGTTTAATGCAACCTAGATTGTATACCTAAAATGGATGAGAGGTGGGGGGGGGGGTGGCTTGGGAGGGGGGAGGGGGGGAGAAAAAGTCACTGTAAATGTGTGAAAAAGAAAAAGTGTATATCATGGCTAATGTGATTTATGGTGTGAAAAATAAAAAATTTAAAAAAAAAGAACAGGGAACAGCCAATCAGGCTCTTCAGCCTGTTCAAATGACCCCAAACATAAACTTAAAATTCCAGATCAACCGACACCCCACTTTATTTTTCTGGTTAAAAACTACAGCTGTGAATATTTATTCATCTATCCTTGTTTTTTTTATTATGCATATTTTGGTGATTTTAATTTAATCCATTGTTGCTGGTGTGTTTTACGACCTGAGTGGCTGCAGCAAGAAAGAATTTTGGTGCATCTGGGCATTGTTCAAAGTTCCGATTGATTGTCATACAAACTTGACATCTCATACAATCCTGAGATTCTCTTTCCACCAGAATTAACTACTATTAAAAAACTGTACTCGAGAAAAGATGTGTATACAAAGGATAAAAACATAAACGAGAGAAATAGACACAAACTTGATAAGTAATGTGCACAAGCGAGAGTCCTTAAATGAGCCCCTGAATGAGTTTGTCATTGAGGAGTCTGATGGTGGAGGGGGAGCAGCTGTTCCTGAACCTGGGGGACTGCGAGTCGTGTGGCACCTAGACTTCTTTCATTGTACTTATGTGTACGATAATAAACTCTCAGGCTTAATTTTTCTTCCAAAGATTAGAGATTTTCCATGCTTTGGATAACAGACACTGAAGCATTGTATCCCTATTCAATGGAAAGAAAATGGTGCTCTCACTATCGAGTCCAAAACCGAGGCATCTGTTCCAACCAAAACGTGCCATCACCAAGGTGGTGATGAAAGAGTTAAATTAACCCGATTGGTAAGCCACTGATTGTAACCTTTGACACCACCCACTTTCCGTGAAATTCCTCCGATTCCCAGAGGTGTCTGGTTTCCAGTAAACCATTCAAGTGGATCTTGTTTAAGAACATCATTCTTCAATGCAGCTTACAAGTGGAACAACGCTGAGCTCAGCTGTTGTTTGAACCTTCTGCTGGTGAAAGAGTGATGTAAGGGTCTGATAATGTTACAGCATTGCCTCTTGCTCAGCAGATGCAGCTGGAACCCTTACTTCTCTGTCTCTTTGAATGTAACGTGAACTGCACCATCTGAAATCGACCCCTGACACTGCCTCCCTACACCCAGCCCACCCGAAGAGACCCTGCTCCAAGTTTGTGTCAGGCCCGGGTCCATCTTTCTCCAGGTCGGAGACCCAACAGAACCAGCCCTCGCCCGAAACGCTGCCTGACCTGCTGAGTTCCTCTAGCTCCGCACAAGGTTCCAGCATCTGCAGTTTTTGCAAACCTCACCCTGCTTCTCTCAGGCCAAACCCTGCTGCACCCTGCCCCCACGTCTCTCTGGGCAGTCAAACCCTCCCTGCTCAGTCATACCGCACGGAACAGGCCCTGCGGCCCAAGGTGGCATTCAGATTGGCAGCATTAAGTGCATCAGTCCTTCAAATCCACGTGTCTGTCCAAAGGCCTTTGGTTCTTTGTAATTGCACCCCTTTCCATAGCTTCCTCTGGCAGCTCACTCCAGCCACGTACAACCCTCAGAGAGAACGCACTGGCCCTCGGAAGGTGTAGTAGTAAAGCTACCAGCTGCATCTCTTCCATTGTCAAACTAAATTAGGAGGCTGTTGGTGGTGGGGGGGTGGGGGGGGGGGGGGAAGAAGGGGCCCCGACAACATTTAACAGAGACAATCATTTCAACAAAGGGAGTCAGTCTTTTTCCTGGGTAAAGGACTTTACAACTAGAGGACTTCTTTGGAATTTATTTAAATTTAGACACACAGCACGGTAACAGCTCCTTTCAGCACTTGAGCCCCTGCCGCCCAATTACACCCAATTAACCTACAAACCCTGTACATTTTGGAGGATGGGAGGAAACCAGAGCCCCCGGAAGAAACCAACACTGGGAGAACATACACGCTCCTTACAGACAGTGCCAGTTTCAAACCTGGGTCACTGGCACTGTAATAACATTGCGTTAATATGCTCACTGTACTGAGGGCAAAGATTTAAAAGAAAGCCAAGGGCAGTTTCTTCATTCAGTGGGGGGTGGCACCACAAGGCACTACAGCTCAGAAACAGCCCTTTTGGCACATCTAGTCTCTGCCTAGTCACAAAGCCTTCCATATCCCTCCTATCCATGAACTTATCCAAATGTTTCTTAAATGATAAAATCGAGCCAACATTCACCACTTCAACTGGCAGCTCGTTCCAAACACCTACCACTCACTGCATGAAGCGGCTTCCCCTCATGTTGCCCCCTGAGCGGGCCTGGCCAAATGGCCTGCTTTTGCTCCTGTATGTTTATGGTCTAAACATTTCACCCTTAACCCATGTCCTCTGGCTCTTGTCTGAACCACCGAGCAGATGTAAAATACATCTGGACAGGTAAGCAGATAGGAGAGGACTGAAGGCATGTGGGCCAAACACTGGCAAAGAGGATTAGCTTTGATGGGTATCTTGGTTGGCATGGACAAGTTGGGCTGAAGGGCCTATTTCTGCACTGCATATTCTCCATTCAATAGGATTGAAAGTACACAATGTGTGAGAGCTTGGGTTCAATTCAACTGTAACAATATTTGGCCATTTATCAGCAAAGCACAAAGACAATACCCATGAAAAGGGGGGAGAATCCGTGGGAAAGACGTGCACAGGCAGTGGGGGGGAGAATCCATGAGAAAGACGAGTACAGGCAGTGGGGGGAAAGACGTGCACAGGCAGTGGGGGGGAGAATCCGTGGGAAAGACGTCCACAGGCAGTGGGCGGAGAATCCATGAGAAAGACGAGTACAGGCAGTGGGGGGAAAGACGAGTACAGGCAGTGGGGGGAAATCCGTGGGAAAGATGTCCACAGGCAGTGGGGGAAGAATCCGATGAAAGGGGCCAGAAAGTATTAGGGTATTGGTGGGAGAAGTGAAGAGACAGCTGGAGTAAAGATCTATTTTTTGGGGCAGGGGGGTTAGGAACTGCTTACACAAGCCATCCTTGACTCAATTTCATGAAACAATATTTATTCATTTGTATAGATGAAATACTTGTTCTACATATGTATTATTTGTCTGTATGTGTGCTGTGTTTGGTTGTGTGTCTGCATGTTTTGCACTGAGGACCAGAGAACACTGTTTCGTCGGGTTGTACCTGTTGGATGACAATAAACTTGACTTGAGTTAGATAACTAGTAGGTGAAGAAGAGGTGGAAACAGTGGAATCAGGTGGGGATGAAGTTTTCTAAAGTTATAAAAATCGATGTTTAAGACCGTCCAGGAGGTTGACATTTTTATTAAATTTAAATTTAGACATACAGGACGGTAACAGGCCATTTCAGCCCACGAGTCTGTGCTGCCATTTACACCCAATTAACCCACACCCCCTGATACTTTTCGAACAGTGGGAGGAAACTGGAGCCCCCGGGAAAACCCATGCAGACATGGGGGGGAACATACAAACTCCTTACAGACAGCGCAGGATTCGAACCCCCAATCCCGATTGCTGGCCCTGTAATGGCGCTGCGTGAACTGCTACGCTAACCGTGTCACCCTTTATGACGTTACATGCTGTTCATCAAGTTTAAATTTGGCCTCTCCCTGAAGTGAGATGAGGCTGAGGACAGACAGGAATGTTTTTGGGGAGGGTCGGGGTGGGAGTTGAAATGGTTGGCTACAGGAAGCTCATGCTTGACCCACCTACAGAGATTTACAAGCAGGGAAGATATGTGGGGCTCTTGGAATTAACCTGGCAATACTTCTCAAAATCTTCCCTTGTTTGCCAGAGTTTTGCAGCCTAGTCAACAGAGAGGGAAGATGATTGATGTATTTCAGCCACAAAGGGCACTGACCCCAAACACTAATGGTCCATTTTCCTCTACGGACGCTGCCTGACCTGCTGAGTCCCTCCAGCTTTCTTGTTTGCTCGAGATCCCAGCGGCTGCAGTTTTTATGCCTTTCCCAAAGTCACAGCTGCCGCTACTTTCTACCAAAACGTGCAAAACCGTCAACTGCCCTATTATACTATTCTCCGGAGCAGTGCGATGTGGCAAGGGGAGAGTGGTTATTGCTGACGGCACTCAGGCCAGATTTGCCACTTTCTACAACTTTCGATTTTCCAAACCAGGCCACGAAGCAACCAGTATACTTTCCACAGTACACTTGTAAAACAAATTTGACAGAGTACTCGATGGCACATCGAATTTCCTCAAACTCCTTAAAAAGTAGAGACGTTGGCACAAGGACAGGAGAGATCCTCTGATATGTGAATGGTCAGGGAGCTGCCAACACTCACTGCTAATGAGGACGGGTTCATGGTCCTTCAGCTCCCCTTCCTAAAGCCCACCCAAGACACTTGTTGTTCCTGAAGTCGGCAACAAGACGGTTGTTCTGGCACCACACAGTCTCTCGATCTCCATCCTGTATTCTGAATCACCATCACTTGGCCAACAACAGCGGTGTAATCAGCAAATTTATTGAACATGTAGGAGCAGAACTGGGCAAAGCAACCACGAGTGTGCCGGGAGAAGAATGTTTGGTACTGCTGTAATGGCTCCCACTGGAGAGCTGAGACAGAGCAGCACTTCAAAGGCTTCAACTGCCCAGTCCTAATACCAGAGGTTCCGTACAGGCGCTAGACAGCCTGTTAGAAGGGTGTTTTTAACCCTCCATTCCGCACGATTTGGGACGTGGGAGGAAACCACAGCACCCTGGAGGAACCTGTGTGGTCGCAGACGAACATGCAAACTCCACATGATAATACCCGGGGTCATGAATGAACCAGGTCTCTGGAACCAAGGCAGTGAATCAACAAATTGCACCACTGTTCCACCCGGTTAATGTACATACCCCGTCATACATGTACAATGCCCAATCATACATAGATTCTCTGACTTGTGTTGTCAAACACAAGGTCACAAAGTTCACAGCATTGGGAGGCCATTTAGCCATTAGTTCTTTGTTCCTCTCTCATACTGTTATCTTCTTGCTCTATTTCACTTTCTCCCTCCCTTTCCCCCCTCTCTCTCCCTCCCTTTCCCCTCCCTCTCTCCTCCCTCCTTTCCTTTCCCCTCTCTCTCCCTTTCCCCCCTCTCTCCTTCCCTTTCCCCCCTCTCTCCCTCCCTTTCCCCCCTCCTCTCTCTCCCTCCCTTTTCCCCCTCTCTCTCTCCCTCCCTTTCCCCTCTCTCTCCCTTCCCCCTCTCTCTCTCCCTCCCTTTCCCCTCTCTCTCCCTTCCCCCCTCTCTCTCCCCCCTCTCTCTCCCCCCTCTCTCTCCCTTCCTCCTCTCTCTCCCTTTCCCCCCCCCCTCTCTCCCTTCCCCCCTCTCTCTCTCCCTTCCCCCTCCCTCCCTCTTTCACTATCCCTTTCTCTTTCTCTCTCTCACTGACCCTCCACTCTCCCTCCCCCTGCACCAGTTAATTGGCAGATTTCTGCAACCGGGATACAAGGGATTTACGAATTCAGGGAGCATGAATAGGTTCGTCAATCAATACCCACATGAAAGAACTATAATTAGCTCCCTTCCCAATACTGAGCAAAACGATTCTTTGGTACAGTTCCGCTCCCTGGGATTTGGACTCTACCAGTTGACAAAAGCTCATCACTGGGTCACAGCCACAGAACTTCCTGCTTGGCTCCAGGCTGCAGTAAACCCATCATTAACCAAGTCCAGTAAGAAGCATCGAACCTCCCAGCTCACTTCAACCCGATAAACAAAATAAAATCCACATTTCTATTACAACTGTCACAATCTCAGCACGGTGGGGGTGGGGTGGGGGGGGGGGGATGTGAGATAAAGGAGGGGCATGCTGATATTCTGTAAGGATGCTGATACCAAGGGGGTGATGTTGGGTTCCCTGAAGAATACAAAGGTGGACGTCCCCTGGGCTCGAAGGGACCATCTCCCTGGTCGCTCTCTTGCCTCACTGCAAACTTCAGGCAGAAGGTATTGAAGACTGAAGACCAGCACCTCTAACTACAAGAAGAGTTTCTTTCCAACAGCTACCAGGCCCTTGCTCCACTAATCAGGAATGCACTATTTGTTACCTCACTTTTGTGCACAAAGAATTGTTTTGTACTGGGATTTGCCGTGTACTAGGGATGGTATACTTTTTTTTTAATTTGTTTTGATTTACCAAGTAAACACATCAAATTGCTGGAGGGACTCAGCCGGACTACTCGGTGTCTATAGGAGACAAAGATCCCTTCTTCAAGGAAACGTCAAAAAAGGCAGAAGCAGGATATATAGATCAGAAAGTCTCAGGATTCAAATGGGGGTGGAAGCCAGATCAACAACAGGGTGTTAATTGGATGTGATAAGGGGCTAGGTGACTGTGTGAAAAGGAGACAGAGAATGGAGAGACGGGGAACCAAGGGGGTGGGGTTTTAACGCAAGCTAGAGAAGTCGATATTATTGCCATCCGGCTGAGGGGGACCAGTCAGAAGATGAGGTGCTGTTCCTCCAATTGATGGGTGGACTCAGGCTGGCCTTAGACAAGAACGTGTACAGACGTGTCGGCAAGGGAATGGGATGGGGAATGGAAACGGGTGGCCACTGGGAGATCCACGCTATTGCAACAGACAGATCTCTGTCAGGTGCCCAGCAATCTCCTCCTTTGCCTCTCTCAATAACCTGGCATATTGAGTTTATCCTCATGTATGTGATACAATGTATATATGCTCCAAAATTCAGATCAGATGCTATTTATTGTGATGTTATAAAAATGTAATATTACACAAAATTGCCTTCAGTTTGTCATAAGGCAGACAGAGATTCACCGTGAGCGATGCCCAGCTCCCCTTACAGTCAGAGAAAGAGAATCCCTTCAGAGACATTAGCCCCCTTCAAACTGCAGCTCCTGGGTAGCCCTCCTGGGTCATGGGTGCGATTACTGGGGCAAAGGTGCTGGAAGCACCTTTCAAATTACCCATTAAATCACCAACCCAGCGATTTAAGGGCGATCCCGCCCTCGCAATGACATGGAAGTGATGCGTCACGCACTCACAGGAACTATCAACCGTCAGTCTTCCCCCCCCTCCCCCCCACCGGCCGTCAGTCACTACCCCCACTGTCAATCGCCACCCCCACCATCTCTCCCACCGATCGTGGGCCCCCCTCCCCCACCCACCGTGGTAGCGGCACCTCAGCCAAAGGTTTCCTTGTGCCGCGAGCATGCAAGCTCTGACATTTCCAGAATAAACCAGGTGGCTATTTCCCCTTTCAAACCGCTGGAGCAGGATGGTCAGATAAGTTTTACTGGGTTCCCGGACCACCTCGGACGTAGGTCAGGGACCCCATTGGGTTCTGACCCAGTTAACCCCTTTCAAATTGCCATGTAACTGGGTCGCTAACTGTGCAAATTGCCCAGTTAACCTCATTTTACATGGGGGTTTGAAAGGGCCGACTGAGTATCCGTAGATTCGCCTCCAGCCCTCCCTCTGCCTCTGCAGCCGCACGGACTCTTGTTCGATCCATCAGCCACCCGGCTCCAGATCCAAACTTCCAAATACGACGAGGAATCCTTCAGGGCTGTTCAAGAGGCTTTTGGACAGGCATATGAGCAGGAAGGGAGCAATGGAGATAGACCATGGGCAGGCAGATATGCACTTTTAAACTGTGAGCTTGTTCTTGTGTTGTTCTATGTTACAAGTCCACAGCAAATGGTGTACTCCTGAGAATCAGTCAACTGCTTGACAAGCAACCTGGCAGCCAATTAGTGCACATAAGCTCCCACAAATGCCAACACTTTTCCCATTTGACACCCATTTAAAGTGCTGAGAGATGAGAAATAAGAAGCCAAACATTTCTCAGTTTTAAGCCAAGTGCTATGGAAGCAGCCCAATCTTAATAAATCAGTTTTTTTACAGCTCCATTATTACTATAAAAATTGTTTCATTAGACATTTCAATTAAGCCTCTCCGTTCTTGCAACTGATTGATTATTGTTGCAATGTGAATACCCTGCCCTTTGTACCCTATCACAAGGTGCTTGTGACTTGTTTATTCAGCTGAGTGTGAGGAATTCCACTCAATGCTACAGACAGAGATTTTCAAAATTAATCCAAGTATTTGTGCAGCACAGAAACAGGCCCTTCAGCCCTTCGAGTCTGTGCGGAACTATTTTTCTGCACCCAGTCCATAGCCCTCCATACCCCTCCCATCCATGTACCTGTCCAAGTTCTTCTTAAATGTTAACACCGTGCCTGTGTTACCATTTCAGTTGGCAGGTCATCCCACACTCTCACCACTGTGTGAAGAAGATCCCCCATAACCTTTTCCCTTTCCCCCCTTAACCCGTGTCCTCTGGTTTGTATCACACCTGCCCTCAGTGGAAAAAGCCGACCTACATTTACTTGTCTATGCCCCTCATAATTTTAAATACCTCTATCAGATCTTCCCTCATTCTTCTACACTCCAGAGAAAGAAATCCTAGCCTGTTTAACCTTTCTCTGTAACTCAGTTCGTGAAGTCCAGGCAACATTCTATATTTTTATATATATATATTTTCATATATAAATATATTTAAGGAAAGAAGGGAAGTCTACAGCAGTAATGTGTTGATCAGTTCTCCATAATGAGGTCTCAAAATGTAGATTAGCGGTGTTTATTAGATTATAATCAAACCTTAAGAATAACTGGGAGATAACTCAATTAAATAAAACTGGGAATACGTTTCCCAACCCAATTAAAATGGGCCATTACAGAGATCAGAGTTCAAATACCCCAGGTAATTACAAGCTAATCACCTTTCTTCACAATGGCCAGAGGAAATCACTTTACTTTCCAGATGAGAAGTTGCACGTCACAAAAAGCTTTTACTGTCTTGAAGTCACAGATTTCATTTGAAGGAGAGAAAGAGACAGATTTGTGGATATTAAGAGACATGGGAAAAATCAAATCACTGAGCTGGAGAAACTCAGCAAGTCAAAGAGTGCACTTTATAGAGCAAAGGTAAAGATGTTTTTGGCTGGAATGAACATCAAGGTATGGACAAAAATGGCCAAACATTTCAATTGTGTGCCCCATTCCATACCAACATGTCTGGCCATGGCCTCGTACACTGCCAAACCAAGGCCACCTGTAAATTGGAGAAACAACACCCAATATTCTCTCTGGACGCTCTCCAACCAGATGGCATCAACATCGACTTCTCCGGTTTCTGCTAGACCACTCCCCGTTCTCCCTTGCTTGCCCTGTTCTCCCTCTCTTTCCCCATCTCTCTGTCTTCTTTTCTCCAGCTCTCCATCCCCCTTCTCTCTCCTTTCACAGAGCCGTCCCCTCTCCCCAGTTTCTGTTGTGCTCTCTCTCCCTTATCCACCCGTTACCTGTGGCCCTCCCTCCCTCCTGCTGACCCGCCCCACTATTTTATTCTGGCACCTGCCTACATTTTGCTCATATCTTGAAGGGGTCAAGCCCGAAACATTGCTCATGTATCTTTACCTTTGCTATATAAAGTTCGATCTGATGAGTTTCTCCAGCATTGTGTATTTACTTCAACCCTGATGTCTGTAGACTTTTGTGATTCACTACATGGGAATGGTCAGTCTTTAATCCCCTCCGGGGTAGGGAAAGAACTAAAAGGGACCGGAGGGACAATGTTTTCCACAGGAAAGGTGGTGGGTGTGTGGAGAGCGAGCTGTCAGACGAAACTAGTTAAACATGAAAGTCTGCAGACGCTGTAATTGTAGTAAAATTACACAGAGACAAAGCTGCAGAAGCGGCAACCTTTGTTATGTAGGCAAGTGGGCCAGCATGCACAAGTTGGGCAGAAGGGCCTCGTTTCCGTGCCATACAACATCATGAAGATGGACTTTGCTGTCGTCAGGCAGGATCTGGTCAAATGGCAGAGCTGGCTTGAGTGGCCTATTCCTGCCTGTATTTCTCATGTCCTAGTGTGCATCAGTGGATTTGAGCCCAGGTCACTGGCACAGTAGTAGCATTGTGCTAACTGCAATACTAACCGTGCTGCTCTGAATGCATGGAAGCTCCTATCTAGGCTACTCCATGGCACCTCTAATGCTGCCCCTTCATCTGCTCACTACGTCCCCCACATGGACACACGGGCCTACTGATTGAAGAGGTTCACTACCATGGAGTTAAAATACCTCTCTCGAAAGGAAGCCTTGGGTGAAAAGTCAAAACAAGTTGACCAGGTCAGAACCTGTCATACCAACTACACAGTCCCTGTGCAGTTGGGAAGGGAGGGTTGCAAAGCGTAAAGTTAAACAGGGACCATCCCCCCCCCCCACCCCACCCCACCCCCACCACAGTTATGGCCCTCATCAATTCCTCCATCAACGAAACCGAGATCTGGCTGTTGACGTCGGGTCTTGTGCATAGAACAGTTGCAAGACAGCGTGCACGCTTCAGAAATGCCTCAAAGCCTGCAAGTTAGCTTATGATGCTGAGGGTTTCAAAGGTGCAACAAAAAAGCAAAAAGATTCTGGATGAAGGGTTCTGACCTCTCTTTGTCTCCCAGTGATGCTGCTTGACCCACCACCACCCACCCCCTCCCCCCCCCGCCACCCCCAGCAGATTGCTTTTTGTGACATGGTCTCCACCGACTTGGATATCGGACTCAGAACTGATTCTTCATTCAAATTAATCCTATGTGGAGTGTTGCTCATCACCCCTCCCTTCTTGCCCTGGATCCAAGGTGATTGGTGGATCATTTAAAGAGGCAGTCATGAGCCACAGAAACAGACCCTTCAGCCCAACAAATCTATGTCTACTACTACATTCATCTATTTTGTTCATTCTCCCCATATTCCCATCAACTGCCACAGGCCCTTGGGCTCAACTCAAGGCCTATGCCCTTCAAAATCCTTCCTACCGTATCTACCCACTGAATGCCAAATTTCCGCCCACTTCTCCAGTTTCCTCTGGCAGCTCATTTCAGGTATGGAGCACCCTCAAGAGAATAAATTGTTCCTCTTAAACTCTCCCCCTCTCATCTCAAACATAATTCTAGAATCATTTGCCCTTGGAGTTGATTCCCCGACATTGTGCGGGGAATTTACCGTGGCCAATTAACCGATTGAGCTGGGATGTGGGAGAAAACTGGAGCATCCGGGGAAACCCACAGTCACCATTTCCCGTGACTCGATTTTTATTCCAGATGATTTACTGTGGAAGGGAGGAAGATGGAGAGTCAAGGGTTCGACATTCCCATGAAGCCAAGGGGTGCTCAACACATCAGCAACACATTGTGACATAGTGATGGTACAAATTAACACTGAAGTTCAGAAGAAGCTCACACCATGATTAACCTCTCATTCTCAGTTCCTCCTCTACTCTGTTCCCACGACTGTACAGCTAAACACTGTTCCAACTCCATCTTCCAATTCATCCACAACACCAGAGTAGTGGACCAGCGGTCAAATAACTGCAAGACTCAATACAAGGAAGAGATTGAAAGTCTGGTAGCACGGTGTCAAGATCATGACTTCTCTCTCAACGTCACTATGATGTATGACGAATTGTGGGGGGGAGAATAGTCCATACCCCAATGGTGCTGTAGAAGAAAGAGTAGAGAGCTTCAAGTTCTGGGGAGTAAACCTCTCCAGTGAGTTGACCTGGGACAAGCACATCAAAATGATGATGGAGAGTGAGGTGATGCATTTTGAAAGGTCAACCTTGAAGGCAGAGCACATGGCTAATGGCAGGACTCTAAATAGTGTTTAAGAACAAAGGGACCCTGGAGTCCAAATCCTTACATCTCTCAAGGCTGCCGCACAGGTTGATAGGGTAGTTAAGAAGGCCTGTGGTGTGCTGGCCTTCCTTCGTTGGGGATCAAGTTCAATCATGTAGCAGTTCTATAAAACTCTGGTGAGACTACACTGGGAGTATTGTGCTCAGTTCTGGTTGCCTTGTTACAGGAAGGACTTGGAAGCTATGGAGAGAGTGCAGAAGAGTTGTACCAGGATAACACCTGGACTCGAGAATGTGTCTTCTGAAGCAAGGTTAGCAGAGCCAGGTCTTTTCTCTTTGGAGAAAAGAAGGAGGAGAGGTGACTTCCTAGACGTCTGCAAGATTACGTGAGGTGTGGAGAGGGAGAAGGGCAGCCCCCTTCTCTCAGGGCAAGAGCAGCAAACAACAGAGGACATCTGTAGAAGACGCAGGGAGATGTCAAGGCTATTTATTTAGTTATTAACATGGAGAGTGGTTGGTGCCTGGAACGGGCTATAACGACAGTGGTGGAAGCAGATAAGATAGTAAACTTTAAGAGGCTGTAGATGGACACATGAACCTGCAGGGAGTTAACACAAAATTGCTGGAGAAACTCAGCAAGTTATGCAGTGTTCGGTACGCAGCAAAGATAAAAGTATATAATCAACATTTCGGGCCTAAACCTATCAGGGTATTGAGCTAAAAGCAGGCAGGAACCCGAATCAAATGATGGAGTGGGGGGAGGGGGGGGGGGCGGGTGTGGAGAGAAGGGTGAGGAGCTCAGGATCATAGGCAATAGGTGGACATGGGTGGGAGGGCTTGTGTAAAATGCTGAGGTGACAGGAGAGGATGGCTCTCTGAATGGAGAGGGTGGGGGCATCAGAGGGGAATGGAGGGTTGGGGAAATCAGAGGGCAGAAGTGGCAGGTAGTGGGGGTCAGAGGGCGGAGGTGGCAGGTAGTGGGGGTCAGAGGGCGGAGGTGGCAGGTAGTGGGGGTCAGAGGGCGGAGGTGGCAGGTAGTGGGGGGGTCAGAGGGCGGAGGTGGCAGGTAGTGGGGGGGTCAGAGGGCGGAGGTGGCAGGTAGTGGGGGTCAGAGGGCGGAGGTGGCAGGTAGTGGGGGTCAGAGGGCGGAAGTGGCAGGTAGTGGGGGTCAGAGAGGAGTTTGTGGGGGGGAGAAGAGAGGGACTGAGGGCTAAAGGGGTGGGAAGAAAGGGGGAGTTTGGGGAGAGACGAGCAGGGAACAGAGGGAGAAGAGGTTTAGTTAAATTTGGCATCATGTTCAGCGCAGACTTTGATGGCCAAAGGGGCTGTTCCCATGCTCTTCTGTTCTAACCAACTTGTACAAGATTTCTTTGCACAGTCCTGCCAATGAAGTGTAGATGATGCAAAAAATTCTGCTCTGTCCTGTCTCTGCCAAGCTTCAAGCACTCAAATACATCATGGTAGTTCAGCTGACAGATGTACGGGTTATTAATTAAATCATTCCTGGGTTGTAATTGCTGCTGGCCAGAATCCTACCGACTTGAAACGTTAAATAAATAAATGATTTAACTGCCAAATCTCCTAGCAGCATTTGATTATATTAAAGTAATTAAATTAATGTTCTAGTGGACTGCGGTAGTACTGAGCCAGCTGTGCTTTCTTTGACAATCTGATAGCCTCACGACCTTTTATGGAAACAAGAATTAGAATTCCTCATGATTTCTTCTTTAAACAAGACTAAATTCAAATCTTCCAACAGCCGGTGTTCTTCTCGCTTGGATCATTACCCAAAATGATTCTCGAAGGTGCAAGTAGAAATTTCTTATTACCATGCATTTTATTTCCAGCTTGGCAGAAGCCAATTCCAGCCGCCCAATTACACCCAAATTAAACTACAACCCCGTATGTTTTGGGGGTGGGAGGAAACCGGAGTACCCGGGGAAAACCCACGCAGACACAGGGAGAACGTACAAGCTCCTTACAGACAGCGCAGGATTCAAACCTGGGTCGCTGGCTCTGTAAGAGTGTCATTCTGACCGCTGAACTAAGCATGCCGCCCAAGTTCCAATGAAAATGTAAAATTAATCAAAACCAAAACATTAATTGTATATAGAATCAGCCAGTGGAAATCAATAGGTCAATCAATACCTCAGGGGCATTGCATTACTGTGGACCGACATATCTTAACAAACGAATAGGGACATTTTATGTTAATCCAATACACTCTGGAATGCCGCACTCAGACTTATCCAGTGCAGGTCATTTGTGGGATATGGTGGTCTGACCTATGGACACCCTGCGTATAAACAAGCACCCAAAATATCGTAAGCTTCAATCGTCCCACATTGAAATATTTTGTCTGTGCTCCTCCCCTCCCCCCCCCCCCACCTACTCCTTTCCCCCTCCTCCCCCTTCCTTTTTATTCAGGCACCAGCCTGTTTTTGCCTTGACCTGACAAAGGGCCCAGGCCCGAAACCTTGGCTACACATTTATTTCCCTTGGATGCTGTATTTCTCCGACACGTTTGAGCATTGCAATCCACCACCATGCCTGCAGTCTTTGTTTAAATCCAAACATTTGTTTGTGTGAACGGTAGAACTAGTTTCAGTAGTTTTAGTCTTTTTGTGAGTTTCTGAAGCCATTCATTACAATACCAGGGATCGATGGTTACGGTGGTGATGTTGTGCATTTTCTAACTTTCAGCAAAAGTTGTCTGTGGGAATGGAACCTGTCCATCATCCAGTCGCAGCAGGCCACAGTGAAGCAAAATATATACTTAAGACAACGTGGCTCAGTATGACAATAACACCATCTACAAACTGGCTGACGATACCACGGGAGTGAGTTGCAAAAAGGAAGGGGATGTGTCAGCATACAGGAGGGAGATTGAAAACTTGGCTGAATGGTGCACTAAGGATCACTAAGGAGCTGATTGTTGACTTCAGGAAGGGAAAGCCAGAGGTGGACGATCCTGTGATCATTGGGGGATCAGAGGTGGAGAGGGGGAGCATTTAGTTTCTTGGGAGTCACTATCTCGGAGGATCTTTCCTGGACCCAACACACTCATGGGATCGAGAAGAAAGCTCGTCAGCGCCTCTACTTCCTCAGGAGTTTGTGAAGGTTTAGTATGACACCAGAAACCCTGGCAAATTTCTACAGAGGTGTGGTGGAAAGTGTGCTGCTATGGGGCCACCAATACCCCTGAGCGTAAAGCCCTCCAAAAGCTAATGGACACAGCCCAAGACATGAGTATTGAGTCCATCTACAGGGAACGCTGCCATCAGAGCAATCACCAAGGACAAGGACATGCTCTGTTCTCGCTGCTGCCATCAGGAAAGAGGTGTAGGTGCCACCAGGTTCAGGAACAGCTGCTCCCCCTCCACTATCAGACTCCTCAACGACAAACTCAATCAGGGACTCACATTTACTTGTGCACTTTATTAATTTTTTAAAAATTCTCTCTGTATTGCACAGCTTGTTTACAGATCTTTACTTGTTCGCATGTGTACATTGCATCTTTTTTTGCCATACCAATAAGTGGTTATTCTGCCTCACCGACAGAAAAATAATCTCAGTTGTATGTCATGTTAAATAGGTACTGACAATAAATCTGAAAGTACTGTGAAAACAAATTATCCAGAAGCTTAGAAACGGAAACCAAAAGAGGATGCTGGAGATAAAAACAAAGTACTTAGCATGTCGGGCAGCATCCATGGAGAGAGAGAGAACCTTCAGATTGATTACTTTCTATCAGGTTCTATTGAAATATCTGTTTATTGACTTCAGCTCGGCATTTAATACAATCGTTCCCCAGAGGCTGGAGGAGAGGATGTCTTTCCTCTTTGTTACTGGATGTACTTGGGAGGCTGTATGTCTAAATCTATGGTTTTCAAACTTTTCTTTCCATTCACATCCCACTTTAAGTATTCCCTATGCCATAGGTGCTCTGTGATTATTTAAGGTGGGAAAAATGGTTGCGAACCACTGCTCTAGAACCAATTGTTACTGAAATAGTTTGCTTGAGACAAATCGTCATTAGCCCATTTCCTTTGGAGTTCTGAAACCGTGCACATAATGAGTCCATTAGGGACAATTAAAACAGTGGTTTTCAAACTTTTTCTTTCCACTTACCCGCCACCTTAAAATAATCACAGAGCACCTATGGCAGAGGGATGTGAGTGGAAAGAAAAGGTTTGAAAACCACTGAGCTAAACTTAAATGTCAGTGTGGTAATGGGACGTGGAAATGAAGCGGCTGGCCACTGGGATTACACCATCTCAGGTGGACTTTGGGAAAGAACATGCCACAAGCTGTAAATGTGCAGGGGGGTTCTCTGTGGTTTGCTCGGACAACCGAGACAATTCATCCAGTTCCTCTACTACATCATACTGCATGGCTTCAAAATGTGGTTGCAGAGAGCCGTTTTTAAAACTTCCAGAGGTCGAGAAAGAGGCTTTGTACTCAAGACTTGATGTTGGGTGCGGGTCCCTGCAATCCACAGCCATCGGTTCCAAAACAGGATAAGGTTTTGGGGTCCTATTGGAACTGATGGAGTGGGTCGATTTCTACGCTGAATCTCTCTCAGTGTGTCTGTACTTGCCTTTTGGGGAGAAACATTCTGTAATCCATTAGCAGGGACCACAGATAAAAATTTTAGAACAATTGCCCAGGAGTCAGTGCCTTAGGAATGCGAAGAGGAGGGGTGAAAGTCTCTGTGAGATGAGTCACAGTCGTGCCATTAAGCTAAACTAGGGAGGAGTTGCTCACCTGTGATCAGATACGTTTCACAAACAAATCTGAGTGCAGCTCTTGTTATTTAAAACTGAAAGGATGCAGGAAGTGGAGAGCAAATTCTTGACATAAGATTGGAGGCGATGCTCTCAGCTTGTGAATGTGTGATGGCCAGAATCCCGGAGGACCATCAACTATTGATGCAGAAACAATAACACAGCTGCTTGCAATACAGCAACCATCATTCTCTGCTCCCCCACATCCAACACTGGAATCATGTTGAGAGACTATCAGAGAGCACAGGAGAGATGGAAAGGAGGTGGGGAAGCAACGGTAGCGGGGGGGGGGGGGGGGGGGGAGGGGGGGTGGTGAGGAAGGAGACCACAGGAGGAGAGGGGAATTTATAGTCTGCATCATTGGTGTGTGGTCACTCAATGTAACCCAAGGCCACTGGCCAAGGCTTTAGTGACCACTGGCATGAGTTTTAGCACGAGTTGTTAACCCATTTGCGTGTCTTTAGTGCCTTATTACATTATGCTGAGGTTTTATGAAGGAGATCAGAAGACGCCAGTAGCAGAGGAAGAATCGCCAATTAAACTGTTGGCTTGATATTACTTCCTGCCTCTCCAGTGGGAAGCCTTCCCACTGGAGCAAGGTTTTCAAAGCATGCAGAACAAAAGATGGTGAAATGGGGCTGAGGTGCACACAACTTGTGAGCAAGAGCAGGGGTAGAACAGAACTTTGGGGCTAAATAGACTACTCCTGTTCCACTGCACAGACCACAAAACTGCTGCAGACGGAATCCTTATCAGATTCATGTAAAGGAGGCACAAGAGACTGCAGATGCTGCAATCTGGAGTAAAAAGGCAACAGCTGGAGGAACTGTGGTTGGTCAGCCTCTGTGGAGACAAAGGAATTGCCAGTGTATTGGGTTGAGACCTTAGTTCAGGCCTCATTCTGCAGATAGAAAGGATCTATCCCACCCTGCACTGAGACTCGCTGTGGACCCCCCCCCCCCCAAATTTCTCGCTCCTTCCCCCAATACGCCCTGGGACTTGGTGCGACACCGTGCCCCGGCCCATCCCGCCCCAGGACTCACTGCAACAATGCATTCCCCACCCTGGGACTCATTGCAACAATGCATCCCCCACCCTGGAACTCACTGCAACAATGCACCCCCCACCCTGGGACTCACTGCAACAATGCACCCCCCCCACCCTGGGACTCACTGCAACAATGCATCCCCCACCCTGGGACTCATTGCAACAATGCATCCCCCGCCCTGGGACTCACCGCAACAATGCACCCCCCACCCTGGGACTCACCGCAACAATGCATCCCTCACCCTGGGACTCACCGCAACAATGCATCCCCCACCCTGGGACTCATGCAACAATGCATCCCCCACCCTGGGACTCATGCAACAAATGCATCCCCCACCCTGGGACTCACTGCAACAATGCATCCCCCACCCTGGGACTCACTGCAACAATGCAATAAACTCACTGAGACACCGTACCCCCACCCCACCCTAGGACTCGCTGTGACACTGCACCTCGCACTCTGTAACGCCCCCCCCTTTGGCTCGCTGCAACATAGAACCCCCCCCCCCCCCCGCCCTGGGACTTGCCTCCCCCGTCCCCTGCTCTGCAACAACATACCCCACACTCTGTACCCCCCCCCCCCCCCAAGCTCTGGGACTCGCTGCAACACTCTGGGATTCGCCAAAATGGGGTTAACTGGGCAATTTTCATGGTTAGCACCCCAATTACATGGCAGTTTGAAAGGGTCCAACCAGGTCCCTGACCTATCGCAGAGGTAGTCAGGGAATCCAGTTAAACTTACCTATGTCTTGTCCATGGCCAAGTTGTAAAGGAAAATGGCCAACCTGCTTCTTCCAGCGATGCCAACGTTTGTGTGCGTCACCAGGCAGCAGGATCTGAACATCCAGCAGTACTTCCGGTGAGTGTGACGCGTCATCGCGGGGATGGGATCCCCCTTAAATCACTGGGTTGGTGATTTAATGGGTAGATCCCCTGCAATTTGAAAGGTGCTTCCAGCACCTTTGCCCCAGTAATCGCACCCGGGTCCTAGGAGGGCTGCAATTTGAATGGGACTAGCGTAACACCACACCTTGCACCCTTTCTAACACATCTACATCCTTCATGTTTGAGGTGACCCAAACTGAATGCAATGCTCTAAGTGTGGTCTAAGCAGTTTTCTAAAGCTGCCACATTACCTTATGGATCTTGAACCCCCCCCCCCCCCCACCACCAACTACTGAACACCAACACACCACCCTATCAACTTGTGCAGCAACCTTGAAGGATCTATGGACCTGATCCCCAAGATCCCCTTGTCCCTCCACACTTAAGAATCCTGTCATTAACCACAAACCTCCTCTTCAAGTTTGACCTTCCAAAGTGCATCACTTCACATCTATCTGGTCTGAACTCCATCTGCCACTTTTCTGCCCAACTCTGTATCCTGACTATATCCTTGCTATGACCTTATGGCAACTTTCAGCGCTATCCACAACACCTCTGTATCATCTGAAAAATGATATCATCGGACATTCCCCTCTTCTCGCAACCTCCCTGTAGCTGAACAAGTTTCTTTGTCTCCGTTCCAGTTCCCACCAAGTGTAACTCCCATTTCCCTTTCCACATTTGCGGCCTGACCTGCTGAGTATTAACAGCATTTTCTGCTTTTATTAACAATTCCTAATGGCAGGGTAGTGGAGGAAAGGCACAGAGCATTCAGCTCTCCGATCATTATCTCTGCATTGCTGTGTAAACCTTTCCAATGGAGTTTTCTCACACTGGGTGTGTCAGTAATGAACTCCCTCTCTGCTAATTTATATTATTTTGGTTAAAACCCCACCTCATAACAGAGACCAGTTGCTATTTCAACAAACATGACCAGAGTTCAGCTTTCATACAACCAGGTCTCGCTGGACCTTTCAAACCACTACGTTATTTTCTTTTGAAATAACAGGATGCTCCCTTTTATTTCCTTTTGGGTTATTTTGGTCCTCTTGCAAGTGCATTGATAGGAGTATTGCAAGTAGCTTTGAGCTCCACATTTAGGTTAGGATGTGCTGACATTGGACAGCATTCAGAGGAGGTTCATGCGAATGAAAGGGTTATCATATGAGGAGTGTTTGACAGCTCTTGGCATGTCCTCGTTGGAATTTAGGAAAATGTGGGGGCGGGGGGGGGGAATTTCATTGAAACATTTTGACTGTTGAAAGGTGTGGACAGAGTAGATGTAGAAAGGTTGCTTCCCATGGTGGGAGAGTCTAGGACAAGAGGGCACCACTTCAGGACTGAAGGGCATCCACTTAGAACAGAGATGCGGAGGAGTTTCTTTAGCCAAAGGGTGGTGAATCTGTGGAATTTGTTTCCACAGACAGTTTTACAGGCCATGCTACTGGACGTATTTCTGCTCCTACGTCTTAAGGATAAACCTGCTGTTAAGTAGGTTCATTTCCAGTGAATGAACAGGCAGAGTGCCATAAATATCAAAGCTCATCATTGAGCAAAGGTCCATTGGAAATGCAGTGACTTAATGGCAATAAATGAATGAGAAAGGACTTCTATTTTGGGGGACAAGGTTATCGAAGCTGTTGTTGTGGTTGTTCATCCTTCATAGTTGAAGATGACCATGGCTTCAAAGTCAAATTGGAGATTGGTGGCTATGGGTCCGGAGGTGACTGGTGAGGCCAATCCGGGCGCTGAAGGCTCGCCCACATGTGGGACACAAGTGGGTGGATGCTATCATGGCAGTGGATGCTGCTCGGGCACGCTTTTGTTGCATCTCGATTATGCACCGGACTTCAGCTACACGGGTTCCTGTGGTGATCTTGCTGCGCCAAGCTGGACGGTCGAGACCAAGGGTCCCCCACGTGTTGATGTCGACACCCAGGCCTTTGAAGGACGCTTTGAGGCAGGCTTTGTAACGTTTCTTCTACCCACCGACTGAGCGCTTGTCCTGACACAGTTCTCCGTACAGCAGCTGGTTAGGCAATTGGCTGTCTGGCATTCTGACCACATGTCCAGCCCACCCAGCTTGGGCTTTCAGCAGGAGGGTGCAGACGCTGCAGAGCCCTGCTCATTCCAGGATTCCTGTGTCGGGGACTTCGTCCTGCCACCTGATGTGGAGGAGTCTGAGGAGACAGCTCAGGTGAAAGTGGTTGAACTGTTTGGCGTGTCTGCTGTAGACAGTCCAGGTCTCACTGGCGTAAAGGAGGGAGGTAAGGACCACTGCACAGTAGACCTTCAGCTTGGCAGTAAGGCTGAGTCCTCTCTGCTCCCAGACGTTCTCACGGAGTCTCCCAAAGGCGGCGCTGGCTTTGGCAGACTCCTCAAAGCTATTACAGCACCAGTAACCCCAGTTTGAATCTGTCAATGTCTGTGAGGAGTTTATACGTTCTCCCCTTGTCTGCGTGGAGTTCCTCCAGGTGCTCGGGCTTCCTCCCACATTCCAAATACGTATGGCGTTGGTAGGTTAATTGGTATTTGGATGTGCGTGTTCATGGGCCGGAAGGGCCTGTTACCGAGCTGTATCTTTAAATTACAATCAAATTCAAATTCTTCCTGTGCATAACTTCAGGACACCACAGCATTTTGTAGCAGGCAAATTTTGAAATATTTTCCATTCCATTCCTCTTGCACCGTTGAGTGCCTCTACTTCCTCAGGAGTTTGCGGAGGTTTGGTACGACACCAGAAACCCTGGCAGATTTCTACAAATGTGTGGTTGAAAGTGTGCCAACCAGCTGCATCACTGGCTGATACGGGGACACCAATACCCCTGAGCATAAAACCCTGCTAGAGGTAGTGGACACAGCCCAGGACATCACCATCGAGAACATCTACAGGGAACGCTGCCGTCTGAGAGCAGCAGGAATCATCAAGGATCCACATCACCCAGCACACGCTCTGTTCTTGCTGCTACCATCATGAAAGAGGTGTCAGTGCCCCAAGATTCGCACCATCAGGTCCAGGAACAGCTGCTCCCCCTGTAACATCAGACTCCTCAACAACAAACTCAATCAGGGACTCATTTAAAGACTCGTACTTTTGCACTTTGTTGATTTTATTTTTGTTATTATAAAATAACCATATAATAATTCCAGTACAAAAACAGGCCAGTTTAGTCCTTCCATCCATGCCAAACACTTTCTCCCACCTAGTCCCATTGACTCACACATAACCTTCCATACCACTCTTCTCCATATACCTCTCTAACTTTTCTTTAAATATCAAAATCGAGCCCATATCTACCACTTTGGCCGGAGGCTCATTCCACACTCCCGCTGCCTTCTGAGTGAAGAAATTCACCCTCATGTTTCCCCTATACTTTTCCTCCTTCAATCTCAATCCATGTTTGAATCTCCCCCACTCTCAATGGAAAAAGCCTGTCCGCATTGACTCGGTTTTAAAGACCTCTATCAAATCACCCCTCAATCTTCTACACTCCCCGTAACTCAAACCCTGAAACCCAGGCAATATTCTTGTAAATAATCTCTGCAATCTCTTCATTTTGTTGGTATCCTTCCTATAATTCAGTGTCCAAAACTGCACACAATCTTCCAAATTTGGCCTTATTCAACATGACATCCCAACTCCTGTACTCAATACTCTAATTTATGAAGGCCAACATACCAAAAGCTTTCTTCACTCCACGTTGAATGAATTATGTACCAGAATTCCTAAATCCCTTTGTTTTCTGCACCTGTTGATCAGTCCTACCAAAATGTAGCACCTCACACTTCTCAGTATTAAACTCCATCTGCCATCTTTCAGCCCACTCTTCTAACTGGCCCATATCTCTCACTGTCCACAACACCACCAATCTTCATGTCATCAGCATATTTACTAATCCAATTTACCACTCTATCATCCAGATCATTTTATATATGACAAACAACAATGGATTCCTGAGGCACTCCACTAGTCATTGGTCTCCAATTTGACAAACAATCTTCCACCACTGGCATCTCCAACCAACCATTGTTGAATCCAGTTCACTCCTTCAACAATCTTTGGCTTGGCTTCGCGGACGAAGATTTATGGAGGGGGTAAAAAGTCCACGTCAGCTGCAGGCTCGTTTGTGGCTGACCAGTCCGATGCGGGACAGGCAGACACGATTGCAGCGGTTGCAAGGGAAAATTGGTTGGTTGGGGTTGGGTGTTGGGTTTTTCCTCCTTTGCCTTTTGTCAGTGAGGTGGGCTCTGCGGTCTTCTTCAAAGGAGGCTGCTGCCCGCCAAACTGTGAGGCGCCAAGATGCACGGTTTGAGGCGTTATCAGCCCACTGGCGGTGGTCAATGTGGCAGGCACCAAGAGATTTCTTTAGGCAGTCCTTGTACCTTTTCTTTGGTGCACCTCTGTCACGGTGGCCAGTGGAGAGCTCGCCATATAATACGATCTTGGGAAGGCGATGGTCCTCCATTCTGGAGACGTGACCCATCCAGCGCAGCTGGATCTTCAGCAGCGTGGACTCGATGCTGTCGACCTCTGCCATCTCGAGTACCTCGACGTTAGGGGTGTGAGCGCTCCAATGGATGTTGAGGATGGAGCGGAGACAACGCTGGTGGAAGCGTTCTAGGAGCCGTAGGTGGTGCCGGTAGAGGACCCATGATTCGGAGCCGAACAGGAGTGTGGGTATGACAACGGCTCTGTATACGCTTATCTTTGTGAGGTTTTTCAGTTGGTTGTTTTTCCAGACTCTTTTGTGTAGTCTTCCAAAGGCGCTATTTGCCTTGGCGAGTCTGTTGTCTATCTCATTGTCGATCCTTGCATCTGATGAAATGGTGCAGCCGAGATAGGTAAACTGGTTGACCGTTTTGAGTTTTGTGTGCCCGATGGAGATGTGGGGGGGCTGGTAGTCATGGTGGGGAGCTGGCTGATGGAGGACCTCAGTTTTCTTCAGGCTGACTTCCAGGCCAAACATTTTGGCAGTTTCCGCAAAGCAGGACGTCAAGCGCTGAAGAGCTGGCTCTGAATGGGCAACTAAAGCGGCATCATCTGCAAAGAGTAGTTCACGGACAAGTTTCTCTTGTGTCTTGGTGTGAGCTTGCAGGCGCCTCAGATTGAAGAGACTGCCATCCGTGCGGTACCGGATGTAAACAGCGTCTTCATTTCATGGCTTGGTTCAGCATCATGCTGAAGAAGATTGAAAAGAGGGTTGGTGCGAGAACACAGCCTTGCTTCACGCCATTGTTAATGGAGAAGGGTTCAGAGAGCTCATTGCTGTATCTGACCCGACCTTGTTGGTTTTCGTGCAGTTGGATAATCATGTTGAGGAACTTTGGGGGACATCCGATGCGCTCTAGTATTTGCCAAAGCCCTTTCCTGCTCACGGTGTCGAAGGCTTTGGTGAGGTCAACAAAGGTGATGTAGAGTCCTTTGTTTTGTTCTCTGCACTTTTCTTGGAGCTGTCTGAGGGCAAAGACCATGTCAGTGGTTCCTCTGTTTGCGCGAAAGCCGCACTGTGATTCTGGGAGAATATTCTCGGCGACACTAGGTATTATTCTATTTAGTAGAATCCTAGCGAAGATTTTGCCTGCAATGGAGAGCAACGTGATTCCCCTGTAGTTTGAGCAGTCTGATTTCTCGCCTTTGTTTTTGTACAGGGTGATGATGGTGGCATCACGAAGATCCTGAGGCAGTTTACCTTGGTCCCAACAAA
Organism: Narcine bancroftii; assembly: GCF_036971445.1. NCBI lineage: Eukaryota > Metazoa > Chordata > Chondrichthyes > Torpediniformes > Narcinidae > Narcine > Narcine bancroftii. The sequence continues at coordinate 13,219,585 of NC_091470.1, read as the reverse complement.
GCTTGAAAAACTCATGCAGTTTGGCATGCAGAGTTTTGCCACCAGCCTTCCAGACTTCTGGGGGGATTCCATCCATACCTGCTGCTTTGCCACTTTTCAGTTGTTCGATTGCCTTATATGTCTCATCCAGGGTGGGAACCTCATCCAGCTCTAGCCTTAGGGGCTGTTGAGGGAGCTGGAGCAGGGCGGAATCTTGGACTGAGCGGTTGGCACTGAAAAGAGATTGGAAGTGTTCTGACCATCGGTTGAGGATGGAGATCTTGTCGCTGAGGAGGACTTTGCCGTCTGAGGTGCGCAGCGGGCTTTGGACTTGGGGTGAGGGTCCGTACACAGCCTTTAGAGCCTCGTAGAAACCCCTGAAGTCGCCAATGTCCGCGCTGAGCTGTGTTCGTTTGGCGAGGCTAGTCCACCACTCATTTTGGATCTCCCGGAGTTTGCGCTGAAGATGGCTGCATGCGCGACGGAAGGCTTGTTTTTTCTCTGGACAGGACGGCTTTGTAAGGTGAGCCTGGTGGGCAGCTCGCTTCTTTGCCAGCAGCTCCTGGATTTCCTGGCTGTTTTCGTCAAACCAGTCCTTGTTTTTCCTGGAGGAGAAGCCCAGTACCTCTTCAGTGGATTGCAGTATGGTAGTCTTCAACTGATCCCAGAGGGTTTCAGGGGACGGGTCCGTGAGGCGGGTTGCAACGTCTAGCTTTGCTTTGAGGTTTGCCTGGAAGTTTCCTCTCGCTTCGTCTGACTGCAGTTTTCCAACATTGAACCTCTTTCTGGGGGCTTTATTGTTCCTGGGCTTTGGCTTGAAGTGAAGGTTGAGCTTGCAGCGAACCAGCCGGTGGTCAGTGTGGCATTCCGCGCTAGGCATGACCCTGGTGTGGAGCACATCTTGTTTGTCACTTTCTCGCACCAGGATGTAGTCCAGGAGGTGCCAGTGTTTGGATCGGGGATGCATCCAGGTGGTCTTAAGGCTGTCCCTCTGCTGAAAAAGGGTGTTTGTAATGACAAGCCGCTGTTCTGCGCAGAGCTCCAACAGGAGGCGCCCATTGTCGTTGCACTTGCCGACGCCATGCTTGCCCAGGATTCCTGGCCAGGTTTCTGAGTCTTTGCCGACACGAGCGTTGAAGTCGCCCAGGATGACAACCTTGTCGGCTGTAGGGGTACGTTGGATGAGGTTGCGCAGGTCGGTGTAGAACTTGTTCTTTTCTGCTGGTTCCGCCTGGAGGGTTGGAGCATAGACACTGATGAGGGTGATGTGACGCTTGTTTTGAAGTGGGAGTCGCATGGACATGATTCGGTCCGAGAGGCCTGTCGGAAGGTTTTCGAGTTTGGAGGCAATGAAGCTCTTGACCATGAAGCCTACACCAGATAGGCGTCGTTCATCCGAAGGCTTGCCAGACCAGTAGAGTGTGTAGCCCGCGCCGCGTTCTTGGAGGCTGCCTACATCTGCCAGGCGGACTTCACTGAGAGCGGCTATGTCGATGTCAAGTCTGAGGAGTTCATGTGCAATGAGGGCAGACCGACGTTCAGGTCGGTGGCTGTCAGTCTTGTCTAGCATGGTTCTGATGTTCCAGCATGCTAGCTTGAGTTTGTGAGCATCTTTTGAGGGGGAGGACGTGGAGGGGGAGGACGTTGAGGGGGAGGACGTGGACCTGTCCTCGGGCCTGCGCAAAGGAGCTTTTAGGTGGAGTGCAGTGCGCGCAGTACTGGCCCCACCCTTTACACCCATGGTTCGTGTGCCGTGGCCAAGCAAGCTGGGACGTGGCAGCGAGGTCCTTGGGTCGTAGGTTTTATATTGGAGTGGCCTTCTCCTATGCAGGTTTCTTACCTGGGCTGGAGGGGTCTGCCTCCCCTCCTAGGTCGGTCCATACTGCCCGGACCGGGGCCGAGGCCGCCACAGTTCACCCTGTGCCTGGACTGGGGCCACCGCCTCCCACTCCCTGCCCGGACCGGGGCCTCCGCCTTCAACAATAATACCTAATAATTGAACCTTCCTAACCAACCTCTTATGCGGAACCTTGTTAAAGGCGTTACTAAAGTCCGATAGACAACATCCACAGCCTTCCCTTCATAAACCTTCTTCGTAACCTCCTTGAAAAATTCTTTTGATTTGTTAAACTTGATCTACCATGCACAAAACCTGGTTATCCAGATAATTGTATATTCCATCCCTAAGAACACTGCCCATTAATTTACCTTCCACCGACATCAGTCTCACAGGCCTATAATGACCCAGTTTGTTTCCATTTGTTATCTGTTTACAGTTTTTTATTTCTTTACATGATAAAGCTGTGTAGTTTTTTTGCACTGCCAATAAATGGTAATTCTGCCTGGCCCGCAGGAAAAAGAATCTCAGGGTTGTACGTGATGTCATGTATGTACTCTGCCAATAAATCTGAAATCTGAGCTGGACGACAACCCCTCTCCTGCTAAAGCAATCTAATTTTCCTTTCTCATTGTAAATGTCTAGTCTACTCAAGTCTCGATAAAGTAACACCGACTGATCTCTTCTATCCACGGATGCTGCCTGATCCGCTGAGTTCATCCCACATTTTGTGTCCTATTCCAGCATCTTTCTATTTTGCCTTTTTATCAGGCTGGCTTCAGGTTTATCTTGTACAAACATGAACTTTGCAGCAATCAATTTGCTCTCATTAAGTTAACATCATGCTGAGCGATTAGTCTGAAAGCTGGTCTCACTCAAAATTAATTGGTGCCTTTTCTTATTCCCTGTTGGTCGCGCAGACACTTCGCCGGCAGGTTAACTGCGAGTTGCAAATTTTGGAAAGGTGACTAGCACTGTGCGTGCAGCGAGATCCCGCAGACAGCAATGCCAGCAGATCTAAATATCCAGCACAGGCTCAAATGGTCTCATGGCCTCCTTTTGTGCAGTAACAATATCCATTTTTGGTCGTCATTGGCTGAGAACTGATTTTTTAGTCATGAAAACTGGGAAGAACTCCCCCTGTCTTTATTTGAAGGTGCCTGTGATTCCACTGGGACTTTAACCCTCGACGTTGTGACTAAGAAGGCAAGCGTGCTGCACACGAAGTCACAGGTGCCCAGGAAATACCAGCCCACGTCTTCATCGCATCTGCTCCCAGGACGAGGACTTCCGTGGCAGATCATCTGCGATGTCCTCCTCTTTTATAAAATGTTGCTTTCCCTCTACCGCCATCAATTCAGCACTCACTTGCATACCCTCCATTTCAACCACATCTGCCCTGGCCCCCTCCGTCCTCACACTCAACAAGGGCAAGATTCCCCTTGTCCTCACCTACCACCCACCCAGCTCTGCGTCCATTATCCTCCACTATTTCTGTCACCTCCGACCTGATCCAACCACCAAACTCCTCTCTCCAACTGCTCTCTCTGTAACTCCTTTCTCCATTCCTCCCTTCCCACCAATCACCTCCTTGGTTTCTACCCCTGCAGGAGATGCTCCACGTACCCACACCTCCGCCCTCATCACTAGACCCAAACCGTCCTTCCAAGTGAAGCAACATTTCACTTGTGAATCTGCAGTAGCCACCTACCGTCATCTGGTGCTCCCGTTCTGGCTTTCCCTACATCAGAGAGACTGGGTGCAGGCTGGGAGATTGCCTCGTGGAGCACCTTCGCTCTGTCCGCATCAATGAGGGGGACCTCCCAGTGGCCAACCACATGAATTCCACATCTCACTCCCTCACTGACATGTCCGTCCAAGTCTCGCACACTGCCCAACTGAGATCACCCACAAATTAGAGGAACAGCCCCTTGTATACCATTTGGGCATTCTCCAACCAGGCTGCATTAACATCGACTTCTCCCGTTTCCATTAGGCAACACCCCCCTTATCTCTTGTTCCCTACCCCAATGCCTTTTTTCCTCCATCTCCTCTCCCCTCCTCTCTTTCCTCATGCCCCAGACTCCTTCCTTCCAGCTCTGTATTCACAGAGCTACTCCCTCCCCAGATCAGCATTCCTTTCCTGCCCTCCTAGCCATGTTCACTTCTTGGCTGCTGGCCTGCGCTCCTTCCCCCCCACCCCCCGCCCCTTCTTCACTCCTCATTCACAGCGCCAACAACCCCCTCCCCCAATCAATTCTCACCTTCCCTCCCTCCTGGCCTCCGCTCTGTATCCAATTATCACCTTTTGTCTGTTGGTCTGTACTCCTCCCCGCCCTTTCCTTTATTCAGGCACCTGCCTGCATTTTGCACATCCTCAGTGAAGCGCTCAGGCCCGAAGTGTTGGTGATATTATACCTTTTCCTCCTGTGGACGCTGTGGGACCTGCTGAGTTCCTCCAGCAATTTTGTGTATTTACACTAATTAGTTGCCCACCCCACCCCCATCCCACCAATCACCATCTGGGCCAAATCATCCACAAAAATAACTGATCCCATTTACTTGTTCACTGGGAAACACCGACAGCGCAGGTATCGCCAGACAGATATCCTGTGTTACAAGGGGCTGGTTCAGTGGGAGAAGATCTGAACCTCTTAATTAACCTACTGAGAAAATGTCTGCAATTCAGTGGGCACAACAGGGTCGGGCAAGAAATATGAAAAGGTATCAAGAGAGGGCATTAATTTGTCAAATGAGACCAGCTTTAAGGCAAATTACTCTGGCATTAAATTCAGGGCAGCTAATAAGTCATTACAACGTCTTTGCTTGTGGAGGAGAAACAAAGAAAATGCCAATTAACTAAGTCAACTTAATGTAAATTTCTCAGCTGTCAGATTACAGCAGATATGTACAATGAGAAAGGAAATTAAGGCTCCATTCATAGAGAGACTGGCTCAAAGTACGCTATCCGGGGCTGGGGTCCAGCGGCAGGAAGTGGCTTATTTGTCAGTCTGGGACTTTTCTGCATTCACCTCCGTCAAATTACCTCAGTTGGACCTGAATCAAATCAAGTTGCCTCTGCAGCCACTTCTGCTGTAATCTTATTAAATAGTGCACCAGGTTTGAGTGGCCATGGGGCCGATTCCCTGTGCTCCTGGGCATCAGGTCACACATTTTAAATTTAAATTACATTTTTTAAATTTAGGACCTTCCGGCCCACGAGCCCATGCTACCCACATACCCAAATTAACCCACAACGTTTTGGAGGGTGGGAGGAAACTGGAGTTCCTGGAGGAACCCACGCAGACATGGGGAGAGCTTACAAACTCCATAAAGACAGCAACGGATTCGAAGCCAGGTCACTGGCATGGCAATAGTGTTGCACTATGCTGACCGTGCCACCCGTGGCCTGTTGCGGATGCTCAAGTTTAAAGTTTAACGGCCTTGAAATTCTTTCTTCCTGCGGGTCAGGCAGAATTTCTACTTATCGGTCCTGCAAAAAAAAAATTGTACTCAAGAAAAGCTATGTATACAAAAGAGATAAACGTAAACAAGAAGGGTAAGCAATCTGTGCAATACAGAAAATAAATAATCAGTAATAATGTTCAAAATACGAGTCCTTAAATGAGTCCCTGATTGAGTTTCTTGTTGAGGAGTCTGATGGTGGAGGGGGAGCAGTTGATCCTGAACCTGATGGTGCGAGTCTTGTGGCACCTGCACCTCTTTCCTGATGGCAGCAGTGAGAACAGAACGTGTGCTGGGCGGTGTAGATCCTTGATGATCGCTGCTGCTCCCAACGACAGCGTTCCCTGTAGATGATCTCGACGGTGGGGAGGGTTTTGCCTGTGATGGGCTGGGCTGTGTCCACTCCCTTTTTCAGGCCTTTCCGTTCACAGGAATGGGTGCCCCATACCAGGCCCCAACACACTTTCCACTACACATCTCCACAAGTTTGCCAGTTTTCGATGTCATACCCAACCTCAGTAAACGGCCGAGAAAGTAGAGGTGCACCGACGTGCTTTCTTCAAGATGAAAATCGTGTGTTGGGTCCAGAAAAGGTCATCAGAGATGGCGAGTCCCAGGAATTTAAATTTGTTAACCCTCTCCACCTCTGATCAGGAGAAGTTAGATGATCATTTAGGGACGATCTTTAGAAAAGGTTTAAAGGGATATAAACCAAACACAAGCACATGAAACGAGCTCAGGTGGGCAGCTTGGTCAGGATGGACGAATTGGGCTGAAGGGCCTTCTGCCGTATTAATCCATGGTTAATGAATGCATTCACTCAATGACTGCAAAGGATCTGGGAAATTTGGAAACAAGTGTCAATTTGACTGGAATCACTCAAGTTTGTGGTGCTTTAAATGGTCAGTGTGTAGGTAGGTGATGGGAGAATCCAGGGGGAGTGGATAGCCACATATGATGGGGACAGGGGGGAATGGAATTAATGGGATTGCCCTGAGAGGCTGACATCAGGCTCTTTCAAACTGCCTTGTAAAATGGAGTTAACCAGGCAATTTACAAGGTTGAAGACCCAGGTACAGGGCGATTTGAAAAGGACAAACCGGGCAAGTCCGGTCAAAATCTACCCGGGTCCCAGACCCACTTAGGAGGTGGTCAGGGAACCCAGTAAAACTTACCCTGCTGTGCTCTTCCACCTATTTGAAGGGGAAATGGCTCACCCGGTTACTCTGGAACTTTCAACAGAAAGCACAGGGAACAGGGGATTCCTTGTGGCTGCATCACTCACCATGTAATCACAGGGGTGGGATTTCCCCCTTAAATTGCTGGGTTGGCGATTTAACAGGTACGTTAGGCTGCTATCTGAAAAGCATATACGCACACATGAACCAGTAATCTCACCCGGTCGCTGCAATTGGAAAGCCACTCTCGACTTGATAGGCCAAATATCCTCCTTCCAATTCAGAAGGGGAGCTATGAAAAGATATGGTCCTGTGGTCCTGAAACTCAATGAATTCCAAATCTACTCTGAGGAAGCGTACAGGAGGGAGATCGATCAGCAGGAACAATCTTGCACTCAATGTCACCAATGCGAAGGAACTGATTGTGGACTTCAAGAAGAGGCAATCCAGAGGAACACGTCCCAGTCCTCATCGAGGGGTCAGCAGTGGAGAGGGTCAAGAACTTCCAATTCCTGAGCGTCAACATCTCTGAAGATCTATCCTGGAGCCTTCATGCCAAAGCAATCGTTTAAAGGCCAATGCTCTATGTGCCCTTTCTATTTCCATTTCTTTTTTTTTTTTTTTTAATTTTTTATTTTTCACACCATAAATCACAATAGCCATGATATACACTTTTTCTTTTCCACACATTTACAGTGACTTTTTCTCCCTCCCCCCTCCCTCCTCCCAAGCCACCCCCCCATCCCTCCCCCCTCTCATCCATTTTAGTTATACAATCTAGGTTGCATTAATTCAGTTAGACGATGTTGTCATTCAACAAAAATACACCAGAAATTCTACTGAGTCCATTTTTTTCTTCTCTTCTCCTTCCATCAACTTAGGTAATGTTTGTTCCCGGTAGGTTTTCGCTATTGTATTTAATGTAAGGCTCCCATACTTGTTCGAATATTTCAATATTATTTCTTAAACTATATGTTATTTTTTCTAATGGAATACATTTATTCATTTCTATATACCATTGTTGTATTTTCAAATTATCTTCCAATTTCCAGGTTGACATAATACATTTTTTTGCTACAGCTAGGGCTATCTTAACAAATCTTTTTTGTGCATCCTCCAAGTCAATTCCAAATTCTTTATTTTTTATGTTACTTAGGAGAAAGATCTCTGGATTCTTTGGTATATTGTTTTCTGTTATTTTATTTAATATCTGATTGAGATCATCCCAAAATTTTTCTACTCTCTCACATGTCCAGATTGCATGAATTGTTGTTCCCCTTTCTTTTTTACATCGAAAACATCTATCAGATACTGTTGGGTCCCATTTATTTAACTTTTGCGGTGTAATGTATAGTCTGTGTAACCAATTATATTGTATCATACGCAGCCTCGTATTTATTGTATTTCTCATCGTTCCAGAGCATAACTTCTCCCATGTTTCCTTTTTTATCTTTATATTTAAATCTTGTCTAATTTTTTTTCTATGTTTATTATTTCCCTTTCCAACTGCTCTGTTTCCTGATTATAGTCCTTCTTCATCTTGGTTGCATAACTTATTATTTGCCCTCTAATGAATGCTTTCATTGCGTCCCATAGTATAAACTTATCTTCCACTGATTCCGTATTTACTTCAAAGTACATTTTTAATTGTTTTTCAATAAATTCTCTAAAATCCTGTCTTTTAAGTAGCATGGGGTTTAATCTCCATCTATACATTCTTGGAGGGATGTCTTCTAGCTCTATTGCCAATAACAGGGGTGAGTGGTCCGATAATAGTCTAGCTTTATATTCCGTTTTCCTAACTCTCCCTTGTATGTGGGCTGATAACAGGAATAGGTCTATCCTTGAGTATGTTTTATGTCTAGTCGAGTAGTATGAGTATTCCTTTTCTTTTGGGTTTTGTTTCCTCCATATGTCCACAAGTTTCATTTCTTGCATTGATTTAATTATAAATTTGGTTACTTTGTTCTTCCTGTTAATTTTTTTCCCCGTTTTATCCATATTTGGATCCAAATTCAGATTGAAATCCCCTCCTATTAGTATGTTCCCTTGCGTATTAGCTACCTTCAAAAAGATATCTTGCATAAACTTTTGATCTTCTTCGTTAGGTGAATATATATTAAGTAGATTCCAAAGCTCTGAATATATCTGACATTTTATCATAACATATCTCCCTGCTGGATCTATTATTTCCTCTTCTATTTTAAATGGCACATTTTTGCTAATTAATATAGCCACTCCTCTTGCTTTTGAATTATACGATGCTGCTGTTACATGTCCTACCCAATCTCTCTTTAATTTCTTGTGCTCCAATTCAGTTAAATGTGTTTCTTGGACAAATGCTATATCTATTTTTTCCTTTTTCAGTAAATTTAGTAGTTTCTTCCTTTTAATTTGGTTATGTATTCCATTAATATTTAGAGTCATATAGTTCAGCGTAGCCATTTTATATTTTGTTTATCTTCTCTTTCCGTTTTTCCATCATTACCTTTCCTCCTTTTCCATTTCTGTTTTCTTATTTTCAACTCTTTACCAGACAACATTCCTACAACATCCAACATTTTCCTTATTCTCCTATTTCTATCTTCTTTATCCCCAATCTCCCCTTCCCCTCCTGAGTTGCCCTTTATCCCTTGTCGGACAACCACATCTCCCCTCTCCATTTGGATTTGCGAATCCACTCGCAAGCGTCAACTGATTTTGCAGTGACCGCTCTTTTCCCCCCACCCAGCCCCCCCCAGAAAAGATTTCGTTTTTTATATGTCACAAAGGTCACTCTTTTAGTTCCCTCCTTATTCTCTCTATTCCATTACCTTCCCTTATTAATTCTTGTCTATACTTTCTATGTTTTCCTCTAATTACAGATACTTTCACATATGCCCGTTGTCTCTATTCACTCTTATACCTCTTTACCCGCATACATATCAATCGTGGTCATTTTTACCCTCCTTACCCGTCTTCATCCCTCAGTCTATTTTTGTCTTTACCCACATACATATCAATCGTGATAATTTTTGCTCTCATTACCCGTCTTCATCCCTCAGTCTATTTTTGTAATTGTTCTGCAAATTTTCGTGCTTCTTCTGGATCCGAGAATAGTCTGTTTTGTTGTCCTGGAATAAATATTTTCAATACCGCAGGATGCTTCAGTGTAAATTTATATCCTTTCTTCCATAAAATCGCTTTTGCTGCATTGAACTCTTTTCTCTTCTTTAGGAGTTCAAAGCTTATATCTGGATAAATGAAGATTTTTTGCCCTTTATACTCCAGTGGTTTGTTGCCCTCTCTTACTTTTTCCATTGTCTTCTCCAGCACCTTTTCTCTTGTAGTATATCTTAGGAATTTTACTACAATAGATCTTGGTTTTTGTTGTGGTTGTGGTTTAGGGGCCAATGCTCTATGTGCCCTTTCTATTTCCATTTCTTGCTGTAGTTCTGGACATCCTAGGGCCTTAGGGATCCATTCTTTTATAAACTCCCTCATATTCTTGCCTTCTACATCTTCCTTAAGGCCCACTATCTTTATGTTATTTCTTCTGTTATAATTTTCCATTATATCTATTTTTTGGGCTAGTAATTCTTGTGTCTCTTTAGTTTTTTTATTAGATTCCTCCAATTTCTTTTTTAAGTCTTCTACCTCCATTTCTGCTGCTATTGCCCGTTCTTCCATCTTGTCCATTTTTTTCCCCATTTCTGTTAAGGTCATATCCATTTTATTTATTTTCTTTTCTGTGTTGTTTATTCTTCTTCTTAAATCATTGAATTCCTGTGTTTGCCATTCTTTAAATGACTCCATGTATCCTCTAACAAGAGCAAGTACCTCCTTTACCTTGCCTATCTTTTCTTCTTCTATTTCCCTGTACTCTTCCTCTTCCTCTTCTTCTTCCTCTAGGTTGACCATCTGTTGTTTCTTTGCTGCCCTTTCCTCCTCTTCTTTCTTGTTTCTATTGTCTTCTGTGGTCTCTTCTTGCTGCAGGTGTTCTGCAGCTGTCGTTGCCGGCTGTGGAGATCGACTCCCCAGCTGGTCCCCCCTCCCGTCGGTGTGTTTTTTTGTATGCGCATCGCGCACGCGCGAGGAGTCGCGCATGCGCGGTTGCGCACTTTTACTCGGCTCTGTGAGCCATTGTTGTAGTTCTCTTTCTACCGAACTGAGGTAGTGGGGTCTTCTCTCCACAGCGGGCCTCTTCGGACAGGTAAGGCCTTCACCTTTTTCCTCCGTTGTCTTCTCTTCCTCTCTTCTTTCCGTTGATTTTGATTTTTCTCCTTTTGTCTCCATCTTCTTTCCACCTTTATATTCACTTTTCTTTAACTTGTATTTCTGTGCCTTTGTATTTTCTCTTGTTTTTCCCGACTTTTCTGGAGAGGGCTGGAGTTCACCGTCCGGCCACTACTCCATCACGTGACTCCTCCCCTCTATTTCCATTTCTTGTTGTAGTTCTGGACATCCTAGGATCCTAAGGATCCAATCTTTTATAAACTCTCTCATATTCTTGCCTTCTTCATCTTCCTTAAGGCCCACTATCTTTATGTTATTTCTTCTGTTATAATTTTCCATTATATCTATTTTCTGAGCTAACAGTTCTTGTGTCTCTTTAACTTTTTTATTAGATTCCTCTAATTTCTTTTTTAAGTCCTCTACCTCCATTTCTACTGCTGCTTCTCGTTCTTGCACCTTGTCCATTCTTTTTCCCATTTCTGATAAGGTCATATCTATTTTATTCATTTTCTCTTCTGTGTTGTTTATTCTTTTTCTTAAATCATTAAATTCCTGCGTTTGCCATTCTTTAAATGACTCCATGTATCCTTTAATAAGAGAAAGTAAAACATTTATCTTGCCTTTCCCTTCTTCTTCTATTTCACTGTACTCTTCCTCTTCTTCTTCCTCTGGGTTGGCCATCTGTTGTTTCTTTGTTGCCCTTTTCTTCTCTTCTTTCTTGTTTTCGTTGTCTTCTATGTTCTCCTCTTGCTGCAGGTGTTCTGCAGCTGCCATTGCCGGCTGTGGAGATCGACTCCCCAGCTGGTCACCCCTCCCATCAGTGTGTTTTTTTTTCATGCGCATCCGCGCATGCGCGACTCCTCGCGGTTGCGCACTTTTACTCGGCTCAGCGAGCCATTTTTGTAGTCCACTTTCTACCGACCTGAGGGAGCGGGTTTCTCTCTCCATCGCGGGCCTCTTCGAACAGGTAAGGCCTTTTCCTTCATCTTCCGTTGTCTTCTCTTCCTCTCTTCCTACCGTTGGTTTCGACTTTTCTTTTTTCGTCGCCATCTTCTTTCCACCTTTATATTCACTTTACTTTGATTTTTATTTTTGTGCCTTTGTGTTTTGCTTTGTTTTTTCTGACTTTTCTGGAGAGGGCTGGAGTTCACCATCCGGCCACTACTCCATCACGTGACTCCTCCCATGCCAAAGCAATCGTGAAGACTCACCAGCAAGCGATACTTTGTGAGGAGTTTGAGGAGATTTAGTATGATACCAAATAACTTCGCAAATTTTTTTACAGGTGTGCCGTGGAGAGCATTCCGACTGGTGGCATCACTGTCTGATACGGAGGTGCCAATGGACAGGACAGGAAAAGGCGACAGAGGGAACTTGGCCGGCGCCATCATGGGCATCAGTCTTCACTCCAGTAAGGACATCGACAAGTGGCAGGTGTCTCAAGAAAGCAGCCTCTATCCTCAAGGACCCGCACCCCCCAGGATATGCCCTCTTCTCACTGCAACCATCAGGAAGGAGGTACAGGAGCCTGAAGACGAGCACCCAACGGTAGAAAAACAGCTTCTTCCCCTCCGCCATCAGATTTCTGAATGGACAATGAACCACAGACGCTACCTCAATTTTTTCTCTTCTTTTAAATACATCCAATTACACTATTTTTTTTAAATAGTGTATTCAGGGAAATGTAATTAATAATTTTTTTGCACTTGTAAGGCACAATAACACTGCCACATTACAATATTCTTTTTTTTTATTTAATTTTTTATTTTTCACACCATAAATCACATTAGCCATGATATACACTTTTTCTTTTTCACACATATACAGTGACTTTTTCTCCCCCCACCCTCCCTCCTCCCAAGCCACCCCCCACCCCCCCCAACACCCCCCTCTCATCCATTTTAGGTATACAATCTAGGTTGCATTAAACCAGTCAGACAATGTTGTCATTCAACAAAAATACACCAGAAATTCTACTGAGTCCATTCTTTTCTTTCCTTCTCCTTCCATCAACTTAGGTAATGTTTGTCCCCGGTAGGTTTTCGCTATTGTATTTAATGTAAGGCTCCCATATTTGTTCGAATATTTCAATATTATTTCTTAAACTATATGTTATTTTTTCTAATGGAATACATTTATTCATTTCTATATACCATTGTTGTATTTTCAAATTATCTTCCAATTTCCAGGTTGACATAATACATTTTTTTGCTACGGCTAGGGCTATCTTAACAAATCTTTTTTGTGCATCCTCCAAATCAATTCCAAATTCTTTGTTTGTTATGTTACTTAGGAGAAAGATCTCTGGATTCTTTGGTATATTGTTTTCTGTTATTTTATTTAATATTTGACTGAGATCATCCCAAAATTTTTCTACTCTCTCACATGTCCAGATTGCATGAATTGTTGTTCCCATTTCTTTTTTACATCGAAAACATCTATCAGATACTGTTGGGTCCCATTTATTTAACTTTTGAGGTGTAATGTATAGTCTGTGTAACCAATTATATTGTATCATACGTAGCCTCGTATTTATTGTATTTCTCATCGTTCCAGAACATAATTTCTCCCATGTTTCCTTTTTTATCTTTATATTTAAATCTTGTTCCCATTTTTGTTTAGTTTTACCATTTGTTTCCTCATTCTCCTTTTCTTGCAGTTTAATATACATATTTGTTATAAATCTTTTGATTAACATTGTATCTGTAATCACATATTCAAGGTTACTTCCCTCTGGTAAACTCAAATTGCTTCCTAATTTATCTTTCAAGTAGGATCTCAGTTGGTAATATGCCAGCGCTGTATCTCCAGTTATATTGTACTTATCTCTCATTTGTTCAAAGGATAAGAATCTACTTCCTGAAAAACAATTTTCTATTCTTTTAATCCTTTTTTTTCCCATTCTCTAAAGGAAAAGTTATCTATTGTAAAAGGGAGTAGCTTATTTTGCGTCAATATTAGTTTTGGTAATTGATAATTTGTTTTATTTCTTTCTACATGAATCTTCTTCCAAATATTGAGGAGATGATGTAATACTGGAGAAGTTCTATGTTGTACCAATTTTTCATCCCATTTATATAATATGTGTTCAGGTATCTTTTCCCCTATTTTATCTAATTCTAATCTCGTCCAGTCTGGTTTTTCCCTTGTTTGATAAAAGTCTGATAGGTATCTTAATTGTGCGGCTCTATAATAATTTTTAAAGTTTGGCAATTGTAAGCCTCCTTGTTTATACCATTCTGTTAATTTATCTAGTGCTATCCTCGGTTTCACCCCTCTCCATAAAAATTTCCTTATTATTTTCTTTAACTCTTTGAAGAATTTTTCTGTCAGTTGTATTGGCAGTGCCTGAAATAAGTATAATATCCTTGGAAAAATGTTCATTTTAATACAGTTTATCCATCCTATCAGTGTTAGTGGTAGATCTTTCCAATGCTCTAAATCGTCCTGTAATTTTTTCATTAGTGGATTATAATTGAGTTTATATAATTGGCCTTGATTTTTGTTTATTTGTACACCTAGGTATCTTATTGCCTGCATTTGCCATCTGAATGGAGATTCCTTCTTAAATTTTGAGAAATCCGCATTATTCATAGGCATTGCTTCACTTTTATTTACGTTTATCTTGTAACCCGACACTTCTCCATATTCCTTCAATTTCTTATATAATTCTTTTATTGATAGTTCTGGTTCTGTTAAGTATACTATAACATCATCCGCAAATAGAATGATTTTATATTCCCTGTCTTTTATTTTTATTCCTTTTATATTATTATCTATTCTTATCAATTCTGCTAGTGGTTCTATAGCTAGCGCAAACAATAAAGGTGATAGTGGGCATCCCTGCCGCGTTGACCTGCTTAAGTTAAATTGCTTTGATACATGTCCATTTACTGTCACTTTCGCTAACGGTCCCTTATATAATGCTTTAATCCAATTAATATACTTCTCCGGTAAACGGAATTTTTGCAATACTTTGAACAAATAATTCCATTCTACTCTGTCGAAGGCCTTCTCTGCGTCTAAAGCAACTGCTACTGCAGGTGCTTTATTTCCTCCTACTGCATGAATTAAGTTAATAAATTTACAAATATTGTCTGTTGTGCGTCTTTTTTTGATAAATCCAGTTTGGTCTAAATTTACCATTTTCGGTACCTGTTCTGCTAATCTGTTTGCTAATAGTTTAGCTATTATCTTATAATCTGTGTTTAGCAAAGATATTGGTCTATATGACGCTGGTGAGAGTGGATCTTTCCCTTGTTTTAGTATTACTGTAATTATTGCTGTTTTACATGAATCTGGTAAGCTTTGTGTCTCATCAATCTGGTTGATTACATCCAGGAGGGGTGGAATTAATAAGTCTTTAAATGTTTTGTAGAATTCTATTGGAAATCCATCCTCTCCTGGTGTCTTATTATTTGGTAATTTTTTTTATTATCTCTTGTATTTCTACTGTTCCAAATGGTTCTGTTAATTTATTTTGTTCCTCTATTTGTAGTTTTGGTAGTTCAATTTTAGTCAAAAATTCATCTATTTTCCCTTCTTTCCCTTCGTTTTCAGTTCGGTATAATTGTTCATAGAATTCTCTAAAGTTTTCCTTAATTTCTTTTGGATTATATGTAATTTGTTTGTCTTTTTTCCTTGATGCCAAATCCATTTTCTTAGCTTGTTCTGTCTTAAGCTGCCATCCTAGGATTTTGTGCGTTTTTTCCCCTAGTTCATAATATTTCTGTTTTGTCTTCATTATATTCTTCTCTACCTTATATGTTTGTAATGTTTCATATTTTATTTTTTTATCCGCCAATTCTCTTCTTTTAGTTGTATCTTCCTTCATTGCTAATTTTTTTTCTATGTTTACTATTTCCCTTTCCAACTGCTCTGTTTCCTGATTATAGTCCTTCTTCATCTTGGTTATATAACTTATTATTTGCCCTCTAATGAATGCTTTCATTGCATCCCATAGTATAAACTTATCTTCCACTGATTCCGTATTTACTTCAAAATACATTTTTAATTGTTTTTCAATAAATTCTCTAAAATCCTGTCTTTTAAGTAGCATGGGGTTTAATCTCCATCTATACATTCTTGGAGGGATGTCCTCTAGCTTTACTGTCAATATTAAGGGTGAATGGTCCGATAGTATTCTCGCTTTATATTCTGTTTTTCTTACTCTATCCTGCATACTAGCTGATAACAAAAATAGGTCTATTCTTGAGTATGTTTTATGTCTAGCCGAGTAGTATGAGTATTCCTTTTCTTTTGGGTTTTGTTTCCTCCATATATCCAAAAGTTTCATTTCTTGCATTGATTTAATTATAAATGTGGTTACTTTGTTCTTTCTGTTAATTTTTTCCCCCATTTTATCCATATTTGGATCCAAATTCAGGTTGAAATCCCCTCCTATTAGTATGTTCCCTTGCGTATTAGCTACCTTCAAAAAGATATCTTGCATAAACTTTTGATCTTCTTCGTTAGGTGAATATACATTAAGTAGATTCCAAAACTCCGAATATATCTGACATTTTATCATAACATATCTCCCTGCTGGATCTATTATTTCCTCTTCTATTTTAAATGGCACATTTTTACTAATTAATATAGCCACTCCTCTTGCTTTTGAATTATACGATGCTGCTGTTACATGTCCTACCCAATCTCTCTTTAATTTCTTGTGCTCCAATTCAGTTAAGTGTGTTTCTTGGACAAATGCTATATCAATTTTTTCCTTTTTCAGTAAATTTAGTAGTTTCTTCCTTTTAATTTGGTTATGTATTCCATTAATATCTAAAGTCATATAGTTCAGCGTAGCCATTTTATACTTTGTTTATCTTCCCTTTCCGTTTTTCCATCATTACCTTTCCTCCTTTTCCATTTCTGTTTTCTTATTTTCAACTCTTTATAAGACAACATTCCTACAACATCCAACATATTCCTTATTCTCCTATTTATATCTTCTTTATCCCCAATCTCCCCTTCCCCTCCTGAGTTGTCCTTTATCCCTTGTCGGACAACCACATCTCCCCTCTCCATTTGGGTTTGCGAATCCACTCGCACGCGTCAACTGATTTTGCAGTGACCGCTATTTCCCCCCACCCAGCCCCCCCCCAGAAAAGATTTAACTTTTCATATGTAACAAAGGTCACTCTTTTAATTCCCTCCTTATTCTCTCTATTCCATTACCTTCCCTTATTAATTCTTGTCTATACTATCTATATTTTCCTCTAAGTACAGATACATTCACGAATGCACATTGTATCTATTCACTCTTATACCTCTTTACCCACATACATATCAATCGTGATCATTTTTACTCTCATTACCCGTCTTCATCCCTCATTCTATTTTTGTAATTGTTCTGCAAATTTTCGTGCTTCTTCTGGGTCCAAGAATAGTCTGTTTTGTTGTCCTGGAATAAATATTTTCAATACCGCTGGATGCTTTAGTATAAATTTATACCCTTCCTTCCATAAAATCGCCTTTGCTGTATTGAACTCCTTTCTCTTCTTTAGGAGTTCAAAACTTATATCTGGATAAATGAAGATTTTTTGCCCTTTATACTCCAGTGGTTTGTTGCCCTCTCTTACTTTTTCCATTGTCTTCTCCAGTACCTTTTCTCTTGTAGTATATCTTAGGAATTTTACTACAATAGATCTTGGTTTTTGTTGTGGTTGTGGTTTAGAGGCCAATGCTCTATGTGCCCTTTCTATTTCCATTTCTTGCTGTCGTTCTGGACATCCTAGGATCCTTGGGATCCACTCTTTTATAAACTCCCTCATATTCTTGCCTTCTTCATCTTCCTTAAGGCCCACTATCTTTATGCTATTTCTTCTGTTATAATTTTCCATTATATCTATTTTCTGAGCTAACAGTTCTTGTGTCTCTTTAACTTTTTTATTAGATTCCTCCAATTTCTTTTTTAAGTCTTCTACCTCCATTTCTGCTGCTACTGCCCGCTCTTCCATCTTGTCCATTTTCTTTCCCATTTCTGTTAAGGTCATCTCCATTTTATTTATTTTCTCTTCTGTGTTGTTTATTCTTTTTCTTAAATCATTAAATTCCTGTGTTTGCCATTCTTTAAATGACTCCATGTATTCTTTAATAAGAGAAAGTATATCCTTTATCTTGCCTTTCCCTTCTTCTTCTATTTCACTGTACTCTTCCTCTTCTTCTTCCTCTGGGTTGGCCATCTGTTGTTTCTTTGTTGCCCTTTTCTTCTCTTCTTTCTTGTTTTCGTTGTCTTCTGTGTTCTCTTCTTGCTGCAGGTGTTCTGCAGCTGTCGTTGCCGGCTGTGGAGATCGACTCCCCAGCTGGTCCCCCCTCCCGTCGATGTGTTTTTTTTTCATGCGCATCGCGCACTTTTACTCGGCTCAGCGAGCCATTTTTGTAGTCCACTATCTACCGACCTGAGGGAGCAGGTTTCTCTCTCCACCCCGGGCCTCTTCGAACAGGTAAGGCCTTCTCCTTCTTCCTCCGTTGTCTTCTCTTCCTCTCTTCTTACCGTTGCTTTCGATTTTTCTTTTTTTGTCGCCATCTTCTTTCCACCTTTATACTCACTTTTCTTTAACTTTTATTTCTGTGCCTTTGTGTTTTCCTTTGTTTTTCCCGACTTTTCTGGAGAGGGCTGGAGTTCACCGTCCGGCCACTACTCCATCACGTGACTCCTCCCGCCACATTACAATATTCTTTATGCCACGTTTATGACAATAAATCCTGATTCTGAATAATTATTGGTGCGAAACTCTCTCTCCACGTCTGGGGCAGATACCATAGATAACAAGCAGCAAGTAACAGGCTGCCAAAACCATGATTCACATGGACACTGCAGAACTTCAAAGGTGTGCAACCAGATGGACAACGAGGAATAATCGTGTGATAGTGCGATGGTTTAGCAAAGCTCCCTCATCTCAGAGACTACCTGCAAATCCAAGTGATCCAGAGAGTCTGGATTAAAACCCTCATGGTAGCAAATTAAACAGTACTGTTTTCAAACTGTTTCAGCCCACTTGCCAGAAACCAAGTTCAAGCCGATATTATCCAATAACTGCATCAAATGGTGGCACAGAGAGCGCAGTGATATTCCAGCAGCAGCGACTGGGGTTCGAATCTGGCGCTGTCTGCAAGGAGCTTATACTTTCTCCCCGTGTCTGCGTAGGTTTCCTCCGAGTGTTCCGGTTTCAGAATCATAATTTGTTGTCATGAACGAGTCACAAAATTTGTTGTTTTGTCGCAGTATCTCACAGTGCAAACATTTGTATAAACCACCTAACAAAAATAAATTACAAATAGTGCATGAAAAGTCAAAGTGAGGTGATGTCTGTAGTTCAATGATCAGTCAGGAATCTGATGGCAGTGGGGTAGAAGCTGTCGTGGTGCCACTGAGTGCTTGTCTTCAGGCTCCTGTACCTCCTTCCTGATGGGAGCAGAGTGAACAGGGCATGGCCTGGGTGGTGGGGGCGACCTTGAGGATAGAGGCTGCTTTCAAAAACGTACAGGGCCTGTAGATTAATGGGGTGTAGTTGGGCAGCACGGGTCCATGGGGCAGAATGGCCTGTTACCGTGCTGTATGTCTGAATTACAATCATTTCCCACTGAAAAGCCAGACAATATTTGGATACCAAAAGGCTAGCACAAGCATGAATTCATAGCAACTGTTATATATTTTCAAAAATCTGTTGACACTTAACCCATTGCAATATAAGTTTATAAACTGTTTGCAGTCTAGTAAACTTGAGGAAACAAAGTTTGCATGGAGCAAGCTCCCATGAGATAAGGGGGTTTAATGCTGTTACAGATGAAGATTGGCCAGATGAGTTACAGCGCAGAATGACATGGGCTACCCACTCTCAGACAGAGGGCGTCACGGTTAAGTGCAACACTATTACAGGACCAGGGAATCTGTACGCTCTCCCAGTGTCTGCAAGGGTTTCCTCCGGGCGCTCCAGTTTCCTCCCACCCTTCAAAATGAACAACAACATCCGGGGGCTGTAAGTTAATTGGGTGGCATGGGCTCATGGGCAGGAAGGGCCTTATAACTGTGCTGCATGTTGGAAAAAACCCTGACTGTGCAATCCAGCCCCAGCATTCCTCTAGCAATGGGATTTGAACCCATAACCTTCTATCTCAGAAACAGCTCGCAGTCTGCCCTCAGACTGCTTTTTGCTCTGAGTGAGGGATGCAAACACCACCAAAGAGAATGAAGATCAGGGAGTCAGAATTCAAAAGTACTTGAACTCCTTTCAGAGTTCACATTAGCCGCTTTCACGTGGCCAAAATACCCGACTGAAAAGCTGCATATTCTACCCCAATGCGGCTGTCGGGTGGCCACCTGAAAGTGGAGAACCCGGCTAGGAGGAGCACTTACCGAACCCTCCTCCTGTAGGTATATTCTTCGGCTCGGAGAATCCCCCGTTGCACCTGAAAGCAGCAGTGGGACTATGGCCACAGTCCACAGGAGCCGGCATTCTCCTTCAGCCAGCACACTCAGGTGACAGAAAGCCGTCTTCTCCACGGCCACCTGAACGTCCCAGCTGCACTCCCCCAGCCACATCTGCCGGCGCATTATCTGCGTTTGAGCACTTGAAAGCAGCTATTAAGTCAGAGGTACATTATGCATTCATATACAACCCTAAGATTCTTCCACCTGCAAGCGAGGCAGAATTTCTACTCTGTAGTGCAAACTGTACTCAAGAAAAATATACGTCGCCAAAGGAGAGAAATGTAAACCAGGAAAAGAAATGTAAACAAACAGACTCTGCAAATACAGAAAAAAAATTGAGTAATAAATAATGTGAAAAGAGTCCTGAAATGAGCCTCTCCCCTCAAATGAATTGCTTCTTGCAAGGGCATAGAGCACAGAAACAGGCCCTTTGGCCCACACAGACATCAAGCACCAATTTCTAGTCACCCCATTTTATTTATTCTCCCAAATTCCCCTTACTCACACAGTGGGCACAATTTACACACCAGTGATTTAACTGGCCAAACCGCACCTCTTTGGGAAGTGGGAGGAAACCACGGCACCACACACCCCCTCCTAGTTGGGGGGGGGGGGGAACCCACAGGGTCATCAGGAGGACGTGCAAACTCCACACAGATAGCACCTGAGGTCAGGACTGAGCCCGGGTCTCTGGAGCTGTGAGATGGCAGCTTTACGTGATGGACCAACATGCTGTGCTTGCAAGGCAAGAGCCTCACATTCGCTCCTTGACGAAGGGCTCAGGCCCAAAACGTCGCTTATGTACCTTCACCTCCCATGGATGCTGCGAGACCGGCTGAGTTCCTCTGGCACTTCTGTGTCTTTACATTTTCATCCACAGCAGGTGGTATTATGTGAGGCAAAAGAATTCATTCCTCATACTAGAGTTAAACAAGGAAGACTGCAGATGCTGGGGTCAAGTCTATGCAAACATACTAGAGAAACTCAGCAGGGCACGCAGCTTCCACACAGGAAGGCAAGGGTAACCAAAGTTATGGGCCCTTCATGAGGAATCCTCACACTAATTTTGTTAAACCAAAAATAAAAGTTATTCACAAGTCAATTAAGTCATTTGAAGCCACCCTTAGTCATTTAAAGCCATTTAAAGTCTCCTCACATCCTTAATGTCATATCTATACATTTCCCACACTGTACATTTCTATGCAGTAGCCTTGCCACCGCTGTGACACCTGGTTATTACTCCCTTCTCTGTTGTTTGAGGGGCTTCCTCTCGGACTCAGCCCCCCAGTGCCTGGTAGCAGAAGGATCCTAGACCAGCCATTCTGAACAGGGGCCCTGCGCTCTCCCCTCCCCAATCCCGGGGTCCGCAGCACATTTAAGGAAGCGCCTTGCTTTCTCTTCACCTCGTGGATCATAAATATTTATGTAGTTGGTAGGAGGGAAGTACGGAAGAAACCAAAATGTGACGTTTCACAGCAGAGTCCAAGGGAATGGGGCATAGCCGAGAACAGTACCCTCGCATTGGCTGTGCCAAGCCCTAGTGCGTGCCTCACTCAGCATGCACTCTTGCAGCCTGAAATGTGCCTGTCAGCAGCGTCCCCTCACCAACAACTCAGTGTACTGAAATATGTTGGGGCTGTTGTTTTTTTTTAAAAAAACAGAACGCATGATTTTTCCCATTCTGAAGTGTCTCCCTACCTTCCCAGAGTGGCCATTCACACAGGAATGACCAAAACTCCAAATATCTGTATCACATCGCGAGTTTAGACAGAATGCCTGAAGTGTGGTATTTAAGGAGCTGGATGCCCTATTCATTAGCCCGTGATAGGGGTCGAGGTGGTATGGGAATGAGTCCTTATCCCGTTCCGATCTTTTTACATAGACTGCATTCCAGGAAATTGGGATTAATTCCTGGAACACCGCGGCTATGTAAAAAAAACATAAAAGTCCAACAGGTATTGGGCAGACCAAAGGATTCAGTAAAGAATTAGGCACCCATTTCACCAACAGATGTCTGCACCTGAGCCTTGAATAGAGAATGCAGAGGTAGCTCGAGTACATTTTTATGTAATTAGTTCCTTTGAACCTGTGAAATTGCAATGTAATACTTTATATTTGCACAAAAGATCCCAAAAAAAGCAAGTTTCATGAGTGGTTAATGAGTGTGAATCCATCTGACCACATCACTTCTATCGGTGTTAGTGAGTGGTAGTTAACATTGCTAGTTTCCACTGCAAAGTATGTGCAAAACATTTCCTTTCACAAACACAAAAAACAACAGGGCTTTGTGGACAGACGGTCAAACTGGTTAGTTACCATTATGCACCAGCCATGGAAAGCAAGAAGCAGGGCTGGGATGTCCCGCGCCGGCCGCCCCTGCCCTGCCTGACGTCCCGCGCCGCGGGCAGGGGCAGTGGGGAGGGGGGCTGTCAGGCGCTCGCCTGCTAATTGTCATCCCCTTAGCAGCCGCTCTCAGGCAGCTGTATTCAGGTGCCTAGATGGACATCCGTGCTCTGGCAATTATCCCTCTCGGAGGAGGGTTGGAAAGTGCGCCTCGGAGGCGCCTCCTGCTCTTTCAGTAGAATATGCGGCTTTACATCGGGGTATTTTGGCCATCTGAAAGTGCCGATTGTGAGTTTCCCAACAAGTGAAAGAGGGCCATGTGGACAATTTGCCAGAGACGTCAGAGGCAAGTTCCCATCCGTGCACCGCCCCCAAAAGAGTGGTGGGTGCCTGGAATGCATTGCCGGGTGGTGGAGGAGGCTGCAACAATAGGGACATTTAAAAGACTCTCAACAGGCACATGGTGTAAGAAGGTTATGTGTGTGAGGGAAGAAGTGTTAGATTGAGTAGGTTTACATTGGTCAGCACAATATATTGGGCTGAAGGGTCTGTACTATGCTGTAATAAATTTAAATATATAGCATGGTAACAGGCCATTTGGCCCACGAGTCCGTGCCGTCCGATTACACGCAATTAACCTACGACCCCCGGTACATTTCGAAAGGAGGGAGGAAACTGGAGCCACCAGGAATAAACAACGCAGACATGGAGAGAATGTAGAGACTCCTTACAGACAGAGCAGGATTTGAACCCCGGTCCCGATCACTGATGAAGTAACTGCATTGCGCTAATCAGTAGGCTAATCGTGTCGCCCGAATGTGATGTTTTATGTTCTATGAATACGGAGTGAGTGGTCGTGGTCAGAGTTACGCCTGATTGCAGCCAATTCCAATTGATTAATGGGACATCAACATGCAGCATCGACTCTCCATCTTCCTTCCACAGCTCGCTTCCTTCAAACAACAGTAAACTGGTTTTAACTACTTTTCTCTAAACCTTTTTTTTGTGCTTTAGTGTGGTGTTTAATGCAATGCTAATCCAGCACCAGCGACCCGGGTTCGAATCTGCCATTGTCTGTAAGGAGTTTGTATGTTCTCTCCGTGACTGCATGGGTTTCCTCCCAATTTAATGTTAACTGATCACATGGGCAGCATGAGCTCATAGGTCAGAAGGGCCTATAACCGTGCTGTGTCTCTGAATTAAACGTTCAAAAACAAATATCTACTAAACCATGTTAGAGTGAAAAAAACTGAGCAAGAGGCTGCCTCATTAAACGTAGTTAGGACACAGGTAGATAGATAGAACGGTAGGCTTTTTTAGGTGCATTCTACGCTAAGAATGCGCCTGAAGAAGCAGAAGCGGCCCTTTAAATTGCCATTCCGGTGGCAGCGCAACACTGACCACCTGAAGTACAGAGCTGCACAGGATGCGGCTCTGAGCACACTCGGCTCCTGCCCAGCGTCAGCTGTGATCAGCAGCCTGACCCTTTAACATCCGCTTTCAGCTAGCTGCATTCAGGTGGCTAGGGGAGCCACTGAGCTGAGCTGATTATCCCTTTCGGAGGAGGGTTACATAGCTCACCTCAAAAGCGCCTCCTGCACATTCAGGTGGCCTCAAAACAGCCATGCAGGGCAATTGGCCACCTGAAAGTGCCTAGTATGAAAATTAAGGTGGAGCTGAATCCATGGCCAGATCAGCCATGAGCTTGTTGAATGGCAGAGCAAGCTCGAAAGGCTGGTTGGCCGATTCCTGTTTTTTTTTTGTTTTTTTTTCACACCATAAATCACAATAGCCATGATATACACTTTTTCTTTTCCACACATTTACAGTTCCGATTCCTGTTCCTGAGGAGCTTGTGTTCAGTAATAGAGGGTTAGCACAGGGAAACAGGCCCTTTGGCCCACCAAGAACTTGTTAGCCACCAATACCCATCCTCACACTGACCCTACATTACCCAATTTATTCTTGCCACATTCCAGAAGGCCACAAGTCAAGACATAGTAGAAGTAGGTAATTCAATACATCGAGTCTCCCCAGCTTTTCCAATCATGAGCTAATCCTTTTCCCCATTCAACCCCACTGCCCCATAACCTTTGATGCCCTGGCTAATCAAGAACTTATCAATCTCTGCCTTAAATATCCCCAATGGCCTAGCCTCTACAACTGCCTGTGGCAACACATTCCACAGATTCACTACCCTCTGGCTGAAGGGGTTCCTCCACATCATTCCCACCAACTTCTCCCAGCTTCTACCAATTTACACGCTATAAGCTGTACGGCGATGTCAAACATTCAGTCACGGAGATGAGCACAACAGCCTTATGACAAAGACCAGCTCAGCAACAACTTAAGAATGAATTAAAAATGACAATTCTTCTTGCACATGAGAGCAAGATTTAAAGTGAATCTGTTGAACACCGGAGGGGTCGCAGGGATTAAACACAATCAGCTGGAGGAACTCTGTGGATCCCATCTTGGGTTCTTCATGTTGACGCATTCATGAAGAAGGCTCACCAGTGGCTACATTTTATGAGGAGTTTCAGGAGATTTGGTATATCGCGGTACCCTACAGGCGTACCATGAGGAGCATTCGGACTGGTTGCATCACTGTCTGGAATGGAAAGGCCAATCCACAGGACACGAGGATGATACAGGGGGTTGTAAACTCGGCCAGCGCCACCATACGCATTGGTCTTCCCTCCATAAATGACATACACAAGAGGCAGTGCCTCAAGAAAGCAGCCTCTATCCTCAAGTACCCTCACTGCCCAGGTCATACCCTCTTCACTCTGTTGCCAGACGAGCATCCAACGGTACAAAAAGTTTCTTCCCTTCCGCTATCAGATTTCTGAATGGACAATGAACAACAGACTTGACCTCACTTTTTCTCTTACTTGCACTACTTGGGTTTTTTAATTTTGCCTTTACCTAATTGTAATTTATAGTCGTTTTGCACCTTGTTCTACAGAATTACTGCAGCCACAAAGCAACACGTTCATGACAATAAACTTGATTCGGAGTCGACCAGCGTCAGAAGGAAATGGTTGACGCTGTGGCTCAGAACCCTCATCAAGTCGGAGTTCGGTGGCTCCTTGTGGGTATCCTGTTGAATCAGGAAAAGCTCATTCCCGATAAACTACAAAGCCTGCAAACTGTGGCGTTGCCTTTCAATGGCATTTACCGGCAAATGAACCCCCGAGAGTCTTCCACGAGAGGTGAGTGGCGTGATCAGGGCCAACCAGCAACGGCTAAGGCCGCTTCTTTACTGCAATTGTGTAGGGGCAGCTGTCTGGGCAGAGGAAGACCCATGCCAAGCCATCGACACAGTCACAAATAGATCAGAAGCTGGAACTTCATGTAAACAACAGTTTCCTAATAAAAGTACCAGTCTCATTAGAGACTTCCAGAATGCAAATCAGCTATTGAAGCAGCCTACCATTTGTAGCAACGGTTAACACTGAGGCTTTGTCACTTCCAGTTCACTATTCAGTTACCAACACCCTGCAAAGAGACTATGAGGATACCATTGCATTCACTTTATCAGACCAAGTGTAACCCCTGTTGTAAACAAAGGGCTCGCGTTTCAAAGGTTCAGGGGAGTAGATTTGGAATGAAGACGAAGAGGAATTGCTTCTCCCAGAGAGTGGTGGTGAATCTGTGGAATTCCTCATTAAATATATTTAAGGCACAGTTGGATAGATTTTTGCACAGGAGAGGAATTAATCGTAATGGGCGGCAAGTGAAGCTGTCCACAGCCAGAGCCATCATAATCCTATTGTGAGCTGGAGCAGGTTCGACGGGCCAGATGGTCGACTCCAGCTCTTATTTAAAGCCTCGGGGCAACCCAAACTGCTTGTCGACCGCTGGAATAACTGTCATTTTTAACTGTGATCATGGCTGCAATGTCTGAAATGCAACAACCTGTTGGCAACACACAATAACCCATAACAGGCAGATCAACAGTTTTGGTGGTTTTGCAATTCCTTCCCTCATTCATCGATCCAACATCCAACTCCTCTTCCCCATGAAGCACCAGCCTTGCGCCCCCACCCCCCCGCCCCCACCTCCTCCCTTCCCCGCACATCTCTTCCATGTAAAGCTCAAGCATTTACTCTGAAATTCACCGCTTCTTGTGGACTCTTGCAACGGAGAGACCAAGCACTTGCCGGGGTGACCCCTTTGCCATGCACTCCTTCGAGTCCAGGAGCATGGCTGTGAGCTTTGTCAGCTTTCACCGACCTTGTCCTTTTGCTGCTACAGTGCTTCAAGAAAGTAGAAGACCCCTTCACTTTTTAACCTTTGGAACACATTGAGATAGCTCAATAATTTGAGGTACTGTCCAATGATTCTGTTGTTCTCTGACCAAGCCTGGAATCCCAAAAGAAAGATCTCTTTTCTTTCTTTAAGAAATAACTAATTGCAGCTTATTTCCTGGTATTAACCCAACGTTTCTCTCCAACAATGCTGACTGACCAAGTACAGTAAACCCCTGCTATCTGGCACCTATGGGAATTGCTAGTATTACGAGCTCCCGTTTTAATAAAATGGGATTATCACTGCAAGGGATAGTATAGACAGGAGGACCTGAATGGTCACAGTTAACATTTAACATTTCACACAAGCACAAGTCTCAGCCCAGTGACAATTTGTTACATTGGAAGAAATGAGGGAAGGTTTGTCACAGTCTGTTCCAGATTCGATACATTTGCAAAGACATTGTGATTTTGCAAGGGAGAGCCATTCGGATGCTGAAGAGAAAGCAGCTCTTTGAAGCAACTCTTGTGGCCGGCCATTTTTGTGGAATTCAGAGCAAAGCAAGCTCTGTAAATGACTGGGCCTTTTCAGTGAACTGACCTGTGCCAGCAGGGTCTTCTGTGCTTCATTTTGAGTGTGACTAACAGTGAAGGTGACTTGGAGAAACAGGTGCCAGGGTCTTGGAAGCTTCATGAAGGCCGCCCAGTCTCGCCTACAAATGGACCAGGAGTGTAACGACTACAGCTCGTGTGGATGGACATTTCTTCAAAGGCAACGCAAGGAGAATTCGTGAGTCTAGCAGCCATAACTCCAGTCTTCCCATCGGTTCATCACCAATTCTGAGCATCAAATGCCAAAGGTCTACACTTCAACACTGAATTTAAAAGACTGAACTTTGAAGTAACTTTCTAGATTTTGGTCTGGGTTGATCCCAGAACACGCCTGCGATGTAAAAAGCTTGGGATGGGAATGAGGGTGCCACTCCCATTCTGGCATTTTACCTCCTAGACCTCGTCAGTCAATCTCCCAGAATGCCTGCAAGTCTATGCCTCTTTACTCACCGCACTTCCCGTAGGCTCATCTAAACTTGCGTAAAGAAACAGAGATTTGGTGTTTGTGTGTGAACGACCAATGGCCAGTGCCTGACATTCTTCAGACTGGTAAAATCACGCAAAGTCGATCTAAAAAAAAATCATAAACCAGCCCTTGTTCCCCAGCAGATCTGTCCTCTACATTGAGCCACACACATGGAGGGGGATGAAGAGGAAACAGGAGCTAAGGCTATTGTCCGGACATGCTGCCCTGGGGCAGAGAACAGCAGCTCCCCTGTCCCATTCCTCTTCTGTACCAGCTTTGCTGTTATGGGGGAAAAACTCCAGGCTCCTGACTCCATCAGTTAGTTGCAAGGAGACGGAACCTACACAGCCAATAGTAGTGCTTCTTTATCTTCCATTGGTGGAACGATGGAGCAAACTTGATATGAAGATACACCCTTGTGAATAAAGTTTCTCAAGCGACCAATGAACTCTACAGCCTTAATTTAGTCGGCATGCTTGTGCATGGCTGGATGACAAATTCTAATCCCGTTATCAATCCATCACCTGGCTTACCACTTATTAAAAATAACCAGCGATTAGACATCATGAGAGTCAAAAGAACGACAGTTTGCAACGTGGCAGGAAATGGGTGGGGGCTGGAAGAGACTCTGCGAACAGAGAATGATTTGCCTTCGCAGCCCTTCTAAAGAGTAAACCACAAGAGGCCGGAAGCTGAACTCAGCCACGTACCTGGTAGTAGTTCTTGATGTGCCTGACTAATATAGTCAGGTTCTGAATACGCAAGTTGATATCGTTGTTGATATGCTTGTTGACTCGGAGATTGGTTGGCCTTGGGTCACTGCAACGGGGAACAAAGAACAGAAACGCCATTACATCTCAGTTCTGATCTGGAACGTTAGCTCCAATTCTCTCTCCAAAGATGCTGCCTGCCTTGATGAACATTTCTCAGTTTTTATTTCTGATTTTTCAACCAAGCTTTTTTTTTTAAATGATTAAATCAAACTGTCAGCTGACAAGAGTACATACAATTTTAATTTGGAGTGACAGAATAGTGGAAGGAAATCCTTGGAGATGGGGAGGAATCTGTTGTGTTGAGCTCAGCAAGCAGAAGCCTTCCACTCCCAGTGAAACACAGCCCTGTCTCTGTTCCCATGATACTTACTTTCGAATAGCCGCATGCTCAAGGGTTGAATAGCTGAAGGCACCATACGTTTACCCTGCCTTGTATTTCCTTTCAACATGAGGCCACTTACGAGGATTGCAAGTTCAGTCCTGAACTTACAACAGTACAGCACAGGAATAGGCCATTCAGCCCACATCTGCGCCAAACATGATGCCCAAATTAAACTAAACCTCTGCTGCGTGTACATGATGTGCGTCACTTGGTTCTCTGCGTATTCAAATATTTATCTAGAAGCCTCTGAAATGCTAGGACTTATGCCAGCTCCAAGAACCATTAGTCCAGAAAGACTTCCCTGCTGTGACTGTTACATCTGCAAGCTCTTGAAGACCGGCTGATGGGATCCAGGTATCGGAGTCAGGATTCGAGAGGGTGCTGAGGGCAAAAAGGGCTCACGAAGGGCCTCGGGTACTAAAGGCTTCCTGATCGTGTCAGAGGTCTGGATCTGGAGCTCGGGCAGCGATGGATTGAACAAGCGACTACAGCTGCAGAGGAGAGGCTGCGGGAGGGCTGGAGGAAAACCCACGGAGACTCAGCGACTCTGACGGGACTCTCTTTTGCTTCTCTTTCTCCTATTCTTAAGGGTGCCGGGCAATGCTCATGGCAACACTTGGTTTGCAGAAGTTGAAGTTTCTCCCGAATATTACGTTTCTTGTATTATTTCAACAATAAAAGGATCCTTAAATGTTGATACGCTTTGCACCCGTTGCTAACAACCCAGAATTGTGTGTGCTTTGTTAACCACTTTCTTTGGGGCAGCACAGTTAGCACAGTGATTAGTGCAATGGTGTTTACAGCGCCAGCGATCAGGACCGGGGCTCGAACCCCCCACTGCCTGTAAGGAGCTCTCTCTGTGTCTGCATGGGGTTTCTCCGGGCGTTCTGGTTTCTCCCACCCTTCAAAATGTACCAGGGTTTGTAGGTTAATTGGGCGGCACAGGCTCGTGAGCCAAAAGGGCCTGTTGCTGCGCTGCATGTCTAAATATTTTTTCATTAAATTTTAAAATTTAACCTGCCCTACTACTTTCAAACATTGTGCTCACACGCCTCCAGATCCCTCTGCACCCCCACACCTTCCAGACCACTACATATTCTACAATGTCCCCTCTTATACTTTCTTCCAAAATACATCACCTCATAATCCAGCTGACCATTTCCATCCTGCTGCATTCGTTAGGCTGCCAAATTGTGCATCGTTTGCCATTTTATAAACACTGCTTGCACTCTTAAGGTCCAGGCTGTTAAAGTAACTCCAATCGGCGCGTGGCATTGGGCAACTTCCTCCATTCCAATAAACACCCATTCACCCTGGCTCTGTTGCTTCACCAGCTATAATTCCACGACATCCACGTCCCTTTCATGGCACATGGTTCTACTCTGCTGACAAGCCTGTGGTACCTCATCACAACCTTCTGGAAGTCCAGGTACATCACATCCACTGCATTTTCCTCAACATCTCACCATTTGTCATCTCACCATCAACCCATCTGCTTCCCTGTTAACAGTTCCAAAGACCTTGATCAGAGAAACCCCTCCGTCTTCTAAACTGAAAAGTGGACAAGTTTGTGCAATCTATAACTGTTTAAACCCATTCATGGAAGATGTCACCTTGTGTTCCACCCAACATTTACAGCCTTCCCTCACTCACCCCAAAGTTGAATGTCAAGCTCAGAACTACAGACCACTTGATGTTTCCTTCTATTGTGACAAAGAAAATTTGGATTCTTTTGTATTACAGGTAGTCCCCACTCGTACTTATGAACCGACAAGGCAGTCGGAAGTAGAAAGCCGTCCATTTCCGGTTCAAGCATGGTTGAGTCAGCATCGTCTGCTGGGAACTTGACATCCCCACTCCTGCCGGGAGCCCAACTTGTTTAAGATGTTCTAGTGTATTTGGAAGTCTTTCTTAAGTATTTTACATGCATATAAAGGTAAAATATATAGGGAGATAAACATTTGACTAACTGACGCTAAATAAGGAGTGAATGTACCTGTTCCGACTTAAATACAGATTCAAGTTAAAGATGGACCGATGGAATGGAACTCCTTTTTAACCCAGGGACTAACTGTACTTATATTTTATTATCAACTCATGACCTCGTGGGACACATCCATTTTGTGCAGCCAACCCGAGGTGGGACGTTCCATCTAGTGGTCAGGAAGATCACTCCCTAATCAGCACAAAACAGGCCCTTCAGTCCAACTTAAACATGCTGACCAAGTTGGCATTCTGGACTTGTCCCATTTGTCTGCATTTGGATTGTATCTTTTTCATCCCTTTCTATCCATACACCTGTCCAAATGTCTTTCGATCACCTTAAATCCATGCCCTCTAATTCTACAATCATCTACCCTGGGGAGTTGACTGTGAACATTCACTTTATCCAAACTCCCTGTGATTTTATAAACCTCTACAAGATCACCTCTCGGCCTCCTACACTCACCCTGTTCAACTCAAGCCTCCCCACCATCCAGGCAACGACCCAGTGAATCTACTCAGCCCCTCTTCCAAATCGGTAACACCCTTCCTGTAGCCAAGCGATGGAACTGCACACAGCGTTCCAAAGTGTAGTCTCACCAATGCCTTGCACAGTTGAATCACAGGGTCCCAACTTTTGGACTCAACACTCTATGCAAGGAAGGTCACACGCAGCACAGACCTACAAGCACTGCAGACTTCTTCCGCTGAACGGAATGATATTATTTTAAATGACAGTCTATTAGTTTCTTTGTCACTGAACTGTGACAAGCTTTTTATTTCAAATTTAATTGCCATGATGGGATGCAAATTTGTGTGTAAATGTGAATACAAGTCCAGTAACAACTGCAATCCAATTTAACCTACCGAGAAATCATTCTGAAACAAATGGGATTGTCCCCGGGTTATCGATGGTTAAAATTAAAGTTTCCTAGGAACTTGACCGGGGGGGGGGGGGGGGGGGGGGGGGGGGTGGAATTCTGACAAATCAGTGATCTCAATGTTTTTCCCCTGCAGACATTCATTACTGAACGATGTTGACACAGTTAGGCAACTGCATACATGAACAAAATTAAATTGATGGAATGGCCTATGCCATCAGCGTTAGTGTACCTGAGGAACAGCTGTAGACATCAGCATTAACCAGTGTGGGGAAAGACAGTTCATTGATCTCCCGCAGCCAGTTTGCTGTTGATGTGGGTCTACTGGGAACTTTATTATCCACTGCTCCTTTAAACCCCAACCACCCACATGCTGCAAACAGTCCCTGAAAATGGCTCTGGGCAAAAATTTTTATTAAATCACAGCACAAAAACAGCAGGCTGCACCCTGGTTCCTTGCCTGCGTCGTTCGTGACAGATCAATTCCGAGTCACTGGGGCTGAGAGCGTGCATCTCCTGCACCTCCCGTGTGCTTGAGCAGAGTGGATGATGCTGTGTCTCTGACCAACTGTGCAGCTCAGACTCTGAACACCCTCACCACGCCCCTCACACCACGTGGGTTTGGCAGCTGTGGAGCCGAATTACCATCTACCCCAGGGCTTTGCAAGTTGGGCTTTTACAGCAAGGGGAACAGGCCCTCCGGCCCAACAGTTACAACGTCTAACAGACATTTGCCCAGTGATGGGGAGAGGAAAGGTCGAGAGGGCCAAACGCAGGCAAACCAGTTGAGTTTGGGCGGACAATTTGGTCGGCACAGAAAAGTTGGGCTTAGGGGCCTGATTCAGTGCGACAAACCTCTGACTCAATCAGAAGGTGCGGGATTGTCAAATACTTGAACACGATGCAAGGAAATTCTTACTTGTTACAGCCTCTTTGGAACAGGAGATACATCACCAATAATACAAATTATATTACCACAATATGCTCTGAGATAGAAAGATAATAAAAGGCCAGGTAAATGACATGTTGACCAATGCATCTTCCTGAGTATTTACCTCAAATTGCAGATTTATTGTTCAAGTACAAACAAGATTCTTGGGCAGGACAGAATTTCTACTTATCTGTTGTCCAAAAAACTGTCGTCAAAAAAAAAATACAAAAGAGAGACATGTAAACAAGGCAGCAGTGCAAACAAACTGCAATACAAAAAAAAATTCAGTCATAAATAAAGTGCAAAGTACGAGTCCTGAATGAGTGTGTTGTTGAGGAGTCTGACGGTGGAGGGGGAGCAGTTGTTCTTGAACCTGGTGGTGTGAGTCTTGTGGCATCTACACCTCTTTCCTGATGGCAGCAGTAAGAACAGAGCGTGTGCTGGGTGATGAGAGCAACGTTCCCTGTAGACACATTCCCTGTTTATCAACGGCGGGCAGAGTTTTGCCTGTAGCGTGCTGGGCTGTGTCTATTTGCAGGGCTTTCCACTCAGGGGTATTGGTGCCCCCATACTAGGCTGTGATGCAGCCAGTCAGCACACTTTCTACCACACATCTGTACAGGTTTACCAGGGCTTCTGATGCCATGCCCAGCCTGCATTTGCCCCATATCTCTATGAGAACGTACAAATGTCTTTAAAAAAAATTATTGTACCTTCCCTCTACCACTTCCTCTGGCAGCTCGTTCCATACACCTACCAGCCCATTTGAAAAACTCACCTGACAAGTCCCTTTTAAAATCTATCCTTTCCCACCTTAAACCTATGCCTTCCGGCTTCAGACTCCCTGGGGAGAAAGCCTATGGCCATTCACCCACCATGAATATAAACCTCTATCAGGTCAACACTCAGCCTCTCACTCGAGGGAAAACCGTCCCAGCCTGTTCAGTTTCTCCTTGTAACTCGAGCCTTCCAGTCCCATCTCTAGCATAATCACATCCTTCCTATAGAAGGGTCCATCGTCCAGTAACACTCACATCCACTGTGATGAAATGCTTGGAGAGGTTGCTCGTGGCCAGAGTTATCTCATAACCCAAGATCTGGACCAATTGCAATTCACCTACCACCACAATCGCTCCACAGCAGATACAATCTTCCTGGCCCTGGATTATCTGGACAATAGTAATGCATCAGGTTGCTTTCATCGGTAACAGCTCAACTTTCAACACAGACATCCCTCAGTCATGGTCAGAAAACTCCAAAACTTGGGATTCTGCATCTCCCTCCACAACTGGATCCTTGACTTCATCGAAAGACCACAGTCAGTGCACATCAGTATCAAAGGCTCCTCCTCACTGACAATCAACACAGGCACCCCTCAAGGAGGAGTGCTTAGTCCACTGCTCTACTCTGTCTACACCCATGACTGGGTGGGGTGAGCACAAATTTGCCAATGACACCACTGTCATCTGCAGAATCACAGATGGCAATGAGGAAGGGTTCTGGGGTGAGAAAGATCGGCTCGTTGAGTGGTATAACATCCACAACCTTGTGCTCAATGCAAGCAAAACCAAGGAACTGATTGTGGACTTCGGGAAGGAGAAACTAGGAGAAAACAAAACCAGTCCTCATCGAGGGGGTCAACCACAGAGAGGGCACAAAAAAAACTTCAAACTCCTGGATGTCAATATCTCTGAAGATCTATCCTGGGGTCTTTGCGTCATTGCAAACATGAAGGCTCACCAGTTGTTATGCCTCGATTGG
Organism: Narcine bancroftii; assembly: GCF_036971445.1. Taxonomy (NCBI): domain Eukaryota; kingdom Metazoa; phylum Chordata; class Chondrichthyes; order Torpediniformes; family Narcinidae; genus Narcine; species Narcine bancroftii. Next base: position 13,185,090 of record NC_091470.1, on the reverse strand, counting down.
AGTTTGAAAAGATTTGCTACGTCACCAAAGACTTGCAAATTACAACAGGTATACCATAGAGAGCATTCTGACTGGTTACATGACTATCTGGTATGGAGATGCCAATGCACAGGACAGGAAGAGGCTACAGAGGGTTGTGATCTCAGCCAGCACCATCACGGGCACCAGTCTGCACTCTGTTAAGGCCACCGACAAGAGGTGGTGTCTCAAGAAAGCAGCCTTGGTCAAGAGGGCAGGCCGTGCCCTCTTCTCACTGCTACCATAAGGAAGGAGCCTGAAGATGAACACCCGATGGTAGAAAAACAGCTTCTTCCCCTCCACCGACACGACCTCACTTTTTTCTCTTCCCTTGAACAAATTTATCTATTTTTTAAAATGCAATTTATAGCAATTTTGCTGCCACAAAACAACGAATTTAGTGACACCCTGTCAATAAATTCTGATATTGAGAAGACAATCCTCCATGAGGAGGAAAGAAGAATCTCTTTATCCTTCAGTACTGCAGGTGAATTTTGTTGTTCAGCAGGGCGCATCTTCCTATCCTACATCTTCCTATTCCACACAAACGATTAATAAATCACTTGGGTTCTGGACTTTGGTCCCAACAGTGGAGTTCAGTGCTGGTTGAAGCTGACAACGTGGCCTTGAAGCTCTTGCTGCAGGGTACGGTTGCTGGAACATACAGCAGCACAGCAAGTTCCACAGCTCAGTCCACAACGATTCCATAAACCAGTTTGATCTGATCCAAATCATTTAGATTCCCCCTCGTCTGAATCCATGGCAGGGTGAAGAGATTAAAGAAAAAGAGGAAAACCATTAATTTACTGTGGCCGTTCAAGTCAGGTGAAATTGACAGGGATATCAACAGCAAACTGGTGACCCTTGGCATTGCCAGCACCAATGAGAACTTGCAGGAGTACTGAATCCCACGTCGGAACAAAGAACAAACGGCGTTAAGCTGAGCAAGACATTTAGTATTACCAGCGGAGACAGAAGTAGAATTATTATTAGGTATGTGGGATGTAAAGAAATTTATTTCAGAGATGTATATATTAATAAAGAAGGCTCAAAAGGAAGGAGTTCCTAAATCAAGACACAAATGGGAGGTAAATTTAAATAAGCAAATAGATGAACATAGATGGATTCAGATATGTAGAGAGAGTTATGAAATGTACAATACATGTGAGATATCGGTTAGTTCAATATATTATATTCATCACATATTTAACACCACAAAAGTTACATAATATGAATTATACTTATTCAAATTTGTGTTTTAGATGTGGACAAGAAGTTGGTACTTTTTTTTGCATTCAACTTGGCAGTGTTCCACAATTAAACCTTTTTGGCTTGATTTGGGTAATTTATTAGAACAAATAACTGGAGTAAGATTCCCACAGGATCCAATGATATTTTTACTGGGAGATGTTAGAGGGATTAAACCTACATTAAAATTGAATATGTATCAAGAAAAATTTGTTCGAATTGCCTTGGCCATAGCTGGAAAATGTATTGCTATAACTTGGAAGTCAGATATTGATTTGGGAATGGACAGATGGCATGGAGAAGTTTGCAGTCATATTCCACGAGAAAATTACTTTCAATTTATGAGATAAATAATACATTTTGGAAATTATGGAGCCCATATTGGGGGTGGGGGGGGGGGGGGGCGAGGGGGATGGGAGGCTTTCTTCTTTTTTAATTTCTTTAATACAAATACCACATGTATTTGGATTAAGTGTGAAATATTGTAATACGTTTGTTTAGTGGTTTTATTTTAAATAAAGTATTTTTTTTAAAAAAGGCTGAGCAAGACATATTGTGACCTTAGTTCATGTGGTGAGTCCGAACTAATCCAAAACCCACGTCTCCCATTGGCTGCATCTTGCGCCTGACCTGGAAGCCGTCCTTGTTCTCGATTGGCTGGCTCGGGTGGACATCCGAGCGTGGCCTCTGGTGAGGCACCAGCAGTGAGGGCTTTACGCAGAACAGGCAAAGGTGTGAAGGTGTGACAAACTTACTGAGCAAACTCCCCAAAACTTTATACACACGTGCTGTTTCCTCAATGAGTCCCGATCACTTGTGAGGGCATCGACCGAGTGAACTTTCAAACACACAGGTACTCAATGGTATTCTGGCATGTTTACACGAGTCGACAACGAGATAGACAACAGACTCGCCAAGGCAAATAGCGCCTTTGGAAGACTACACTAAAGAGTCTGGAAAAACCACCAACTGAAAAACCTCACAAAGATTAGCGTATACACAGCCGTTGTCATACCCACACTCCTGTTCGGCTCCGAATCATGGGTCCTCTACCGGCATCACCTACGGCTCCTAGAACGCTTCCACCAGCGTTGTCTCCGCTCCATCCTCAATATTAATTGGAGCGACTTCATCTCCAACATCGAAGTACTCGAGATGGCAGAGGCCGACAGCATCGAATCCACGCTGCTGAAGATCAAACAGTGCTGGGTAGGTCACGTCTCCAGAATGGAGGACCATCACCTTCCCAAGATCGTGTTATATGGCGAGCTCTCCGCTGACCACCAAGACAGAGGTGCACCAAAGAAGAGGTACAAGGACTGCCTAAAGAAATCTCTTGGTGCCTGCCACAATGACCACCGCCAGTGGGCTGATATCGCCTCAAACCGTGCATCTTGGCGCCTCACAGTTCGGCGGACAGCAACCTCCTTTGAAGAAGACCGCAGAGCCCACCTCACTGACAAAAGACAAAGGAGGAAAAACCCAACACCCAACCCCAACCAACCAATGCTGCAACCATGTCTGCCTGTCCCACATCGGACTTGTCAGCCTCAAACGAGCCTGCAGCTGATGTGGACATTACCCCTCCATAAATCTTCGTCCGCGAAGCCAAGCCAAAGAAAAGAAAGACACGAGTCCCATAATGGTCAGTGTCAGGAAAATCAATATGGATGTGTTCCACACAAAATGATGAGAGTTTGTTGTCACTTACGTACTTACAAGGTACCGATGCACTGAAATTCTTGCACGCTACGCAGGTTAACAAGCAAAAAGTATAAATTCAAGATCGACCTATGAATGGGAAGGGAATGGAGGGATATCTATCAGGTGCAAAGAGTAGAGCTGGTTTGATTCAAGCATCATGGTCAGCACAGGCATGTGGGCCGAAGGGCTTGGTCCTGTGCCGTACTGTTCTACGTTCTACATAGTAATTCCTATGCCACAGGTTCTCTGTAAGGGATTGCTTAAGGTGGATGTGGGTGGGAAGAAAAAGTTTGAAAACCACTGTTTTAATCGTCCTTAACTGACTCATTATGTGCACAGTTTCAAAGGAAATGGACCAATGACAATTTTTCTCAAGCAAAATATTTCAGTAACAATTGGGTCTGGAGCAGTGATTCTCAACCTTCCCTTCCCACTCACATCCCAGCTTAAGCAACCCCTTACTAATCATAGAGCACTGATGGCCTAGGGATTACTTAAAGTGGGATGTGAGTGGAAAGAAAAAGGTTGAGAACCACTGTTCTACATTAAATTAACATGAGAGAAATAGACAATGTATACAAAATGATAACTAGACAAATATGGACATAGTCACAGAAATGTTTAATCCACGTACTGCTCAATATTTTGTTACAGAAACTTGAACTGTAACCCTTTAACTCCAAGACTGTTGAATATGTTTTGGGCCATGTGGTTTACCATTGCAGGAGAGAGGATCAATTCCACCATTACTTGCGTCAGTTTAAAATAAAAGTTCAGCTCCGCAATGGCACAATTCCCAACACCCATCTGCCTCCAAATTCTTCCTACTCCAGCTGTGTAACCTCCCAACTGCAACCTGCCGTGGTTTCAAATCAAAGCCTGGAGATCTCCGTGGAATGATTTGGTGACAAGCGGGAAATTGTCCACACACTGCACCTGAAATGTACCAGGAAAGGTTTGTCATGAAACATGAGCTCACAACTCCGTGCCTTGGGTAAACCTCCATCAGAAGTGCCACTGGGACCCAAACCATTTGATGCCCTTCCCCAATCACTTATGGTGTACAGAGATGTTCTTGTGCAGGAGTCACAAAACATTTACAGCCTGCGGCAGCAAGTAGCTGAGAAGGAACATTGACCTTTTGTCGCCAGGGCTTTTCTCTTTGCAGCAAAGAAGGACAAAAGGTTGATCCTTCCCTAAGATTATAGAGGCAGAGATAGAGTGGACACAGAGCACTGTTATCCCAGGGAAACGGTGCCATCTGAGGATATCTGTGCAAGGTGAGGGGAGGAAAGTTTTGGGGAGACATCAGGGCCAAGTCTTTAATATACACAGAGTGGTAGGGACTGGAATGCGTTGCCAGGGGTGGTGGTTGAGGCTGGTTGTAGTAGTAGTTTATTTATGTGCACCATTCAACACCACACATGTTGATCCAAACCACTGAACATACAATTAGGAATAAACTGGTTACTATCTAAGCGATAAAAGGCAGCCAAAATACACCAGCACAGCTATCTTTTTACAGAGGCTATTCAACTTAGAACATTAATTAGTTAAACCCTAGCCCATTCTGTAAAGGTTAAAACCTTGCGTTTTTAAACTTTTAGTTAATTTTATGCCATCTCTTTAAGAGAACTATTGTTTGTAGCATTACCATAGTAACAGACATTGGAATATCTGCCCAGACTAATAGCTTGCTCATTATTCAACCCCAGATGTGAAGGAAGCATGAGCACGAGAGATTTTTCTTTGAATTTTGTCTCTTTAAATACCGTTATGTATCTCTTTAAATACCATTTGTAGCTCTATTATACAGTAAATGCTTTGTTATTCATTGTTTTGAAAGTCTTAATGCAGAGTTATGCAAAATGTTTATCCATCTTATCAATGAATTAAAACTATATAAAGGAACAGCCACAGAATTTGATTTGTTGGATTAAAGAGATCGAAATTCGGGATATCACAGCTCATGCTTTGGAAGAGGATACTCTGTAATTATGATATATTAGAATAAGGAAAGTGTCACAGCAACGAACAACTTCCCAATTTCAAAGGAACAACGTGCAAGGCTGGATTTAAACCTCTGGGCAAAACTAGGAAGGAAAAGATAAAGGAAGAAAGCCTTTCCAATGTAGAGTAGTTAGCATTTGGAATACTTTGCCTGGCAGAATAGTGGAATAAGAATTAATCATGGCTTTCCTACAGAAGAAGAATGGGAGAACAGGACTGAAGAGATCATTTGATTTAAAGTCAGCATGGCCTCGATGGGGTAAAGTCCTCCACACCAAGCAGCGGCAATCCGATAACACACCATCCAAGCTAACACATGGCAGGTTTATGTAACCTAGTTCAAGTTTATTGTCACGTGTTCACAGATGTGAGGAGTCCAGCTACACGTCTCATTCATAGTACAAGTTCTACACAAAACAAGTGCAGAGTGAGAGAGATTCATTGATGCAAACCAAAGACAACTATTGTGAGGTTCAATCAGGAGTCAGAGAACAGCAGTAAAGAAACTGTCCTTTTTTAAACATTTCATTTATAAATTTAAACTACAATAAAACCTCGTTAGAACGCGGTAGTTGGGGTCCAAGATTTCATACCGTGTTACAGCCGAGTGGCAGAACAGATGCATATATGTAATGATTCAGGAAGGAGGAAAACAGAATACTGTGACTCAAACCTTATAAGACCTTTAAACTCCACATATTAACATCCACATCTTGTAAATGAGAAATGAGTCATCGGAGTCCATTTCTGAGTTTGTGGCTGTTAGCCACTGTTAGCCTGACCTCCTAAAATCAATGCTTGGGGTCCACAGACACCCGCGCTAAAAGCGATTCCACGGATTAACAAATCGCGTTCTAACGACTGTACAATTATAAATCTTTAAGTCAATTTCAAACATGTGGTATAAAAAAAAGGAAAAACTCTCACTCACCCTCTCCCCAGTCTAAGCTCCAATAAGGAAAAGGACGAAAACATGAAAGCTTGGACTGGAGATTATCAGCCAGCAGGGTAACTTCCAGTATCTAACACCATCCCATAAGAGGGTGAAGGTCGGCATTTCAATAGAACACTCATACCCATACTTTGTAAATATGGGCACCATATTTTCTACAATATCTGATATTTGTTCCTTAAACTGTATGCAATTTTCTCAAGTGGTGTGCAACTCCAAACTTCCTCATGCCATCTCTCCATTCACAAATCCATGTCTGATTTGCAAGTTATAGCATTTCCTAGATATTGCTACATATTGATACGTCGTCAATTTTAATTTAGGCCCGATTCCTTTATTACCTCCTAGAAACAGCACTGGATCCTTTGAGAATACAACTCCTGTTATTCGTTCCAGTAAATTACCCCCTTCCATCCAAAAAGGTTCAACTTTAGGACACTGCCAAGGAGAATGCAAAAATGTGCCCACTTCCTGTCCACATCTAAAACACAAATCTGATAAAGTATGATTCATCTATTTAATTTTTGCGGAGTTAAATAAAGCTGATGAATAAAAATTATATACGTCTTACTTTTCATACTTCCTTTACCCAAATCCTCCCCCACTACATTCATCTATTTGTTTATTCAGATCTATTTCCCATCTAAAGAGTTCTTGAAGAACGGGGTTTTCACAGACCACAGAGAACAGGCCCTAATGCCCAGCTTGTCTAATGGCAAGCGTCAGCAACTTAGGCTCATCCCATTTGTCTGTATTTGGTTCGCATCCTTCCAAACCCAACCTACCCACAAATCTGCCCAAAGGTCTCGAACATTGAAATGATGCCAGTTTCCTCTGACAGCTTGTTCCCAATGTGCATCATCCTCGGAGTATAAAGGTGGGCCACAGGTTCTTCTTAAATCACCCCTCTCGTCTTCAACCTGCACCCACTAGATAAACATTTTAGACAAAGTCAAACAGGCCCTTCTGGCCCACTAGCCCATGCTGTCCAATTATTCATAATTCACCTGGAACCCCAGCAAGTTTTGAAGGGAGGGAGGAAACAGGAGCATCCGAGGAAAACACATGCAGACACAGGGAGAACGTACAAACTCCTTGCAGACAGCACCGGATTCGAACCCACGGTTGCTGGTGTTGTAACAGCACTGTACTGACCACTATGTCATTGTGCTGGCCTGAGAATCATCTACCCTGGGGAAAAGACTATGAGCATTCAGTTTACCCGCGTGATTTTATAAACCCCTATCCTCTAGGGAATAAAGACCCTATCCATCCAACCTCTCTCCAGTCCAACAACTTTCCTGGTGAATCTCCTCTACACCACTTCCAATTTATCGATGCCTTTCCTGCAGTTAATCAGAACATCAGAACTAGGACCAGGAGTCGGCCATCCGGCCCATTAAGCCCTGCTCCACCATTCAATAAGATCTTGGCTGATCTGGTCAGTGACTCAATTCCACTGACCTGCCTTTTCCCCATATCCCTTCATTCCTATTTTTTTATGTAAAAAATCTATCTAACTGAACCTTAAATAAGTTTAATGAAGTTGCCTCAACTGCTTCCCTGGGCAGAGAATTCCACAGATTCACTCCTCTCTGTGAAAAAGTTTTTCCTCAACCCAGTCTTAAATCTACTCCCCTGAATCTTGAGGCTGTGTCCCCTTGTTCTGGTCTCACCTACCAGTGAAAACAATTTTTCTGCCTCTATCTTATCAGTCCCTTTCATAATCTTTATGTTTCTATGTCTTGCTCCACTCAAACGTGTGTATTCAACACCCTGCCCAGTGAAGACAACTGTTTGTGAGATTCTGGGTGCTTCTCCAAAAGGCTCCATGAAAAGTGAAGTGTACATATCTCAATCCTCCAAATCTCAACGTTCATCCAGGCATAACATTTTCCCCTCCCACTTCATCCCTTTCCCCAAAGTGCTTTGACCAAGGCCCCATAAAACTGAATTATAATTCTCTCCCCTTCTCTTCACTTCCTTCAAGGACAAGCCCACACATCACCTGGCTCGCTTGGTCTTTGAACCTGTGCACAGAATTTCACATTTCCCAATTCAGAGAAAAAAATGCTCTGAGATGTCACACAGGACTTGATTAGATGTTAATGTCCCGTATTCATCAGACAATCATCATTCATTCAGCAGGGACAGTGACCAGGGTGGCGAATAGAGTCATGGTGGGATGAAAGGAGTTCAGTGGGGCAGGATCAGGGATTCTGTGCAGACCCATTGTTTCTGCCTGCTCCTCCCACATTAAACTAGTTTCATTTTACCATAATTCTATCCTTTCTCCCCTGGTCCAGTCCCTCCCCACCTACATCTGTGCCACCTCACATACTCTCCATCTCCTCAATGACTTCAGATCCCCGAACCAGACCACCTCATCTTCACAATAGATGTCCAATCCTTTTATACCTCTGTCCCCCATAGAGAAAGTCTGAAAGCATCTCACTTTCTGGACCAGAGATCCGACCAGTCACCCTCTACCACCAGCGTCCAATGTCTGGCAGAACTTGTCCTCACCCTCAACAACTTCTTCATCTCATCCCATTTCCTCCAAATTAAAGGAGCAGGCCAATGGGAACCCGCACAGGTCCCAGCTACACCTGCCCGTTGGTGGGTGTTGTGGACCAATCCATGCTGCAAGCCTACACAGGCAAGACCCCCCCCCACTACTCTTCCTCTGGTATATCGACGACTACATCAGGACTGTTTCATGCACCTTGATGATCTTGTCAACTTCATCCACTGCATCCAACTTCCACCCTGATCTCAAACTCACTTGGTCCATCTCCGAACACACTCTCCCCTTCCTGGATCTCTCTGTCTCCATTCTGAGAGACCAACATTCCACTGACATATACTATAAACCCTCCAACACCCACAACGACCTGGTCAACACTTCCTCACACCCTGCCCCCTGCAAGGATTCCATCCCCTTCTCTATTTCTCGGTCTCTGCTGCATCTGTTCCCAAGATGAAGTCTTCCAGTCCAGAGCTTCTGAAATGTCTGCCTTCTTCCACAAACGTGGCTTCCCCTCCACCACTATCAACTCAGCCCTCACCCGCATCTCCTCTATTTCCCACTCATCTGCCCTCAGATACAACAAACATAGAATCTCCCGCATCCTCACCGACCACCCACCAGCCTTCACATCTAATACATCATCCGCTGGAATTTCCGGCACTTACCACAGCATCCCACCACCAGACATCTTCCCCGCTCTTTCTCTCTGCCTTCCGTAGGGACCAATCCCTCTGCAACTTTCTCGTGCACTCATCCCTCCCCACCCATTGCATCTCCAGCACCTTTCCCTGTGCCTGCAGGAGGTGAAACATTTGCACTCACCACGGTCTGGGACCCAAAACAGGCCTTTCATGTGAAGCAACACTTCACTTATACATCCAGAGAACTTATTTGTATACGGTGCTCACTTTGTGGCCTTCTCTACATCAGAGAGACCGATCGCAGACTGGGAGATTGCTTCGCTCAGCACCTCCACTCTGTTCGCAAACACAGCGACCTCCCAGTGGCCAACTATTTCAATTCCAGGTAACACTCCCACAATCGTGTCTGTCCATGGCCTTGTGTACTGACCACCCGCAGATTGGAGGACCAACACCTTATTTTCCAGCCAGATGGCACGAACATTGACTTCACTTGCTTCCATTAAACCTGCTCGCCTTTTCTTTCCCCCTCCTCCATTTCCTGCCTTTCCAGTTCTTTCACCTCCACAGATGTTTTTCCACCCCCCAGTGCTGCTCTCCCCTCCTCCACCTATCATCTCCTTCCCCCTCCCACTCTTTTATTCTGATGCTCACCATCATTTTCTCTTACTTTGATGAAGAGTTCAAGCCCGAAACGTCAATGTATCTCTGCCTTTGCTACATAAAGAATACTGCTCAACCTGCTGAATTTCTCCAGCATTTTATGTTTTTACCAAGAATCATGTCAGCTTTGTTAACCACCATCTTAACCTGCCCAACTACAATCAACAACTAGAGCGGACACACCCCCAGATCCCTCTGCACCCCTTCTAGACCACTACATATTCTAAAATGCCCCCTCTTTGGGGGACTCTCTTATGCTGCTTTCTCTCTTACTCTAAGGGGCAACGGGTGACACTAATGGCGACATTCTGTCTGCCTTCCAGCAGGCATAAGGCGATTCTGTGTAATATTACATGACAATAAAAGAATTTTGAATGAATTGCTAACCAGACTCGGAGGAACAAAGCTACATCCCCAAAACCCACACAGTAAACTCTTTGTTTAAAAAGCCGATACTGGCAGTTAAACCAACCATTTACACAAACAATGCAGTGGATCTTCCTCGAGACGCACAGTGAAAGTTCACTTCCAGCCACGTTTATCTCGAGTTCAACTCGGGTCAAAAATGGAGACTTGATATGTGCATCTGCATTGCAAAACATTTCAATCTGCTCCAAGGTCATTGCACTTCCCTGACTGGAGAATCTCAGATTTCCGATTTATTGTTGTGAAACCTACATGATATCACAACCCTGGGATTCTTTATCCTGCGGGCCAGGCAGAATTTAAACTGACTCAACGTACGCACACAAACAAATAAAGAAATGTAAATAAACTGACTCAGCAATGCAGAAACAGGATGAAGAACATGGCCCTAGTTGTAGGCGTCTTTCAATGTTCAGAGTCTTTCATTTTCTGTTAAAAGAGTAAAAATTACAGGAGCTTTCAGAATCAAAGCTCATTCTCAGGAACATGCCACAAAACCAGTTGTTTCGCACCACCATCACAGGGCAAACATTCATATAAACCACCTTCCAACAATAAAAACGGTCCAGAAAAGGTCAAAGTCAGGCAGTGTCACAATCCCAGGGTTGTGATATCATGTAGGTTCCACAACAATAAATTGGAAATCTGAGATTCTCCATTCAGGGACGTGCAATGACCTTGGAGCAGATTGAAATGTTTTGCAATGCAAAAGCACATATCAAGTCTCCATTTTTGACCCGAGTTGAGCTCGGGGTAAACGTGGCTGGAAGTGAACTTTCACTGTGCGTCTCGAGGAAGATCCACTGCATTGTTTGTGTAAATGGTTGGTCAGGAATCTGATGGCAGTGGGGAAGAAGCTGTCCTTGTGCTGCTTTTTGGCACAGTGTGCAGATTGACCTGGATGGAGCTCAAAATGAAGTTTCTACACTGTTCCTCGGTACACAGGAGAAGAAAACAATTCAAGAACACAAGTGGAATGTTCACCTGATTCTAGAAAAGAGGTTAGCTTGTGAGGAGAGGTAGAGTTGCCTGCGACGACCCTAGGGTTGAAATAAAAACACAAGGCAAGAGAAACTCAGCAGGTCACGCACTGTACTTTATAGAGCAAAGATAAAGATGTATAACTAACGTTTCAGACTTGAGCCCTTCATCAAGCTCTGAGCCAAATGTAGCAGGCACACGAGGTTCAAGGATGAAGGACTCAAGCTCGACACCTTCATCATGGCACCTGTCTACATTTGGTTCAGACCTTGACGAAGGGCTCAGGCCTGAAACGTTGGTTACGTATCTTTATCTTTGCTCTAAACGAGCCTGCAGCTGACGTGGACTTTTTACCCCCTCCATAAATCTTCGTCCGCGAAGCCAAGCCAAAGAGAATAAAGTATGCTGGGTGACTTGCTGAGTTTCTCCCACCTTGGGTTCTTACTACACTGATTAGGTCAGTGGTTCGCGATCTTTTTCTTTCCACTCACATACCACCTCATGTCATCCCGATGCCATCAGTGCTCTGTGATTAGCAAGGGATTGCTTAAGGTGGGATGTGGGTGGGAAGGGAACCACTGCTCCAGACCCAATTGTTACAGAAATATTTTGCTTGAGAAAAATGGTCATTGGCCCATTTCCTTTGGAGTTCTGAAATGGTGCACATAACGAGTCCATTAGGGACAATTAAAACTGTGGTTTTCAACCTTTTTCTTCCCACCCATGTACCACTTTAAGCAATCCCTTACTCATCACCAAGTACCTGTGGCATAGGAATTACTTAAAGTGGTGTGTGAGTGGAAAGAAAAAGGTTGAGAACCACTGGCCTAGAGCTTGGAAGGATGGGGGTGAAACAAAGTAATGGAAGGAATGAAGAGAAGCCAGGGAGGCTGTTTCCACTGGCAGGTGAGACTGGAACAATGGGGCGTAGCGTCAAGATACAGGAGAGCAAATTTAAGACAGAGATGAAGAAGAACTGCTTCTCCCAAAGTGTCGGGAATGTGTGAAGTTCTCTGCCCATTGAAGCAGTACAGGTACCACACACACCCACACAAAATCTGACAGTGTCAAAACAGAAGAGGAAATGCTCAAAATAGCTGCAACAGCATCTCTGGGGACATAAAGCAAGTTTCTGTTTCAGGTGAATAGCTTTTCAGCAGAATTACTGAGAGTGTGTGGAGTTGAGCGGGTGTCTGAACTTTGTGATGCAGCTTTGGGAAGGAATTGTCAGGCTTAGTGCCCTGGCTAGGCTGTCGACTGTGAGCCAGAGGGAGAGTGAGGCAGGCAAAGGTGGAAAACTCAACACTACCAGAGGAAGTAGGAACAGGAGTCGGCCAAAAATGGCCCATCGAGCCTGCTCCGCCATTCAATACGATCATGGCTGATCTAATTTATGACCTAACTCCACCTACCTGCCTTCTCCCCATATCCCCTAATTCCTCTATCACCTCATTCGGCCCATCGAGCCTGCTCCGCCATTCAATACGATCATGGCTGATCTAATTTATGACCTAACTCCACCTACCTGCCTTCTCCCCATATCCCCTAATTCCTCTATCACCTCATTCGGCCCATCGAGCCTGCTCCGCCATTCAATACGATCATGGCTGATCTAATTCAGGACCTAACTCCACCTACCTGCCTTCTCCCCATATCCCCTAATTCCTCTATCACCTCATTCGGCCCATCGAGCCTGCTCCGCCATTCAATACGATCGTGGCTGATCTAATTTATGTCCTAACTCCACCTACCTGCCTTCTCCCCATATCCCCTAATTCCTCTATCACCTCATTCGGCCCATCGAGCCTGCTCCGCCATTCAATACGATCATGGCTGATCTAATTCAGGACCTAACTCCACCTACCTGCCTTCTCCCCATATCCCCTAATTCCTCTATCACCTCATTCGGCCCATCGAGCCTGCTCCGCCATTCAATACGATCATGGCTGATCTAATTCAGGACCTAACTCCACCTACCTGCCTTCTCCCCATATCCCCTCATTCCTCTATCACCTCATTCGGCCCATCGAGCCTGCTCCGCCATTCAATACGATCATGGCTGATCTAATTCAGGACCTAACTCCACCTACCTGCCTTCTCCCCATATCCCCTAATTCCTCTATCACCTCATTCGGCCCATCGAGCCTGCTCCGCCATTCAATACGATCATGGCTGATCTAATTCAGGACCTAACTCCACCTACCTGCCTTCTCCCCATATCCCCTCATTCCTCTATCACCTCATTCGGCCCATCGAGCCTGCTCCGCCATTCAATACGATCATGGTTGATCTAATTCAGGACCTAACTCCACCTACCTGCCTTCTCCCCATATCCCCTAATTCCTCTATCACCTCATTCGGCCCATTGAGCCTGCTCCGCCATTCAATACGATCATGGCTGATCTAATTCAGGACCTAACTCCACCTACCTGCCTTCTCCCCATATCCCCTCATTCCTCTATCACCTCATTCGGCCCATCGAGCCTGCTCCGCCATTCAATACAATCATGGCTGATCTAATTCAGGACCTAACTCCACCTACCTGCCTTCTCCCCATATCCCCTCATTCCTCTATCACCTCATTCGGCCCATCGAGCCTGCTCCGCCATTCAATACGATCATGGCTGATCTAATTCAGGACCTAACTCCACCTACCTGCCTTCTCCCCATATCCCCTCATTCCTCTATCACCTCATTCGGCCCATCGAGCCTGCTCCGCCATTCAATACAATCATGGCTGATCTAATTCAGGACCTAACTCCACCTACCTGCCTTCTCCCCATATCCCCTAATTCCTCTATCACCTCATTCGGCCCATCGAGCCTGCTCCGCCATTCAATACGATCATGGCTGATCTAATTCAGGACCTAACTCCACCTACCTGCCTTCTCCCCATATCCCCTCATTCCTCTATCACCTCATTCGGCCCATCGAGCCTGCTCCGCCATTCAATACGATCATGGTTGATCTAATTCAGGACCTAACTCCACCTACCTGCCTTCTCCCCATATCCCCTAATTCCTCTATCACCTCATTCGGCCCATTGAGCCTGCTCCGCCATTCAATACGATCATGGCTGATCTAATTCAGGACCTAACTCCACCTACCTGCCTTCTCCCCATATCCCCTCATTCCTCTATCACCTCATTCGGCCCATCGAGCCTGCTCCGCCATTCAATACAATCATGGCTGATCTAATTCAGGACCTAACTCCACCTACCTGCCTTCTCCCCATATCCCCTAATTCCTCTATCACCTCATTCGGCCCATCGAGCCTGCTCCGCCATTCAATACGATCATGGCTGATCTAATTCAGGACCTAACTCCACCTACCTGCCTTCTCCCCATATCCCCTAATTCCTCTATCACCTCATTCGGCCCATCGAGCCTGCTCCGCCATTCAATACGATCATGGCTGATCTAATTCAGGACCTAACTCCACCTACCTGCCTTCTCCCCATATCCCCTCATTCCTCTATCACCTCATTCGGCCCATCGAGCCTGCTCCGCCATTCAATACGATCATGGTTGATCTAATTCAGGACCTAACTCCACCTACCTGCCTTCTCCCCATATCCCCTAATTCCTCTATCACCTCATTCGGCCCATTGAGCCTGCTCCGCCATTCAATACGATCATGGCTGATCTAATTCAGGACCTAACTCCACCTACCTGCCTTCTCCCCATATCCCCTCATTCCTCTATCACCTCATTCGGCCCATCGAGCCTGCTCCGCCATTCAATACAATCATGGCTGATCTAATTCAGGACCTAACTCCACCTACCTGCCTTCTCCCCATATCCCCTAATTCCTCTATCACCTCATTCGGCCCATCGAGCCTGCTCCGCCATTCAATACGATCATGGCTGATCTAATTCAGGACCTAACTCCACCTACCTGCCTTCTCCCCATATCCCCTCATTCCTCTATCACCTCATTCGGCCCATCGAGCCTGCTCCGCCATTCAATACAATCATGGCTGATCTAATTCAGGACCTAACTCCACCTACCTGCCTTCTCCCCATATCCCCTAATTCCTCTATCACCTCATTCGGCCCATCGAGCCTGCTCCGCCATTCAATACGATCATGGCTGATCTAATTCAGGACCTAACTCCACCTACCTGCCTTCTCCCCATATCCCCTCATTCCTCTATCACCTCATTCGGCCCATCGAGCCTGCTCCGCCATTCAATACGATCATGGCTGATCTAATTCAGGACCTAACTCCACCTACCTGCCTTCTCCCCATATCCCCTAATTCCTCTATCACCTCATTCGGCCCATCGAGCCTGCTCCGCCATTCAATACAATCATGGCTGATCTAATTCAGGACCTAACTCCACCTACCTGCCTTCTCCCCATATCCCCTAATTCCTCTATCACCTCATTCGGCCCATCGAGCCTGCTCCGCCATTCAATACAATCATGGCTGATCTAATTCAGGACCTAACTCCACCTACCTGCCTTCTCCCCATATCCCCTAATTCCTCTATCACCTCATTCGGCCCATCGAGCCTGCTCCGCCATTCAATACGATCATGGCTGATCTAATCCAGGACCTAACTCCACCTACCTGCCTTCTCCCCATATCCCCTCATTCCTCTATCATGTAAAAATTTATCTATCCGAATTTTAAATATGTTTAATGAAGCAGCCTCAAGCACTTCCCTGGATAGAGAATTCCAAACATTCACTACTCTCTGGGAAAAACTATTTTTCCTCATCTCAGTCCTAAATCTACTCCCCCGAATCTTGAGACTGTGTCCTCTCGGTTTAGTTTCCCCAGCCAGCTCAAAAAACCTTCCTACATCTATCCTATCCATACCCTTCATAATCCTACATGTTTCTATAAGATCTCCTCTCATTCTTCTGAACTCGAGCGAATACAATCCTAGACGATTTAATCTTTCATCATAAGTCAACCCCTTCATCCCAGGGATCAACCTAGTAAACCTCCTCTGGACCGTCTCCAAAGCCAGTATTTCCTTCCTCAAATATGGAGACCAGAACTGGACACAGTCCTCCAGGTGCGGTCTCACCAGTACCTTATACAGTTGCAACATGACCTCCCTACTCCTGAATTCAATTCCTCTAGCGATGAAGGCCAACATTCCATTTGCCTTCTTAATAACCTGCTGTACCTGCAACCTAACGTTTTGCGATTCATGCACAAGCCCTCCCAAGTCCCTCTAAACAACAGCATGCTTTAGTTTTTCACCCTTTAAATAATATTCAGCTCTTTTATTTTTCTTGCCAAAGTGGATAACCTCACACTTACTAACATTGTACTCCATCTGCCAGACCTTTGCCCACTCATCCAGCTTAACTCTATCCCTCTGCAGACTCTCCACATCCTCATTACAATTTGCTCTTCCACTCAATTTGGTGTCATCCGCAAACTTGGCTACACCACATTTTGTCCCCTCCTCCAAGTCATCAATGTAAATGATGAACAGTTGTGGGCCTAACACCAACCCCTGCGGTACCCCACTTACCACTCTCTGACAACCTGAAAAACTCCCACTTATCCCGACTCTCTGCCTCCTGTCATTCAAACAATTTTCAATCCAGGCCAATAGACTTCCCCGGACTCCACTTTCCTTTAACTTACTGATAAGTCTCTTGCGTGGCACCTTATCAAACGCTTTCTGGAAATCCAAATATACAACATCAACTTGTTCCCCTCTATCCACCGCACCCATTATATCCTCAAAGAATCCTAACAAATTTGTCAAACAAGATCTTCCCTTTCTAAAACATGGTGCATCTGCCTGATTGAACCCTTATGTTCCAAAAGTTTTACTATTTCATCTTTAATGACGGCTTCAAGCATTTTTCCAACTACAGATGCCAAGCTAATTGGCCAATAATTTCCAGCCTTCTGCCTACATCCCTTCTTAAAAAGTGGCGTGACATTTGCTGTCTTCCAGTCTGCCGGGACCTGCCCAGAATCCAAGGAATTTTGGTCTATGACCACCAATGCATCAACTATAACTTCTGCCATTTCCTTCAGAACCCTTGGATGCATATCATCAGGACCAGGTGATTTGTCTGGCTTTAGTCCCATTAGTTTCTCCATCACTACGTCCTTTGTTACATCTATTTTATCAAGGCCCTCCCAACATTCACATCCTTAACTCCGCACTTGGGCATGCTGGACGTGTCTTCCACCGTGAAGACTGACACAAAATATTTGTTTACTGCCTCGGCCATTTCCTCATTTTTTGCTCCCATTTTTCCTTTCTCATCCTCCAAGGGTCCTATGTTAACTCTGGCCACCCTCTTCCATTTTATATATTTATAAAATTTTTTGCTTTCTGTTTTTATATCTTGTGCCTATTTACTTTCATAATCCTTTTTCCCATTTCTTATTACCCGCTTTGTAACCCCTTGTTGTCTCTTAAAGTTTTCCCAATCTTCCAGTTTCCCACCGCTCTTTGCAGCTTTGTACACCTGTGCCTTCAATTTTATACTCTCCTTTATTTCCTTTGTTAACCACGGTTGATTTTTCCCTCCCTTGCTGCCCTTTTTCCTGACCGGAATATATTTTTGTTGAGCATTACAAAATATTTCTTTGAAAATCTTCCACTGTTCCTCAATTGTTTCATCAATGAGCCTGTGCTCCCAGTCCACTCTGCCCAATTCCTCCCTCATCCTATGGTAGTCACCCCTGTTGAAGCATAATATATTAGTTTTCGATCTAACTCTTTCCCCTTCCATCTGAATGAGAAATTCAATCATACTATGATCGCTATTTCCCAGATGGTCTCTGACTATTACATCATTTACTCGACCTATCTCATTGCACAACACTAGATCCAGGAGAGCATTTTCTCTTGTGGGTTCCTTAACATGCTGCTCAAGAAAGCTATTGCGGATGCATTCTATGAAGTCCTCTTCCAGACTCCCACGACCAACTTGATTTTCCCAATCTATGTGGAAGTTCAAGTCCCCCATGACGACTGCCGTATCATTATTACATGCCTCACTTATCTCTCTATTTATTTCCTGTGCCACTAAACTATTGTTATATGGTGGGTGATAGACAACACCCACCAATAATTTTTTCCCTTTGTTATTCTTTATCTCTACCCAAATGGACTCAAAATTATGCTCTTTAGATCTTATATCATTCCTCACGGCTGCCTGGAGCTCCTCTTTGATTAAGAGTGCAACTCCACCTCCCTTACCATCCTGTCGATCTCTTTGCACCACCTGATACCCTTGAAAGTTTAATTCCCATTTCGGGTCACCTTGTAGCCATGTTTCCGTGATGGCGATCCAATCATAGGCATGGGTACCAATTTGCGCCTCAAGTTCACTAACCTTATTTCTAATACTGCGGGGATTCAGATAAAGTGCCCTTATGCTCTTTGTCCTTTTAATATCTAGTGACTTCTGTAACCTTTTCTTTTGATTTTTCTGCCCACTATTTTTCTTTGTAATTTTCTTAACACGATCATTGACCCGAAAACTCACTGCACCATCTGATTTTTTACTTTCTCCTCCCAACATTACTTTTCCTAGTTTACTTTTCCTGGCCATTACTTTATCTTCCCTACCCGTTTCCCAATCACTCTGGTTCCCATACCCCTGCCAAATTAGTTTAAACCTTGCCCCACTGCTGTACCAAACATACTTGCCAAAATGTTGACACCTTTTGGACTTAGGTGCAACCCGTCCCTCTTGTAAAGATCATGCCTTCCCCAAAAGAGATCCCAAAGATCCAAGAAGCCAAATCCTTGCCTTGTACACCAGCACCTCAGCCACACGTTCATTTTCCTTATCCTTACATTCTTTTCATCACTTGAATTTGGACCCGAGGAGGTTACATAACCACAAGGGGGACGGCACAGCAGGATTTTTATTGGATTAGTTGGGGAGGCGGATTCAAAAAGTACTTCCCAGGGCATTGAGCCCACCAATTCCTTCCAGATCTCAGGTACCATGGATGCAAGGGGTATCATCTACAAAAATCCACTACTGCTGACTGTAACCACACCATCCAAACTGTTCAGCACCGAAAAGGTCCAGGGAATCAAAGCCAACCACTAGCAAGGGTTCCCCTCCAAGCCACACATCACCCTGAGTCGGAAACCTGATTCCTCCGCCCTCCCCACCCCCCCCCAACCGACAGCACCGAGGGAGCTCTTTCACCAGGAATACTGCAGCGCTTCACCACCGAGGAATGACGAATGCCAGGTTTGCCAGAAACAGTCACATCTGATAAATGATAACAAGTCCCCCAGTAAACCGAGCAGACCCTCCTTATCTCCGAAACAGGATTGTAAGATGCTCACTTTTGTGGTCTGCATGTGAATCTAAATTAGAACCAACCATGGAACACTACAGCACAGAAACAGGCCCTTCGAGTGTGTGCCGAACCATTTTTTGCCTAGTCCCACTGATCTGCACCCAGTTTACATCCCTCCACACCTCTCCCATTCATGTACCTGTCCAACTTCCTCTTAAATGTTAAAATTGAGCCCACATTCACCACTTCAACTGGCAGTTTGTTCCACACCCCCAACACTCCCTGTCTGAAGAAGTTTTCCCCAAACTTTTTCCCTTTCACTCTTAACCCACGTCTTCTGGTTTTTATCTCACCTACTCTCAGTGGAAAAAGCCTAACACCTCTATCAAATCTCCCCTCATTCTTCTACGCTCCAGGGAATAAAGTCCTAACCTGTTGAACCTTTCCCTGTCACTCAGTTCCTGACATCTGAGCAACATCCTAGTAAATCTTCTCTGCACTCTTTCTATCTTATCGACATCTTTCCTGTAGTTTGGAGACTAAAACTGCACACAATATTCCAAATTTTGCCTCACCAATGTCTTACACAACTTTACCATAATATCTCAACTCCTGTACTCAATGCATTGATCTATGAAGGCCAATATGCCAAAAGCTCTCTTTACAACCCTGTCTGCCTGTGACGCCACTTTCAGGGAATTATGTACAGTAGCTATATTCCCAGATCCCTCTGTTCTACCCCACTCCTCAGTGTCCTACCATTTACCGTGTACGTCCTTTCTTGGTTTGTCCTTCCAAAATGTAACACCTCACACTTGTCTGCATTAAATTCCATCAGCCATTTTTCAGCTGGTTCAGATCCCTCTGCAAGCTTTACAAAACTTTTTTGCTATCCACAACGTCTCCAATCTTGGTGTCATCAATTTATCAATTAGAGCCAAACCAACAATTTCTACTGAAACAGACCGCAGACTACCAGGAAACCCCATGAAAAATAATTCCCAAACTCTAGTTCCAAAGCAGTCAACAACTGATGACAATTATATTGAGTTTATTGTCATACACATAATACAATGTACAAATGCCTGGACTTCCTACTTGATGCAAGTACTTGTAACAAAAAGCTAGAATAGTAAACTAATTGGACTGAATTAAAAGAAACAATAAATACACAAGATCGATACAGACATTCACAGGGACTTGTATTGTGCAGGCAATCTATGATCAGTGTAACGGGGGGGGGGGTTTTCAAAAGCCTGATGGATGTTGAAGAGAAACTGTTCTTGAACCTAAAGGTGCTGGTCTTCAGGATTCTGTACCTTCTGCTCAAAGGGAGCAGTGAGAAGAGGTTGTGAGCAGGGTGAAGGGGGCCCTTTGTGATGTTGGCTGCCTTCTGGAGCCAGTGCCTCATGTAGGTGTCTGCAGTGGGTGGGAGGTCAGAGCCTATACGGGCCTGGCTGCATTTGCCACCTTGTGTGTCCCGGGGCACTTGCCAAACCAGCCTGTAATACATCCAGCCAGTATACTTTCCTCAGTGCACCTGCAGAAGTTTGATCACGTAGTTGACGACACGACAAATCTCCTCAGAAAATCTCCTCTTCATGGCACACCAGTGCTACAACAATGCAATCATGTAACACAATAATGGAAGTTCCACACTAATTCCAGCACAAGCTATAATTATTGCTGAACCATTGATCTGTGGATCACTGCCATTTCACACCAACAAGCGAATAACCAAAACGGAGAAACAAAGATACCACAGGCACTGGAATCTCAAAACAAAATAAATCTGGAAGGACTCAGTCGGTCAGGCAGCATCCATGGAGAGAAAATGACAGTCAATTATGATTTTTTAGACTGCAGGCAAGTCAGGGTGTAACCAATGAATTTTGCCGGTACATGGACAGTCTAAAAAGGAATGTGCAGGAATTTTGAGTCAATTCCTGCACCACGATTTATCCTTCAGGACCCCTATAGCTTTTTGGAGGAAGTCTGCAGTGTAAATCGTACCGGAAAAATTTGTTGATGGTCATCCACTCTCAACAGTCCAACCTCCGGGACTGTTGCACTCAGGTTCTTGCAGTCTAAAAAGGCGCCCAGTGTGAATGACCAGTAATTATGTTAATTTTATCCACGATTTTCCTGACATTAGAGTCTAAAAGGGGGTCAAGGGGTGTGGGGGTATTGGATAGAGGAGGGGGCCAAGGGTTGTGGGGGTATTGGATAGAGGAGGGGGGGGTCAAGGCTTGGTGGGGTATTGGATAGAGGAGGGGGAGTCAAGGGTTGGTGGGGCATTGGATAGAGGAGGGGTGTCAAGGGTTGGCGGGGTATTGGATAGAGGAGGGGTGTCAAGGGTTGGTGGGGTATTGGATAGAGAAGGAGGGGCTGGGGGGGAGTCACGTGATGGAGTAGTGGCCGGTAGGGGAACTCCAGCACTCTCCAGAAAAGTTAAAAAAAGATGGAGAAAAAGCAAAGGCACAAACATAAAAACCATAACAAAGTGAAAGTAAAAGTGTGGAGAAAATGGCAGCAAAGAAAGAAAAGCCAAAAACAACGGGAAGAAAAGAAGGAAAGACGTCAGAAGAAGAAGGTGAAGGCCTTACCGGTACGAGGAGGCCCGTCATGGAGAGAGAAGCCCGCTCCCTGAGGTCAGTGGAAGCCCCGAACTCGGGACTACAAAAATTGCTCACGGAGCCAAACAAAAGTGCGCAACCACGCATGCGCGAATCCTCGTGCATGTGCGAAGCGCAAGACAAAAATAACACTGACGGGAGGGGGGACCAGCTGAGGTGTAAATCTCCACAGCTGAAACAGACAAGTACAACACAACAGCAAGACTCTCAACAGGAAAACATAGAAAATAACGAGAACAAGAAGGAAGAGAATAAAAATAGGAAATCAAAGAAACAACAGATGACCAACCCAGAGGAAGAAGACCAACACCAAGACACTTCTAATAAAAATAAGAAGACCAAAAATACCCAACAAAATAAAACTAACAACCCAACAAGAAAACCAGAAGAGACAAAGGTAAAGGACACAGATCCTGGAGTGGACTCAGAAGAAGAAGAGGAAGAACAGAGAAATGGAAGATGAAGGGAAGGGCAAGTACATGGATATATTTTTTTTAAAGAATATATGGAAACAGTAAAAGAATGGCAGTCACAAGAATTCAGTGAAATAAAAAGAAGAATAAAAAGTACAGAAGAAAAAGTGAATAGATTAGAGATGATCATGTCAGATATAGGAAAAAGAGTGGACAAGGTGGAAGAACGAGAAACAGCCATAGAAATGGAAGTAGAGGACTTAAAAAAGAAATTAGAAGAATCTGATAAAAAAGTTAAAGAGAAACAGGATCTGTTAGCTCAGAAGTTAGATATAATGGAAAATTATAGTAGAAGAAACAATATAAAGATAGTGGGTCTTAAGGAAGATGAAGAAGGCAAAAATATGTAAGAATTTATAAAAGAATGGATCCCCAGGTCCTAGGAAGACCAGAATTACAGGAAGAAATGGAAATAGAAAGGGCACACAGAACATTAGCCCCTAAACCACAACCACAACAAAAACCAAGATCCATTCTAGTAAAATTCCTAAGATATACAACAAGAGAAAATATATTGGAGAAAGCAATGAAGAAAATAAGAGAAGACAATAAACCACTGGAATACAAGGGTCAAAAATTTTTTTTCTATCCAGATATAAGTTTTGAACTCCTGAAGAAGAAGAAGAAGAAGGAGTTTAATGCAGCAAAAACGACCTGATGGAAAAAAGGTTATAAATTTATGTTAAAATACCCAGCAGTACTTAAAATAGTTATTCCGGGGCAGCAAAACAGACTATTCTCGGATCCGGAAGAAGCACAAAAATTTGCAGAACAACTACAAAACAGACAGAGAGATGAAGAGATGTAACAAGAACAAAAATGACAACAAACTATATGTATGTGTGTATGTAGGTATAGATATATATATATATATATTGTTGGGGTCTTTCATGGCTTGGTTCAGCATCATGCTGAAGAAGATTGAAAAGAGGGTTGGTGCGAGAACACAGCCTTGCTTCACGCTGTTTACATCCGGTACCGCACGGATGGCAGTCTCTTCAATCTGAGGCGCCTGCAAGCTCACACCAAGACACAAGAGAAACTTGTCCGTGAACTACTCTTTGCAGATGATGCCGCTTTAGTTGCCCATTCAGAGCCAGCTCTTCAGCGCTTGACGTCCTGCTTTGCGGAAACTGCCAAAATGTTTGACCTGGAAGTCAGCCTGAAGAAAACTGAGGTCCTCCATCAGCCAGCTCCCCACCATGACTACCAGCCCCCCCACATCTCCATCGGGCACACAAAACTCAAAACGGTCAACCAGTTTACCTATCTCGGCTGCACCATTTCATCAGATGCAAGGATCGACAATGAGATAGACAACAGACTCGCCAAGGCAAATAGCGCCTTTGGAAGACTACACAAAAGAGTCTGGAAAAACAACCAACTGAAAAACCTCACAAAGATAAGCGTATACAGAGCCGTTGTCATACCCACACTCCTGTTCGGCTCCGAATCATGGGTCCTCTACCGGCACCACCTACGGCTCCTAGAACGCTTCCACCAGCGTTGTCTCCGCTCCATCCTCAACATCCATTGGAGCGCTCACACCCCTAACGTCGAGGTACTCGAGATGGCAGAGGTCGACAGCATCGAGTCCACGCTGCTGAAGATCCAGCTGCGCTGGATGGGTCACGTCTCCAGAATGGAGGACCATCGCCTTCCCAAGATCGTATTATATGGCGAGCTCTCCACTGGCCACCGTGACAGAGGTGCACCAAAGAAAAGGTACAAGGACTGCCTAAAGAAATCTCTTGGTGCCTGCCACATTGACCACCGCCAGTGGGCTGATAACGCCTCAAACCGTGCATCTTGGCGCCTCACAGTTTGGCGGGCAGCAGCCTCCTTTGAAGAAGACCGCAGAGCCCACCTCACTGACAAAAGGCAAAGGAGGAAAAACCCAACACCCAACCCCAACCAACCAATTTTCCCTTGCAACCGCTGCAATCATGTCTGCCTGTCCCGCATCGGACTGGTCAGCCACAAACGAGCCTGCAGCTGACGTGGACTTTTTACCCCCTCCATAAATCTTCGTCCGCGAAGCCAAGCCAAAGAATATATATATGTATATATAAGAAGGGAAAGAAAGGGAAGAAAGGAAGTAAGGAGGGAATTAAGAGAGTGACCTTTGTTATATATGAAGATTAAAATCTTTTTTGGGGGGGCTGGGTGGGGAAGAAATACAGTCACTGCGAAATCAGTTGACGCTTGCGAGTGAATTCGCAAATCCAAATGGAGAGGGGAGATGTGGTTGCCCGACAAGGGACAAAGGGCAACTCAGAAAGGGGAGGGACTTTTGGGGTTAAAGGAATTTTAGATACGAGAATAATGGAAATATTTTATGTTTTAGAAATGTTGTCTTATAATGTGTTCAAAAAAGAAAGCAGAAATGGATAAGAAGGAAAGGTGGTGATGAGGAAACGGAAAGATAAACAAAGTAGAAAATGGCTATGTTGAACTATATGACTTTAAATATTAATGGAATACATAACAAATCAAAAGGAAGAAACTGTTAAATTTACTGAAAAAAGGAAAAATTGATATAGCATTCGTACAAGAAACACATCTAACTGAAGTGGAACACAAGAAATTAAAGAGAGATTGGATAGGACATGTAACAGCAGCGTTATATAATTCAAAAGCCAGAGGAGTAGCTATATTAATCCATAAAAATGTACCAATCAAATTAGAAGAGGAAATAATAGACCAGCAGGGAGATATGTAATCATAAAATGTCAGATATATTCAGAATTTTGGAATTTACTCAATGTATATTCACCTAATGAGAAGAAGATCAAAAATTTATGCAAGATATCTTTTTGAAGATAGCAGATACGCAAGGGAACATACTAATAGGAGGGGATTTTAACCTTAATTTGGACTCAAACATGGATAAAACTGGAAAAAAAACTAACAGAAAGAACAAAGTAACCAAATTTATAATTAAATCAATGCAAGAAATGCAACTTTTGGATATATGGAGGAAACAACACCCAAAGGAAAAGGAATATTCATATTATTTGGGTAGGCACAAAACATACTCAAGGATAGACCTATTCCTGTTATCAGCCCACATTCAAGGGAGAGTAAGAAAAACAGAATATAAAGCGAGAATATTATCGGACCATTCACCCTTAATATTGACAGTAAAGCTAGAGGACATCCCTCCAAGAATGTATAGATGGAGATTAAACCCCATGCTACTTAAAAGACAGGATTTTAGAGAATTCATTGAACGACAAATTAAAATGTACTTTGAAATAAATACGGAATCAGTGAAAGATAAGTTTATACTATGGGACGCAATGAGGGCAAATAATAAGTTATGTAACCAAGATGAAGAAGGACTATAATCAGGAAACAGAGCAGTTGGAAAGGGAAATAGTAAATATAGAAAAAGAATTAGCAATAAAGGAAGATACAACTAAAAGAAGAGAATTGGCAGATAAAAAATAAAATATGAAACACTACAAACATATAAGGTGGAGAAGAATATAATGAAGACAAAACAGAAATATTATGAGCTAGGAGAAAAAACGCACAAAATTCTAGCGTGGCAGCTTAAGACAGAACAAACTAAAAGAATGGTATTGGCATTAAGGAAAAAGGACAAACAAATTACATATAATCCAAAAGAGATCAAATGAAAACTTCAGAGAATTCTACGAGCAACTATATCAAACTGAAAACAAAGGGAAAGAAGACAAAATAGATGAATTTCTAACTAAAATTGAACTACCGAAATTACAAACAGAGTAGCAAAATAAATTAATAAAACAATTTGAAATAGAAGAAAAACAGGAGATATTAAAAAAACTACCGAACAATAAAACATCAGGAGAGGATGGATTCCCAATAGAATTCTATAAAACTTTTAAAGACTTATTAATTCCTCCCCTTCTGGAAGTAATCAACCAGATTGATAAAACACAAAGCATACCAGATTCATGCAAAACAGCAATAATTACAGTAATACCAAAGACAGGGAAAGATCCACTTGCACCAGCGTCATATAGACCAATATCTTTACTTAACACAGATTATAAGATAATAGCTAAACTATTAGCAAACAGATTAGCCGACTATGTACCAAAAATTGTAAATCTAGTCCAAACTGGATTTATTAAAAAAAGACAAACAACAGACAATATCTGTAAATTTATTAACTTAATTCATGCAGTAGAAGGAAATAAAACTCCAACAGTAGCGGTTGCTTTAGACGCAGAGAAGGCCTTTGACAGAGTAGAATGGAATTATTTATTCAAAGTACTACAAAAATTCAGCCTACCAGAGAAATATATTAATTGGATTAAAGCATTATATAAGGGGCCATTGGGGAAAGTGACAGTAAATGGATATATATCAAAACAATTGAACTTAAGCAGATCAATAAGGCAGGGATGTTCGCGTTAGCTATAGAATCACTAGCAGAACTGATAAGAACAGAAAATAAAATAAAAGGGATAAAAATAAAAGACAAGGAATATAAAATCAGTCTATTTGCAGATGACGTTATAATATACTTAACAGAACCAGAAATATCAATAAAAGAATTACATAGGAAATTGAAGGAATATGGAGAAGTATTGGGGTACAAGATCAACGCAAATAAAAGTGAAGCAATGCCAATGAAAAATGCGGATTTCTCAACGTTTAAGAAAGAATCGCCATTTAGATGGCAAACGCAAGCAATGCGATACCTAGGTATACAACTAAATAAAAACCTCGGCCATCTATATAAACTTAATTACCATCCATTAATGAAAAAATTACAAGACGACTTAGAGCATTGGAAAGACTTATCACTAACACTGATAAGAAGGATAAACTGTATTAAAATGAACATTTTCCCAAGGATACAATACCTATTTCAGTCATTGCCAATACGCCTAACAGAGAAATTCTTCAAGGAGTTAAAGAAAATAATAAGGAAATTTTTATGGAAAGGGGGGAAACCGAGGATAGCACTACATAAATTAACAGAATGGTACAAACAAGGAGGCTTACAACTGCCAAACTTTAAGAATTATTATAGAGCCGCACAATTAAGATACCTATCAGATATTTATCAAACAAGGGAAAAACCAGATTGGACCAGATTAGAACTAGATAAAATAGGGGAGAAGATACCTGAACATATACTATATAATTGGGATGAAAAATTGGTACAACGTAGGAATTCACCGGTATTGCATTATCTGCTCAACATTTGGAAGAAGATTCATGTAGAAAGGAATAAAACAAATTACCAACTACCAAAACTAATATTGACGCAAGATCAGCTAATCCCTTTTACAATAGATAACCTTTCCTTTAGAGAATGGGAGAGAAAAGGGATCAAAAGAATAGAAAATTGCTTTTTGGGAAATAAATTATTATCCTTTGAACAAATGAAGGATAAATATAATATAACTCACGATACAGTGTTCGCATACTACCAACTGAAAACCTACTTGAAGGACAAATTGGGAAGCAGTCTGAGGTTACCAGAGGGAAGTAATTTTGAATATGTGATTACAGACACAATGATAATCAAAAAATTTGTAACAAACATGTATATTAAACTACAAGAAAAGGAGAATGAGGAAACAAATGGTAAAACTAAACAAAAATGGGAACAAGATTTAAATATAAAGATAAAAAAGGAAACATGGGAGAAGTTATGCTCTGGAACAATGAGAAATACAATAAATACGAGGTTATGTATGATACAATATAACTGGATACACAGGCTATACATTACACCTCAAAAGTTAAATAAATGGGACCCAACAGTATCTGACAGATGTTTTCACTGTAAAAAGGAAATGAGAACAACAATTCATGCAATCTGGACATGTGAGAAAGTGAAAAAATTTTGGGAAGATCTAAACCAGATACTAAATAAAATCACAAAAAGCAATATACCAAAAAACCCAGAGATCTTCCTCCTAAGTAACATAAAAAACAAAGAATTTGGACTTGATTTGGATGGTGCACAAAAAAGATTTGTTAGGATAGCCCTAGCTGTAGCAAAAAAATGTATTATGTCAGCCTGGAAATTAGAAGATAACGTGAGAATACAACAATGGTATATAGAAATAAATAAATGTATTCCATTAGAAAAAATAACCTATAATTTAAGAAATAACATTACAATATTTGAACAAATATGGGAGCCATACATGAAACACAATAGAGAAAACCTACCGGGGACATCTACCACCTAAAATGACAGAAGGAGAAGGGAACGAAATGAACTGACTCAGTGGAAATTCTTGTTTATTTTTATTGAGTGACAACATTGTTTGATGGGTTTAATGTATCTTATAGATTGAACTTTAAATAAATGGGGAAGGGGGTGAGGGAGGGAGGGAAGGGAGGGCGGAAAATGGGGAGAAAACGACACTGTATATATTTAGGAAGAAAAATGTCTGTATGTATCTTGGTCAATATGGTTTATAGTGTGAAAAATAAAAAAAATTTAAAAAAAGGAGGGGCTGAGATGATGGGGTATTGGACAGGAGGGGGGGGCTAAAATGATGGGGTATTGGACAGGAAGAGGAATCAAGAGTTGGTGGGGTATTGGATAGAGGAGGAAGGGTCAAGAGATCACACAGCAAGGAGACAGGAATATCAGCTCTTCGTCAGCAACCAATTACACCAACCCCATTTTGTTTCATTCTCCCAACATTCCTGCCAACTGCCCTCAAGTTCTACCACTCACTGGGGGACATTTACATCGGCCAACCCATCTGCCAACCCACAGGACTTTGGGATGCAGGAGGAGATCTGTGCAGTCACAGGAATGGGTGCAGAAAGCAGGCACCCAAGCTCAGGATCGAACTCCAGGACACAGGGGCCACGAGGCAGCAGCCCTACCAGCTGTGGTACTGTGCCTTGCAAACCCTCCCCTTCAAATGGTCACCTGTGTGGGTCACAACTCAGCTGGGCAGCGCACAATTCTGGATCACGCAATAAAAATCACAGCTGATGTCCCAGTGAAAAGTGGTGAACAGAAATCTCAGAAAGTTCAAGCAACAAATGAGGCCATTATGCCACACCTTCCTAACTATTCCAACCTGCCAATATCCTTTCGAAGACCCTCATTATCCTCTTCACGCTTCAACCTGCTACGAAATCCCACACCATGTTGATGAAAGTTTATGGTCATGTTAATTTTTTACATTTAAATTTAGACATATAGCACGATAACAGATCATTTCGGCCCACGAGTCTGTACCGCCCAATTATATCCCATTAACCTACACCCCCAATATTTTCGAACAATGAAAGGAAACTGGAGTCCCCAGAGAAAACCCATGCAGATACAGGAAGAACAGACAAACTCCTTAAAGACTGCGCGGGATTTGAAACCCGATCCCGATACCTTGCGCTGTAAAGGCGTAGTGCAAATCGCTTCGCCAACCATGCTGTCCATCTGTACACGTGCAAAGTACAGAGGTACTGAAATTCCTACTTCTTCAGTTTTTTAACTGGACATTGTGCCCTGTGCAGCCAAGTCCCAGTCAGTTGTGTTTCTCACACAGATCCAACAATGTCCCAGTTTCTTCCAGTCACAGCAACATTCACCACACCAGCTTTCTGGAACGTAGCCACATTCCCGCTCCTGCTATTCCACGGGCTTCAGTCTTACTGACAAGCCTGACGTACAACACATTGACACCTTTTGGAAGTCCAAACGCATCACACCAACCTGGTCACCTCTTCAAAACCCCCCCCCCACCAAAGTTAGTTCGCCAAAAGGAAACATTCCCTCTTAATATGTGCGCTGTGAGACCAGAAACTTTAAACAAACCTTTCATCATCTGTCTGCTGGTGGTCAAAGTTCTCATGAAGCAACTTTGAAGTTTTGAACCCACTCTCTCTTCCCCCCCCCACCCCCACAACCTCCTCCTTGATGAATGCAAAGAATTTGTTTCCTACCTTGCCCACTTCTTGCCCCTCCAGACAGGAATACTCCCCTTTGACCGCCAAGTGCTCCATCCATCTTCCTTGTTACACTCTTGTTTTTGTTTGTAAATATGAGCACAAAGTGCCTTGGGATTCCCTTTAAGGACATTTTACAGCCCCTTTCAGCCCCTGACTGATTCCCTGCTTAAGCTTCCTGACAGCATCGGGCATTTGGACCTGGAGCTCAGGTTGCCATTGGACCTGTGCAGCTGCAGAAGAGCTGGAGGCAAATTCATGGACATTCAGTGAATCTCTTTCACTTCTCTTCCTCTTACTGTCAAGGTTGCTTCTGAGTTTATCGATTTTTTCCAGTTCCTGCGATCCTGCTCTCCTTTCCGCCCCCCTTCTCTCTATCTGCTCTCCACCTGTTTCCCCCTCTATTCACCCAGCCATTCCTCCTCCCCCGCTTGCTGCTGTGCCCTCCCTCCTGCCTCTGCAACCACAGCTCCCCCCCCCACCTTTTATTCGGACACCTGACGACATTTTTCCCTGAAGGTTTGAGTTTGCAAATTGGCCTGATGTCTAAATGGTTCTGTATCTTTGCTACATAAAAGACACTGTTCGACCTGCTGAGTTTCTCCACCATTGTGTTTTTACTTCAACCCCGTTGTCTGCAGACTTTCATCTTTTATTTTCCCTCTGTGTTTGACTTACAGCAGTCTAAAGTTACAACATCCATACATTTAAATTTAGATTAAATTTAGACAAACAGGCCATTTTGCGAACTAAAACCTGTTAACAGAGGTAAGGACTGGAGGGAGGGCTGTGGTCACTTAAAATGGAACTTGTATTAGGAAGAGTTTTTAAATTATATTCCCATGCGAGGATATCCTCCGTTCGCTCTCTCTCTTAAGAACTGAACATCCAGGAACAGCTCCTAACCTTGGCAAATTCAAACACAGTCACCAACTTTCTGGCCCAGGGGATTGCACATATATTCTGGCACAAGTTGACCTGCAGAAGTCAGCTCACAACACCCTCCCCTGAAGGTTAGGTACAATTCATTTCCGTCCTGTCGACCGCACTTGTTAATAATAAGCCCCTTGGCTAAGGTTTCTCTTTCTCTCGCTCTTTAGTCTTCACCGACTAGTTTTAATAAGATTGCTTCTTCCAGTGGTGCTGGGAATTACTGCTACCAATACATCGCCCTTTACAGTGAGACTTTGCTAATCAATCTTCTGTTTCCGAACCGCCCTCAAACCAAACATCAGCCTGGGTACGGATGTGGTTTCACTGAAAAGCCGTTACAACAGTAAAATCAAAGCGAAAGCAAGAGACTCACATCTGCAACATGATTTTATGCAGGAACATCCCATCGACCAGATCCATGTACACTGCCCCCTTCTCCTCGCTTGTCCCACCCAGCGGGCCAAAAGTTTTCACCTGAAAAATAATCATTTTTTTTAAATTCTTGGTTAAAATGAAGTTCAGACAAAAAGGGTTAGAATTACTCTGTAGTTGCAAAGTTACAACTGGAACCCCATCTAAATGGCAACTCACAAGAGCACGTGTGATACTTCTGATAGGCATTTGCAATGATTAAATGAGGTCCAGATTCCTGATAGTGACAATTGTACTCCTCAGTCTGAAATTCTCCCACCTCTCTCCCTCCCAGTGACACAGTCAGAAACATCCCCTTCCCTCCGACAGCCTGACATCTCCCTCCACACACATATAGAAATGTACAACCTGGCATCTCCCCCCTCTCCCTCACACACAGTCTGACATCCATCCCTCTCACATACACACAGGCAAACACATCACCCACACAGACAGTCCCTTTCATAGACCAAGACAGCACAGAAAAAAAGCCATTCAGCCCTTCTAGTCCATACTGAAACACCATTCCACTGGTCCCACTGACTTGCACCCATTCCATAGCCCTCCAGACCACTCCAATCCGTGGATCTGCCCAATTTTCCCTCGCATACAACCTGACACATCCAGGGGGAACACAGTCGGACACCTCCCCCGACCCCTCCCCACCCACCCCCGCCTCTCTCCCCCCCCTCGCCCCCTCCCCCCTCGCCCCTCCTCACTCTCCCTCCTCCCCTCCCCTCTCCTCCCTCCCTACCCCCTCCCCTCCCACCCCTTCCCCTCGCCCCCTCCCCTCGCCCCCTCCCCTCCCACCCCGCCCCCTCCCTCGCCCCCTACCCCCTCCTACTCCCTCCTCCTCCTCTCTCTCCGCCCCCTCCCACCCCGCCAACTCCCCTCTCACCCCCTGTCCCCTCCTCCCCCTACCTCCCCCTCCCCTACCTCCCCCTCCCCCCTCCCCCTCCCCCCTCCTCCTCCCCCCTCCTCCTCCCCCCTCCCCCTCCCCCTCCCCCCATCCCCCCTCTTCCTCCCCCCTCCACCTCCCCCTCCCCCCTCCCCCTCCCCCCTCCACTCTCTCCGCCCTCCTCCCTCTCGCCCCTCTCCCCTCCCCATTGACCCTCCCTCCCCGGGCCGGCGATCAGCCCCTGACCCCTGACCCAGGGTGTACCGGTGGGGGGGGGGGGGAGGTTCCCCCCCCGCGGCTCCACTCACCCAGGTGACGAGCGGACTCCCCAGGAACGTCTCCAACAGCTCGGAGATGGTCCCGTCCATGCTGAGGTCCGGGAGGTCCGGAGGTCCTCCCAGCTCCCGCTCCCGTCCCGTCCTCCCCCGGGCACGGCCGCCGCTGGTCACCGCGAGCCGCGAGCCCGGCCCGGTCCCATGGCAACGGGAGCAGCGCGGAGAGCGCGTCACGGTTTCCCGCCCGCACCCGGGTCCTCAGCGACGGGACAAAGCGGCGCTTGCAACATGGGCACCGCGCTCCGCCAATCGCCCGCCTTCCCCTCCTCAGGTGCCTCGGGACGGGCAGCCAATCCGCGCGCAGCGGAGGCGGGCGTTCGGCTGCTCGGTGAGACGAGAGAAGCGATGAGGGGAGCCCCCTGCAGGGTGTGGCGTGTATGGGAGGTGGAGGTGGAGGTGGAGGGGGGGCGAGCTGGGGCAAGGCTCCCCCTGCAGGACGCGAGCAGTACTGCGCCCAGACGCCAACAAAATGCTGGGTCGAGCAGCGTCTATGGAGAAGGGATGGCCAATGTTTTTCGCTCCACCTTCCTGCATCCTCCTGTAAATGCACTCGACCCCTGGTCGGACTCAGCCCCTCAGTACCCGCTTACGGAAGGACCCTCGAGGGTGGTCCTTGCCCCTCGCGCCCTCGCATTTGCTGCACCGAGCCTCAGTGAGTCCCTCGGCACAAGAGGGGACGTAGCAGTGGGCGCCACGCCTTGACAGCGCGTAAAGGGGCTCGAATCCTGCGCTGTCTGTAAGGAGTCTGTACGTTCTCCTTCCGTCTGCGTGGGTTTTCCCCCGAGGGCTCCAGTTTCCTCCCACCCTTCAGGACGTACCGGTTAATTGGGTGGCATGGACTCGTGGGCCAAATGGCCTATTACCATGCTGTATGCCTGAACTTAAAAGATGTAGGAGCAGAAGTTGGCCCATGGAGTCTGTTCCGCCATTCTAATCAGGAGCTGATCCATTCAGCCCCACTCCCCGGCTTTCTCCCCGTAACCCTCGATGCCCTGACGAATCCAGTACCCGTCCATTTCTGCCTTAAATACACCCAATGACCTCACTTCCACAACCACGTGTGCCAACAAGTTCCACAGACTCACGACCCTCTGAGTGAAGACATTTTTCCGCGTCTGTTTTAAATTGACGCCCTCTTATCCGAGAATCCTCTACCATGGGAAACATCCTTGTCACATCTACTCTGTCCAGGCCTTTCATCTACTCTAAGGTCCCCCCTCATGCTTCTGTACCCCAACAACTACAGTCCAAGAGCCAACAATCATTCCTCATCTGCTAACCCTTTCATTCCTGGTATCATTCTAGTAAATCTCTGAACCTTCTCCAATGCCAGCATGTCTTTTCTCAAATAAGGTGCCCAAAACGGTACACAGTACAACAAGGGAGGCGGTCTCATTAGTGCTTTATAGAGTCTTGGCACCACATCCCTGCTCTTGTATCCTATCCCTCTCGATATGAACACCAACTCTGCATTTGCCTTCTTCACCACCGACTCAACCTTTAGCAGATCCTGCACTTTGACTCCCAAGGCCCTTTGCACCTCCAAATTTTGAATTTTCTCCCCATCTAAATAAGAGTCTGCCCATCTATTTCATCTACCCAAGAGCATGACCGTACACTTCCCAACATTGTAGTTCACCAGCCACCCCTTTGCCACTTCTCCTAATTGATCCACGTCTCTCTGCAGCCTTTCCGTATCCTCAGCACTGCCTCCCCTACCATCTATTTTGGCGTCATCTGCAAATCTAGCCACAAAGTCATTAATTGTCCAAATCAGTAACATACAATGTAAAAAGAAGCAGCCCACAACACCCACCCCAGCGGAACACCACTGGATCCCTTTATTCCTACTCTGGTTCTTGCCGACCAGCCAATGCTCTATCCTTCCACGGGCTCTCATCTTGTTAAGCTGCTTCACGTGTAGCACCTTGTCAAAGCCCTTTGGAAAGTCCAAATACACAAGTTCCACTGCATCTATCCTACCCGTCCCACTTGTGATCTCCAAAAAATTTCAGTCAGTTTATCAGGCATGATTTTCCTTTAAGGAAACCATACTGACTTTTTTTTTAACTTTATTTAAAGATTTTATCACAGGAATAAAAAGAAAATTACATTTAAAAAGATATAAAATAAAATAATGTAATTATAATACATTAATAACCTAACAATTCAACCACCCCCCTACATATACAAAAACTAAAAAAAATATATATTAAAAAAACCCACCCTTCCCTCCCCAAATAAAGAGTGAAGAATTAGTAAAATTAATAATATTATATAATAAAAAAAGCACTCACAAAAAAAGAAAAATATGACAAATAAAAATAATTTTTAAAAAATTTATCAGATCTAAAATATCACATCTAGAAACATTTAAATCGAACTTAATTGCATATACTTAACAAATGGAGTCCACTTCAACTTATAAAAAGACATCTTATCTTGAATTGAAAAAGATATCCTTTCCATAATTAAACAAGACTTCACCTCTAAATACCACCTATCCAAAGTTATTATATTTCTATCTTTCCAAGTAGATGCTATACATTTAGCTAAAGCTAAATAGATAAAAGAAATCTGATAATCATTTAATCCTAAATCAATTAATGATTGCATATTCCCTAATAAAAATATATCAGGATCTAAAACAACACAAATATTATATAATCTATTAAATATAGATTGAATACCTTTCCAAAACTGTTGCAATCGGTCACAGGACCAAACAGTATGTAAAAAAGTACTAGCTGTCTGATCACAACGAAAACAACAGTCTGACTTACTAAGACCCAATTTTTTAAATTTTTCTGGTGTTAAATATAATTGATGTATAAAATTATAATTAATCATCGCTAATCTAGCATTAATCAATTTCCGAATACTGTTTTGACAAATTTCCATCCAAGCTTCTTCAGCTATTGTAGAACCTAAGTCTTTTTACCATTTCAACTTATCTTTATCCCAATCTTTCTTACTTTCATTTTCTTGTAAAATACAATTCATATCAGATATATACCCCTTTTCTGGTATTGAAAGTACATATTTCTCAAAATTAGTTTCAGGCAATAAAGTCATTTGGTGACCACATATTTGTTTTACAAATGATCTTAACTGATAATACACAAATACAGAATTTCCACTAATACCAAATTTCTTTTGTAATTCCTCAAAAGAACAAAAATGTCCTTCAAAAAAACAATCAGATAAGTTTTTTATTCCTTTCCTTTCCCATTGTTTCAAAGTGATATTGGAGACCGTAAAAGGAACAAGTTGGTTATTATATAATGGCAATCGCCCAGACCATTTATTTTTAAGCCCCATTTTATCAAGTTTACTTGTCCATAAATTCAACAAGTGTTTCAATATTGGTACATCATAAGTTCGTAACAAATTTTTATTCCATCAAAACAAAAATTTATGTGGAGATTTTTCTAAAAGAACTGCCAGTTCTATCTTTGCCCAACTAGGCGGATCCTCCATATTCATTAATGCACTAAGGAATTTAAATTGAGCTGCCTCATAATAATATTGAAAATTAGGTAATCTCAAACCTCCAAACTGAAAGTCCAACATCAATTTTTTCATTGCTACCCTTGGAAATTTTCCCTTCCATAAAAATTCTCTAACAGCTTTATATAAATCCTTAAAAAACTTTTTTTTTAAAAATAAGGAATTGATTGAAATAAATATTGTATCCGAGGAAAAATATTCATTTTTATAGTATTAATCCTCCCCAATAAACCTAAAGGTAAGTCCTTCCACCTAATCAAATCTAGTTTAATCTTTTTTATTAAAGGAAGATAATTAATTGAATATAAATCTTGATATTCTGTATTAACATTAATTCCCAAATATTGAATTTGTTTTGTCCACTTCAACTTCGTAACATTTTTATAACTCGAATAATCATCTTTACAAATTGACAAAATTTCACTTTTAGCTCAATTTATCTTATAACCAAATAATTGACGATAATTTTCTTGAATTGCTGGTAAAGAAATATCAGGGTCTACCAGGTATAATAAAACATCATCTGCAAATAAATTAATCTTATATTCCTCATTCAAAACTCTCATACCCATAACATTTTCATTTTGACGTATTAATTGTGCCAAAGGTTCAATAACTATAGCAAATAAAGCAGGTGACAATGGACATCTTTGTCTAGTAGACCTTGTTAAATCAAAAGATTCTGAAATCTATCCATTAGTTGCAACTCTAGCCTTCGGACTATTATATAAAGCCTTTATCAATCCAATAAATGAAGAACCAAAACAAAATTTCTCAAGTACTTTAAATAAAAACTTCCATTCCACTCTATCAAAAGTCTTTTCTGCATCTAATGAGACCACTATTGGATAATTCATTTGAGATTTAAATTTATTTACCAAAGTAATAAATTGCAAAATATTATCGGACGCATATCTGTTTTTTTATAAATCCTGTTTGATCTTTATGTATTATTTTAGGTAAATATTGAGCCAATCTATTAGCCATAACTTTAGCCACAATTTTATAATCTACATTTAACAACGATATTAGTAGATAAGAAGAAACCTGTAAAGGATCTTTATCTTTTTTTAGTATAACCGTAATTATTCCATTAGAACAAGATTCAGGTAATTGAAAAGTTTTATAAATTTGCTGTATTACATTCTTATAAATAAAAATATATCAACATAAAAAGTTTTATAAAATTCTATAGAGAACCTGTCTTCACCAGGTGCCTTTCCATTTGGCATATCTCTTATAGCCATTTCAATTTAATTCTCTGTAAAAGGTTTATCCAGCTCTTGTCTATCTTCTTGATTCAACTGTGGCAAATTAATATTTTTCAAAAAAGAATCTATTGCATCTTCACTTACATCTTGACACTCAGATGTATATAGTTTTTTATAAAAATTACAAAATTCCTCATTAATTTCTTTTTATCTAAAAGTAATACCCGATTTTTTTCTAATTGCTGATATAATCCTAGATAATTGTTCTTTTTTTAACTGCCATGATAAAACTTTACGAGCTTTCTCACCCCATTCATAAAACCTATGTTTAGTTCGATTCATTAAACATTCAAATCGATATGTTTGTCATTCATTATACTTTAATTTTAAATTAGTTAACTGGTTCTTTTGCATTTCAGTAGCATTTTTTTGAAATTCTTTTTCACTAACAGTTATCTTTTTCTCTAAATCTTCAATCTCTCTAATTCTCTCTTTCTTTACTTTAGATGCATAGCTAATAATTTGACCTCATAAAAAAGCTTTCATTGCGTCCCATAAAACAAAATGACTATAAACAGAATTAACATTATTACTAATAAAATCCTCAATTTGTTTTTTTAAATAACTAATACATTCTGGCTTTTTAATAACATAGTGTTAAATCTCCATCTTGGGGTTCTCTGATCATCTTGTGAACTCTGATATTCTAATAATAATAATGAATGATCTGAAACCAACCTTGCCTTATAATCCACAGACATAACCTTATCCTGCAAATGTGTTGAAATTAAGAAATAATCAATTCTTGAAAAGGAATTATGGCGTGAAGAATAAAAAGAAAAATCTTTCTCTGTAGGATTAAGTCTTCGCCAAATATCAACTAAATTCATATCTTTCATCATATTAGTCACTTGTACTGCCATCTTAGATTTCTTAATTACTCTTGGATACTTGTCCAATAAAGGCTCCAATACCACATTTAAATCTCCCCCAATCATCACATTGGAATTCGTTTGTCCAAGTAATAAAGACACATCTACAATAAAAGCTGTATCTTCAACATTTGGAGCATAAACATCAAGCAAAGTCCAAGCCTCATTAAAAATTGTACAATTTAGTTTTAATAATCTTCCTCCATTTTTCTCTTCATTCTGTAACTGAAATGGTAAATTCTTATGCACCAGAATTGCCACTCCTTTCGCCTTTGAATTAAATAAAGAATAGAAAACTTGTCCAACCCATTCACGTTTAAGTTTCAAATCTGTTAAATGAGTTTCCAGCAAAAAAGCCACATCAACTTTCAATTTTTTTAAGTAAGCAAGTACTTTCTTACGCTTAATAGGATTATTTAAACCCTGAACATTAAGAGAGGCAAACTTAAGTTTAGACATTTCTTATAATAACACACAAAAAAAAGAGAAGGAGAGAAAAAAGGAGAGAAAAAAAAGAAAAACACCCCCTTCCCTTATCCACTCCTAAAACAACAAAAAAAAAATTAAAACATAATAATAAAAAAAAACTTCACTCCTTAATCCAAAAATTGATTTTAAAAAAGAACAGGTAGGAGGTTACAACCACCTCCTCCTGTCTCAACCGCTCAATGTGGTAACTCCCACAAAATATTGGGTGTGAGATAACTCACATGTAGCTGATGACTTCTGGAAAATGATGCCCACCCAGCTCCCTCTCCCAACTCCCGTTTCACATTAACCTATCATCATTATCTAAAATCTTCTCAGAGAAAAAAAAATTTTTTTAATCAACTTTGTCACTCCGACCACCATTTCTTCTTGGAATTCGGTTCCCATCTTGCGTCTCCACTCTCTTTGGAGACCGTGGTGGACTACGTCTTTCCTGAAATTGCGTAATTGGCAATAATTGAGAAAAGTCCACAGCTTCCTTAGGATTATCAAAAAATGTTGGTTGCTAGCCATTCTGAAAAATCTTCAATACCGCAGGATATCTGAATGTTGCTTTATATCCTTTTTTCCACAGCACTTCTTTCACAGGGTTACTTTCACGTCGTTGAGACATAACTTCTTGACTCAAATCCGGATTTAAAAAAACACGATTGTTCTGAACCATCAAGGGAGATCCTCTTTGTTGTGCATTTCTTATAGCCACACGCAAAATTGTCTCTCTAACACAATAATTTAAACAACGAACCAAAACAGGTCTTGGATTTTGTCCTGGAAAAGGCTTTCTTCTCAAAGCTCTATGAGCACGTTCCAATATTAAGCCTTCCGGAAACTTATCGTGTCCAAACACTTGTGGAATCCATTCAGTAAAGAATTTTCTTGGATCTGATCCTTCCATATCTTCTGGCAAACCAACAATTTTTATATTATTCCGTCTAGACTGATTCTCCAAATAATCAACCTTTTTCGCCAAATTTTTATTTTGAATTTGTAAAATTTCATTTGTTTTATTTACATCTTGTATTTGGTCCCGTACCTCGACTATGCCTTGGGAGAGGAGTCACGTGATGGAGTAGTGGCCGGTCGGGGAACTCCAGCCCTCTCCAGAAAAGTTAAAAAAAGATAGAGAAAAAGCAAAGGCACAAACTTAAAAACCAAAACAAAGTGAAGGTAAAAGTGTGAAGAAAATGGCAGCGAAGAAAGAAAAACCAAAAACAACGGGAAGAAAAGAAGAAGGAAAGACGTCGGAAGAAGAAGGTGAAGGCCTTACCTGTCCGAAGAGGCCCGCCGCGGAGAGAGAAGCCCGCTCCCTCAGGTCAGTGGAGGTCCCGGGCTCGGGACTACAAAAATGGCTCGCAGAGCCGAGTAAAAGTGCACAACCGCGCATGCGTGAGGAGTCGCGCGCGATGCGCATGAAAAAAAACACACTGACGGGAGGGGGGAACAGCTGCGGAGTCGATCTCCACAGCTGAGAGAGACACCTGCAGCACAGCAGCAGGTGCAAAACACAGACAATAACGACAACAAGAAGGAAGAGGGTAAAAAGAAAACAAGGAAACAACAGATGGTCAATCCAGAGGAAGAAGAAGAAGAAGAACAGAAAGAAATGGAAGAAGAAGAGAAAGGCAAGACAATGGATGTAGCTTTTTTAAAGAATATATGGAATCAGTGAAAGAATGGCAATTACAAGAATTTAATGAGATAAAAAGAAGAATTAAGAGTGCAGAAGAAAAAATGAATAAAATGGAAATGGCCATGTCAGAGATAGGAAAAAGAGTGGAAAATATGGAAGAACGAGAAATAATTGTAGAAATGGAAGTAGAAGAATTAAAAGAGAAATTAGAAGAATCTAATAAAAAAGAGGCTCAGGAGCTGTTAGCTCAGAAGATAGATATAATAGAAAACTATAATAGAAGAAATAATATAAAGATAGTGGGCCTCAAGGAAGATGAAGAAGGCAAGAATATGAGAGAATTTATAAAAGATTGGATCCCCAGGATCCTAGGAAGACCAGAATTACAGGAAGAAATGGAAATAGAGAGGGCACATAGAACTTTAGCCCCAAAACCACAGCCGTAGCAAAAACCAAGATCCATTTTAGTAAAATTCTTAAGATATACAACAAGAGAAAATATATTGGAGAAAGCAATGAAGAAAGTAAGAGAGGACAAAAAGCCACTGGAATATAAAGATCAAAAATTTTTTTTCTACCCAGACATAAGTTTTGAACTCCTGAAGAAGAGGAAGGAGTTCAATACAGCAAAAACGATCTTATGGAAAAAAGGATATAAATTTATGTTAAAGTACCCAGCGGTACTTAAAATAGTTATTCCAGGGCAACAAAACAGACTATTCTCGGATCCAGAGGAAGCAAGGAAATTTGCAGAACTACAAAACAAGCAGAGA
The DNA here is from genome assembly GCF_036971445.1 of Narcine bancroftii. Classification (NCBI taxonomy): domain Eukaryota; kingdom Metazoa; phylum Chordata; class Chondrichthyes; order Torpediniformes; family Narcinidae; genus Narcine; species Narcine bancroftii. The sequence continues at coordinate 13,143,503 of NC_091470.1, read as the reverse complement.
GATGAAGACATGTAATGAGAGTAAAAATGACCACGAACTATATGTATGTGTGTAAAGGGGTATATGTGCGTATATATATATATATATATATATATATATATATAGTGTGCATACATGAATGTATCCGTATTTAGAGGAAAATATATTGAGTATAGACAAGAATTAATAAGGGAGGGAAATGGAATAGAGGGAATAAGGAGGGAATTAAAAGAGTGACCTTTGTTACATATGAAAATTGAAATCTTTTCTGGGGGGGGCTGGGTGGGGAGGAGTTACGGTCACTGCAAAATCAGCTGACGTTTGCGAGTGAATTTGCAAATCCAAATGGAGAGGGGAGAAGTGGTTGTCCGAGAAGGGATAAAGGACAACTCAGGAGGGGGAGGGGAGAATGGGGTTAAAGAAGTTTTAAATAGGAGAATAAGGAAGATGTTTGATGTTTTAGAAATGTTGTCTTATAAAGTGTTCAAAACAAGAAAGCAGAAATGGATAAGAAGGAAAGGTAATGATGGAGAAACGGAAAGGAAAGATAAACAAAGTATGAAATGGCAACGTTGAACTATATGACTTTAAATATTAATGGAATACATAACCAAATTAAAAGGAAGAAAGTGCTAAATTTACTGAAAAAAGAAAAAATTGATATAGCATTTGTGCAAGAAACACATTTAACTGAATTGGAGCACAAGAAATTAAAGAGAGATTGGGTAGGACACGTAACAGCAGCGTCGTATAATTCAAAAGCAAGAGGAGTAGCTATATTAATTAGTAAAAATGTGCCAATTAAAATAGAAGAGGAAATAATAGATCCAGCAGGAAGATATGTAATGATAAAATGTCAGATACATTCGGAGTTTTGGAATCTACTCAATGTATATTCACCTAATGAAGATGATCAAAAGTTTATGCAAGATATTTTTTTGAAGATAGCAGATACACAAGGGAACATATTAATAGGAGGGGATTTCAACCTGAATTTGGATTCAAATATGGACAAAACTGGGAAAAAAATTAACAGAAAGAACAAAGTAACCAAATTTATAATTAAATCGATGGAAGAAATGCAACTTTTGGATATATGGAGGAAACAACACCCAAAGGAAAAGGAATATTCATATTACTCGGCTAGACATAAAACATACTCAAGAATAGACCTATTTTTGTTATCAGCTCGTATGCAAGATAGAGTAAGAAAAACAGAATATAAAGCTAGAATATTATCGGACCATTCACCCTTAATATTGACAGTAAAGCTAGAGGACATCCCTCCAAGAATGTATAGATGGAGATTAAACCCCATGCTACTTAAAAGACAGGATTTTAGAGAATTTATTGAAAGACAAATTAAAATGTATTTTGAAATAAATACGAAATCAGTGAAAGATAAGTTTATACTATGGGATGCAATGAAAGCCTTCATTAGAGGGCAAATAATTAGTTATGTAACCAAGATGAAAAAGGACTATAATCAGGAAACAGAGCAGTTGGAAAGGGAAATAGTAAATATAGAAAAAGAATTAGCAATGAAGGAAGATACAACTAAAAGAAGAGAATTGGCAGATAAAAAATAAAATATGAAACACTACAAACATATAAGGTGGAGAAGAACATTAATGAAGACAAAACAGAAATATTATGAACTAGGGGAAAAACGCACAAAATTCTAGCATGGCAGCTTAAGACAGACCAAGCTAAGAAAATGGTATTGGCATCAAGGAAAAAAGACAAACAAATCACATATAATCCAAAGGAGATCAAGGAAAACTTTAGAGAATTCTATGAACAATTATACCAAACTGAAAACGAAGGGAAAGAAGGGAAAATAGATGAATTTCTAACTAAAATTGAACTACCAAAACTACAAATAGAGGAACAAAATAAATTAACAGAACCATTTGGAATAGTAGAAATACAAGAGATAATAAAAAAATTAGCAAATAATAAAACACCAGGAGAGGATGGATTCCCAATAGAATTCTATAAAACATTTAAAGATTTATTAATTCCTCCCCTCCTGGAAGTAATCAACCAGATTGATAAAACACAAAGCTTACCAGATTCATGTAAAACAGCAATAATTACAGTAATACTAAAGCAAGGGAAAGATCCACTCGCACCAGCATCATATAGACCAATATCTTTACTTAACACAGATTATAAGATAATAGCTAAACTATTAGCAAACAGATTAGCAGAGTATGTACCGAAAATGGTAAATCTAGACCAAACTGGATTTATTAAAAAAAGACGCACAACAGACAATATTTGTAAATTTATTAACTTAATTCATGCAGTAGAAGGGAGTAAAGCGCCAACAGTAGCAGTTGTTTTAGACGCAGAGAAGGCCTTTGACAGAGTAGAATGGAATTATTTATTCAAAGTATTGCAAAAATTCAGTTTACCAGAGAAGTATATTAATTGGATTAAAGCATTATATAAGGGACCATTGGCAAAAGTGACAGTAAATGGATATATATCAAAGCAATTTAATTTAAGCAGGTCAACACGGCAGGGATGCCCACTATCACCTTTATTGTTCGCGTTAGCTATAGAACCACTAGCAGTATTGATAAGAACAGAAAATAATATAAAAGGGATAAAAATAAAAGACAAGGAATATAAAATCAGTTTATTTGCGGATGATGTTATAGTATACTTAACAGAACCAGAACTATCAATAAAAGAATTATATAAGAAATTGAAGGAATATGGAGAAGTGTCGGGTTACAAGATTAACGTAAATAAAAGTGAAGCAATGCCTATGAATAATGCGGATTTCTCAAAATTTAAGAAGGAATCACCATTCAGATGGCAAATGCAAGCAATAAGATACCTAGGTATACAAATAAATAAAAATCTCGGCCAACTATATAAACTCAATTATTATCCACTAATGAAAAAATTACAGGACGATTTAGAGCATTGGAAAGATTTACCACTAACACTAATAGGAAGGATAAACTGTATTAAAATGAACATTTTTCCAAGGATATTATACCTATTTCAGGCATTGCCAATACACCTGACAGAGAAATTCTTCAAGGAGTTAAAGAAAATAATAAGGAAATTTTTATGGAAAGGGGGGAAACCGAGGATAGCACTAGATAAATTAACAGAATGGTATAAACAAGGAGGCTTACAACTGCCAAACTTTTAAAATTATTATAGAGCCGCACAATTAAGATACCTATCAGATTTTTATCAAACAAGGGAAAAGCCAGATTGGACTAGATTAGAATTAGATAAAATAGGGGAAAAGATACCTGAACACATATTATATAAATGGGATGAAAAATTGGTACAACGTAGAAGTTCTCCAGTATTACATCATCTACTCAATATTTGGAAGAAGATTCATGTAGAAAAAAATAAAACAAATTATCAATTACCAAAACTAATATTGACGCAAAATAAGTTACTCCCTTTTACAATAGATAACCTTTCCTTTAGAGAATGGGAGAAAAAAGGGATCAAAAGAATAGAAAATTGTTTTTCAGGAAATAGATTATTATCCTTTGAACAAATGAAAGATAAATACAATATAACTCAAGATACAGTGCTGGCATATTACCAATTGAGATCCTACTTGAAGGACAAATTAGGAAGAAGTCTGAGGTTACCAAAGGGAAGTAACTTTGAATATGTGATTACAAATACAATGTTAATCAAAAGATTTATAACAAATATGTATATTAAACTGCAAGAAAAGGAGAATGAGGAAACAAATGGTAAAACTAAACAAAAATGGGAACAAGATTTAAATATAAAGATAAAAAAGGAAACATGGGAGAAGTTATGTTCTGGAACGATGAGAAATACAATAAATACGAGGTTACGTATGATACAATATAACTGGATAGACAGGCTATACATTACACCTCAAAAGTTAAATAAATGGGACCCAACAGTATCTGATAGATGTTTTCGATGTAAAAAAGAAATGGGAACAACAATTCATGCAATCTGGACATGTGAGAAAGTAGAAAAATTTTGGGAAGATCTAAACCAAATATTAAATAAAATTACAGAAAACAATATACCAAAGAATCCAGAGATCTTCCTCCTAAGTAACATAAAAAACAAAGAATTTGGAATTGATTTGGAGGATGCACAAAAAAGATTTGTTAAGATAGCTCTAGCCGTAGCAAAAAAATGTATTATGTCAACCTGGAAATTGGAAGATAATTTGAAAATACAACAATGGTATATAGAAATGAATAAATGTATTCCATTTGAAAAAATAACATATAGTTTAAGAAATAATATTGAAATATTTGAACAAATATGGGAGCCTTACATGAAACACAAAAGAGAAAACCTACCGGGGACATTCACTACCTAAATTAACGAAAGGAGAAGGAAATGAAAAGAATTGACTCAGTGGAATTTCTTGTTTATTTTTATTGAATGACAACATTGTTTGACTGGTTTAATGTATCCTAGATTTTGTACTTTAAATGGACGGGAGGGGGGAGGTAGGGAGGGTGGGATGGGAGGAGGGAGGGGGGGAGAAAATGGCACTGTATATATTTGAAAAGGAAAAATTATGTATCATGGTTAATGTGGTTTATGGTGTGAAAAATAAAAAATTTAAAAAAAAAAGACTATGCCTTGGTCACAACCATCAAGTCTTTCACTCGTTTCAAGCTTAAAAGCTCCATAATCAACCATATGTTGAGTATTAATGTCCACCAAAGTATTAAGCTTTGTATTAACTTGAACTAAAGCCTTACCTATTTCTTTTATTGTAGAGGATAACTTAGATTCAAGATACTTAATAAGCATATCTACTGGAATAGATTCAGGTACAGTAGAATCTTGCTGTTTCTGTATAGCCAAAGGGTCTTCTATTTCCTTTGGTTTAACTGCTTTTCTTATAGAATGACTGCGTGTGGAAACCCCTGCCACAACCTCCTCAACAGTATCTGGAGGCTGATGAGCAGGGTTATCCTTAACCCATATTATATCAAATGCCTTCATTACATCGATGTCTGTTGAAGTCTTCATTACTGGAGGTGCATTTCGCAGCGCCACCGCTACATCAATCGGTAAGCGTCTTTTCGAGGTCGGGTCTTCAGCTGGCAGCGTCCCAGCTGTTCTAGCTGTCAAAGACTCACTGACAGCTCTCACAGTGGGCGTTGATTCACGCGCACGCGCCTGGCCAGCCCTTTGTTCCAAGGGCTGCCAGTCGCCATCTTTAAAGAGCCCTGCCGACAAAGAGCGGAGCTCCATTGCCAAGTCTTGTACCTCTCTTCCTGGATCCATTCCATGCTGAGTCCTGGCTTCTTGTAAACAGGTAGGCTCAGATAACTTCGGGAAATGCAATTTCTTAACGATCTGTTGCCGTTTTTTTTTACTTCTTTTCAGCAGTTGTGCCATTAGAAACTGATTCAACACCTCTAACTATTTCTAAACTTTTAAAAAGTTTTAACGGGCACTTATAGACAAAACAATAACAAAGAGTCAGGAGAGGACGTGGCAAGATGGCGTGAGGAACAGACGTGCCTTCCAGTCCTTTCCAGGAAAACATACTGACTTGAGCCCATCTTTTCATGCACCTCCAGGTATTCTGTAATCTCATCCTTGACAATCGACTCCAACATCTTCCCATCCACTGAAGTCAGCCTCCCCAATTTATAATTTCCTTTCTGCTGCCTCCCTCCCTTCTTTAACAGTGAGTGACATTCGCGATTCTCCAGCCCACGGGAAGCCTGTCAGACTCCACTGATTCCTGGAAGATCATTACCAATGCCTCCACAATCTACCTCCATCAGAACCTGAGGGTGGATTCCACACAGTCTGGGAGACTCAACTACCCTTAGACCATTCAGCTTCCCAAGTACCTTCTCTCTCGTGATCTCGACCACACTCACTTCTCTTCTGAGAGGGCCGTGAGAATCCAGTCTGCTACTAATGTGAAGACCAATCCAAAATATTCATTCGGTTCCTCTGCCATCTCCTCGTCAGCCACGACCATCTCATTTCTCCCATTCACGACGTCCATTCCTTTTCGTGTGTTCCTGGGTGCACTTTCCTCATTTCTCGCAGAAACTCCAGCCATTGCTGAACTGCTGTCTTCTCCATTACTGTGTTTTTCCAATCGACTTTGGCCAGTTTCTTTCTCATGTGGCTGTAATTTCCTCTACTCCACTGAAATACCGACACACCAGATTCCACCTCCCCGCTTCAAATTTCTCAGTGAACTCAGTTGTATCGTGATCACTCCCTCCCGGGGGTTCCTTTACCTCTCATCTCCACATACCAGCAAGTATGATGCTTTAAAAGCACTTTTATTACACGTATATGTTATGTCCCATAGGGAAAGGGCAACCAAACTACTGCATCTCGATGGGTTGGGAGACCGCGCCCCTTCAGAACTACTGGGTGAAAAGCTGTTCCTGGCAGCTGGCAAAAGGCCCAATATATTATTCGAGCAATTCTTTTTAGAGTGAATGCCAGGTGAGATGAGGCTCTTGTTATCCAAGTGTTCATTTGAAGACCCAAGGGCTGTAGTGGCAGAGGCAGACCTTTTTGTGGCTGGCTAAAAAGCACAGCAAGGAAAGACAAGTCTGCACAACGACCCCTCCGATATTGACCCTGTGTCACACTCTAGTGCTCTTAGCCCATCAGTCCCTACAAGCAGGCAATGTCCCAAGATAAGCAAGCAGCCTGTGGACACCTCGTCTTAGTGTTATTACCACAGGCGTTGGGGAGTAAATGCCCGCAAGTGCCTTCCACCCTGCCCGTTTGCAGGAATCTCCCAGGCCAACCGCCAGTATGGGCTGCGGCGGTTGGCAAGAAACCTGCAAGCGTACTGTATGTATGGGACCAGTTGTCCCAGTGAAAATTTCTGGTGGACATGGGTTCAGAAGTTAGTGTATTTCCACCTGCCAGTTTTGACACACGCCATCCTACCCCGGACCTGCAACTACGAGCAGTTAACAGTTCCCACATTCTGACCTTTGGCACCAGGAAGATGAAACTCAAATTGGAGAATCATCTCTACACTTGGCCATTTATTACAGCAGCAAGATCCCGACCTTCTCTTGGTGCAGATTTTCTTTGGGCTCATTCATTCCTCGTCGATTTAGAAGGGCATCGGCTAATACATGGAACTACTTTTCAGACCATTCCTCTGGCAGACGCTTCTACCCCTGCTCTGCGCCTCCAAACATTAGATAAACCAGTAGATGAATTCTCCAAGCCGGTGGAAGATTTCCCTAAAGGCCATCACTTCCCTCCAGAGAAGCTGCATTTAGCTAAGGAAGAGTTTGCTAAGATAGAGGAACTAGGCATAATCCGACAATCCCTGATCATTCCCATTACACATGGTCCCAAACACACTGGAGGTTGGGTGACCTTGTGGAGATTACAGGCAGCTTAACGATGCCACCATCCCAGATTGTTATCTGATATCTCATGTTCAGGATTTCTTGGCTAATTTGCATGGAGCAAAGATCTTTTCCAAAATAGACTTGGTGCGTGGCTCCCACCAAGTACCAGTAGAGCCAGGACATTCCAAGGACAGCAATAATTACCCCGTTTAGGTTATTCAAATTTTTACGAATGCCTTTCAGATTAAAGAAGGCCACCCAATCATTTCAACGGGTGATGGATGCTTTAGGACATGGTACGACCAATGTCTTAATTTACCTCAACGACATTTTAGTGGCCAGTGGGACCCAGGAGGAACATTTGGAACATCTACGTACACATTTTATTCGTCTTCAAGAATTTGGACAAACCATCAATCTGGATAAATGTATTTTTGGACAAGAAACCATTGATTATTTGGGCCATAGGATTACTCAGGAAGGCGTGGCTCTGCTGCCATGTAAAGTTGGGCCATTACCAAATACTTAAGTCCTGCTATGGTCAAAAGTCTGCAGAAATTCTTGGGAATGGTGAATTTTTATCATCGGTTTCTTCTGGGAGCAGGCTCAGTTCATGAAGCCTCTTTTCAATTTACTGTCTGGAAATGCCAGAACCATCCATTGGACTGAAATGGGAAACAATGCCTTCTTGAAGACGACAGATTTGCTGACTCTACCACAGTGCTCAGCTGCCCAGTTTTAAAAGCAGCCATCTTCCTTTCTACAGACGCTTCCAGTATGGCCGTAGGAAGGGCACTTCACCAATAAAATCAACGGTCAATGGAAACCGTTAGCGTCTTCAGCCGCCATCTTCGTGAAGCAGAGAAGAGATACAGAGCTTTTGATAAGGAGCTTTTGGCCATTGACTTGTTTATTCGACACTTCCATTATTTTTTGGAGGGCAGAGACCATAAGCCCTTAACATTTTTATTTTCCAAGGTCGCAGAGCCCTGGTCAGCACGACAATAATGGGAATTATCATTCATTTCACAAGTTTACACAAAAATACTACATATTTCCGGAAAAAGACAATGTAGCAGCCAATACACTGTCCTGCTCTGCTCCACTCGAGGTTTCATCTGTAGATCAAGGTATTGACTACACAGCTTTGGCCAAGGCCCAAGGACATGACCATGAGACGAATGCTTATCAGACTGCAATCACGAACCTGCAATTGAAGGATGTCCAGTTTGGAGTTAATGGCAAACTCCTTCTCCGTAATATATCAATGGGACACCCACGCCCAGTAGTTCCGGCATCATGAAAACGTCAAGTATTCGATTTTGTGCATGGTCTCTCGCACCCATCGATTAGATCGACCGTTCGTATGGTTTCCGACAGGTTCATGTGGCACAGTCTTAAAAAAGACATTACGCAAATGGCGAGGTCCTGTGTTGCCTGCCAGAGAGCAAAAGTTCACCGGCATACTTAGGCGCCACTGCAGTTACTCGACATTTTGCTCTTGTCCACGTGGACATTGTTGGTCCACTTCCTGTTTTAAGAGGATCCCGTTATCTTTTTAGTAATAGACAGGTTTACGCAGTGGCCCGAGGCCATACCATGGTAGATGCTCCTGCAGACACTTGTCTTCGGGCCTTCCTCAGTTCCTGGGTGTCTCGTTTTAGTTTACTTCAGATAGAGGACCACTATTTACTTCCTCACTGTGGGCTGCCTTGTCTCACTTGCTCGGTACAACATTTCATCATACGAATGCCGATGAATGAATGGACAGTGGAAAGATTTCATCAACACCTCGTCAGTCTTGATGGCTCAGTTAGACAGGCCAAACTGGGCTGATGAGCTGTCGTGGATATTACTGGGCATTAGAACAACTCCAAAGGAGGACTTCCAAGCTTCATCTGTGGAGCTCATGTACAACACATCATTCCATGGTTGTATGGTTCCAGGGGAGTTCATCTCCTACCATTCCAAATTCAGTGATGATCCTAAGGAACTGTTAAGAAGGCTAAGGGAGACCGTAGGAAAATTGACCCCATACCACCATCGTCACATGCCTGAAGACCTCAAAAACTTGGTCCAACTTGGTCAACCTTTACAGACACCCTACAAAGGACCTTATAGGATACGCAAACAAATTTGATCCATCTGTATTTTGAACATTGGAGAGAAGCCACAGTCTTTCACTATTAACAGGCTTAAACCAGCTCACGTGGTAAAGTCTTCCCCACTGCAGCAGCCAACCATCCGTCACAGAGATCGACGACCTAAAAGACTGACAAACCTTTCTGCTAGTTCTGGGGAGGGAGCGGCACTACAGCTCTCAGGAGGCATTGATCCAGCCACGTGAAGTCAGTGAATGATGACGTCAATGCGTGTCGGGCGCAATTTGGGATTTAAAAAGGTTATGCGTGTTCTGAACAGTAAATCCATTTGATTCACTGGGTTCCCCAACCAGAAGCCCTGGATAAATCAGAGAATTTGCAACATGCTGAGGGCGAGAACAAGAGTGTTTAAGGCCAGGGAATGGGATCTTTACAAGAAGTCCAGGTACAACCTGCGGAAGGACATCTCCAAAGCAAAGTGACATTTCCAGAGGAAGCTAGAGACAAAGACAGATACACGCCAGCTATGGCAGGGAGTGCAAGCCATTAGAGCCTACAAAGTGAGGGGGACACTATAGATGGCTGTGATGCTGAACACCTTCTATGCCCACTTTGAGAAGAAAAACCATAACCCAACAGTGCCTAATAGAATCCATGAAAAGGCTGAGGACCCTGTGAGGGCAACGTCAGAACAACATACATGAGGGTGAACCCTCACAAGGCGTCAGGCCCTGACAGCGCAATTCAGAAATGCAGCTGCTCTTCATCAACTACAGCTCAGCCTTTAATCCCATTATTCCCTCAGTGCTGGTCAAGAAGCTAGAAACTCTAGGCCTCTGAACCCCACTCTGCAACTGGATCCTTGACTTTCTCATTGGAACACCACAGTCAGTCTAAATTGGTAACAACGTCTCCTCCTCACTAATCATCAACACAGCTGTACCCCAAGGATGCATGTGTAGCCCACTGCTCGACTCATTATACACCCATGACTGTGTGGCCAGACACAATTCCAATGCCATCTACAAGTTTGTTGATGACACCACAGTTGTCGGCAAAATCACAAACAGCCAGGAGGAAGCGTCCAGGAGGGAGAGAGATCAGCTCATTGGATGGTGTAATGACAATAACCTTGTACTCAATGCCAGCAAAACCAAGGAGATGATTGTGGACTTCAGGAGAAAGTCAGGGGAACATGACCCAGTCCTCATCAAGGGCTCAGTAGTGGAGAGGGTCAAGAACTTCAAATTCCCGGGTGTCAACATCTCCGAGGATCTGTCTTGGAGCCTCCGTGTTGATGCAATCACAAAGAAGGCTCACCAGCGGCTCTACTTTGTGAGGTGTCTGACAAGATTTGGTATGTCACCGAAAATTCTCGTAAACTTCTACACGTGTACCGTGGAGAGCATTCTGGCTGGTTTCATCACTGCCTGGTATGAAGGTGCCAACTCTCAGGACAAGAATAAACTCCAGAGGGTGGTTAACTCGGCCTGTGACATCACAGGCACCAGACTTCACTCCATTGAGGAGAGGCAGTGTCTTAAAAAAAGGAGCCTCTATCCACAAAGACCCCACCACCCAGACCGTGGCCTCTTCACTCTGCTACCATCAAGGAAAAGGTACAGGAGCCTAAAGACGAGCACTCAGCGGCACAAGGACGGCTTCTTCCCCTCCGCCATCAGATTCCTGAATGATCAATGAACCAAAGACACTGCCTCACTGTTCTTGCACTATTATTTTGTTATTATTGTTTTTTTTTATATTATTGTTGTAAGATGGTTCTAATCTGAATGTTTGCCCTGTGACGCTGCCACAAAATACCAAATTTCATGACTTGTTTGTGACAATAAATCCTGATTCTGAACTGTTGGGAAATTGGATCAAGGCGGCCCCTGCAGGACAGAGTGTGCATTGTAAGGGCTGGGAAATTGGACGATGGTGGCCCCTGCAGGACACAATGTGCAGTGCAAGTGTTGGGAGATTGGAGCAAGGCGGTCCCTTCAGGACATAATGTGTATTACATAGGAACATAGGAAGTGGTGGGGGGGGCTGGTAGTCATGGTGGAGAGCTGGCTGATGGAGGACCTCAGTTTTCTTCAGGCTGACGTCCAGGCCAAACATTTTGGCAGTTTCCGCAAAACAGAACGTCAAGCGCTGAAAAGCTGGCTCTGAATGGGCAACTAAAGCGGCATCGTCTGCAAAGAGTAGTTCATCGACAAGTTGCTCTTGTGTCTTGGTGTGAGCTTGCAGGCGCCTCAGATTGAAGAGACTGCCATCCGTGCGGTACCGGATGTAAACAGCGTCTTCATTGTTGGGGTCTTTCATGGCTTGTTTCAGCATCATGCTGAAGAAGATTGAAAAGAGGGTTGGTGCGAGAACACAGCCTTGCTTCACGCCAATGTTAATGGAGAAGGGTTCAGAGAGCTCATGGCTGTATCTGACCCGACCTTGTTGGTTTTCGTGCAGTTGGATAACCATGTTGAGGAACTTTGGGGGGCATCCGATGCGCTCTAGTGTTTGCCAAAGCCCTTTCCTGCTCACGGTGTCAAAGGCTTTGGTGAGGTCAACAAAGGTGATGTAGAGTCTTTTGTTTTGTTCTCTGCACTTTTCTTGGAGCTGTCTGAGGGCAAAGACCATGTCAGTAGTTCCTCTGTTTGCGTGAAAGCCGCACTGTGATTCTGGGAGAACATTTTCAGCGACACTAGGTATGATTCTATTTAGGAGAATCCTAGTGAAGATTTTGCTTTCAATGGAGAGCAGCGCAATTCCCCTGTAGTTTGAGCAGTCTGATTTCTCACCTTTGTTTTTGTACAGGGTGATGATGATGGCATCACGAAGATCCTGAGGCAGCTTTCCTTGGTCCCAGCAGAGCTTGAAAAACTCATGCAATTTGGCATGCAGAGTTTTGCCGCCAGCCTTCCAGACCTCCGGGGGGATTCCATCCATACCTGCTGCTTTGCCACTTTTCAGTTGTTCAATTGCCTTATATGTCTCTTCCCAGGTGAGGACCTCATCCAGCTCTAGCCTTAAGGGCTGTTGAGGGAGCTGGAGCAGGGCGGATTCTTGGACTGAGCGGTTGGCACTGAAAAGAGATTGGAAGTGTTCTGACCATCGGGCACACAAAACAAAACAAAATGGTCAACCAGTTTACCTATCTCGGCTGCACCATTTCATCAGATGCAAGGATCAACAACGAGATAGACAAGAGACTCGCCAAGGCAAATAGCGCCTTTGGAAGACTACACAAAAGAGTCTGGAAAAACAACCAACTGAAAAACCTCACAAAGATTAGTGTATACACAGCCGTTGTCATACCTACACTCCTGTTCAGCTCCGAATCATGGGTCCTCTACCGGCATCACCTACAGCTCCTAGAACGCTTCCACCAACGTTGTCTCCGCTCCATCCTCAACATTCATTGGAGCGACTTCATCTCCAACATCTAAGTACTCGAGATGGCAGAGGCCGACAGCATCAAATCCATGCTGCTGAAGATCCAACTGCGCTGGGTAGGTCACGTCTCCAGAATGGAGGACCATCGCCTTCCCAAGATCGTGTTATATGGCGAGCTCTCCACTGGCCACCGAGACAGAGGTGCTCCAAAGAAGAGGTACAACGACTGCCTAAAGAAATCTCTTGGTGCCTGCCACATTGACCACCACCAGTGGGCTGATATCGCCTCAAACTGTGCAGCTTGGCGCCTCACAGTTCGGCGGGCAGCAACCTCCTTTGAAGAAGACCGCAGAGCCCACCTCACTGACAAAAGACAAAGGAGGAAAAACCCAGCACCCAACCCCAATCAACCAATTTTCCCTAGAAAACGCTGCAACCATGTCTGCCCGTCTCGCATCGGACTTGTCAGCCACAAACTAGCCTGCAGCTGACGTGGACATTACCCCAACATAAATCTTCGTCCGCGAAGCCAAGCCAAAGAAGAAGGAAGTATGAACAGGAGTAGGCCAGAAATGGCCCATCGATCCTGCTCCGCTATTCAATAAGATCATGGCTGATCTAATTTATGACCTAACTCCACCTACCTGCCTTCTCCCCATAACCCCTATGAGTCTCTATGAGTCCTGTATTGCATAATAACAGGTGAGAAAAAGAACTAGACATTGAAAATTATATGGCTATTAGATGAAAAGAGTCATAATTCAGCTGTAACATTAAAGTCACAAAATCCTGCAACAATTCTTCTCACTCTCCAAGGAATTTTATGACAAATAAAAACTCAAAACAAACTTGTTCCCTGTTTCAAAGCTCAGAGCATCACAACCAAGGGGTTGAACATGAAGGAATTATCACTAATGCTGCTTCAGAAGGTGCAGCAGGAAAAGATCGCACAAGAAAAATTTAACGAGCCATGGGAAGGATATCAATAATTTGGAAGGGGTGTAGAGGGGATTCACCAGGATATTGTCAGGTCTGGGGGGCGGGGGAGGGGGGCCTTGTGATAGTGGCAAACCTGTCACAGTCACTGTGACCTCCTGCCTAAGCAAGATGTGTATATGACGCGCTGCCTCAGGAAGGCAGCCAACATCATCATCTTTACGCTGGAGTGAAATACGAAAGTCTGCACAGAAATGCTGGAGGATCTCCCGGTGTCCATAGGAGGTAAACCTTCCACATACGTTGAGAAAGGGCTTAGGCCCGGAATGTCGCTAAAACATCCTTACCTCCTGTGGAAGCTGCAAAGCCAGCTGAGTTGCTCCAGCGGTTCAGTATCCCTTAACACTCAATCCACATTAATATGGAGCAATGCAAGCCAATAGGAAATTAAAACAGGAGAGAGACGATCATGGTAAACAGGGTATCCACAGATGCTGGAGATTGAGAACAATACATAAACATGATGGAGGAACTCAGCAGGGACAGGCGGAGAGATATCAATGGACAGAAACACTTTTTGTCAAATGATTATACAAAGGTACAAGAGAACCAAGCATTGTCTTCCCGTCCTGAACTTCAATTTTGACTCGGAGTCTTGAGGTCATTAGGTGGCCTCTGTCCTCGCAGCGAAATAAAGTGAGTGATCAGACCAGCTATTCTCAAACTTTCTTTGACTATGGCCCCCTCACCACTTTGCCTAAAGGTTATGGCCCCCTCATTTAGTTGGTTTCTTCTGTACTTCTCTTTACCAACTACATAAAAAAAGCATAGAAAATATTTATGTTGCATGAGATGAAAACGAGGCTTTCACTTCAATGTGCTGTGGTCCCCAAGGTATGTGTGTGCGTGTGTCGGGGGGGGGGGGGGGGGTGGTCGTAGGGCCCTATTGAGAATGGCTGCTTTTGAGTGTCTTTAATATGTAGAAAGGCTGGAAGAACTCAGCTGGTCTTGCAGCGTCCATAGGAGGTGAAGAGATATAACCGACGTTTCAGGCTTGAGCCCTTTAACGTAAGAGTAAAAAGCAGGCAGGTGTCTGATTGAAAAGGCTGGAGGAGAAGGGAAGAATGGGCTGGGGGGGAGGAGGAGGAGCCCAGGCCATTGGCCAAAGGTGATGATTAGACATGGACAGGAGGACAAGAGAGGAAAGGAGAGAGTTGAAAGAGAGAGAGTGAGCGTGAGAGTGAAGGAGACATAGGTAAGGGGAGAGATGGGGGGAGGGGGCTAACAGAAACTGGAGAGGTTGATGTTAATGCCACCAGGTTGGAGGGTGCCCAGACCGAATATGAGGTGTTCCCTCCAAGATCCTTCCCCGCCACCCAATTAGAGTACCCTAATTAGATCCCTTCTGCAATTCACTTCAAAACTCCTTATTATCTGTAACTTCCTGAAGTTTAGGTGGTTATAGTTACAGTTCTACAGTAATATCCCGTGGAACCTGGAGCACTCTACAATCTTCACCAACCTTCAAAATTCCAGGAATGACCAAGGTGATCTCTTTCTTTTTTAATAAGGACTCATTTAAGGTCATCGATCTGAGGAGATGGTGGAGGTAGGAACTCTCGCAATATTTAAGAAACAAGGGTTTGAATTACCGAGTCTTTGAAGGTTACAGGCCTCATGTGCTGGGCTGAAGGGCCTGTTTCTGTGTTGTATGAGATGAAGGGGCCATGCAATGCGATGAAAAGTGAACTGCCCAAGCAATCTGCAACAGCTGAACAGCAATCAAACGCAATCAATGCCTCACTCTGGAGCAGCCAATGCTTTAACCTCTCCATACTCTCTGAAAGAAGTTGGGGCAAGTAGACACATTAAAGGGTGGCGAAGAAGGCATCTGGGACACTTGCGTTTGTCGTTAAGGGCATCGAGTACAGGAGTAGGGAGGTCACATTGCAACTGTACAGGTTGGCAAGACCACCCTCGGAGCAGTTCTGTTCACCCAGGAGAGGAAAGAGGTCATCAAGCTGGAAAGATTAAACCACAGAACGCTAAAGCATAGAACCAGGCCCTTCAGCCCATCTAGTCTATGCCAAACTAGTATTCTACCTCGTCCCACTGACCTGCACCCAGAGCATATCCCTCCATACCCCTCCCATCCATACACCTATCCAAAATTTTCTTTAATGTCAAACCCAGTCGCATTGTCACTTCAACCAACAGCTTGCTCCACACTCCCTCTACTCTCCTCAAGTATTTCCCTCGAACCTTCCCTTTGAAAATGTCACCTTTCAGCCTTAATCTACGCCCTCTGGTTTGTATGTCACCTGCTTGCATTTACCCTGATTACACCCATCAATTTGATCCAATCTCCCCTACGCTCCAGGGAGTAAAGTCCTAACCTGTTGAACCTTTCCCTATAACTCAATTTTTGAAGTTCGGGCAACATCCCTGTAAGCCTTTCAATCTTATTGATATCTTTCCTGCAGTGAGGTGACCAAAACAGCACATCATAAGCTAAATTTGGCCAATAAGATTGTTGCTGAGACTGGGGGCTTGAGATAAGGAGAGAGTGGATCCCCCCACATTGACGTGATCCAATGGGAGCGTTGTCTGAAGAGGGTGTGCAAAATCATTGAGGACCCCTTCCACCCCGCACATGACATCTTTCAGCTGCTCCTGTCGGGGCAAGAGACACAGGAGGATCAGAGCCAGCCCCACCAGGCTGAGGGACAGCTTCTTCCCACGAGCAGCGAGAATAATGAACGACTGAATGAACGGCTCACACACATCCTGAGACACTATTTATTAAAAATATTTATTTTTATATTTGCATATACATTCTGTATATATACCGTTAGTCTGTGTGTGGTGTCTGATTGTGTGACTGTGTGTTCTTGTACCGAGGACCGGAGGACGCTGTTTCGTCGTGTTGTATGGATGGTAATGAACTTGAATCTAACAGAAGGCTCATATTTAAGCATTGCCAGGCCAGCTGTAAAAGGCAGCACAGCTGCTGGGCCTCTCGAATCCTGGTTCTGATATCTGGCCAGTCTCCCGTAGCCCATGCGGGGTCTCCCGACCGCAAGTCGCACGCAGCGTGGGTGGGTCCCTCAGTTGCTGAGCCCCTTGTTGGTCCGCCGCTGGGGTCGCCGTCCTGTAGGGTCATCTCCTCTGCCTCTCCTTCTCCAAGGGAGATACTGTCCCCATTTGTGGTGCCCCGCACCAGTCCACTGCAACCCCGCTTGGCCGCTGCCGAGCACAGTTGCCACCATCTTGGGCACAGACAGCGTGGTTGCAGGATTTTTTAGTTTAAGAACATCGTTGGCTCCTTTAACATGCTGTTTAACACCCGTACGGAGCCACTGGGTTTAGGAGCAGGCAGTTGAAACCTACGGAGCAGTGCAGTGTCTCCACTCCCCACTCTTCCAGGTCCACACACCAGTGGCAGCGGCTCCATTACAGGTGGCCTGTTGTTCCCTAATTGGTGACCAGTGTGATAGATCAGATGAAATTTCCTCTCAACCTGTTAAAACTCCGAGAGCCTTTTATGTTTCTGTATCACCCCATTCTTCTAAATTCAGAGATTATAAACAATCTATCCTCCTCGTAAGACAAATTATTTCCACCTTGGGGTTTGATTGTACGAACCTTGCTTGCAGAACCTCAAGGTATATCCCCCCGGGTACAGAGCCAACAGCAGTGGTGACAAGGCTTCTCCACTCCCATATTCCACAACTCTTTCACGTTGCGAGGAGGCAGCCAACAATGAGCTGTTGGAGGACCAGCATCCATGAGTAGAAATGGTCGGGACCCTTCATCGAGACAGAAGTAAAATAGGGGAAAGAAACTGGGGTTGGGATATTGAGGCAGGAGGTGGGAGAGGTCAAGAGACCATTAGGGCATGGCCTGGGGTGGTGGGGGAAGATGGTGGTCGGAATGAGAGGTAAATGTACAGGAGGTGGCGGAGATGGAATCAGGTAGTGGTAGGGGTTATTTAAACTTAGAAATTTAAGGCTGTCCAGCAGAAATATTTTCTGTTCTTCCTCAAATTTATGTTTAGTCTCACCCTGACCATGGATGAGGGCAAGGGCAGATGTGTCTGTGTGGCAATGGTCGGGGGACTTGAGATGGTTGGCCATAGTTAGCCAAAGTAAAAACACAGAAATGCGGGAGGAACTCAGAAGGTCTCAAGGCATCCATAGGAGGTACAGATATATAACTGATGTTTTGGGCCTGAGCCCTTCCTCAAGGGACGAACACAAAGCAGGCAGGTGACTGGATGAAAAGGGCAGGGGGAGGAGACCAGACCAACAGACAAAAGGTGATAATTGGGTATGGACAGGAGAAGGTGAGAATTTTTTTTAAAATTTTTTTATTTTTCACACCATAAACCACATTGACCATGATACATACATTTTCCTTTTCAAATATATACAGTGCCATTTTCTCCCCCCCCCCTCCTCCCATCCCACCCTCCCTACCTCCCCCCTCCCGTCCATTTAAAGTACAAAATCTAGGATACATTAAACAAGTCAAACAATGTTGTCATTCAATAAAAATAAACAAGAAATTCCACTGAGTCAATTCTTTTCATTTCCTTCTCCTTTCGTTAATTTAGGTAGTGAATGTCCCCAGTAGGTTTTCTCTATTGTGTTTCATGTAAGGCTCCCATATTTGTTCGAATATTTCAATATTATTTCTTAAACTATATGTTATTTTTTTCTAATGGAATACATTTATTCATTTCTATATACCATTGTTGTATTTTCAAATTATCTTCCAATTTCCAGGTTGACATAATACATTTTTTTGCTACGGCTAGAGCTATCTTAACAAATCTTTTTTGTGCATCCTCCAAATCAATTCCAAATTCTTTGTTTTTTTATGTTACTTAGGAGGAAGATCTCTGGATTCTTTGGCATATTGTTTTCTGTAATTTTATTTAATATTTGGTTTAGATCTTCCCAAAATTTTTCTACTTTCTCACATGTCCAGATTGCATGAATTGTTGTTCCCATTTCTTTTTTACATCGAAAACATCTATCAGATACTGTTGGGTCCCATTTATTTAACTTTTGAGGTGTAATGTATAGCCTGTCTATCCAGTTATATTGTATCATACGTAACCTCGTATTTATTGTATTTCTCATCGTTCCAGCACATAACTTCTCCCATGTTTCCTTTTTTATCTTTATATTTAAATCTTGTTCCCATTTTTGTTTAGTTTTACCATTTGTTTCCTCATTCTCCTTTTCTTGCAGTTTAATATACATATTTGTTATAAATCTTTTGATTAACATTGTATTTGTAATCACATATTCAAAGTTACTTCCCTCTGGTAACCTCAGACTGCTTCCTAATTTGTCCTTCAAGTAGGATCTCAATTGTAATATACCAGCACTGTATCTTGAGTTATATTGTATTTATCTTTCATTTGTTCAAAGGATAATAATCTATTTCCTGAAAAACAATTTTCTATTCTTTTGATCCCTTTTTTCTCCCATTCTCTAAAGGAAAGGTTATCTATTGTAAAAGGGAGTAACTTATTTTGCGTCAATATTAGTTTTGGTAATTGATAATTTGTTTTATTTCTTTCTACATGAATCTTCTTCCATATATTGAGTAGATGATGTAATACTGGAGAAGTTCTATGTTGTACCAATTTTTCATCCCATTTATATAATATGTGTTCAGGTATCTTTTCCCCTATTTTATCTAATTCTAATCTAGTCCAATCTGGCTTTTCCCTTGTTTGATAAAAATCTGATAGGTATCTTAATTGTGCGGCTCTATAATAATTTTTAAAGTTTGGCAGTTGTAACCCTCCTTGTTTATACCATTCTGTTAATTTATCTAGTGCTATCCTCGGTTTCCCCCCTTTCCATAAAAATTTCCTTATTATTTTCTTTAACTCCTTGAAGAATTTCTCTGTCAGGTGTATTGGCAATGCCTGAAATAGGTATAATATCCTTGGAAAAATGTTCATTTTAATACAGTTTATCCTTCCTATTAGTGTTAGTGGTAAATCTTTCCAATGCTCTAAATCGTCCTGTAATTTTTTCATTAGTGGATAATAATTGAGTTTATATAGTTGGCCGAGGTTTTTATTTATTTGTATTCCTAGGTATCTTATTGCTTGCATTTGCCATCTGAATGGTGATTCCTTCTTAAATTTTGAGAAATCCGCATTATTCATAGGCATTGCTTCACTTTTATTTACGTTAATCTTGTAACCCGACACTTCTCCATATTCCTTCAATTTCTTATATAATTCTTTTATTGATAGTTCTGGTTCTGTTAAGTACACTATAACATCATCCGCAAATAAACTGCTTTTATATTCCTTGTCTTTTATTTTTATCCCTTTTATATTATTTTCTGTTCTTATCAATTCTGCTAGTGGTTCGATAGCTAACGCGAACAATAAAGGTGATAGTGGGCATCCCTGCCGTGTTGACCTGCTAATCCAGTTTGGTCTAGATTTACCATTTTCGGTACATACTCTGCTAATCTGTTTGCTAATAGTTTAGCTATTATCTTATAATCTGTGTTAAGTAAAGATATTGGTCTATATGACGCTGGTGTGAGTGGATCTTTCCCTTGCTTTAGTATTACTGTAATTATTGCTGTTTTACATGAATCTGGTAAGCTTTGTGTTTTATCAATCTGGTTGATTACTTCCAGGAGGGGAGGAATTAATAAATCTTTAAATGTTTTATGGAATTCTATTGGGAATCCATCCTCTCCTGGTGTTTTATTATTTGGTAATTTTTTTATTATCTCTTGTATTTCTACTATTTCAAATGGTTCTGTTAATTTATTTTGTTCCTCTATTTGTAATTTTGGTAGTTCAATTTTGGTTAAAAATTCATCTATTTTCCCTTCTTTCCCTTCGTTTTCAGTTTGGTATAATTGTTCATAGAATTCTCTAAAGTTTTCCTTGATCTCCATTGGATTATTTGTGATTTGTTTGTCTTTTTTCCTTGATGCCAATACCATTTTCTTAGCTTGTTCTGTCTTAAGCTGCCATGCTAGAATTTTGTGCGTTTTTTCCCCTAATTCATAATATTTCTGTTTTGTCTTCATTATATTCTTCTCTACCTTATAAGTTTGTAGTGTTTCATATTTTATTTTTTTATCTGCCAATTCTCTTCTTTTAGTTGTATCTTCCTTCATTGCTAATTCTTTTTCTATATTTACTATTTCCCTTTCCAACTGCTCTGTTTCCTGATTATAGTCCTTCTTCATCTTGGTTACATAACTTATTATTTGCCCTCTAATTGCCCTCTAATGAAGGCTTTCATTGCATCCCATAGTATAAACTTATCTTTCACTGATTTCGTATTTATTTCAAAATACATTTTAATTTGTCTTTCAATAAATTCTCTAAAATCCTGCCTTTTAAGTAACATGGGGTTTAATCTCCATCTATACATTTTTGGAGGGATGTCCTCTAACTTTACTGTCAATATTAAGGGTGAATGGTCCGATAGTATTCTAGCTTTATATTCTGTTTTTCTTACTCTATCTTGCATACGAGCTGATAACAAAAATAGGTCTATTCTTGAGTATGTTTTATGTCTAGCCGAGTAATATGAATATTCCTTTTCCTTTGGGTGTTGTTTACTCCATATATCCAAAAGTTGCATTTCTTCCAGTGATTTAATTATAAATTTGGTTACTTTGTTCTTTCTGTTAATTTTTTCCCAGTTTTGTCCATATTTGAATCCAAATTCAGGTTGAAATCCCCTCCTATTAATATGTTCCCTTGCGTATCTGCTATCTTCAAAAAAATATCTTGCATAAACTTTTGATCTTCTTCGTTAGGTGAATATACATTGAGTAGATTCCAAAACTCTGAATATATCTGACATTTTATCATTACATATCTCCCTGCTGGATCTATTATTTCCTCTTCTATTTTAATTGGCACATTTTTACTAATTAATATAGCTACTCCTCTTGCTTTTGAATTATACGACACTGCTGTTACGTGTCCTACCCAATCTCTCTTTAATTTCTTGTGCTCCAATTCAGTTAAATGTGTTTCTTGCACAAATGCTATATCAATTTTTTCTTTTTTCAGTAAATTTAGCAGTTTCTTCCTTTTAATTTGGTTATGTATTCCATTAATATTTAAAGTCATATAGTTCAGAGTAGCCATTTCATACTTTGTTTATCTTTCCTTTCCATTTCTCCATCATCACCTTTCCTTCTTATCCATTTCTGCTTTCTTGTTTTGAACACTTTATAAGACAACATTTCCAAAATATCAAACATTTTCCTTATTCTCCTATTTAAAACTTCTTTAACCCCATTCTCCCCTCCCCCTCCTGAGTTGCCCTTTATCCCTTTTCGGGCAACCACATCTGCCCTCTCCATTTGGATTTGCGAATTCACTCGTAAACGACAACTGATTTTGTAGTGACCGTAACTCCTCCCCACCCAGCCCCCCCAGAAAAGATTTCAATTTTCATATGTAACAAAGGTCACTCTTTTAATTCCCTCCTTATTCCCTCTATTCCCTTTCCCTCCATTATTAATTCTTGTCTATACTCTATATATTTTTACTCTAAATACGGATACATTCATGTATACACACTATATGTATACACACATATACCTCTTTACCCACATACATATAAATCGTGGTCATTTTTACTCTCATTACATGTCTTCATCTCTCTGCTTGTTTTGTAGTTGTTCTGCAAATTTCCTTGCTTCCTCTGGATCCGAGAATAGTCTGTTTTGTTGCCCTGGAATAACTATTTTAAGTACCGCTGGGTACTTTAACATAAATTTATATCCTTTTTTCAATAAGATCGTTTTTGCTGTATTGAACTCCTTCCTCTTCTTCAGGAGTTCCAAACTTATGTCTGGATAGAAAAATATCTTAAGAATTTTACTAAAATGGATCTTGGTTTTTGCTGCGGTTGTGGTTTTGGGGCTAATGTTCTATGTGCCCTCTCTATTTCCATTTCTTCCTGTAATTCTGGTCTTCCCAGGACCCTGGGGATCCAATCTTTTATAAATTCTCTCATATTCTTGCCTTCTTCATCTTCCTTAAGGCCCACTATCTTTATATTATTTCTTCTATTATAGTTTTCTATTATATCTATCTTCTGAGCTAACAGCTCCTGTGCCTCTTTAACTTTTTTATTAGATTCTTCTAATTTCTCTTTTAATTCCTCTACCATTTCTACAATTGTTTCTCGTTCTTCCATATTTTCCACTCTTGCTAACTCTGACATGGCCATTTCTATTTTATTCATTTTTTCTTCTGCATTCTTAATTCTTCTTTTTATCTCATCAAATTCTTGTAATTGCCATTCTTTCACTGATTCCATATATTCTTTAAAAAAAGATACATCCATTGTTTTGCTTTTCTCTTCTTCTTCCACTTCTTTCTGTTCTTCTTCTTCTTCTTCTTCTTCTTCTTCTTCCTCTGGGTTGACCATCTGTTGTTTCCTTGTTTTCTTTTTACCCTCTTCTTTCTTGTTGTCGTTATTGTCTGTGTTCTGCTCCTGCTGCTGTGCTGCAGGTGTCTCTCTCAGCTGTGGAGATCGACTCCGTAGCTGTTCCCCCCTCCCGTCAGTGTGTTTTTTTTCATGCGCGGTTGCGCACTTTTACTCGGCTCTGCGAGCCATTTTTGTAGTCCCGAGCCCGGGACTTCCACTGACCTGAGGGAGCGGGCTTCTCTCTCCGCGGCGGGCCTCCTCGGACAGGTAAGGCCTTCACCACCTTCTTCCGACATTCTTTCTTCCTCTTTTCTTCCCGTTGTTTTTGACTTTTCTCTCTTCGCTGCCATTTTCTTCTCACCTTTATTTTTACTTTATTATAAATTTTAATCTTGTACCTTTGTGCTTTGTGTTTTTTTTACTTTTCGGGAGAGGGCTGGAATTCCCTGACCGGCCACTACTCCATCACGTGACTCCTCCCCAAGAAAGGTGAGAATTGATGGGGGGCGGGGGGGAAGGGGTTTGGCTCTGTGAATTCAGAGCTGGGGGAATGGAGATGCAGGGAAAAGGAAAGAGCTAGAGGAAAGAAGACATGGGGAAAGATGGGGGGGAGTGGAGCTAACAGAGAGCAGAGAATTCAATGTGAATACCATCCGGTTGGAGGTTGCCAAAATCTCTCAGAGGGATGCCTACGCTGAAGGGGTTCTCCTCCTCTCTCTCCATACAGTGAACTCAAGCTGAGGCCACAAACAAAGAGCAAATATGCTTCCAAAAACAGTACTGACTTGATCTGAGAAATCCCAGACCTTATTGGTAGCCACCCCAAGAATATTGGCAACATTTCCCAGGGGGAAAAGAAAGAATTTTGTCAAGGAAACATTTGTTACAACACACCAAAGAACCACAACAAAAACAAAGAGTGGATGAAGGTGCTGTTTAACCTATAAAACCAGAACCTCCAACTGCACAACTACATTTTGTATAATTAATAGGAAGAATGCACCTTTTAGGTTATTCTCACCTTTGTTCTCATATTTATACTGGCCTGCAGAACAATAGCTCACTGTTGTGGAGACCCTGTGGAATGGGAGTAGTTTGGTTTCATTCACCATAATTTCTGATTACTTTTGAGGAATGCGGAGGAATAAATTCCAAAATAGCAACATTGCTCCACAGCAATGACTTCAAATTATGGCTTCTATGCACAAAACCAGGGCAACTCAACTTTATTCAATTCTGCACTCAAGTTCATTGGAAATTTGTAAAGCGGAGATAGGCTAACATGATTCTAAGGGTTAAAATTTCCATTGATCAATGTATTGTCATCTGTACATACATCCAGATACAACAGCGTTGGTCCAGACGACAGGGCATACAACACATCTACACATAATTTAAATATTGACTCGGTTACAGGATACTGTTCCTTAATCTCACAGACTGGGGGAGAAGCCGTTTCTCAGCCTGGCCGTCCTGATTTTGATGTTCCTGTACCTCCTTCCTGATGGTCATGGGTCACAGGTACTGTACGCGGGCTGGAAAGTGTTCTCAATATTTTTTGAGCTCTATTGAAGCAATGCTCTTGGTGAATGTCACCTATAGAGGAAAGGGAGGGCCCAGCAATCTTCTCGGTTTTGATGATCCTCTGTATTGACATTTGGTCTGATGCTTTGCAGCTACTAACCCCACAATGCAGCCAGACGTGACACTTAATTATGATCCTGTAAAATGCCTTCAAGATGGGGGCTGGTAGCCTTGTCCTCCTCACCTTCCTGACTAATGAGAAGCTGTTGTGAGCAGGTCACGTTATAGGCACACCCATGGACTTTGTGTAATGGACAGTGTTGACCTTGTCCTGACGTCCAGTCATCTCCTTTGTCTTGTCCACGTTAAGACTCAGGTTGTTCTCGCACCATTTGACGAGCCTCCCAACCCCCTCTCTGTAGGCCGTCTCATCATTATTGCAGATGAGGCCGACTAATATTGTATCATCTACATACTTGATTCTGTTTGAAATGAATCTGGCAGTCGTGAGTCAACAGGCTGAGGACTCATCCTTGAGGTGCACGAGTGCTCAATGTGATGGGACCTGAGATTTTGCTGCCAACCCAGACAGACTGTGGTCTTTCGGTCAAGAAGTCCAGATTCCAATTGCAGTCAGATGTGTTGAATCCCAGCGAGGACAATTTATCCATGATTGTGTTGAACGTCAAGCGCCAAAGATCAGCAGTCTGGCAAATCAGGCATCATTCTCGAACGGAGTCAGGACGGAGTGCAGGGTCAGGGATATTGCAGTCTGAATGGTTGGCAAACTGAATGGGTCCAAAGTCATGGAACATAGAAATCGACACTGTACAGGATCTTTTGTCTCAAAGGGTCGTGCTGATGTAATAACCTTCTCGAACAACTGCCTGGAATTTCCCTTCTGCTTAACTCTCAATTTTCTCAGTTCAATCTACCCAAAAGCCTCAAAAGATCCCATGGTACTGCAATGCACTGCACACAACAGTGGAGGAGGAAAATGGTTCGGCCATTTCAGCACCATGCTTGTAAATCTCTTCTGTACCCATGTCGCTGGAAGGTGTGATTTGATATGTTCCATTACCAGCCGTTCAAAGCACTTCATGATCAGAGGTCAGTGCCAATGGGCGAGAGTCCTTTAGCCCATTACCGTCACTCTGTAAGGCACCTTGAATGGTGGCTGGCTTAAATCATGTCGGGTCAGTTGACTGCTGCAGTGAGATATTGAAGAACTCCGTCACTGGGCTGCACAGACCTTCAGCACCCGACCAGGTCAATGACCCCATGGTCACTATGTCAACCCTCACTAAATGTGTGGCTGCAGATCATAATGGCTTGATTGTAAATCAGTGCTACCAAGGATAGAGAAATTGGCCTACTTCAACCAATCCAGTTTCCACATTCCCTGCAATAATTTCTTTTAAGAATTTATCCAATTTAGAAAGGTTAAATTTGTATCCACCAATCTGCACTGCAGATAATTCATTGGAAACACCTCTTTAAATCTCTTAGCCTTTTTCGCTCTAAGGTAATCATCTCCAACTTAAGCAACTAACTAGTGTTTATCCTTGAAGTCCAGCAAATTCTCTTTACGTCTTCGAAAAATAGCATTCCAGCCAGCAACACTGCTCTAGATCTTCTCGGACCTCAAGAATTCCTCCAGTTTCTCAGTTACCCTTGGAGTTCCTCCATCTTTTCAACCAGGGATGGTGCCTGACCTCTGGGTTCCTCCAAACTGCCCAGACACAGTGGGTGCCTACACTCAAAGCCTGTGGATGCAATCTCTGGTGGCCAGCCAGCACTCGGGCGATCAGCAAGGTGAAGTTGGTGTTAGGCAGGTGGTGTCTTCAGTTATTTTGAGAGCTTGTTGAGACCAAATCTTTGGACGACTGCCTGTGAAAGTAGTCAACGATATTATTCCAGGCAGCATGGTTAATGATGCAGTTAGCACAACACTGATACAGCGGGACTGGGGTTCAAATCCCACACTGTGCGTTCAGGAGTTTGTATGTTCTCCTCCAGTTTTCTCCCACCCTTCAAAATGTACCAGAGTTGTAGGTCAATTGGGCGACATAGGCTTGTTGACCAAAATGTTCAGTTACCATGTCTAAATTTAAATCGAATATTTAACATTTAAATAAGTCATTCTGAGTGAAGCAACACTTCACCTGTGAATTTGTTGGGGCCACTTACTGCATCCACCAGCCTCGCTACACAGAACACAGATTGGGAGACTGCTTTGTGGAGCAGCTTCACTCTGTCTCCAATAGCGAGGAGCTTCCATTGGCCAACCACTTCAATGCCACATAGGCATGTCTATCCACGGCCTCATGTACTGTCAGGCTGAGGACACCCACAAATTGGAGGAACACCACCTTATATTCTATCTTGCCAGTCTCCAGACAGACAGCATCAATATCAGACTCTCCAATTTCTGTTAAAACCCCTCCCCTGGTCTCTCTCTTTCCTTCATCCATCTTTCTCTCCATTCTCCCATCAGACAGCTCTTTCTCAGTCCTCTCCCCATCACTTTTTCCCTTCTACCTTCCCATAAGTATCCAGCTATTAACTTTTTCTGTTAAGCCTGTGTTCCTTCCCCTTCTCCCTCCCATCCCCCACCTTTTTATGCAGGCGTCTGCCCGATTTTCGGCACTCCTGAAGAAGGCCCGAAATGTTGATGGCCGTTACATTTTTATGGATGGTGCGTGACCTGCTGAGTTTCTCCAGCACTTTTTGTGTACTATTTAAAAATTCTCAGAATTAAAAATTAACTACACCCAAAGGAAAGGAATCCTATTTTGGTAGTTTTCTGGGCAGAGTGGCATTCATTCAATTTGTAAATTGTAGACATGTACCCAGAGTCAATGACACAGCAGCAACACTATGAAGCCTGAATGTCTGTAAATCGAGGGACCCCAGTTCCTGTGTCTTCCTCTGTGTTTACTCAAGTCAAGTTTATTGTCATCTGATTGCACAAAGTACAACCCGACGAAACAGCGTTCTCCGATCCTTTCAGGTTTCACGTTCTCCACGAAGATCTGCATTCCCGCCCACTTCATTTGTGTGTGTCAAAAACGGCAATGGCTCTGGTAATGGAACTACCTGTATACCTCCCAAAGTCCAAACATCAGCCTTTTAGGATATTTTTAGCCAATTTTACATCTGCATCCACAAATAATAAAAAGGCCAGCCATCATCCACAACTCAGTATCAATGATTGTAAAACCACCACCCCACAAACACACGCAATAAAGGGTTCTATACAACAGGAAGAAATACATTACATCAAAGAATTTCTTTAATGGTCCCAAATAGACTTAAACAACTAAGTGTTCACTCAAGAAAAAAATGAAGAAAATGTAAGATCTGAAACAGAAATGATCACATCTAGAAATTCCATTCACTTTTTACTCAGAAGGGATGGGGGCTTTCTCAAAAAAATTATGCAGTTGTAAAGATCACAGGTTAAAAAGAGAAAAAGTTGCGTACTCTCGGCCCTCCCCACAGAGGTTCCTTTAAAATGCTTTATTTCATCGTGACCATCGATGTCCTGAATATACAATGTGAAGGGAATTCTTTGAACAATGAGAAAAACTGCTGGCACTCCGGGGAGGAATTACTGCTGGATAACACCATGCTCTCAATGACCTACTCAACACACCGTTACAGACTCAACCACAACCAGCCAGCCACGCTACTTTTCATAGCAGGAGGAAAAAAAAACTCTCCACCCTCACGAGCTGCTGTTTTGTATCGTCCTTCCCTGAGAAAGGGGGTAGAGCAAGGTCAAGGCCTGGAATCCACACGGGTATCAACAAGTTCCAATTCCTTTTTAATTTTGCATCCTTTCCTGCTTCGATGGATTGGCACTTGGTCAGCAGAATTTCGTGTGTAGAGACGATGATTTAGACACCCTTTTATTTTGAGTCTGGTGATTTTTGCAGGTCAATGAGTCACTGGGCAAGGTGAAGGGGATCATCATTAGGATCCAAGCCTGGACTTCTTTGTCAAAGGCGCTGACTGTTGTTTCTCCTCACTGTCTTCCTCCTCCTCCTCCTCCTCCTCCTCATCATCATCTGGGTAATCTACAAGACCAATCAGACCGCCCTGGACAAGATATAAAAGTTATTCCAATCATAAAAAGCATAGTCGTATTATGTCACTTCAAATCTCAAAAGAATTTAAAGTTTATTGTGAAGGGAACTTAGAAAATCTGATCACATCATTATATACCTTCAGAAATATGTGCCTATTTAGAGCAAGAGGTTTAGAGTTCTGAGGAAGAATGATTTCACTTAGGAGGGTGGTTGGAACATGGACCACACTGCTGAGGGGAGGTGCTCTCACAACAGTTAAGCATCTATGCAAGGACATAGGCAATGGGCCCAGAGGATCTGATGGGAGCATGGACCTGGTGAGTTGAAGATTCTCTTTGACTCCTTAACTTCCTTGACTGCACCAAATTCAAAACCATCTGTCTATTAAGAGAGAAAACCAACAGTCTGCAGACACTGTTTGCCAAAAAAAAAACACAGAAATGCCAAAGGAACTCAGCAGGCCTCGCAGTTTCCATAGGAGGTAGTGGATATCAGTTGGGTGGACAGGAGCAAATGGAGATGATGGCTCTGCCGAGACAACTAATTTTGTGGATCTTGGGTAGAAGGTAGAACCAGGCAGTGAGAAGGAGGGAAACAGTGAGGTTGGAGGCAGTGGAAGGGAAAAGACCAGAAGCGATGAGAGAAAGTGCATGAAACAATAGCTTGATGAGTTTTAGTGGGGTTCTGTTGAAGGGGTAAGTAAGAGGAGTCTGAGAGTTGTCATCTGACTTCAGCCAGAAAGAGATCCGTGCACCACCCTTGTCTGCAGGTTTGATGGTGAGGTTGGATTAGTGGAGGCCAGAGCGTTCCGGGGGTGGGGGTGGGAACTGATATGGATGCTGAGAGAGTTCCTCCAAAATTTCTGCGTTTTTCCTATCTGTCTGTTGAAACTATGTTTGGTTGAAGTTTTCTTTGGGCAACTACTCTACCTTTTAGTTCAATAGTTGATCTGTTCAGGTGTGATAAGGGTAGTAACAGGTTCAATGCAATAAAAATACCTCTCAGAGTTCAAGAAAAATACTCTTTTCTACTGGTCTCTGGTTATTTCATTAACAATCAAAACTCTCTCTTACAATCAGGGCAATTTTGGGAGTTGTTACGAAATGCGAATGGAAAACAGTGGATTCTCACGATGGGTTCAATCATTTCAAAGGTCAGAGAGGTATTTGAATGCTAAATAGAGTTGTGATGGAAGATTAAAAGCTATAGCAACAAAGTACCTCCCCAAGTTTAAAAAATGCAAGTTTCTGCCTCTGGGTCAAGGGAGAGAGAACTAGTCTACTCCTATGGATATTGTGTCTGATGATCAATGCTTTGAAGATAAAGATCAGAGTTTAGTAATAAAGGAATAGGAAGATTCAGTCATTTATTATTAAAAAAAAATCAAATGATATGGACACAGGATAAGGAAATGGAGTCAGGAGAGAAACTATGGTCTAATTGAACACCAAACCGATTTTGGGGACAGTAGGACACCTCCCATTTGTGATAGCTTTGAAAATGGTTTGATTTATTATTTTAAGGAAGGATTTACTTTGGTAACATGACTCCCCTGGTAGTTCAGCTGGTAAAAATCTGATTTATGCAGGCCCAGCAGGTTCCACATAGCAATGCAGAGGAGACTCATCACCATGAGGTTGATGGGATTGGGGATAGAGTGGAAAGGCTGAGCAAAGGTGGCACAGAGAGATAGGGTGGACAGTCAGAATCTCTTACCCACGATAGGGTTTCAAAAACAGGGCCCGAGGTTAAGCCGAGGAGGTGCTTTAAAGGGGATCTGCGGGGATAGATTTATTTTTGCATGTATGGAAATTGAAATTTGGAATGTGCTGGCAGAGTAGGCAAGTAGAATCAGATGCAATGACCATGCACTTGCATGGACACGGGGGGCTGAAGGGTCTTTTCAGTGTGAAATGATGCTATAATATGTGGGCATTGCCCAGTTCGCATGGTGACTGGAAGTTCAGGTACCCGGCGCTTGTCTATAGTGACTTCAGTTGTGGACGTGTTTAGCTGTCAAAGAATTAGACAAAGGTCAACCAAGTAGACTTGTATAGTTTTGTAATACAGGGATCAGATAAGAAAACTGAGGCTGAGTGTAACATCACTGGATTGCAGAACAGATTCAAAGGAGTTCTACAATCTTCTGCTCTTATTGCACATGTTCCTGTAGTCACTTGGCTCTGATCGTCAAAAAATATTTCAAAGAAAATATACCTGGACACAGCAACTGCCTTCAGGCAGAAAAGGGGCATTATATTAAACAAAAACAGGGTAAAGAATGTTGGTTAAACACATTACAAAAGCTGAAATCTCTCTAATCAGCATTATACTATTACAAATGATGAAGGGACGGGGCAGTGGTTATATGTTCAGACCACAAGATAATTATGGATGAGATTCACCATTCATTCCACCTTTGCTCCTGTTTTCTATGCAACTTTGAAGTGCAGTCTCACACCAAATTTGAACAAAATACCAATGAACTCATCAGAGGTGGAACGGTTAGTGAAGCAGTTAATGCAACACACTATTACAAGGCCAGTGACCGGCGCTGTCTGTAAGGAGTTTGAATGTTCTCCTTAGGTCTGCGTGGGGTCCTTCCAGGTGCTCCAGTTTCCTCCCACCCTTCAAAATGTACCAAGGTTGTAGATTAATTGGGGTATTTGGGCTGCGAGGACTATTGGGCTGGAAGGGCCCGTTACCGTGCTGTTGGTCTAAATTTAACATAAAAAATATAAAGCATATATTACTCCCAGTTTGCAAGGTGCACTCATTAAAGGATGTTGAGACAATATGTACGTTAGCTGAGCTTCAGTTACGATTGAGAGTGCCTCCACTCAAACATTTTACACACTTTATTTTGTGGAATGTACTCGGGTTTCAGGATGTGAGACTGAACCAACCGTTTTAGGTTTATGAGACAACAGATCAAGGAAGCAGATTGCAGCAATTAAGCCTAAAATAGCCTAATTATTGGCAGAATTATTCAAGTCCAAGACGACATGGTAGGGTGGTACGGTTAGCACGACGCTGTTATAACACCAGCAATGGGGTTCAGATCTGGCGCCGTCTATATTTTCTCCCCCTGCCTGTGTGGCTTTCCTCTGCATGCTCCCTAACCTCCCTTCCAAAACGTACCGGGGCTGTAATTCATCTATGCATAATTGGGTGGCAAGGGCTGAAAGGCCTGTTATCATAATTGTTTGTCTAAATTAAAAAAATTAAATAGAGGTACCTTGGTTGTAATAGCTGCCATGTGAGGTGTGCTTTTGGCTATTGTTCCGGGTGACCCTGGAGATCCTGGGGACCCAGGTGAATTGCTTGAGGCTGACTGGCTGGTGAGGCTGGACTTGCTGCCTCCACTGTTGGTGCTGGAAAAGGAAAGCTTGAAACTGGGGCTTTGTCTTCCCGTCAGGGTGCTCTTCGTTAGGACCTCCTTCTCATCCCCATCTTTCACTAAAGGGGATGTTCAGAAATTAATGAACACATTTAGAAGAGTATCTTACAGAATTTTATTACAGAAAAGCTTGTTTTAAGGCACATCAAGGTCTTTCTTTAAAGCAGCGCAGAGACAAATTTAATTATGGAATTCAATGGCCAACTCTAACAATCAAAAAATCTGCTTCAATTCAATTCGATGGCCAAGACTGCATCCTGAAATGGTCTCACCATTTCAAGCCTTCAAATTGAACTGCAAATTTGATAAAGAAAAAATTCTTTGGCATCAGTAATTTTCCACTGCAAAACTTACGATACTCTTAAAACAATCTTGTAGCATACATTTTCCTCACAATGCATACAAGTGGACTAAGTAGGATAAAGAAAGGGTGAGAGGGAGCGGATGGTTGGGGGCGGGGCGGGGAGATCTAGGCCTTGTAGGCTATGTTTTGGAAAAAGCAGAGAAATATGATTGAAGAGTGGTTGGCTATAGAGGAACAAGGGTGAAAATGTATCTGTTATAATGACATTTCCAATACTGTATTCTAGAAGTGAATACAGTGGGTGAGTCCAAATCAAAGCAAAACCCTCCCCCCACCCATCTTATTGATTAGATTCCTTTCAATATACCAGCTCTTTGAATATTCTGTGCAAAAGTTCAATTTCGGTTCAACAAACTAAGTTTCATTTCAGATATAATGTGTGATTTCACATTTACAATCCAAACTGCTCTTTCAATTCTTTTCAATCCACAATATTAAAATAAATCTTATTTTCCATTTTCCCCAGTTCTCCTACTGGTGTCAACTGTTTAATTCGGATCAGTTTGATGAATGCCAACAATGGTCCTTCCCTATCAATCAATAATCAATCAGAAAGGCTTGAACAAGGCATTAATCTGTTTCAGGTGGTCAGAGGATTGGGGTTGGGGGTTAAAAAGGAAATCTCAGCCAATTCAGCCTTCACCTTAAGTGTGAAGATTAAAACCTTAAAAGCTAAGAAGAACTCATTTTTCCTGTAATTATTGGGGAGCCGCTACATCAGATAATTTTCCAAGCAAGTTTTTCATTGTTACCATATTACTGTTCAGCCATGCCTACAATACATTTATGATCACGATTGAACTAGCCCTCGAGAAACTCTGCACGCAGAACACACTGCTCAAATGAATACACGTGTCTTTCGATGTTCCTGCAGTCAAATAATTCAGAAACACAATTTTCACTTAATTGCAAGATTTCATACATTTTTTCCTCTCCATAAATTTGCCAAAATGATCCATGATTTCGTCGTCATTTTTTGATTTGTCAGTCGGTAATAGTACTGGATCTCCATCTTCCATTTCATCCTCTTCGGTGTTGAACCACATTTCCTCCTCTTCCTCTAGGGTGCGGGCATCTCTTCTGTACCTGTTATTTCGCAAGATGGAACGCATACTAAATACCAAAGGGGGAAAAAAGGAGTTAGGACACTCTTACAGTTGCGAAGATACAGTACAATGTTTAAGATCTGTTTGTGAAGCGTGATTACATCAACTGAGAACACAAGTCTCAGGTTCGGGGATCATGAAACTCAACTTCCTCTTTATCGTCTGAATATATCTCCTGTTGTCTCGAGAAAGCTGCTCTAGTGTTAAAGGACTCATCCCATCCTTTCACTCCACCCCCCCTCCCCCCACCCTATTGAGAGGCAGGGATACAAGTGCCTGAGAATACTAAAATTCAGATTTCAGGGATATTTCTTTATTATTATTTATCACTCTTGAATTGATCTCTTAATGGGAAAAGATGACACCTTTTATAATCGTACTTTTCTCTATTCCTGCAATGTTTTGTACTTCTCGCCAAACCCTGCACTACTTGACGACTATTTGCTGCATGAGTTGGGTTGACTGGATAACACGCAAAACAAAACTTTTTATACATTTTGGTACACTTGACAATAAAATAATTCAAGTGTCACTATAGCTACAAGAATTTAAATTTAGGTAAAAGGGTCATGAAATAAGTAATGGCAAGATGAGAAGAGACCAAATTGAGGTCATGTATTTGCAAAATCACTCATGTTCAACATCCTTTCAATAAGTGAAGTTACTGTCTTTGCTCTCATCCATTGTTCACTGCTGGTGACTTTTAGTGTATCGTAACCCACTATTTCCCAGGTTCTCCACGTACATTCTGTCACTATATTCAGTTTTCGCTTACATCCTGTTCAATACAACCACCTTTTACTTCAACCCTGAAGGAAAAGAAATACTATTCTTTTAAAAAGTTTCACCTGTCCAACTTTGGATTATCTTGTCTTTCTCTTTGTTGTTCGTAACGCAATTTCAGTCCTTTGAACGTCTGCACATAATCCACATCTTCAAGTGCTTTCCAGTAATTTTCTATGACGTGAGCTGTTAGGGACTTGATATCTTCCTGTGTATCAGAAAAGATACTTTTTAGCCAATTAAACAAATATAGAAAGGTCACTTTCCGGAATAACATACTTTGCCCCCGATAACTTGCTAATTGTGTCATGCACATTTTCATCTGATTCATTAATATAGATTACAAAAACCAATGGGCTCAGCACTGAACCCTGAGGCACACTAGTCACAGACCCCAAGTCTGACAACCTTCCACCATCACCCTCTGCTTTCTTTGCTATCTCTCCTTGGATATCACCTGCTGAAAGAAAATACTAAATACACACAATTCCAAGATTATGAAAGGCTAAAGCATCTGCTCAGATTTATGCCTTTGGTGTAGCAGACCCCGTATATATTTTTTGTTAATATTCGAAACCAGCATCATTAGTGATTTTTTTCCTCCCCTGTTGCGATAAATAAAACACATTTTAACAGACAATGCAACTACAAAATTTGCTTTTAAATGCACTCTTTAGCTTTATCTATTGAGTATGGCAAGAACGCCTGCATGGCCTGTTCTCTTGACGAAGGGTTCCAGCCTGAGACGCTAACAATTCTTTTACTCCCACTGATGCTGCTCGACCCAATGAGATCCTCCAGCTGATTGTGTGTTGCTCTAGATTCCAGCTTCTGCCGTCTTTCGTGTGTTGCCTAGTCTCTTCCTGGCGCGTGTACTTGATGACGCACCAGCTAAGATAATCTGACCGCAGACTGCCGGACACTTACCATTCTACTTTTCTGCCTTTCAGATTGCACTCTTTGTGAATGATCTGAGATACTCAGCAACCTGCTGTTGCAAGATTGGATGTCCCTTGGGGTCAGAGCCGAGGATGGTGCTGCCATTCCCTGACTGAAATGGGGCACTCTCTAGAATATCAACAGAACCTGGTCCTTGACATACCCTGAAGAAAAGCTCAGGCCCAAAACGACGGTTATATATCTTTACCTCCTATGGACGCTGGGAGACCAGCTGAGTTCCTCCAGCATTTCTGTGCTTTCACTACTACCACAGCGTCTGCAGACTTTTGTGTTTCACTCCATTCAGTTGCTCCACTGCGAAGTCTCTTCAAGGGATGCCTACCCTGAAGTTCTCCTCCTCATACCTTGAAGAAGGGCTCAGGCCAGAAATGTCAGTTATATAGCTTTACCTCTTATGGATCCTGCGAGACTTGCTGAATTACTCCAGCATTTCTGTGTTTTCAATACAATCACAGCATTTGCAGACTTTTGTCTTTCACTGGTACTTGACAGCTTTCTTTCTGCGCCCCCCTGTGATGGGATAGGCAGTGGAACATTGATGAGCAAATCTGGTTTGGTTCATTGCCTCTCTCTGACGTTGTCGTGAATATTGGATACAGAAGAGGGAGATGAATCCATGTGACATCATTATTGTGTCTTTATTCATTCTGCTGGTGTTCCCAAACAACCAGCTATTCAGTCCAGACACGAAACGTTGACTGACCATTTCTACCAATGGATTCTGAGTTCCTCCAGCAATTCTTTGTTTGTACCAGCTACTCGTATTTGTCAGTGATCTGGGAAAACTTACCACTCTGATGAACTCAAACAGTTCAATGATTGCTGAATTTAGCAAGTTGTAGCGGGACCCATTGTTCAGAAAAGCCTTCACCACGGCTTCAAACAGAAAAGCTTTCATAATATAGCGATTGTAGAACTCATCTTTCAAACCAATTATTTTCCTCATGAAGCGAAGAGCACCTGAAAGTAAAAGTACATTAAAAATATTACACTTATTAAAAGCTATCTTGAAAAAGGTCAGCAAATGTATTAAAAAGCATCAGCCATTGACTTACACAAGGCCACAAAGGCATGCTTTGAGCCCATGAGTACAAGCACTCTCCGTAAAATATCCTTGTTTATAATGTAGTTCTTTATGTGATAGGTGTGATGCTCCACGCAGAAGGTGAGTAATTCCAAAATTAAGGCTAAGAGCTGAGCTGTCTGGAAGTCATCTGAAGAATAAAACAAGAATGTGATTCGAACAAATTATTACTCAAAATTTTCTCTTTAAGAGCAAGACACAAGACAATGACGAGCTTGCCTAAGCTCCGTTTTTTTTGCATTATTTATCCGACTGTGAAAGAAATAAGAACAGCAGCGGAATTCATGTTAAGATGAATAAGGTGACAAAATACAATTTAATTTCAGGGAAGCAACTTAGAGTAACAAGATCTTCAGCCCATGTCCACATTGAACATAATGCCAATTACAGGCACACAATCCTTTATCCGGAGCCCTTCTTCCGAATTTTGGATTTTTCCAGATTTCAGAACAAACGCCTGCTGCCCCAGATTTAAGACCACCTGAATTATGCTGCTGTATCCACCCCCTTCCAGTCGTGCTGGCATCTCCCCCCCAGGTCACGCTGCCGCCTCTCTCCCCCCGCCTGCCCGGGTCGCACTGCTGTCTCTCTCCCCGAGTTGCACTCCTGTCTCTCTCTCCTCCCACCGCCTCCCAAGCCGCCCTGTCGTGTCTCTCCCCCTTTGCCCAACCTGGTCGCACTGCTGTCTCTTTCTCTCTCTCTCTCTCTCTCCCTCTGCTGTACGAGCACCAGGAAATAAATGCCGGTTTTTGGAGCTTTCTGGATTTTAGATGTCTGGATAAAGGATTGTGTTCCTGTATAACTAATCCTTCCTGCTTGCACATGGTTCATATCCTTCTGTTCCCTGCCTGCTCATGAGCTTGTCTATATGCATCTTAAATGTCATTTTTGTACCTCATCTGGCAGCAGGTTCTAGTCATCTACTGCTCTGTGTGAATAAAAAACTTGCTCTACAAATCTCTTAAAACTTTCCCTTCTCACCTTAAACCTAGTCATTTCTTGACATTTCCATCTCGGTAAACTTTTCTATCTACCCTATCTGTGCCTCTCATAAGTTTATCAGGTCACTTCTTCACCTCTGATGCTCCAAAGAAAATAATCCAAATGTGTCCAACCTTGCTTTATAGCTGATACCCCACAATCCAGTCAATGTTCAGGTGAACCTCATCTGCACCCTCTCCAAAATCGCCAAATCCTTCCTGTAACGAGGCTACCAGAACTGCACACAATACTACCAATGGGGCCCAGCAAAGTTTTATACAGCTGCAACATGCCTTGCTGATGGTTGGTTTAAATGCCTGGACTGATGAAGGCAATCTTTTTGTATGTCTTCCACTTGTGCCGCCACTTTCAGGGACCTGCACCCCAAGAACCCTCTGGACAACAAAGTGACTATTTTGTTTTGATAGGATCACTGATAGGAACTCACTCCATTTGGTAATTTGTGACAATATGTGGGATTATTCGAAATGATTGCTTAGTTTGATGAAGCAACAGGTCACTGCTAAGCACCCGAGCTACTTCACTTTGCCAACATGAAAGACCTCAGGGTGATTCTGACACCACCAAGGTGCTATATATAAACAAGTTAGCAAAGCCATCAGTTGTGCTCTAATTCAAATTTAACCACATAGGCCATGACTTTTAGACTCTGATCAATGGAATTCTACAACCCAAATCACGAGTTAGCAAAAACAAAACGCTGAGAACAGAAATAAGCTGGAAACACAGTCAAGTAGCATCTGTGGAAATAGAAATAGTTAACAATTCAGGTCCTGGTCCTTTCTCAGAAATGGAAAAGAGAAAGCCAAGTTAATTTTCAGTAAGATGGGTGGAGGAGAGATCATGAAAACAAAAGGATAATCTCTGATAGGGTGAACCCGAAATGTTTAAGGGGGCCAGTGTCAAGGACATTGAGCTTCTTTGTGTAACGTAGCTGTTACAGCAAAGCTGTCAAGAACAGCACCGTTTGCGCAACACCTTTCCAGCAACAGTGATCGGGACCAGGTTTTGAATCCCGCGCTGTCTGTAAGGAGCTGGTACATTCTCCCCTTATCTGCATGGGTTTCCAGGTTACTCCCACCGTTCAAAACATATCAGGGGTGCAGGTTAATTGGGTGGCACGGACTCGTGGCCGAAATGGCCCATTTCCATGGTCTATGTCTAAATATAAATAAATTTAACAGGGTTACAAAAACTCAGCCAAACTGATGACTGGCAGTGGTCTTAAGAGACTTTAGATGCTGGAATCTGGAGCAAAAAAAAACCACTGGGGGAATTCAGGGGTCAATGGGATGATTGATTATGGTCAAGACCTGCATCAGTACTGACAGTGCAGAGGAAAGATAATCAGTATAAAATGTTAAGAGGGAGGGTTGAGACAGGGACTGGAACAATGGCCAGACATATTAGCTACTTAATGTAAAAGAATAGCAAGTCAATTCTGTAACTGACAGATGGAAATAAAGCTTTTCAACTTTACTCATACAAATATTTCAACATTTCATTGAATTACTTTAAATAACTTGTCCCATAAGATCAACTATATGTTCTGTTAAAGGACACGTGATAGGGTATGACTGAAAGATATATCTTTGCATTCTGTATTGCAACCAATCAAAATATCAGTTCTTTTTGTTAGTGCTTGGTCATTTCTCAATCGAGTTCTGTCCTCATCTTGATTGCTATGAAGTTGTCCAAACTCATTGGAGAAATGGCTGCATACTATATACTCATGAGTGTGTGGTCAAATACTGCTCTGACTCCACCAACATGTTTACTGTTGTAGGCTGGATTTCAAACAAAGGATGTTGAGAAATTAGAGGAATGATGTTAGGACAATAATCTCTCTGCCAACAAAATGAAGGACCCACACATTGACTTCAGTGGCAGGGTGGAGCACATGTCCTACTCTGTATCAACAGTGCTAAGGTGATAGACAGCTTTAAATTTTCAGTATGAATATCACCAATCACGTTGACACCATGGAAGTATATCAACTCCTCGACTTCCTTAGAAGCCCAAAAAATTTTAGCATATCTCAATGTTTCTTAGCAATTTTAATGAATGCACCACATGCCTGGGACCACAAAAAAATTTGCCCTCCAACCCATCACAACTCTGCCAGACTCGC
This sequence comes from Narcine bancroftii, assembly GCF_036971445.1. NCBI lineage: Eukaryota > Metazoa > Chordata > Chondrichthyes > Torpediniformes > Narcinidae > Narcine > Narcine bancroftii. Next base: position 13,103,838 of record NC_091470.1, on the reverse strand, counting down.
CCCCTTCTTCTCCCCACTCCCCCCCCCCCCCACCAACCTGCCCTCCATCTACACTTCTCTCTGCCTCAGGATAGCAGCCGACATATTACAAGACCCATCACAACTCGGTCAGACTTGCCCCCTTCTTCTCCCCAACCTGCCCTCCATCTACACTTCTCTCTGCCTCAGGATAGCAGCCGACATATTACAAGACCTATCACAACTCAGTCAGACTCGCCCCCTTCTTCTCCCCCTCCCCCAACCTGCCCTCCATCTACACTTCTCTCTGCCTCAGGATACCAGCCAACATATTACAAGACCCATCACAACTCGGCCAGACTCGCTCCCTTCTTCCTCCCCACCCCCCGGCAACCTGATCAGGCAGAAGATTCATGAGTTTGAAGATTATAGGACAGTTTCTTCCTTGCTGTTATCAGGAATTGAACGGATATCTCATTAGGTTTTTAATTGAACTTTTTCTCTGTTACACTTTCCTCTGCACTTTTGTTTTATTTCACACTTCTTTTTGTACTTCAGTATGGACGACTTGCCTGTATAACCACACAAATCAAAGTTTGTCACTGTATCCCAGTACACATGACAACAAGCAATTCAATTTACTTTCTTAACACTGTTTTAAATTTGCTTTTGTCAACACTTCATTGCACTTGACAGTTCTAACAACAGATTTAATTGTGCCACCTTTCTTCTATCTTCAAATAATTTTCATTTCTTAATACTATTTGGAAATTCATTTTAAATGCATGAAGAACCATTCACAACAACAACTTCTGACATTCACATGCACCCAATGACCCATTCGTTGTGGTGTGTACAGTGGTCCTAATTAAGGCATTCTTAAGTCACACATTAACATGGGGAAAATACAGCTTATTTCGTAACTTTTCTTGGCATCTAACGATTCAGTCTTTCAAAGTAATATGTCAATAAACTCTTCAAACCTCTGACGACCCCCCAACCATTGTATTTACTTTCAATGTGTATTAAACCTCATGTTCCATTTACGATGAACATTATGCATCACTCATCAGCCCAGGTGTGCACTGGCTTAGCTCCCGATGCAAGATCTGTTCACAAAGCAAACTAGTTTGCATTGGGTCTCAAAAGTGAGCTTCTCTTGGGGCTGTGCAGGCCCGTGCATGGTCCATAGCCATATCCTGGCTTTGACATCTGAACTCAGTCTGCAATACTTTATGCAAGCCCTTTTAGAAAATCAGGTATGCTTCAATAATTTGCTTTCTTGAATTTAGATGTCCTTTCCCAAAATTAGACAGGATTTGTCCTTCATGATTATAACTTGTGCATAACAAATATAGGTTAAATAACTGAATTTTTGTGGCTTTGCTGGAACATCTACTTCATCTATAGAGCACAGAAATGTGGTTGATGTTGGAATCTAAATAGTTAGTATGGTTATTAGTTGAGGAAGTACTGAACATTAACTATTTCTTGGCATTCCCTTGGCTCAACTGCAAGGTTCCGTTCATTGCTTTCTGAAATGCTAACGAGTGGCTCTGTCGTGAAGGAGGAACAGTGAGCTTATCTTATTGTTGCCGAGCAAAGCAGCTGATGTCAGACCTTTACATACCTATGGCTCTTTAAGGCCAAGGGTGATATCGTTATTTTCTTCCTTGGTTCAGCAATAGTGCAGATGTTTCCAGATGAAGTCCTTCACTTCTGGTCTAGCACAGGAAGCACTTCTAGGAGCAGGCCAAATAAAAACTCAAAGGTTTGGTATCATTGAAATTGACTTTTTATGATTGACTGATGGAATATCAGGTCTTCGGTGATTTTTGGAGTGGGGCATTTAGCTGTAACTGGAACAGAGCCGATAATGGCAATAAGATTTTAAGGTGGGGGGGGGGGGAAGTTCATGGTGTTGTACAATGCCATGGTTCTTAAAATCCTTAACAGGTTTTCCACAAGCTCTGACAACAGCAGCTCTGCTCAACTGGAATCATTTTCTAAATAGATTCAAAGTTATTAAACAAGCCAGAAGATTGTATACTTCGAAATTCCACATTGTTCCACTTGTAACCCAAGCCAATTCAACATATTTAAACATTTAGCATCATGGAGCTATAATCAACAACAATTACTAAATCCTACAGTATAACAAGCAACTTATACACTAGAATGTGGGGAATGTGGTGAGGAGTGGGGTTTGGGGCAAGTAGGTGGGACAGGAATAGGGGAAATGTCTTAAACCCAAAGGAACACAAAGCTACTTCAGAATGAGATGGAGTTCAATGCTGGCTACAAATCTTATTCAGTACAATGAGTTAAAATCTGTACATTTAGTTTGTGTCAAACTTTTTTTCTCAAGAGGCTTGCTTTAGCCAAACCAGGCAAATTATGCAAAGAATTTAACATTCAAATGCATTAAGTTGTATAAACACAACCTGGAGTTGCTCCAAAATAATCCATTACATCTTGCATTCTATGCAATTCATCCCCTCCAACAGAGCTCACTTTGTCCCCTCGTTCTTAAAACAATGGTCCACTTAATTTTTAATATTATGGTACATTTTAAACTTAACATATACAACTAATAAACTGCTATGCTTGATTGAAGAATTTACTGGCCCACACTGAGATTAGTCCATCCCACATCATGTCTCAGCACCACTTTTCATTGGGTGCTAGGCCCATATTACACCGTTTAAAAGTTCCAATAGACTTTTACATGTTTAGCTCCAGGTGAAATTGAAAATTGGGAAAAAACACCAAGTTAAAAGGGGCATTGTTCTATGAATACTTGGAAAAATCAAAAAGTACCTTTGATCTGGATTTGAAACAACTAAATTTTTGATTCACTGACAGCATATTTGGGATGAGGGTTTCATTGTCGGTTTCTTTTTCTCAGCTGAGCTGTTCTGCCTTGGAATGGACCAGAAGAGCTCATCACAGTCAGTGTGGCTGGAGTTTAGAAACAGGCAATGCTAGGATTTGAGGACCAAGTACCTTCATCACCACTCAACATTTCAATAGAAGTGTATTTGCATGCCATAGGGCTGAAGGAAAGATGATGATTGGTACTGACCATTATACGGAGATGGCTCACCTTTGCTGGGCTTCTCCTCAGTGGTATTTGCCAGCAAGGGGGCAGTCAGCACGTGCATGCAGTGTTTGTAGAAGAAACTCAGGAATTCGGTCTTCTCCGTTTTCTAAGGAAGGAAATTAGACAGCATGAGTTACAGCAATCTATTAAATGGATACAGCAACAAAGCTGCACACCAGGCAACGTACTGAAGAGTTCTTTGGATATATTTATGAATTGCCCAACTACTGAACATTTAAATCTGGTAATCTGGGATCTGCAAGTTGAACTAAGTGGACACTATTGAATTTGTCCTTGGCTGGGAGATTTTTATGGTTTAGGATGATGGTCACGTACACCAACACAACAGTAGTTGCACTATCAGATTAATGAATTTCACAATTATAGCACATATAAACACATAATAATTTGCATTTTGGTGAGCAGTTTTTAAGGATTTACTGCATTATATTATGCTCAATATTTCTCATGCCAACCAAGAGAGTATGAGGGCTTGGTGTCAATATTTTACTGATAATTAGATTAACGCTTCAACATCCATGAATTTATGTTATTTCATTAATATTGCACTAGATGGGGTGAAGTATGAAATATGCTATTTAAAAAAAAACAGATTTAGGTTTCTTTCCAATTCCAGTGTATGGGACAGCAAACATAACCCTGACAACCCATCACTAAATCTGTGAGTTATGCAAAGCTGAAATATTGATGGAAAACACTAAAGATAGCAGCTGGTCATACAGTATTTTCAGACAGGAGGGAGAGTTGGGCAGAGAAATGCAAACAGAATCTGGAAAAGAATGAAATGATATGCTTTGCAAGATCGAACCTGAAGACAGAATTCAAGGTTAATGGCAGAGTTCTTAGCAGTGTGGAGGAGCAGAAATATCTTGAGGCCCAAGTCTATAGATCCCTCAAAGTTGCCACCCAAATTGGTTGGTTAGTTATGAAGATATATTGTGTGTTGGCCTTCATTGGTCGGGGGAATTGAAATTCAAGAGCCGCAAAGTAATGTTGTAACTCTATAAAACTGCAGTTAGACCACACTTTAAGAATATTGTGTTCAGTTCTGGACGCTTCTCGGTTGGCGGAGCGGTTAGTACAACACTTTTACTGCACCAGCAATTGGGACTGGGGTTCGAATCCCATGCTGTCTGTAAGGAGATTGTACCTTCTCCCCGTGTCTGTGTGGGTTTTCCCCGGGGGCTCCAATTTCCTCCCACCATTCCAAACGTACCCAGGATGTAGGTTAATTGGACAGTACGGACTCGTAGGCTGAAACGTGCCGTTACTGTGCTGTATGTCTAAATTTTAAATTCATTCGAGGAAGATGTGAAACCTTTAGAGAGGGTGCAGAGGACATTTACCAGGATGCTGCCTGGATTTGAGAACATTTCTCATGAGGAAAGGTTGAGCAAGCTAGGATTATTTACTTTGGAATGATGAAGGATGAGAGGTGACTTAAAAGAGGGTTATAAGATTATGAGGGGCTTAGATAGAATGGACAGCTAGCACCTTTATAACCAGGGTGGCAAGGGCCAATGCCAAGGGTCACCTGTTTAAGGTGAGTGGAGGAGATGTCAGTAGTTATATTTTACACTCAGAGTAGTGTGTACTTGGAAAGCACTGCTGGGGTGGTGCTTGAGGCTGACACGATAGGGGTGTTTAAATAGACACATGGATGTACGAAAATTAGGAGGGGGGGGGTTATGGGCTGTGAGCTTGGGAAGGGTTAGATTGATAAGGAGTTGGTTTATATAGGTCGGTACAACATTGTGCCCTGAAGAGCCCGTACAGTCCTGAACAGGTACTCCCCGACTTATGACCATAATTAGAACTGAAGGATCGGTTGCATCTCAAAATGGACGCATCAGAATTTTGCCCATGCGCGTGGAGTACCAAAGTCTTAAAGCAAATTTTTAAAATCAAAAAATTTTTCATCGAAAATTTGATAATAACAACTTGAAGCTTCCTGAATTTATCAATCAACCTTGGCGAATGTTTCCACATTCTGGTCCATGCTTGCCTTGTTAATTGGCATCCCAGGGTCCATAAGATGGGTGCAGCCATCTTGATTCCTGTGTGCATATGCGAGCCTTCAGTTGGTGTTTGCACGGTGTGTTCGCGTATTGGAGTTCGGTTAACGCATGCCAGAGAGTTAAGTGCCTTAACAATGTGGAATTTGCACCATTAATTCTCACACAGGCTCCAACCCAAGTCCAATATGCGAACCCATTGTGTATGCAGGAACCAAGTTGGCTATACCCAGTCCACAGACCTTGAAATGCCAACTAACAAGGTAAGTACGCACATTTTGGCTCTTACAGCACTGTATCCCTATTATAATTTATCAAATACAACATAATTCATGTAAATTTTATATATTTTTAAAACATTTTGGCCGTATGTGTGGATGGATGCAAGTTGCACAGGTCGCAAGTCAGGGAGGTGTAGCTGGCTGGACCAACTCCGCACACAATGGGCCAAATCGCCGTGATGAACAGCCAACACAGCAGGGCACAGGGGCTTCCCCCCACCACGCAGAAGTTCCAGGCTGCAGGAGCACATTGCCGGGGAACGGCCAGGCCACACAGCAGCATTATGACATCACTCCCGTGAGCCTGTCTCTCCCCTCCAAAAAAGGAAAATGCATGGTTTGAATAAACAGCAGTTACTAGTTTACTTGCTTGGTACTCCTGGTCAACCTCAACTGATGCTGGTTGGTTAATGCCACCTCCTTCCAGCTCCCCCCCCCCCCCCCCCCCCCCCCCCCCACCCCACAATGCGCCAAGGCACTTTCTGGCTTTTGGGAGTCCACGCTCTCGAACAAAGTGAGTACACCGTACTGCTCGCCAACTTCCCCGCTCTTCTAGCCCCCAACTTCCATGATGCGGAACCAGCACATGGCGTGCAATACCACATTGAGACCATCAGACCACCCATGTATGTGTGGGCGTGGCGACTGCCCCAAGATAAGCACCTCCAAGCCAAGGCTGAGTTTACCATGATGAGGAATTGGGGATCACCCCCTGCCATTCCAACAGCCCATGGCCCATGGACACATAGTCCCAAAGAACGCTGGCGGCTGGCGCCCCTGCGGAGACTACCGCAGGCTCAATGACGCAACGGTACCGGACAGATACCCCATCCCGCACATAAAGGACTTTGCCGCATGACTCCAAAGTGCCCAGAAGTCAGCCATAATCACTCTGTTTGGCCTCTTCGAGTTCCCGAGAATACCATTTGGGCTGAAAAACGTGGTCCAACCATTCTAGCATCTCATTGACTTAGTGGCAAGGGACCTGGAGGGGATTTTCGTGTACCTGGACAACATCCCCATTGCCAGCCCAGATGCCAGGATCCATAAAGAACATTTTAAATGCTTGTTTGCCCGACTGCAGACTTTTGGGCTAACCATCAACCTGTCCAAGTGCCAGTTCAGTTTGTCCACCATCGACTTCCTTGGGCACCGAATCTCCAGCGAAGGAACAACACTTTTGTCTGACAAGGTCGAGGCCATTCAGAACTTTCCCAGGCCTGGAGGATTCCCTGGGATGGTCATTTCTATCATTGCTTCCTCCCAGGAGCAGCAGCCACCATGCGACCTCTCTTTGACCTTGTTAAGGCAGGTAACAAGGAGCCCAGTTGGTCTGCGGAGACACTCCATGCATTTGAGGAGACCAAACAGCTTTTTCCAAAACCACATCGAGGCACACTGGATCCAACCAGACTTACCCCTGTCGTTAACGACAGACGTCTCAGACCAGGCAATGTTGCAACAGTGGGAGGATCACCAGCTTTCTTCAGCAAACACCTCCGACTACCCGAGCTGAAGTACAGCGCTTTTGGTCGCGAACTGCTGGCAACTTAACAGGCCATACACCATTTCTGGTACATCCTTGAAGGCCAAGTGTTCACGGCCTACACAGATCACAAGCCACTGGTGCAGGTGCTGGGCAAAATCTCGGACCCCTGGTTGGCGAGGCAACAACGGCACCTTTCATACATCTCCAAATATACCACGGACATCCGCCACGTAGCGGGGAAGTCCAATGAGGTAGATGACACAATGTCCAGGCCAATTATCTCCGAGGTGACGGATGGCATCGACACAGGTCAGCTCGCCAGGGACCAGGCATACTGCATCGCCATCACCAGCCTACAAATTGAAGAGTTTGTGTCTCACAGGTTCGACCACGTGCACGTGGACATTGTAGGGCCCCTTTCCATCAGCCAGGGGATGAAGTACCTTTTCACCATGGTTGACCGCTTTACACACTGGCCAGAGGCAACATGGAGACCTGTGTGAGGGTCTTTACCTCATAGTGGATAGTCCTTTTTGGTGTCCCTTCCAACATAACCAGATCAGGGTAGCCCAGTTTACCTCTTCCCTCTGGGCGACATGGCCAAATTCTGCGGTAGTCAGGTACACCACACAACTGCCTACTACCCCCAATCCAATGGGCTGGTAGAGCACTTTCATTGCCATCTAAAAGCAGCCCTCAAATCACAGCTGCATGGGCCCAACTGGATGGATGAACTCCCATGCGTCCTGTTGGACATCCGCACAGCACCTAAAGAGGGCCTCCCCACCTCATCAGGTGGAAATGGTCGGCGCCGCACCGCTCTCCATCCCAGGTGATGTCCATTTTGGCTCCACAGAACCACCACTGAATGCCCTGGATGTCATACAGCAGGTGAGGAACGACACCGCCTACCCATGTCCACATCCTACCATCACCCACAGGTCACCAATCAGCCACATCCCACAAGAACTCAAAACTACAGACTTTGTTTTTGTAAGACAGGGTGAACCAGGTACCCCCTTGCAGTGCCCGTACAAAGGGCCTTTCAAGGTACTGAGAAGGGAGGGGGTTGTATATACTCTAGACATTGGAGGCAGGCATGATGTGTTTGGAGTCAACTGTCTCAAGAAAGCCCACTTGGACTGTTCAGAGCCTTTCTCTGCCCCTACACAACACTGGGGGCGCCCGCCCAAAGACAATCTCCCAAATCTCACCCTGTGACTGTGATTTTGTGGGGGGCGGTGTAGTGGGCCGGGTCAACCTTGCACATGACGGGCTGAATCCCCCCCACTGCGCGGAAGTTTCAGGCTGCAGGAGCGCATTGCCAGGGGAATGGCCAGGCCTCACAGCAGCATTATGACATCACTCCCATGAGCCTGTCTCCCCCCCCCCACCCCTCCCCCACCCCAAAGGAACATGCATCATTGGAATAAATGGCATTTACTGGTTTACTTGCTTGGCGTTTATTTCAGCAGGGCTACAGAGGACCTGTACTATTTTATGTTCTACTTGTACAGGAGAGTTAAAAATAGATAGATTTTTTTTTAGGTTGATGAAAATTTAACAGTACTAAATAAGTAAACTGTCTGAGGGCAAAGACCATGTCAGTGGTTCCTCTGTTTGCGCGAAAGCCGCACTGTGATTCTGGGAGAATATTCTCAGCGACACTAGGTATTTTTCTATTTAGTAGAATCCTAGCGAAGATTTTGCCTGCAATGGAGAGCAACGTGATTCCCCTGTAGTTTGAGCAGTCTGATTTCTCGCCTTTGTTTTTGTACAGGGTGATGATGCTGGCATCACGAAGATCCTGAGGCAGTTTACCTTGGTCCCAACAAAGCTTGAAAAACTCATGCAGTTTGGCATGCAGAGTTTTGCCGCCAGCCTTCCAGACTTCTGGGGGGATTCCATCCATACCTGCTGCTTTGCCACTTTTCAGTTGTTCGATTGCCTTATATGTCTCATCCAGGGTGGGAACCTCATCCAGCTCTAGCCTTAGGGGCTGTTGAGGGAGCTGGAGCAGGGCGGAATCTTGGACTGAGCGGTTGGTACTGAAAAGAGATTGGAAGTGTTCTGACCATCGGTTGAGGATGGAGATCTTGTCGCTGAGGAGGACTTTGCCATCTGAGCTGCGCAGCGGGCTTTGGACTTGGGGTGAGGGGCCGTACACAGCCTTTAGAGCCTCGTAGAAACCCCTGAAGTCGCCAATGTCTGCGCTGAGCTGTGTTCGTTTGGCGAGGCTAGTCCACCACTCATTTTGGATCTCCCGGAGTTTGCGCTGAAGATGGCTGCATGCGCGACGGAAGGCTTGTTTCTTCTCTGGACAGGACGGCTTTGTAAGGTGAGCCTGGTGGGCAGCTCGCTTCTTTGCCAGCAGCTCCTGGATTTCCTGGCTGTTTTCGTCAAACCAGTCCTTGTTTTTCCTGGAGGAGAAGCCCAGTACCTCTTCAGTGGATTGCAGTATGGTAGTCTTCAACTGATCCCAGAGGGTTTCAGGGGACGGGTCCGTGAGGCGGGTTGCAACGTCGAGCTTTGCTTTGAGGTTTGCCTGGAAGTTTCCTCTCGCTTCGTCTGACTGCAGTTTTCCAACATTGAACCTCTTTCTGGGGGCTTTATTGTTCCTGGGCTTTGGCTTGAAGTGAAGGTTGAGCTTGCAGCGAACCAGCCGGTGGTCAGTGTGGCATTCCGCGCTAGGCATGACCCTGGTGTGGAGCACATCTTGTTTGTCACTTTCTCGCACCAGGATGTAGTCCAGGAGGTGCCAGTGTTTGGATCGGGGATGCATCCAGGTGGTCTTAAGGCTGTCCCTCTGCTGAAAAATGGTGTTTGTAATGACGAGCCGCTGATCTGCGCAGAGCTCCAACAGGAGGCGCCCACTGTCGTTGCACTTGCCGACGCCATGCTTGCCCAGGATTCCTGGCCAGGTTTCTGAGTCTTTGCCGACACGAGCGTTGAAGTCGCCCAGGATGACAACCTTGTCGGCTGTAGGGGTACGTTGGATGAGGTTGCGCAGGTCGGTGTAGAACTTGTTCTTTTCTGCTGGTTCCGCCTGGAGGGTTGGAGCATAGACACTGATGAGGGTGATGTGACGCTTGTTTTGAAGTGGGAGTCGCATGGACTCCCAAGAAAAGTGCAGAGAACAAAACAAAGGACTCTACATCACCTTTGTTGACCTCACCAAAGCCTTCGACACCGTGAGCAGGAAAGGGCTTTGGCAAATACTAGAGCGCATCGGATGTCCCCCAAAGTTCCTCAACATGATTATCCAACTGCACGAAAACCAACAAGGTCGGGTCAGATACAGCAATGAGCTCTCTGAACCCTTCTCCATTAACAATGGCGTGAAGCAAGGCTGTGTTCTCGCACCAACCCTCTTTTCAATCTTCTTCAGCATGATGCTGAACCAAGCCATGAAAGACCCCAACAATGAAGACGCTGTTTACATCCGGTACCGCACGGATGGCAGTCTCTTCAATCTGAGGCGCCTGCAAGCTCACACCAAGACACAAGAGAAACTTGTCCGTGAACTACTCTTTGCAGATGATGCCGCTTTAGTTGCCCATTCAGAGCCAGCTCTTCAGCGCTTGACGTCCTGCTTTGCGGAAGCTGCCAAAATGTTTGGCCTGGAAGTCAGCCTGAAGAAAACTGAGGTCCTCCATCAGCCAGCTCCCCACCATGACTACCAGCCCCCCCACATCTCCATCGGGCACACAAAACTCAAAACGGTCAACCAGTTTACCTATCTCGGCTGCACCATTTCATCAGATGCAAGGATCGACAATGAGATAGACAACAGACTCGCCAAGGCAAATAGCGCCTTTGGAAGACTACACAAAAGAGTCTGGAAAAACAACCAACTGAAAAACCTCACAAAGATAAGCGTATACAGAGCCGTTGTCATACCCACACTCCTGTTCGGCTCCGAATCATGGGTCCTCTACCGGCACCACCTACGGCTCCTAGAAACGCTTCCACCAGCGTTGTCTCTGCTCCATCCTCAACATCCATTGGAGCGCTCACACCCCTAACGTCGAGGTACTCGAGATGGCAGAGGTCGACAGCATCGAGTCCACGCTGCTGAAGATCCAGCTGCGCTGGATGGGTCACGTCTCCAGAATGGAGGACCATCGCCTTCCCAAGATCGTATTATATGGCGAGCTCTCCACTGGCCACCGTGACAGAGGTGCACCAAAGAAAAGGTACAAGGACTGCCTAAAGAAATCTCTTGGTGCCTGCCACATTGACCACCGCCAGTGGGCTGATAACGCCTCAAACCGTGCATCTTGGCGCCTCACAGTTTGGCGGGCAGCAGCCTCCTTTGAAGAAGACCGCAGAGCCCACCTCACTGACAAAAGGCAAAGGAGGAAAAACCCAACACCCAACCCCAACCAACCAATTTTCCCTTGCAACCGCTGCAATCGTGTCTGCCTGTCCCGCATCGGACTGGTCAGCCACAAACGAGCCTGCAGCTGACGTGGACTTTTTTTACCCCCTCCATAAATCTTCGTCCGCGAAGCCAAGCCAAAGAAGAAGAAATAAGTAAACTCATTTTCTGTTAATTGGAAAAATAACACACTGCACTTAGAATAAGATACACCAGAAAGAGTGCAGATGCTTGAAAACTGGAGCAACACACCAATGCTGGAGGACCTCAGCGCGTCAGGCAACATCCATGGAAAATAATAGATAGTTTATGTTTTGGGCCAAAACATTTTATCAAGACTGGGAAGAAAGAGGGCAAAAGCCAGAAATGGAAATAATATAAGAAACCTGGAGGTGATAGAGGAAGAGGCAGGAGGAAGATGCACTGATTGGAGAGGACAGTAGATCATGGAATGAAAGAAGGAGCTGGGGAACTAGAGGAAGGAAAGTGTGGGCAAAGTGTAGGCCAAGAGGGCGGGAGAGGGGAAATAGATGGAAGAATGGACCCAGAGGGATCAAGGAAAACAAGAGGGGTAGAAAACAAGGGGTGAATGTTACCAGAGTTTGGAGAAGTCAATGCTATCTGGTTGGAATCTGCCAGGACAGCGTTAAGAGGAGTTGTTCTGCTACTTTGCGAATGGCCTCAACATGGCAATAAAGTAGGGCATGCATTGATACAACAATATGGGAATGGGAACCATAAACCATGGAAATCTACAGCATAGTACATTTGGTCCACAGTGTTGTGCCAACCTAATAACAACTGTCTCAAATTTCCCTCCTGTGTAATCCTCCATTTTTCTCAGTCCCACGTACCTATCTAATATTAAAATATCCTATTGTACCTGCCTCCATCATTGCTGCAGGCAGCAGATTCCATGCACTCACTATTCTCTCTAAAAATCCTTTCTCTTACATCCACCCTGTTCTTACTCCCAAGCACCATAAAATTATGCCCCCTCATCTTAGCCATTTCCCAAGGAAAAAGACTCTGGCCATCCACCCAATCAATGCCTCTCATCATCTAGTGCCCCTCCATCAGGTCACCCCTCATCTTCTGTCGCTTCAAGGAGGAAACACCAAGTTCACTTATCCTATTGTGATAAGGCATGCTCTCCAACTCAGGCAGCATCCTTGTAAATCTCTTCTGCACCCTCTCTGTAGCATCCACATCCTACCAATAGTGAGGCGACCAGAATGGAACACAATACTCTAAGTGGGGTCAAACTATAGCTGTAACATTGTCTCACGGTTAATGAAGGCCAATACATCAATCGCCTTCTTAACAACAATATCAACCTGTGCTCAGCTTTGAGTGTTGATGTTTTTGCCTCCTCACTTTTCTCCATTTTTAATCATTTCCAAATATATATAACTTCTCCAAACAGATCAGCTGCAATTTATAAAATGTTGCCAACTTTAGTCGGCATCACTGCCACGCGTCTCATGGACTCTCTTGCTCTCCATCACGTCATAGGCATTCCCTTTGTTCTCACCATTTCCAACATTTTCTTGCTGCTACCTTTAGGCAGAAGGTACAGAATCCTGAACTCAAGCACCTCCAGGTTCAAGAACAGTTTTTATTCAACAGCTTTCAAGCTCTTGACTCTCCCCGACCATATCCTAAACTAGGTAGGGTCCACTAAAAGATCTTGCACTATTGAGATATCACTATTTTTTTCCCCTTACAGTAACAGTAACCATGAATATTTATCTTCTATTCCACTTCAATTATTTTCCCTTTTTTGTCTTTGTATATTGTGCTTTATTTAATTTATACTTTGGAGTTGGTGTATCTTATGTACCCGTTTGGTGCCAGCAAATGAGAATTTTGGTGTATCTGCACAATGTACTTAAGTATATTACAATATAATTTCAGTACTCATCATTCCTCTTCCATTTTTGCAACTTTAAGCATTTTTGGTTCTAATGTTTCCTAATTCTGATGAAAGGACATTGACCCAAAATTGTTGTTCTCACCAAAGATGCTGCCTAACTGGGCCAAGAACTTGCTGCATTTCAAAAAGATGTGCCTAACTGGGCCAAGAACTTGCTGCATTTCACCAAAGATGCTGCCTAACTGGGTCAAGAACTTGCTGCATTTCACTAAAGATGTGCCTAACTGGGCCAAGACCTTGCTGGATTTCACAAAAGATGCTGCCAAACTGGGCAAAGAACTTGCTGCATTTCACCAAAGATGCTGCCAAACTGGGCCAAGAACTTGCTGCATTTCACCAAAGATGCTGCCAAACTGGGCCAAGAACGCTGCATTTCACCAAAGATGCTGCCAAACTGGGCCAAGAACTTGCTGCATTTCACCAAAGATGCTGCCTAACTGGGCCAAGAACTTGCTGCAGTTCACCAAAGATGCTGCCTAACTGGGCCAAGAACTTGCTGCATTTCACCAAAGATGCTGCCAAACTGGGCCAAGAACTTGCTGCATTTCACCAAAAATGCTGCCAAACTGGGCCAAGAAGTTGCTGCATTTCACCAAAGATGCTGCCTTACTGGGCCAAGAACTTGCTGCATTTCACCAAAGATGTGCCTAAGTGGGCCAAGAACTTGCTGAATTTCACCAAAGATGTGCCTAACTGGGCCAAGACCTTACTGCATTTCACCAAAGATGCTGCCAAACTGGGCCAAGGACTTGCTGCATTTCACCAAATATGTGCCTAACTGGACCACGAACTTGCTGTATTTCACCAAAGATGTGACTAACTGGGCCAAGAACTTGCTGCATTTCACCAAAGATGCTGCCTAACTGGGCCAAGAACTTGCTGCATTTCACCAAAGATGCTGCCTAACTGGGCCAAAAACTTGCTGCAATTCACCAAAGATGCTGCCTAACTGGGCCAAGAACTTGCTGCATTTCACCAAAGATGCTGCCTAACTGGGCAAAGAACTTGCTGCATTTCACCAAAGATGCTGCCAAACTGGGCCAAGAACTTGTAGCATTTCACCAAAGATGCTGCCTAACTGGGCCAAGAACTTGCTGCATTTCACCAAAGATGCTGCCTAACTGGGCCAAGAACTTGCTGCATTTCACCAAAGATGCTGCCTAACTGGTCCAAGAACTTGCTGCATTTCACCAAAGATGCTGCCTAACTGGGCCAAAAACTTGCTGCATTTCACCAAAGATGCTGCCAAACTGGGCCAAGAACTTGCTGCATTTCACCAAAGATGCTGCCTAACTGGTCCAAGAACTTGCTGCATTTCACCAAAGATGCTGCCTAACTGGGCCAAAAACTTGCTGCATTTCACCAAAGATGCTGCCAAACTGGGCCAAGAACTTGCTGCATTTCACCAAAGATGCTGCAAAACTGGGCCAAGAACTTGCAGCATTTCACCAAAGATGCTGCCAAACTGGGCCAAGAACTTGCTGCATTTCACCAAAGATGCTGCCTAAATGGGCCAAGAACTTGCTACATTTCACCAAATATGCTGTCTAACTGGGCCAAGAACTTGCTGCATTTCACCAAAGATGCTGCCGAACTGGGCCAAGAACTTGCGGCATTTCACCAAAGATGCTGCCTTACTGGGCCAAGAACTTGCTGCATTTCACCAAAGATGTGCCTAACTGGGCCACGAACTTGCTGCATTTCACTAAAGATGTGCCTAACTGGGCCAAGACCTTGCTGCATTTCACCAAAGATGCTGCCAAACTGGGCCAAGAACTTGCTGCATTTCACCAAAGATGCTGCCAAACTGGGCCAAGAACTTGCTGCATTTCACCAAAGATGCTGCCAAACTGGGCCAAGAACTTGCTGCATTTCACCAAAGATGCTGCCAAACTCGGCCAAGAACTTGCTGCATTTCACCAAAGATGCTGCCTAACTGGGCCAAGAACTTGCTGCAGTTCACCAAAGATGCTGCCTAACTGGGCCAAGAACTTGCTGCATTTCACCAAAGATGCTGCCGAACTGGGCCAAGAACTTGCTGCACTTCACCAAAGATGCTGCCTAACTGGGCCAAGAACTTGCTGCATTTCACCAAAGATGCTGCCGAACTGGGCCAAGAACTTGCTGCATTTCACCAAAGATGCTGCCTTACTGGGCCAAGAACTTGCTGCATTTCACCAAAGATGTGCCTAACTGGGCCAAGAACTTGCTGCATTTCACTAAAGATGTGCCTAATTGGGCCAAGACCTTGCTGCATTTCACCAAAGATGCTGCCAAACTGGGCCAAGAACTTGCTGCATTTCACCTAAGATGCTGCCAAACTGGGCCAAGAACTTGCTGCATTTCACCAAAGATGCTGCCAAACTGGGCCAAGAACTTGCTGCATTTCACCAAAGATGCTGCCAAACTCGGCCAAGAACTTGCTGCATTTCACCAAAGATGCTGCCTAACTGGGCCAAGAACTTGCTGCAGTTCACCAAAGATGCTGCCTAACTGGGCCAAGAACTTGCTGCATTTCACCAAAGATGCTGCCGAACTGGGCCAAGAACTTGCTGCACTTCACCAAAGATGCTGCCTAACTGGGCCAAGAACTTGCTGCATTTCACCAAAGATGCTGCCGAACTGGGCCAAGAACTTGCTGCATTTCACCAAAGATGCTGCCTTACTGGGCCAAGAACTTGCTGCATTTCACCAAAGATGTGCCTAACTGGGCCAAGAACTTGCTGCATTTCACTAAAGATGTGCCTAATTGGGCCAAGACCTTGCTGCATTTCACCAAAGATGCTGCCAAACTGGGCCAAGAACTTGCTGCATTTCACCTAAGATGCTGCCAAACTGGGCCAAGAACTTGCTGCATTTCACCAAAGATGCTGCCTAACTGGGCCAAGAACTTGCTGCATTTCACCAAAGATGCTGCCAAACTGGGCCAAGAACTTGCTGCATTTCACCAAAGATGCTGCCTAACTGGGCCAAGAACTTGCTGCAGTTCACCAAAGATGCTGCCTAACTGGGCCAAGAACTTGCTGCATTTCACCAAAGATGCTGCCTAACTGGGCCAAGAACTTGCTGCATTTCACCAAAGATGCTGCCTAACTGGGCCAAAAACTTGCTGCATTTCACCAAAGATGCTGCCAAACTGGGCCAAGAACTTGCTGCATTTCACCAAAGATGCTGCCAAACTGGGCCAAGACCTTGCCGCATTTCACCAAAAATGCTGCCAAACTGGGCCAAGAAGTTGCTGCATTTCACCAAAGATGCTGCCTTACTGGGCCAAGAACTTGCTGCATTTCACCAAAGATGTGCCTAAGTGGGCCAAGAACTTGCTGAATTTCACCAAAGATGTGCCTAACTGGGCCAAGACCTTACTGCATTTCACCAAAGATGCTGCCAAACTGGGCCAAGGACTTGCTGCATTTCACCAAATATGTGCCTAACTGGACCACGAACTTGCTGTATTTCACCAAAGATGTGACTAACTGGGCCAAGACCTTGCTGCATTTCACCAAAGATGTGCCTAACTGGGCCAAGAACTGGCTGCATTTCACCAAAGATGTGCCTATCTGGGCCAAGAACTTGCTGCATTTCACCAAAGATGCTGCCAAACTGGGCCAAGAACTTGATGCATTTCACCAAAGATGCTGCCAAACTGGGCCAAGAACTTGATGCATTTCACCAAAGATGTGCCTAACTGGGCCAAGACCTTGCTGCATTTCACCAAAGATGCTGCCTAACTGGGCCAAGAACTTGCTGCATTTCACCAAAGATGCTGCCAAACTGGGCCAAGAACCTGTAGAATTTCACCAAAGATGCTGCCAAACTGGGCCAAGAACTTGCTGCATTTCACCAAAGATGCTGCCAAACTGGGGCAAGAACTTGCTGCATTTCACCAAAGATGCTGCCAAACTGGGCCAAGAACTTGCTGCATTTCACCAAAGATGCTGCCTAACTGGGCCAAGAACTTGCTGCAGTTCACCAAAGATGTAGCCTAACTGGGCCAAGAACTTGCTGCATTTCACCAAAGATGCTGCCTAACTGGGCCAAGAACTTGCTGCATTTCACCAAAGATGCTGCCTAACTGGGCCAAAAACTTGCTGCAATTCACCAAAGATGCTGCCTAACTGGGCCAAGAACTTGCTGCATTTCACCAAAGATGCTGCCTAACTGGGCAAAGAACTTGCTGCATTTCACCAAAGATGCTGCCAAACTGGGCCAAGAACTTGTAGCATTTCACCAAAGATGCTGCCTAACTGGGCCAAGAACTTGCTGCATTTCACCAAAGATGCTGCCAAACTGGGCCAAGAACTTGATGCATTTCAACAAAGATGCTGCCGAACTGGGCCAAGAACTTGCTGCATTTCACCAAAGATGCTGCCGAAGTGGGCAAAGAACTTGCTGCATTTTACCAAAGAAGCTGCCAAACTGGGCCAAGAACTTGCTGCATTTCACCAAAGATGCTGCCTTACTGGGCTAAGAACTTGCTGCATTTCACCAAAGATGTGCCTAAGTGGGCCAAGAACTTGCTGCATTTCACCAAAGATGTGCCAAACTGGGCCAAGACCCTGCAGCATTTCACCAAAGAGGCTGCCAAACTGGGCCAAGAACTTGCTGCATTTCACCAAAGATGTGCCTAACTGGGCCAAGAACTTGCTGCATTTCAGCAAAGATGTGCCGAACTGGGCCAAGAACTTGCTGCATTTCACCAAATATGTGCCTAACTGGACCACGAACTTGCTGTATTTCACCAAAGATGTGCCTAACTGGGCCAAGACCTTGCTGCATTTCACCAAAGATGTGCCTAACTGGGCAAAGAACTTGCTGCATTTCACCAAAGATGTGCCTAACTGGGCCAAGAACTTGCTGTATTTCACCATAGATGTGCCTAACTGGACCACGAACTTGCTGTATTTCACCAAAGATGTGCCTAACTGGTCAAGAACTTGCTGCATTTCACCAAAGATGCTGCCAAACTGGACCAAGACCTTGCTGCATTTGTCCAAAGATGCTGCCAAACTGGGCCAAGAACTTGCTGCATTTCACCAAAGATGCTGCCAAACTGGGCCAAGAACTTGCTGCATTTCACCAAAGATGCTGCCAAACTGGGCCAAGAACTTGCTGCATTTCACCAAAGATGCTGCCAAACTGGGCCAAGAACTTGCTGCATTTCACCAAAGATGCTGCCTAACTGGGCCAAGAACTTGCTGCATTTCACCAAAGATGCTGCCAAACTGGGCCAAGAAGTTGCTGCATTTCACCAAAGATATGCTTAACTGGGCCAAGACCTTGCTGCATTTCACCAAAAATACTGCCAAACTGAGCCAAGAACTTGGTGCATTTCACCAAAGATATGCTTAACTGGGCCAAGAACTTGCTGCATTTCACCAAAGATGCTGCCTAACTGGGCCAAGAACTTGCTGTATTTCACCAAAGATGCTGCCAAACTGGGCCAAGAACTTGCTGCATTTCACCAAAGATGCTGCCTAACTGGGCCAAGAACTTGCTGCATTTCGCCAAAGATGCTGCCGAACTGGGCCAAGATCTTGCTGCATTTCACCAAAGATGCTGCCGAACTGGGCCAAGAACTTGCTGCATTTCACCAAAGATGCTGCCGAACTGGGCCAAGAACTTGCTGCATTTCACCAAAGATGCTGCCGAATTGGGTCAAGAACTTGCTGCATTTTACCAAAGATGCTGTCAAACTGGGCCAAGAACTTGCTGCATTTCACCAAAGATGTTGCCTTACTGGGCCAAGAACTTGCTGCATTTCACCAAAGATGTGCCTAAGTGGGCCAAGAACTTGCTGCATTTCACCAAAGATGCTGCCAAACTGGGCCAAGGACTTACTGCATTTCACCAAAGATGTGCCTAACTGGGCCAAGACCCTGCTGCATTTCACCAAAGAGGCTGCCAAACTGGGCCAACAACTTGCTGCATTTCACCAAAGATGTGCCTAACTGGGCCAAGAACTTGCTGCATTTCACCAAAGATGCTGCCAAACTGGGCCAAGAACCTGTAGCATTTCACCAAAGATGCTGCCAAACTGGGCCAAGAACTTGCTGCATTTCACCAAAGATGCTGTCAAACTGGGCCAAGAACTTGCTGCATTTCACCAAAGATGCTGCCGAACTGAGCCAAGAACTTGCTGCATTTCACCAAAGATGCTGACTAACTGGGCCAAGAACTTGCTGCATTTCACCAAAGATGCTGCCAAAATGGGCCAAGAACTTGCTGCATTTCAACAAAGATGCTGCCGAAGTGGGCCAAGAACTTGCTGCAATTCACCAAAGATGCTGCCGAAGTGGGCCAAGAACTTGCTGCATTTCAACAAAGAAGCTGCCAAACTGGGCCAAGAACTTGCTGCATTTCACCAAAGATGCTGCCAAACTGGGCCAAGAAGTTGCTGCATTTCACCAAAGATATGCTTAACTGGGCCAAGACCTTTCTGCATTTCACCAAAAATGGTGCCAAACTGGGCCAAGAACTTGCTGCATTTCACCAAAGATGCTGCCTTACTGGGCCAAGAACTTGCTGCATTTCACCAAAGATGTGCCTAAGTGGGCCAAGAACTTGCTGCATTTCACCAAAGATGCTGCC
This sequence comes from Narcine bancroftii, assembly GCF_036971445.1. Classification (NCBI taxonomy): domain Eukaryota; kingdom Metazoa; phylum Chordata; class Chondrichthyes; order Torpediniformes; family Narcinidae; genus Narcine; species Narcine bancroftii. The sequence continues at coordinate 13,084,063 of NC_091470.1, read as the reverse complement.
AAACTGGGCCAAGGACTTACTGCATTTCACCAAAGATGTGCCTAACTGGGCCAAGACCCTGCTGCATTTCACCAAAGAGGCTGCCAAACTGGGCCAAGAACTTGCTGCATTTCACCAAAGATGTGCCTAACTGGGCCAAGAACTTGCTGCATTTCACCAAAGATGTGCCGAACTGGGCCAAGAACTTGCTGCATTTCACCAAATATGTGCCTAACTGGACCACGAACTTGCTGTATTTCACCAAAGATGTGCCTAACTGGGCCAAGACCTTGCTGCATTTCACCAAAGATGTTCCTAACTGGGCAAAGAACTTGCTGCATTTCACCAAAGATGTGCCTAACTGGGCCAAGAACTTGCTGCATTTCACCAAAGATGTGCCTAACTGGGCCAAGAACTTGCTGCATTTCACCAAAGATGTGCCTAACTGGGCCAAGAACTTGCTGCATTTCACCAAAGATGTGCCTAACTGGGCCAAGAACTTGCTGCATTTCACCAAAGATGCTGCCGAACTGGGTCAAGAACTTGCTGCATTTCACCAAAGATGCTGGCGAACTGGGCCAAGAACTTGCTGCATTTCACCAAAAATGCTGCCGAATTGGGTCAAGAACTTGCTGCATTTCACCAAAGATGCTGCCGAACTGGGCCAAGAACTTGTTGCATTTCACCAAAGATGCTGCCGAACTGGGCCAAGAACTTGCTGCATTTCACCAAAGATTCTGCCAAACTGGGCCAAGAACTTGCTGCATTTCACCAAAGATGTTCCTAACTGGGCCAAGACCTTGCTGCATTTCACCAAAGATGCTGCCAAACTGGGCCATGAACTTGCTGCATTTCACCAAAGATGCTACAAACTGGGCCAAAAACTTGCTGCATTTCACCAAAGATGATGCCAAACTGGGCAAAGAACTTGCTGCATTTCACCAAACATGTGCCTAACTGGGCCAAGAACTTGCTGCATTTCACCAAAGATGCTGCCTAACTGAGCCAAGACCTTGCTGCATTTCACCAAAGCTGCTGCCTTACTGGGCCAAAAACTTGCTGCATTTCACCAAAGATGTGCCTAACTGGTCAAGAACTTGCTGCATTTCACCAAAGATGCTGCCAAACTGGACCAAAACCTTGCTGCATTTGTCCAAAGATGCTGCCAAACTGGGCCAAGAACTTTCTGCATTTCACCAAAGATGCTGCCAAACTGGGCCAAGAACATGCAGCATTTCACCAAAGATGCTGCCAAACTGGGCCAAGAACTTGCTGCATTTCACCAAAGATGCTGCCTAACTGGGCCAAGAACTTGCTGCATTTCACCAAAGATGCTGCCAAACTGGGCCAAGAACTTGCTGCATTACAACAAAGATGCTGCCGAACTGGGCCAAGAACTTGCTGCAATTCACCAAAGATGCTGCCGAACTGTGCCAAGAACTTGCTGCATTTCACCAAAGAAGCTGCCAAACTGGGCCAAGAACTTGCTGCATTTCACCAAAGATGCTGCCAAACTGGGCCAAGAAGTTGCTGCATTGCACCAAAGATGCTGCCAAACTGGACCAAGACCTTGTTGCATTTCACCAAAGATGCTGCCTAACTGGGCCAAGACCTTGCTGCATTTCACCAAAGATGCTGCCAAACTGGACCAATACCTTGCTGCATTTCACCAAAGATGCTGCCTAACTGGGCCAAAAACTTGCTGCATTTCACCAAAGATGTGCCTAACTGGGCCAAGAAGTTGCTGCATTTCACCAAAGATGCTGCCTAACTGGTCAAGAACTTGCTGCATTTCACCAAAGATGCTGCCAAACTGGACCAAGACCTTGCTGCATTTGTCCAAAGATACTGCCAAACTAGGCCAAGAACTTGCTGCATTTCACCAAAGATGCTGCCAAACATGGCCAAGAACTTGCAGCATTTCACCAAAGATGCTGCCAAACTGGGCCAAGAACTTGCTGCATTTCAACAAAGATGCTGCCGAACTGGGTCAAGAACTTGCTGCATTTCACCAAAGATGCTGCCGAACTGGGCCAAGAACTTGCTGCATTTCACCAAAGAAGCTGCCAAACTGGGCCAAGAACTTGCTGCATTTCACCAAAGATGCTGCCAAACTGGGCCAAGAAGTTGCTGCATTTCACCAAAGATATGCTTAACTGGGCCAAGACCTTGCTGCATTTCACCAAAAAATGCTGCCAAACTGGGCCAAGAACTTGCTGCATTTCACCAAAGATGCTGCCTTACTGGGCCAAGAACTTGCTGCATTTCACCAAAAATGCTGCCTAACTGGGCCAAGACCTTGCTGCATTTCACCAAAGATGCTGCCTTACTGGGCCAAGAACTTGCTGCATTTCACCAAAGATGTGCCTAACTGGTCAAGAACTTCCTGCATTTCACCAAAGATGCTGCCAAACTGGACCAAGACCTTGCTGCATTTCACCAAAGATGCTGCCAAACTGGACCAAGACCTTGCTGCATTTCACCAAAGATGCTGCCAAACTGGGCCAAGACCTTGCTGCATTTCACCAAAGATGCTGGCAAACTGGACCAAGACCTTGCTGCATTTCACCAAAGATGCTGCCAAACTGGGCCAAGACCTTGCTGCATTTCACCAAAGATGCTGCCGAACTGGGCCAAGAACTTGCTGCATTTCACCAAAGATGCTGCCAAATGGGCCAAGAACTTGCTGCATTTCACCAAAGATGCTGCCAAATGGGCCAAGACCTTGTTGCATTTCACCAAAGATGCTGCCGAACTGGGTCAAAAACTTGCTGCATTTCACCAAAGATGTGCCTCACTGGTCAAGAACTTGCTGCATTTCACCAAAGATGCTGCCAAACTGGACCAAGACCTTGCTGCATTTGTCCAAAGATGCTGCCTAACTGGGCCAAGACCTTGCTGCATTTCACCAAAGATGCTGCCTTACTGGGCCAAAAACTTGCTGCATTTCACCAAAGATGTGCCTAACTGGTCAAGAACTTGCTGCATTTTACCAAAGATGCTGCCAAACTGGACCAAGACCTTGCTGCATTTCACCAAAGATGCTGCCAAACTGGGCCAAGACCTTGCTGCATTTCACCAAAGATGCTGCCGAACTGGGCCAAGAACTTGCTGCATTTCAACAAAGATGCTGCCAAACTGGGCCAAGACCTTGTTGCATTTCACCAAAGATGCTGCCGAACTGGGTCAAAAACCTGCTGCATTTCACCAAAGATGCTGCCACACTGGACCAAGACCTTGCTGCATTTCACCAAAGATGCTGCCTAACTGGGCCAAGAACTTGCTGCATTTCACCAAAGATGCTGCCAAACTGGGCCAAGAACCTGTAGCATTTCACTAAAGATGCTGCCTAACTGGGTCAAGAACTTGCTGCATTTCACTAAAGATGTGCCTAACTGGGCCAAGACCTTGCTGGATTTCACAAAAGATGCTGCCAAACTGGGCAAAGAACTTGCTGCATTTCACCAAAGATGATGCCAAACTGGGCCAAGAACTTGCTGCATTTCACCAAAGATGCTGCCAAACTGGGCCAAGAATGCTGCATTTCACCAAAGATGCTGCCAAACTGGGCCAAGAACTTGCTGCATTTCACCAAAGATGCTGCCTAACTGGGCCAAGAACTTGCTGCAGTTCACCAAAGATGCTGCCTAACTGGGCCAAGAACTTGCTGCATTTCACCAAAGATGCTGCCAAACTGGGCCAAGAACTTGCTGCATTTCACCAAAAATGCTGCCAAACTGGGCCAAGAAGTTGCTGCATTTCACCAAAGATGCTGCCTTACTGGGCCAAGAACTTGCTGCATTTCACCAAAGATGTGCCTAAGTGGGCCAAGAACTTGCTGAATTTCACCAAAGATGTGCCTAACTGGGCCAAGACCTTACTGCATTTCACCAAAGATGCTGCCAAACTGGGCCAAGGACTTGCTGCATTTCACCAAATATGTGCCTAACTGGACCACGAACTTGCTGTATTTCACCAAAGATGTGACTAACTGGGCCAAGAACTTGCTGCATTTCACCAAAGATGCTGCCTAACTGGGCCAAGAACTTGCTGCATTTCACCAAAGATGCTGCCTAACTGGGCCAAAAACTTGCTGCAATTCACCAAAGATGCTGCCTAACTGGGCCAAGAACTTGCTGCATTTCACCAAAGATGCTGCCTAACTGGGCAAAGAACTTGCTGCATTTCACCAAAGATGCTGCCAAACTGGGCCAAGAACTTGTAGCATTTCACCAAAGATGCTGCCTAACTGGGCCAAGAACTTGCTGCATTTCACCAAAGATGCTGCCTAACTGGGCCAAGAACTTGCTGCAGTTCACCAAAGATGCTGCCTAACTGGGCCAAGAACTTGCTGCATTTCACCAAAGATGCTGCCTAACTGGTCCAAGAACTTGCTGCATTTCACCAAAGATGCTGCCTAACTGGGCCAAAAACTTGCTGCATTTCACCAAAGATGCTGCCAAACTGGGCCAAGAACTTGCTGCATTTCACCAAAGATGCTGCCTAACTGGTCCAAGAACTTGCTGCATTTCACCAAAGATGCTGCCTAACTGGGCCAAAAACTTGCTGCATTTCACCAAAGATGCTGCCAAACTGGGCCAAGAACTTGCTGCATTTCACCAAAGATGCTGCAAAACTGGGCCAAGAACTTGCAGCATTTCACCAAAGATGCTGCCAAACTGGGCCAAGAACTTGCTGCATTTCACCAAAGATGCTGCCTAAATGGGCCAAGAACTTGCTACATTTCACCAAATATGCTGTCTAACTGGGCCAAGAACTTGCTGCATTTCACCAAAGATGCTGCCGAACTGGGCCAAGAACTTGCGGCATTTCACCAAAGATGCTGCCTTACTGGGCCAAGAACTTGCTGCATTTCACCAAAGATGTGCCTAACTGGGCCACGAACTTGCTGCATTTCACTAAAGATGTGCCTAACTGGGCCAAGACCTTGCTGCATTTCACCAAAGATGCTGCCAAACTGGGCCAAGAACTTGCTGCATTTCACCAAAGATGCTGCCAAACTGGGCCAAGAACTTGCTGCATTTCACCAAAGATGCTGCCAAACTGGGCCAAGAACTTGCTGCATTTCACCAAAGATGCTGCCAAACTCGGCCAAGAACTTGCTGCATTTCACCAAAGATGCTGCCTAACTGGGCCAAGAACTTGCTGCAGTTCACCAAAGATGCTGCCTAACTGGGCCAAGAACTTGCTGCATTTCACCAAAGATGCTGCCGAACTGGGCCAAGAACTTGCTGCACTTCACCAAAGATGCTGCCTAACTGGGCCAAGAACTTGCTGCATTTCACCAAAGATGCTGCCGAACTGGGCCAAGAACTTGCTGCATTTCACCAAAGATGCTGCCTTACTGGGCCAAGAACTTGCTGCATTTCACCAAAGATGTGCCTAACTGGGCCAAGAACTTGCTGCATTTCACTAAAGATGTGCCTAATTGGGCCAAGACCTTGCTGCATTTCACCAAAGATGCTGCCAAACTGGGCCAAGAACTTGCTGCATTTCACCTAAGATGCTGCCAAACTGGGCCAAGAACTTGCTGCATTTCACCAAAGATGCTGCCAAACTGGGCCAAGAACTTGCTGCATTTCACCAAAGATGCTGCCAAACTCGGCCAAGAACTTGCTGCATTTCACCAAAGATGCTGCCTAACTGGGCCAAGAACTTGCTGCAGTTCACCAAAGATGCTGCCTAACTGGGCCAAGAACTTGCTGCATTTCACCAAAGATGCTGCCGAACTGGGCCAAGAACTTGCTGCACTTCACCAAAGATGCTGCCTAACTGGGCCAAGAACTTGCTGCATTTCACCAAAGATGCTGCCGAACTGGGCCAAGAACTTGCTGCATTTCACCAAAGATGCTGCCTTACTGGGCCAAGAACTTGCTGCATTTCACCAAAGATGTGCCTAACTGGGCCAAGAACTTGCTGCATTTCACTAAAGATGTGCCTAATTGGGCCAAGACCTTGCTGCATTTCACCAAAGATGCTGCCAAACTGGGCCAAGAACTTGCTGCATTTCACCTAAGATGCTGCCAAACTGGGCCAAGAACTTGCTGCATTTCACCAAAGATGCTGCCTAACTGGGCCAAGAACTTGCTGCATTTCACCAAAGATGCTGCCAAACTGGGCCAAGAACTTGCTGCATTTCACCAAAGATGCTGCCTAACTGGGCCAAGAACTTGCTGCAGTTCACCAAAGATGCTGCCTAACTGGGCCAAGAACTTGCTGCATTTCACCAAAGATGCTGCCTAACTGGGCCAAGAACTTGCTGCATTTCACCAAAGATGCTGCCTAACTGGGCCAAAAACTTGCTGCATTTCACCAAAGATGCTGCCAAACTGGGCCAAGAACTTGCTGCATTTCACCAAAGATGCTGCCAAACTGGGCCAAGACCTTGCCGCATTTCACCAAAAATGCTGCCAAACTGGGCCAAGAAGTTGCTGCATTTCACCAAAGATGCTGCCTTACTGGGCCAAGAACTTGCTGCATTTCACCAAAGATGTGCCTAAGTGGGCCAAGAACTTGCTGAATTTCACCAAAGATGTGCCTAACTGGGCCAAGACCTTACTGCATTTCACCAAAGATGCTGCCAAACTGGGCCAAGGACTTGCTGCATTTCACCAAATATGTGCCTAACTGGACCACGAACTTGCTGTATTACACCAAAGATGTGACTAACTGGGCCAAGACCTTGCTGCATTTCACCAAAGATGTGCCTAACTGGGCCAAGAACTGGCTGCATTTCACCAAAGATGTGCCTATCTGGGCCAAGAACTTGCTGCATTTCACCAAAGATGCTGCCAAACTGGGCCAAGAACTTGATGCATTTCACCAAAGATGCTGCCAAACTGGGCCAAGAACTTGATGCATTTCACCAAAGATGTGCCTAACTGGGCCAAGACCTTGCTGCATTTCACCAAAGATGCTGCCTAACTGGGCCAAGAACTTGCTGCATTTCACCAAAGATGCTGCCAAACTGGGCCAAGAACCTGTAGAATTTCACCAAAGATGCTGCCAAACTGGGCCAAGAACTTGCTGCATTTCACCAAAGATGCTGCCAAACTGGGGCAAGAACTTGCTGCATTTCACCAAAGATGCTGCCAAACTGGGCCAAGAACTTGCTGCATTTCACCAAAGATGCTGCCTAACTGGGCCAAGAACTTGCTGCAGTTCACCAAAGATGTAGCCTAACTGGGCCAAGAACTTGCTGCATTTCACCAAAGATGCTGCCTAACTGGGCCAAGAACTTGCTGCATTTCACCAAAGATGCTGCCTAACTGGGCCAAAAACTTGCTGCAATTCACCAAAGATGCTGCCTAACTGGGCCAAGAACTTGCTGCATTTCACCAAAGATGCTGCCTAACTGGGCAAAGAACTTGCTGCATTTCACCAAAGATGCTGCCAAACTGGGCCAAGAACTTGTAGCATTTCACCAAAGATGCTGCCTAACTGGGCCAAGAACTTGCTGCATTTCACCAAAGATGCTGCCAAACTGGGCCAAGAACTTGATGCATTTCAACAAAGATGCTGCCGAACTGGGCCAAGAACTTGCTGCATTTCACCAAAGATGCTGCCGAAGTGGGCAAAGAACTTGCTGCATTTTACCAAAGAAGCTGCCAAACTGGGCCAAGAACTTGCTGCATTTCACCAAAGATGCTGCCTTACTGGGCTAAGAACTTGCTGCATTTCACCAAAGATGTGCCTAAGTGGGCCAAGAACTTGCTGCATTTCACCAAAGATGTGCCAAACTGGGCCAAGACCCTGCAGCATTTCACCAAAGAGGCTGCCAAACTGGGCCAAGAACTTGCTGCATTTCACCAAAGATGTGCCTAACTGGGCCAAGAACTTGCTGCATTTCAGCAAAGATGTGCCGAACTGGGCCAAGAACTTGCTGCATTTCACCAAATATGTGCCTAACTGGACCACGAACTTGCTGTATTTCACCAAAGATGTGCCTAACTGGGCCAAGACCTTGCTGCATTTCACCAAAGATGTGCCTAACTGGGCAAAGAACTTGCTGCATTTCACCAAAGATGTGCCTAACTGGGCCAAGAACTTGCTGTATTTCACCATAGATGTGCCTAACTGGACCACGAACTTGCTGTATTTCACCAAAGATGTGCCTAACTGGTCAAGAACTTGCTGCATTTCACCAAAGATGCTGCCAAACTGGACCAAGACCTTGCTGCATTTGTCCAAAGATGCTGCCAAACTGGGCCAAGAACTTGCTGCATTTCACCAAAGATGCTGCCAAACTGGGCCAAGAACTTGCTGCATTTCACCAAAGATGCTGCCAAACTGGGCCAAGAACTTGCTGCATTTCACCAAAGATGCTGCCAAACTGGGCCAAGAACTTGCTGCATTTCACCAAAGATGCTGCCTAACTGGGCCAAGAACTTGCTGCATTTCACCAAAGATGCTGCCAAACTGGGCCAAGAAGTTGCTGCATTTCACCAAAGATATGCTTAACTGGGCCAAGACCTTGCTGCATTTCACCAAAAATACTGCCAAACTGAGCCAAGAACTTGGTGCATTTCACCAAAGATATGCTTAACTGGGCCAAGACCTTGCTGCATTTCACCAAAAATACTGCCAAACTGAGCCAAGAACTTGCTGCATTTCACCAAAGATGCTGCCTAACTGGGCCAAGAACTTGCTGTATTTCACCAAAGATGCTGCCAAACTGGGCCAAGAACTTGCTGCATTTCACCAAAGATGCTGCCTAACTGGGCCAAGAACTTGCTGCATTTCGCCAAAGATGCTGCCGAACTGGGCCAAGATCTTGCTGCATTTCACCAAAGATGCTGCCGAACTGGGCCAAGAACTTGCTGCATTTCACCAAAGATGCTGCCGAACTGGGCCAAGAACTTGCTGCATTTCACCAAAGAAGCTGCCGAATTGGGTCAAGAACTTGCTGCATTTTACCAAAGATGCTGTCAAACTGGGCCAAGAACTTGCTGCATTTCACCAAAGATGTTGCCTTACTGGGCCAAGAACTTGCTGCATTTCACCAAAGATGTGCCTAAGTGGGCCAAGAACTTGCTGCATTTCACCAAAGATGCTGCCAAACTGGGCCAAGGACTTACTGCATTTCACCAAAGATGTGCCTAACTGGGCCAAGACCCTGCTGCATTTCACCAAAGAGGCTGCCAAACTGGGCCAACAACTTGCTGCATTTCACCAAAGATGTGCCTAACTGGGCCAAGAACTTGCTGCATTTCACCAAAGATGCTGCCAAACTGGGCCAAGAACCTGTAGCATTTCACCAAAGATGCTGCCAAACTGGGCCAAGAACTTGCTGCATTTCACCAAAGATGCTGTCAAACTGGGCCAAGAACTTGCTGCATTTCACCAAAGATGCTGCCGAACTGAGCCAAGAACTAGCTGCATTTCACCAAAGATGCTGACTAACTGGGCCAAGAACTTGCTGCATTTCACCAAAGATGCTGCCAAAATGGGCCAAGAACTTGCTGCATTTCAACAAAGATGCTGCCGAAGTGGGCCAAGAACTTGCTGCAATTCACCAAAGATGCTGCCGAAGTGGGCCAAGAACTTGCTGCATTTCAACAAAGAAGCTGCCAAACTGGGCCAAGAACTTGCTGCATTTCACCAAAGATGCTGCCAAACTGGGCCAAGAAGTTGCTGCATTTCACCAAAGATATGCTTAACTGGGCCAAGACCTTTCTGCATTTCACCAAAAATGGTGCCAAACTGGGCCAAGAACTTGCTGCATTTCACCAAAGATGCTGCCTTACTGGGCCAAGAACTTGCTGCATTTCACCAAAGATGTGCCTAAGTGGGCCAAGAACTTGCTGCATTTCACCAAAGATGCTGCCAAACTGGGCCAAGAACTTACTGCATTTCACCAAAGATGTGCCTAACTGGGCCAAGACCCTGCTGCATTTCACCAAAGAGGCTGCCAAACTGGGCCAAGAACTTGCTGCATTTCACCAAAGATGTGCCTAACTGGGCCAAGAACTTGCTGCATTTCACCAAAGATGTGCCGAACTGGGCCAAGAACTTGCTGCATTTCACCAAATATGTGCCTAACTGGACCACGAACTTGCTGTATTTCACCAAAGATGTGCCTAACTGGGCCAAGACCTTGCTGCATTTCACCAAAGATGTTCCTAACTGGGCAAAGAACTTGCTGCATTTCACCAAAGATGTGCCTAACTGGGCCAAGAACTTGCTGCATTTCACCAAAGATGTGCCTAACTGGGCCAAGAACTTGCTGCATTTCACCAAAGATGTGCCTAACTGGGCCAAGAACTTGCTGCATTTCACCAAAGATGCTGCCGAACTGGGTCAAGAACTTGCTGCATTTCACCAAAGATGCTGGCGAACTGGGCCAAGAACTTGCTGCATTTCACCAAAAATGCTGCCGAATTGGGTCAAGAACTTGCTGCATTTCACCAAAGATGCTGCCGAACTGGGCCAAGAACTTGTTGCATTTCACCAAAGATGCTGCCGAACTGGGCCAAGAACTTGCTGCATTTCACCAAAGATTCTGCCAAACTGGGCCAAGAACTTGCTGCATTTCACCAAAGATGTTCCTAACTGGGCCAAGACCTTGCTGCATTTCACCAAAGATGCTGCCAAACTGGGCCATGAACTTGCTGCATTTCACCAAAGATGCTACAAACTGGGCCAAAAACTTGCTGCATTTCACCAAAGATGATGCCAAACTGGGCAAAGAACTTGCTGCATTTCACCAAACATGTGCCTAACTGGGCCAAGAACTTGCTGCATTTCACCAAAGATGCTGCCTAACTGAGCCAAGACCTTGCTGCATTTCACCAAAGCTGCTGCCTTACTGGCCAAAAACTTGCTGCATTTCACCAAAGATGTGCCTAACTGGTCAAGAACTTGCTGCATTTCACCAAAGATGCTGCCAAACTGGGCCAAGAACATGCAGCATTTCACCAAAGATGCTGCCAAACTGGGCCAAGAACTTGCTGCATTTCACCAAAGATGCTGCCAAACTGGGTCAAGAACTTGCTGCATTTCACCAAAGATGCTGCCAAACTGAGCCAAGAACTTGCTGCATTTCACCAAAGATGCTGCCTAACTGGGCCAAGAACTTGCTGCATTTCACCAAAGATGCTGCCAAACTGGGCCAAGAACTTGCTGCATTTCAACAAAGATGCTGCCGAACTGGGCCAAGAACTTGCTGCATTTCACCAAAGATGCTGCCTAACTGAGCCAAGACCTTGCTGCATTTCACCAAAGCTGCTGCCTTACTGGGCCAAAAACTTGCTGCATTTCACCAAAGATGTGCCTAACTGGTCAAGAACTTGCTGCATTTCACCAAAGATGCTGCCAAACTGGGCCAAGAACATGCAGCATTTCACCAAAGATGCTGCAAACTGGGCCAAGAACTTGCTGCATTTCACCAAAGATGCTGCCAAACTGGGTCAAGAACTTGCTGCATTTCACCAAAGATGCTGCCAAACTGAGCCAAGAACTTGCTGCATTTCACCAAAGATGCTGCCTAACTGGGCCAAGAACTTGCTGCATTTCACCAAAGATGCTGCCAAACTGGGCCAAGAACTTGCTGCATTTCAACAAAGATGCTGCCGAACTGGGCCAAGAACTTGCTGCAATTCACCAAAGATGCTGCCGAACTGTGCCAAGAACTTGCTGCATTTCACCAAAGATGCTGCCTAACTGGGCCAAGAACTTGCTGCATTTCACCAAAGATGCTGCCAAACTGGGCCAAGAACTTGCTGCATTACAACAAAGATGCTGCCGAACTGGGCCAAGAACTTGCTGCAATTCACCAAAGATGCTGCCGAACTGTGCCAAGAACTTGCTGCATTTCACCAAAGAAGCTGCCAAACTGGGCCAAGAACTTGCTGCATTTCACCAAAGATGCTGCCAAACTGGGCCAAGAAGTTGCTGCATTGCACCAAAGATGCTGCCAAACTGGACCAAGACCTTGTTGCATTTCACCAAAGATGCTGCCTAACTGGGCCAAGACCTTGCTGCATTTCACCAAAGATGCTGCCAAACTGGACCAATACCTTGCTGCATTTCACCAAAGATGCTGCCTAACTGGGCCAAAAACTTGCTGCATTTCACCAAAGATGTGCCTAACTGGGCCAAGAAGTTGCTGCATTTCACCAAAGATGCTGCCTAACTGGTCAAGAACTTGCTGCATTTCACCAAAGATGCTGCCAAACTGGACCAAGACCTTGCTGCATTTGTCCAAAGATACTGCCAAACTAGGCCAAGAACTTGCTGCATTTCACCAAAGATGCTGCCCAAACTGGGCCAAGAACTTGCAGCATTTCACCAAAGATGCTGCCAAACTGGGCCAAGAACTTGCTGCATTTCAACAAAGATGCTGCCGAACTGGGTCAAGAACTTGCTGCATTTCACCAAAGATGCTGCCGAACTGGGCCAAGAACTTGCTGCATTTCACCAAAGAAGCTGCCAAACTGGGCCAAGAACTTGCTGCATTTCACCAAAGATGCTGCCAAACTGGGCCAAGAAGTTGCTGCATTTCACCAAAGATATGCTTAACTGGGCCAAGACCTTGCTGCATTTCACCAAAAAATGCTGCCAAACTGGGCCAAGAACTTGCTGCATTTCACCAAAGATGCTGCCTTACTGGGCCAAGAACTTGCTGCATTTCACCAAAAATGCTGCCTAACTGGGCCAAGACCTTGCTGCATTTCACCAAAGATGCTGCCTTACTGGGCCAAGAACTTGCTGCATTTCACCAAAGATGTGCCTAACTGGTCAAGAACTTCCTGCATTTCACCAAAGATGCTGCCAAACTGGACCAAGACCTTGCTGCATTTCACCAAAGATGCTGCCAAACTGGACCAAGACCTTGCTGCATTTCACCAAAGATGCTGCCAAACTGGGCCAAGACCTTGCTGCATTTCACCAAAGATGCTGGCAAACTGGACCAAGACCTTGCTGCATTTCACCAAAGATGCTGCCAAACTGGGCCAAGACCTTGCTGCATTTCACCAAAGATGCTGCCGAACTGGGCCAAGAACTTGCTGCATTTCACCAAAGATGCTGCCAAATGGGCCAAGAACTTGCTGCATTTCACCAAAGATGCTGCCAAATGGGCCAAGACCTTGTTGCATTTCACCAAAGATGCTGCCGAACTGGGTCAAAAACTTGCTGCATTTCACCAAAGATGTGCCTCACTGGTCAAGAACTTGCTGCATTTCACCAAAGATGCTGCCAAACTGGACCAAGACCTTGCTGCATTTGTCCAAAGATGCTGCCTAACTGGGCCAAGACCTTGCTGCATTTCACCAAAGATGCTGCCTTACTGGGCCAAAAACTTGCTGCATTTCACCAAAGATGTGCCTAACTGGTCAAGAACTTGCTGCATTTTACCAAAGATGCTGCCAAACTGGACCAAGACCTTGCTGCATTTCACCAAAGATGCTGCCAAACTGGGCCAAGACCTTGTTGCATTTCACCAAAGATGCTGCCGAACTGGGTCAAAAACTTGCTGCATTTCACCAAAGATGTGCCTCACTGGTCAAGAACTTGCTGCATTTCACCAAAGATGCTGCCAAACTGGACCAAGACCTTGCTGCATTTGTCCAAAGATGCTGCCTAACTGGGCCAAGACCTTGCTGCATTTCACCAAAGATGCTGCCTTACTGGGCCAAAAACTTGCTGCATTTCACCAAAGATGTGCCTAACTGGTCAAGAACTTGCTGCATTTTACCAAAGATGCTGCCAAACTGGACCAAGACCTTGCTGCATTTCACCAAAGATGCTGCCAAACTGGGCCAAGACCTTGCTGCATTTCACCAAAGATGCTGCCGAACTGGGCCAAGAACTTGCTGCATTTCAACAAAGATGCTGCCAAACTGGGCCAAGACCTTGTTGCATTTCACCAAAGATGCTGCCGAACTGGGTCAAAAACCTGCTGCATTTCACCAAAGATGCTGCCACACTGGACCAAGACCTTGCTGCATTTCACCAAAGATGCTGCCTAACTGGGCCAAGAACTTGCTGCATTTCACCAAAGATGCTGCCAAACTGGGCCAAGAACCTGTAGCATTTCACTAAAGATGCTGCCAAACTGGGCCAAGAACTTGCTGCATTTCACCAAAGATGCTGCCAAACTGGGGCAAGAACTTGCTGCATTTCACCAAAGATGCTGCCAAACTGGGCCAAGAACTTGCTGCATTTCACCAAAGATGCTGCCTAACTGGGCCAAGAACTTGCTGCAGTTCACCAAAGATGTAGCCTAACTGGGCCAAGAACTTGCTGCATTTCACCAAAGATGCTGCCTAACTGGGCCAAGAACTTGCTGCATTTCACCAAAGATGCTGCCTAACTGGGCCAAAAACTTGCTGCAATTCACCAAAGATGCTGCCTAACTGGGCCAAGAACTTGCTGCATTTCACCAAAGATGCTGCCTAACTGGGCAAAGAACTTGCTGCATTTCACCAAAGATGCTGCCAAACTGGGCCAAGAACTTGTAGCATTTCACCAAAGATGCTGCCTAACTGGGCCAAGAACTTGCTGCATTTCACCAAAGATGCTGCCTAACTGGGCCAAGAACTTGCTGCAGTTCACCAAAGATGCTGCCTAACTGGGCCAAGAACTTGCTGCATTTCACCAAAGATGCTGCCTAACTGGTCCAAGAACTTGCTGCATTTCACCAAAGATGCTGCCTAACTGGGCCAAAAACTTGCTGCATTTCACCAAAGATGCTGCCAAACTGGGCCAAGAACTTGCTGCATTTCACCAAAGATGCTGCCAAACTGGGCCAAGAACTTGCAGCATTTCACCAAAGATGCTGCCAAACTGGGCCAAGAACGTGCTGCATTTCACCAAAGATGCTGCCTAAATGGGCCAAGAACTTGCTGCATTTCACCAAATATGCTGTCTAACTGGGCCAAGAACTTGCTGCATTTCACCAAAGATGCTGCCGAACTGGGCCAAGAACTTGCGGCATTTCACCAAAGATGCTGCCTTACTGGGCCAAGAACGTGCTGCATTTCACCAAAGATGTGCCTAACTGGGCCACGAACTTGCTGCATTTCACTAAAGATGTGCCTAACTGGGCCAAGACCTTGCTGCATTTCACCAAAGATGCTGCCAAACTGGGCCAAGAACTTGCTGCATTTCACCAAAGATGCTGCCAAACTGGGCCAAGAACTTGCTGCATTTCACCAAAGATGCTGCCAAACTGGGCCAAGAACTTGCTGCATTTCACCAAAGATGCTGCCAAACTCAGCCAAGAACTTGCTGCATTTCACCAAAGATGCTGCCTAACTGGGCCAAGAACTTGCTGCAGTTCACCAAAGATGCTGCCTAACTGGGCCAAGAACTTGCTGCATTTCACCAAAGATGCTGCCGAACTGGGCCAAGAACTTGCTGCACTTCACCAAAGATGCTGCCTAACTGGGCCAAGAACTTGCTGCATTTCACCAAAGATGCTGCTGAACTGGGCCAAGAACTTGCTGCATTTCACCAAAGATGCTGCCTTACTGGGCCAAGAACTTGCTGCATTTCACCAAAGATGTGCCTAACTGGGCCAAGAACTTGCTGCATTTCACTAAAGATGTGCCTAATTGGGCCAAGACCTTGCTGCATTTCACCAAAGATGCTGCCAAACTGGGCCAAGAACTTGCTGCATTTCACCTAAGATGCTGCCAAACTGGGCCAAGAACTTGCTGCATTTCACCAAAGATGCTGCCTAACTGGGCCAAGAACTTGCTGCATTTCACCAAAGATGCTGCCAAACTGGGCCAAGAACTTGCTGCATTTCACCAAAGATGCTGCCTAACTGGGCCAAGAACTTGCTGCAGTTCACCAAAGATGCTGCCTAACTGGGCCAAGAACTTGCTGCATTTCACCAAAGATGCTGCCTAACTGGGCCAAGAACTTGCTGCATTTCACCAAAGATGCTGCCTAACTGGGCCAAAAACTTGCTGCATTTCACCAAAGATGCTGCCAAACTGGGCCAAGAACTTGCTGCATTTCACCAAAGATGCTGCCAAACTGGGCCAAGACCTTGCTGCATTTCACCAAAAATGCTGCCAAACTGGGCCAAGAAGTTGCTGCATTTCACCAAAGATGCTGCCTTACTGGGCCAAGAACTTGCTGCATTTCACCAAAGATGTGCCTAAGTGGGCCAAGAACTTGCTGAATTTCACCAAAGATGTGCCTAACTGGGCCAAGACCTTACTGCATTTCACCAAAGATGCTGCCAAACTGGGCCAAGGACTTGCTGCATTTCACCAAATATGTGCCTAACTGGACCACGAACTTGCTGTATTTCACCAAAGATGTGACTAACTGGGCCAAGACCTTGCTGCATTTCACCAAAGATGTGCCTAACTGGGCCAAGAACTGGCTGCATTTCACCAAAGATGTGCCTATCTGGGCCAAGAACTTGCTGCATTTCACCAAAGATGCTGCCAAACTGGGCCAAGAACTTGATGCATTTCACCAAAGATGCTGCCAAACTGGGCCAAGAACTTGATGCATTTCACCAAAGATGTGCCTAACTGGGCCAAGACCTTGCTGCATTTCACCAAAGATGCTGCCTAACTGGGCCAAGAACTTGCTGCATTTCACCAAAGATGCTGCCAAACTGGGCCAAGAACCTGTAGCATTTCACCAAAGATGCTGCCAAACTGGGCCAAGAACTTGCTGCATTTCACCAAAGATGCTGCCAAACTGGGGCAAGAACTTGCTGCATTTCACCAAAGATGCTGCCAAACTGGGCCAAGAACTTGCTGCATTTCACCAAAGATGCTGCCTAACTGGGCCAAGAACTTGCTGCAGTTCACCAAAGATGTAGCCTAACTGGGCCAAGAACTTGCTGCATTTCACCAAAGATGCTGCCTAACTGGGCCAAGAACTTGCTGCATTTCACCAAAGATGCTGCCTAACTGGGCCAAAAACTTGCTGCAATTCACCAAAGATGCTGCCTAACTGGGCCAAGAACTTGCTGCATTTCACCAAAGATGCTGCCTAACTGGGCAAAGAACTTGCTGCATTTCACCAAAGATGCTGCCAAACTGGGCCAAGAACTTGTAGCATTTCACCAAAGATGCTGCCTAACTGGGCCAAGAACTTGCTGCATTTCACCAAAGATGCTGCCAAACTGGGCCAAGAACTTGATGCATTTCACCAAAGATGCTGCCGAAGTGGGCAAAGAACTTGCTGCATTTTACCAAAGAAGCTGCCAAACTGGGCCAAGAACTTGCTGCATTTCACCAAAGATGCTGCCTTACTGGGCTAAGAACTTGCTGCATTTCACCAAAGATGTGCCTAAGTGGGCCAAGAACTTGCTGCATTTCACCAAAGATGCTGCCAAACTGGGCCAAGGACTTGCTGCATTTCACCAAAGATGTGCCAAACTGGGCCAAGACCCTGCAGCATTTCACCAAAGAGGCTGCCAAACTGGGCCAAGAACTTGCTGCATTTCACCAAAGATGTGCCTAACTGGGCCAAGAACTTGCTGCATTTCAGCAAAGATGTGCCGAACTGGGCCAAGAACTTGCTGCATTTCACCAAATATGTGCCTAACTGGACCACGAACTTGCTGTATTTCACCAAAGATGTGCCTAACTGGGCCAAGACCTTGCTGCATTTCACCAAAGATGTGCCTAACTGGGCAAAGAACTTGCTGCATTTCACCAAAGATGTGCCTAACTGGGCCAAGAACTTGCTGTATTTCACCATAGATGTGCCTAACTGGACCACGAACTTGCTGTATTTCACCAAAGATGTGCCTAACTGGTCAAGAACTTGCTGCATTTCACCAAAGATGCTGCCAAACTGGACCAAGACCTTGCTGCATTTGTCCAAAGATGCTGCCAAACTGGGCCAAGAACTTGCTGCATTTCACCAAAGATGCTGCCAAACTGGGCCAAGAACTTGCTGCATTTCACCAAAGATGCTGCCAAACTGGGCCAAGAACTTGCTGCATTTCACCAAAGATGCTGCCAAACTGGGCCAAGAACTTGCTGCATTTCACCAAAGATGCTGCCTAACTGGGCCAAGAACTTGCTGCATTTCACCAAAGATGCTGCCAAACTGGGCCAAGAAGTTGCTGCATTTCACCAAAGATATGCTTAACTGGGCCAAGACCTTGCTGCATTTCACCAAAAATACTGCCAAACTGAGCCAAGAACTTGCTGCATTTCACCAAAGATATGCTTAACTGGGCCAAGACCTTGCTGCATTTCACCAAAAATACTGCCAAACTGAGCCAAGAACTTGCTGCATTTCACCAAAGATGCTGCCTAACTGGGCCAAGAACTTGCTGTATTTCACCAAAGATGCTGCCAAACTGGGCCAAGAACTTGCTGCATTTCACCAAAGATGCTGCCTAACTGGGCCAAGAACTTGCTGCATTTCGCCAAAGATGCTGCCGAACTGGGCCAAGATCTTGCTGCATTTCACCAAAGATGCTGCCGAACTGGGCCAAGAACTTGCTGCATTTCACCAAAGATGCTGCCGAACTGGGCCAAGAACTTGCTGCATTTCACCAAAGATGCTGCCGAATTGGGTCAAGAACTTGCTGCATTTTACCAAAGATGCTGTCAAACTGGGCCAAGAACTTGCTGCATTTCACCAAAGATGTTGCCTTACTGGGCCAAGAACTTGCTGCATTTCACCAAAGATGTGCCTAAGTGGGCCAAGAACTTGCTGCATTTCACCAAAGATGCTGCCAAACTGGGCCAAGGACTTACTGCATTTCACCAAAGATGTGCCTAACTGGGCCAAGACCCTGCTGCATTTCACCAAAGAGGCTGCCAAACTGGGCCAACAACTTGCTGCATTTCTCCAAAGATGTGCCTAACTGGGCCAAGAACTTGCTGCATTTCACCAAAGATGCTGCCAAACTGGGCCAAGAACCTGTAGCATTTCACCAAAGATGCTGCCAAACTGGGCCAAGAACTTGCTGCATTTCACCAAAGATGCTGTCAAACTGGGCCAAGAACTTGCTGCATTTCACCAAAGATGCTGCCGAACTGAGCCAAGAACTTGCTGCATTTCACCAAAGATGCTGCCTAACTGGGCCAAGAACTTGCTGCATTTCACCAAAGATGCTGCCAAAATGGGCCAAGAACTTGCTGCATTTCAACAAAGATGCTGCCGAAGTGGGCCAAGAACTTGCTGCAATTCACCAAAGATGCTGCCGAAGTGGGCCAAGAACTTGCTGCATTTCAACAAAGAAGCTGCCAAACTGGGCCAAGAACTTGCTGCATTTCACCAAAGATGCTGCCAAACTGGGCCAAGAAGTTGCTGCATTTCACCAAAGATATGCTGAACTGGGCCAAGACCTTTCTGCATTTCACCAAAAATGGTGCCAAACTGGGCCAAGAACTTGCTGCATTTCACCAAAGATGCTGCCTTACTGGGCCAAGAACTTGCTGCATTTCACCAAAGATGTGCCTAAGTGGGCCAAGAACTTGCTGCATTTCACCAAAGATGCTGCCAAACTGGGCCAAGGACTTACTGCATTTCACCAAAGATGTGCCTAACTGGGCCAAGACCCTGCTGCATTTCACCAAAGAGGCTGCCAAACTGGGCCAAGAACTTGCTGCATTTCACCAAAGATGTGCCTAACTGGGCCAAGAACTTGCTGCATTTCACCAAAGATGTGCCGAACTGGGCCAAGAACTTGCTGCATTTCACCAAATATGTGCCTAACTGGACCACGAACTTGCTGTATTTCACCAAAGATGTGCCTAACTGGGCCAAGACCTTGCTGCATTTCACCAAAGATGTTCCTAACTGGGCAAAGAACTTGCTGCATTTCACCAAAGATGTGCCTAACTGGGCCAAGAACTTGCTGCATTTCACCAAAGATGTGCCTAACTGGGCCAAGAACTTGCTGCATTTCACCAAAGATGTGCCTAACTGGGCCAAGAACTTGCTGCATTTCACCAAAGATGCTGCCGAACTGGGTCAAGAACTTGCTGCATTTCACCAAAGATGCTGGCGAACTGGGCCAAGAACTTGCTGCATTTCACCAAAAATGCTGCCGAATTGGGTCAAGAACTTGCTGCATTTCACCAAAGATGCTGCCGAACTGGGCCAAGAACTTGTTGCATTTCACCAAAGATTCTGCCAAACTGGGCCAAGAACTTGCTGCATTTCACCAAAGATGCTACAAACTGGGCAAAAAACTTGCTGCATTTCACCAAAGATGATGCCAAACTGGGCCAAGAACTTGCTGCATTTCACCAAAGATGTTCCTAACTGGGCCAAGACCTTGCTGCATTTCACCAAAGATGCTGCCAAACTGGGCCATGAACTTGCTGCATTTCACCAAAGATGCTACAAACTGGGCCAAAAACTTGCTGCATTTCACCAAAGATGATGCCAAACTGGGCAAAGAACTTGCTGCATTTCACCAAACATGTGCCTAACTGGGCCAAGAACTTGCTGCATTTCACCAAAGATGCTGCCTAACTGAGCCAAGACCTTGCTGCATTTCACCAAAGCTGCTGCCTTACTGGGCCAAAAACTTGCTGCATTTCACCAAAGATGTGCCTAACTGGTCAAGAACTTGCTGCATTTCACCAAAGATGCTGCCAAACTGGACCAAGACCTTGCTGCATTTGTCCAAAGATGCTGCCAAACTGGGCCAAGAACTTTCTGCATTTCACCAAAGATGCTGCCAAACTGGGCCAAGAACATGCAGCATTTCACCAAAGATGCTGCCAAACTGGGCCAAGAACTTGCTGCATTTCACCAAAGATGCTGCCAAACTGGGTCAAGAACTTGCTGCATTTCACCAAAGATGCTGCCAAACTGAGCCAAGAACTTGCTGCATTTCACCAAAGATGCTGCCAAACTGGGCCAAGAACTTGCTGCATTTCACCAAAGATGCTGCCAAACTGGGCCAAGAACTTGCTGCATTTCAACAAAGATGCTGCCGAACTGGGCCAAGAACTTGCTGCAATTCACCAAAGATGCTGCCGAACTGTGCCAAGAACTTGCTGCATTTCACCAAAGATGCTGCCTAACTGGGCCAAGAACTTGCTGCATTTCACCAAAGATGCTGCCAAACTGGGCCAAGAACTTGCTGCATTTCAACAAAGATGCTGCCGAACTGGGCCAAGAACTTGCTGCAATTCACCAAAGATGCTGCCGAACTGTGCCAAGAACTTGCTGCATTTCACCAAAGAAGCTGCCAAACTGGGCCAAGAACTTGCTGCATTTCACCAAAGATGCTGCCAAACTGGGCCAAGAAGTTGCTGCATTTCACCAAAGATGCTGCCAAACTGGACCAAGACCTTGTTGCATTTCACCAAAGATGCTGCCTAACTGGGCCAAGACCTTGCTGCATTTCACCAAAGATGCTGCCAAACTGGACCAACACCTTGCTGCATTTCACCAAAGATGCTGCCTAACTGGGCCAAAAACTTGCTGCATTTCACCAAAGATGTGCCTAACTGGGCCAAGAAGTTGCTGCATTTCACCAAAGATGCTGCCTAACTGGTCAAGAACTTGCTGCATTTCACCAAAGATGCTGCCAAACTGGACCAAGACCTTGCTGCATTTGTCCAAAGATACTGCCAAACTAGGCCAAGAACTTGATGCATTTCACCAAAGATGCTGCCAAACAGGGCCAAGAACTTGCAGCATTTCACCAAAGATGCTGCCAAACTGGGCCAAGAACTTGCTGCATTTCAACAAAGATGCTGCCGAACTGGGTCAAGAACTTGCTGCATTTCACCAAAGATGCTGCCGAACTGGGCCAAGAACTTGCTGCATTTCACCAAAGAAGCTGCCAAACTGGGCCAAGAACTTGCTGCATTTCACCAAAGAAGCTGCCAAACTGGGCCAAGAAGTTGCTGCATTTCACCAAAGATATGCTTAACTGGGCCAAGACCTTGCTGCATTTCACCAAAAAATGCTGCCAAACTGGGCCAAGAACTTGCTGCATTTCACCAAAGATGCTGCCTTACTGGGCCAAGAACTTGCTGCATTTCACCAAAGATGCTGCCTAACTGGGCCAAGACCTTGCTGCATTTCACCAAAGATGCTGCCTTACTGGGCCAAGAACTTGCTGCATTTCACCAAAGATGTGCCTAACTGGTCAAGAACTTCCTGCATTTCACCAAAGATGCTGCCAAACTGGACCAAGACCTTGCTGCATTTCACCAAAGATGCTGCCAAACTGGACCAAGACCTTGCTGCATTTCACCAAAGATGCTGCCAAACTGGGCCAAGACCTTGCTGCATTTCACCAAAGATGCTGGCAAACTGGACCAAGACCTTGCTGCATTTCACCAAAGATGCTGCCAAACTGGGCCAAGACCTTGCTGCATTTCACCAAAGATGCTGCCGAACTGGGCCAAGAACTTGCTGCATTTCACCAAAGATGCTGCCAAATGGGCCAAGAACTTGCTGCATTTCACCAAAGATGCTGCCAAATGGGCCAAGACCTTGTTGCATTTCACCAAAGATGCTGCCGAACTGGGTCAAAAACTTGCTGCATTTCACCAAAGATGTGCCTCACTGGTCAAGAACTTGCTGCATTTCACCAAAGATGCTGCCAAACTGGACCAAGACCTTGCTGCATTTGTCCAAAGATGCTGCCTAACTGGGCCAAGACCTTGCTGCATTTCACCAAAGATGCTGCCTTACTGGGCCAAAAACTTGCTGCATTTCACCAAAGATGTGCCTAACTGGTCAAGAACTTGCTGCATTTTACCAAAGATGCTGCCAAACTGGACCAAGACCTTGCTGCATTTCACCAAAGATGCTGCCAAACTGGGCCAAGACCTTGCTGCATTTCACCAAAGATGCTGCCGAACTGGGCCAAGAACTTGCTGCATTTCAACAAAGATGCTGCCAAACTGGGCCAAGACCTTGTTGCATTTCACCAAAGATGCTGCCGAACTGGGTCAAAAACCTGCTGCATTTCACCAAAGATGCTGCCACACTGGACCAAGACCTTGTTGCATTTCACCAAAGATGCTGCCTAACTGGGCCAAAAACTTGCTGCATTTCACCAAAGATGCTGCCAAACTGGACCAAGACCTTGCTGCATTTCACCAAAGATGCTGCCTAACTGGGCCAAAAACTTGCTGCATTTCACCAAAGATGTGCCTAACTGGGCCAAGAACTTGCTGCATTTCAGCAAAGATGTGCCGAACTGGGCCAAGAACTTGCTGCATTTCACCAAATATGTGCCTAACTGGACCACGAACTTGCTGTATTTCACCAAAGATGTGCCTAACTGGGCCAAGACCTTGCTGCATTTCACCAAAGATGTGCCTAACTGGGCAAAGAACTTGCTGCATTTCACCAAAGATGTGCCTAACTGGGCCAAGAACTTGCTGTATTTCACCATAGATGTGCCTAACTGGACCACGAACTTGCTGTATTTCACCAAAGATGTGCCTAACTGGTCAAGAACTTGCTGCATTTCACCAAAGATGCTGCCAAACTGGACCAAGACCTTGCTGCATTTGTCCAAAGATGCTGCCAAACTGGGCCAAGAACTTGCTGCATTTCACCAAAGATGCTGCCAAACTGGGCCAAGAACTTGCTGCATTTCACCAAAGATGCTGCCAAACTGGGCCAAGAACTTGCTGCATTTCACCAAAGATGCTGCCAAACTGGGCCAAGAACTTGCTGCATTTCACCAAAGATGCTGCCTAACTGGGCCAAGAACTTGCTGCATTTCACCAAAGATGCTGCCAAACTGGGCCAAGAAGTTGCTGCATTTCACCAAAGATATGCTTAACTGGGCCAAGACCTTGCTGCATTTCACCAAAAATACTGCCAAACTGAGCCAAGAACTTGCTGCATTTCACCAAAGATATGCTTAACTGGGCCAAGACCTTGCTGCATTTCACCAAAAATACTGCCAAACTGAGCCAAGAACTTGCTGCATTTCACCAAAGATGCTGCCTAACTGGGCCAAGAACTTGCTGTATTTCACCAAAGATGCTGCCAAACTGGGCCAAGAACTTGCTGCATTTCACCAAAGATGCTGCCTAACTGGGCCAAGAACTTGCTGCATTTCGCCAAAGATGCTGCCGAACTGGGCCAAGATCTTGCTGCATTTCACCAAAGATGCTGCCGAACTGGGCCAAGAACTTGCTGCATTTCACCAAAGATGCTGCCGAACTGGGCCAAGAACTTGCTGCATTTCACCAAAGATGCTGCCGAATTGGGTCAAGAACTTGCTGCATTTTACCAAAGATGCTGTCAAACTGGGCCAAGAACTTGCTGCATTTCACCAAAGATGTTGCCTTACTGGGCCAAGAACTTGCTGCATTTCACCAAAGATGTGCCTAAGTGGGCCAAGAACTTGCTGCATTTCACCAAAGATGCTGCCAAACTGGGCCAAGGACTTACTGCATTTCACCAAAGATGTGCCTAACTGGGCCAAGACCCTGCTGCATTTCACCAAAGAGGCTGCCAAACTGGGCCAAGGACTTACTGCATTTCACCAAAGATGTGCCTAACTGGGCCAAGACCCTGCTGCATTTCACCAAAGATGCTGCCAAACTGGGCCAAGGACTTGCTGCATTTCACCAAAGATGTGCCAAACTGGGCCAAGACCCTGCAGCATTTCACCAAAGAGGCTGCCAAACTGGGCCAAGAACTTGCTGCATTTCACCAAAGATGTGCCTAACTGGGCCAAGAACTTGCTGCATTTCAGCAAAGATGTGCCGAACTGGGCCAAGAACTTGCTGCATTTCACCAAATATGTGCCTAACTGGACCACGAACTTGCTGTATTTCACCAAAGATGTGCCTAACTGGGCCAAGACCTTGCTGCATTTCACCAAAGATGTGCCTAACTGGGCAAAGAACTTGCTGCATTTCACCAAAGATGTGCCTAACTGGGCCAAGAACTTGCTGCATTTCACCAAAGATGCTGCCAAACTGGGCCAAGAACCTGTAGCATTTCACCAAAGATGCTGCCAAACTGGGCCAAGAACTTGCTGCATTTCACCAAAGATGCTGTCAAACTGGGCCAAGAACTTGCTGCATTTCACCAAAGATGCTGCCGAACTGAGCCAAGAACTTGCTGCATTTCACCAAAGATGCTGCCTAACTGGGCCAAGAACTTGCTGCATTTCACCAAAGATGCTGCCAAAATGGGCCAAGAACTTGCTGCATTTCAACAAAGATGCTGCCGAAGTGGGCCAAGAACTTGCTGCAATTCACCAAAGATGCTGCCGAAGTGGGCCAAGAACTTGCTGCATTTCAACAAAGAAGCTGCCAAACTGGGCCAAGAACTTGCTGCATTTCACCAAAGATGCTGCCAAACTGGGCCAAGAAGTTGCTGCATTTCACCAAAGATATGCTTAACTGGGCCAAGACCTTTCTGCATTTCACCAAAAATGGTGCCAAACTGGGCCAAGAACTTGCTGCATTTCACCAAAGATGCTGCCTTACTGGGCCAAGAACTTGCTGCATTTCACCAAAGATGTGCCTAAGTGGGCCAAGAACTTGCTGCATTTCACCAAAGATGCTGCCAAACTGGGCCAAGGACTTACTGCATTTCACCAAAGATGTGCCTAACTGGGCCAAGACCCTGCTGCATTTCACCAAAGAGGCTGCCAAACTGGGCCAAGAACTTGCTGCATTTCACCAAAGATGTGCCTAACTGGGCCAAGAACTTGCTGCATTTCACCAAAGATGTGCCGAACTGGGCCAAGAACTTGCTGCATTTCACCAAATATGTGCCTAACTGGACCACGAACTTGCTGTATTTCACCAAAGATGTGCCTAACTGGGCCAAGACCTTGCTGCATTTCACCAAAGATGTTCCTAACTGGGCAAAGAACTTGCTGCATTTCACCAAAGATGTGCCTAACTGGGCCAAGAACTTGCTGCATTTCACCAAAGATGTGCCTAACTGGGCCAAGAACTTGCTGCATTTCACCAAAGATGTGCCTAACTGGGCCAAGAACTTGCTGCATTTCACCAAAGATGCTGCCGAACTGGGTCAAGAACTTGCTGCATTTCACCAAAGATGCTGGCGAACTGGGCCAAGAACTTGCTGCATTTCACCAAAAATGCTGCCGAATTGGGTCAAGAACTTGCTGCATTTCACCAAAGATGCTGCCGAACTGGGCCAAGAACTTTTTGCATTTCACCAAAGATGCTGCCGAACTGGGCCAAGAACTTGCTGCATTTCACCAAAGATTCTGCCAAACTGGGCCAAGAACTTGCTGCATTTCACCAAAGATGCTACAAACTGGGCAAAAAACTTGCTGCATTTCACCAAAGATGATGCCAAACTGGGCCAAGAACTTGCTGCATTTCACCAAAGATGTTCCTAACTGGGCCAAGACCTTGCTGCATTTCACCAAAGATGCTGCCAAACTGGGCCATGAACTTGCTGCATTTCACCAAAGATGCTACAAACTGGGCCAAAAACTTGCTGCATTTCACCAAAGATGATGCCAAACTGGGCAAAGAACTTGCTGCATTTCACCAAACATGTGCCTAACTGGGCCAAGAACTTGCTGCATTTCACCAAAGATGCTGCCTAACTGAGCCAAGACCTTGCTGCATTTCACCAAAGCTGCTGCCTTACTGGGCCAAAAACTTGCTGCATTTCAGCAAAGATGTGCCGAACTGGGCCAAGAACTTGCTGCATTTCACCAAATATGTGCCTAACTGGACCACGAACTTGCTGTATTTCACCAAAGATGTGCCTAACTGGGCCAAGACCTTGCTGCATTTCACCAAAGATGTGCCTAACTGGGCAAAGAACTTGCTGCATTTCACCAAAGATGTGCCTAACTGGGCCAAGAACTTGCTGTATTTCACCATAGATGTGCCTAACTGGACCACGAACTTGCTGTATTTCACCAAAGATGTGCCTAACTGGTCAAGAACTTGCTGCATTTCACCAAAGATGCTGCCAAACTGGACCAAGACCTTGCTGCATTTGTCCAAAGATGCTGCCAAACTGGGCCAAGAACTTGCTGCATTTCACCAAAGATGCTGCCAAACTGGGCCAAGAACTTGCTGCATTTCACCAAAGATGCTGCCAAACTGGGCCAAGAACTTGCTGCATTTCACCAAAGATGCTGCCAAACTGGGCCAAGAACTTGCTGCATTTCACCAAAGATGCTGCCTAACTGGGCCAAGAACTTGCTGCATTTCACCAAAGATGCTGCCAAACTGGGCCAAGAAGTTGCTGCATTTCACCAAAGATATGCTTAACTGGGCCAAGACCTTGCTGCATTTCACCAAAAATACTGCCAAACTGAGCCAAGAACTTGCTGCATTTCACCAAAGATATGCTTAACTGGGCCAAGACCTTGCTGCATTTCACCAAAAATACTGCCAAACTGAGCCAAGAACTTGCTGCATTTCACCAAAGATGCTGCCTAACTGGGCCAAGAACTTGCTGTATTTCACCAAAGATGCTGCCAAACTGGGCCAAGAACTTGCTGCATTTCACCAAAGATGCTGCCTAACTGGGCCAAGAACTTGCTGCATTTCGCCAAAGATGCTGCCGAACTGGGCCAAGATCTTGCTGCATTTCACCAAAGATGCTGCCGAACTGGGCCAAGAACTTGCTGCATTTCACCAAAGATGCTGCCGAACTGGGCCAAGAACTTGCTGCATTTCACCAAAGATGCTGCCGAATTGGGTCAAGAACTTGCTGCATTTTACCAAAGATGCTGTCAAACTGGGCCAAGAACTTGCTGCATTTCACCAAAGATGTTGCCTTACTGGGCCAAGAACTTGCTGCATTTCACCAAAGATGTGCCTAAGTGGGCCAAGAACTTGCTGCATTTCACCAAAGATGCTGCCAAACTGGGCCAAGGACTTACTGCATTTCACCAAAGATGTGCCTAACTGGGCCAAGACCCTGCTGCATTTCACCAAAGAGGCTGCCAAACTGGGCCAAGGACTTACTGCATTTCACCAAAGATGTGCCTAACTGGGCCAAGACCCTGCTGCATTTCACCAAAGATGCTGCCAAACTGGGCCAAGGACTTGCTGCATTTCACCAAAGATGTGCCAAACTGGGCCAAGACCCTGCAGCATTTCACCAAAGAGGCTGCCAAACTGGGCCAAGAACTTGCTGCATTTCACCAAAGATGTGCCTAACTGGGCCAAGAACTTGCTGCATTTCAGCAAAGATGTGCCGAACTGGGCCAAGAACTTGCTGCATTTCACCAAATATGTGCCTAACTGGACCACGAACTTGCTGTATTTCACCAAAGATGTGCCTAACTGGGCCAAGACCTTGCTGCATTTCACCAAAGATGTGCCTAACTGGGCAAAGAACTTGCTGCATTTCACCAAAGATGTGCCTAACTGGGCCAAGAACTTGCTGCATTTCACCAAAGATGCTGCCAAACTGGGCCAAGAACCTGTAGCATTTCACCAAAGATGCTGCCAAACTGGGCCAAGAACTTGCTGCATTTCACCAAAGATGCTGTCAAACTGGGCCAAGAACTTGCTGCATTTCACCAAAGATGCTGCCGAACTGAGCCAAGAACTTGCTGCATTTCACCAAAGATGCTGCCTAACTGGGCCAAGAACTTGCTGCATTTCACCAAAGATGCTGCCAAAATGGGCCAAGAACTTGCTGCATTTCAACAAAGATGCTGCCGAAGTGGGCCAAGAACTTGCTGCAATTCACCAAAGATGCTGCCGAAGTGGGCCAAGAACTTGCTGCATTTCAACAAAGAAGCTGCCAAACTGGGCCAAGAACTTGCTGCATTTCACCAAAGATGCTGCCAAACTGGGCCAAGAAGTTGCTGCATTTCACCAAAGATATGCTTAACTGGGCCAAGACCTTTCTGCATTTCACCAAAAATGGTGCCAAACTGGGCCAAGAACTTGCTGCATTTCACCAAAGATGCTGCCTTACTGGGCCAAGAACTTGCTGCATTTCACCAAAGATGTGCCTAAGTGGGCCAAGAACTTGCTGCATTTCACCAAAGATGCTGCCAAACTGGGCCAAGGACTTACTGCATTTCACCAAAGATGTGCCTAACTGGGCCAAGACCCTGCTGCATTTCACCAAAGAGGCTGCCAAACTGGGCCAAGAACTTGCTGCATTTCACCAAAGATGTGCCTAACTGGGCCAAGAACTTGCTGCATTTCACCAAAGATGTGCCGAACTGGGCCAAGAACTTGCTGCATTTCACCAAATATGTGCCTAACTGGACCACGAACTTGCTGTATTTCACCAAAGATGTGCCTAACTGGGCCAAGACCTTGCTGCATTTCACCAAAGATGTTCCTAACTGGGCAAAGAACTTGCTGCATTTCACCAAAGATGTGCCTAACTGGGCCAAGAACTTGCTGCATTTCACCAAAGATGTGCCTAACTGGGCCAAGAACTTGCTGCATTTCACCAAAGATGTGCCTAACTGGGCCAAGAACTTGCTGCATTTCACCAAAGATGCTGCCGAACTGGGTCAAGAACTTGCTGCATTTCACCAAAGATGCTGGCGAACTGGGCCAAGAACTTGCTGCATTTCACCAAAAATGCTGCCGAATTGGGTCAAGAACTTGCTGCATTTCACCAAAGATGCTGCCGAACTGGGCCAAGAACTTTTTGCATTTCACCAAAGATGCTGCCGAACTGGGCCAAGAACTTGCTGCATTTCACCAAAGATTCTGCCAAACTGGGCCAAGAACTTGCTGCATTTCACCAAAGATGCTACAAACTGGGCAAAAAACTTGCTGCATTTCACCAAAGATGATGCCAAACTGGGCCAAGAACTTGCTGCATTTCACCAAAGATGTTCCTAACTGGGCCAAGACCTTGCTGCATTTCACCAAAGATGCTGCCAAACTGGGCCATGAACTTGCTGCATTTCACCAAAGATGCTACAAACTGGGCCAAAAACTTGCTGCATTTCACCAAAGATGATGCCAAACTGGGCAAAGAACTTGCTGCATTTCACCAAACATGTGCCTAACTGGGCCAAGAACTTGCTGCATTTCACCAAAGATGCTGCCTAACTGAGCCAAGACCTTGCTGCATTTCACCAAAGCTGCTGCCTTACTGGGCCAAAAACTTGCTGCATTTCACCAAAGATGTGCCTAACTGGTCAAGAACTTGCTGCATTTCACCAAAGATGCTGCCAAACTGGACCAAGACCTTGCTGCATTTGTCCAAAGATGCTGCCAAACTGGGCCAAGAACTTTCTGCATTTCACCAAAGATGCTGCCAAACTGGGCCAAGAACATGCAGCATTTCACCAAAGATGCTGCCAAACTGGGCCAAGAACTTGCTGCATTTCACCAAAGATGCTGCCAAACTGGGTCAAGAACTTGCTGCATTTCACCAAAGATGCTGCCAAACTGAGCCAAGAACTTGCTGCATTTCACCAAAGATGCTGCCAAACTGGGCCAAGAACTTGCTGCATTTCACCAAAGATGCTGCCAAACTGGGCCAAGAACTTGCTGCATTTCAACAAAGATGCTGCCGAACTGGGCCAAGAACTTGCTGCAATTCACCAAAGATGCTGCCGAACTGTGCCAAGAACTTGCTGCATTTCACCAAAGATGCTGCCTAACTGGGCCAAGAACTTGCTGCATTTCACCAAAGATGCTGCCAAACTGGGCCAAGAACTTGCTGCATTTCAACAAAGATGCTGCCGAACTGGGCCAAGAACTTGCTGCAATTCACCAAAGATGCTGCCGAACTGTGCCAAGAACTTGCTGCATTTCACCAAAGAAGCTGCCAAACTGGGCCAAGAACTTGCTGCATTTCACCAAAGATGCTGCCAAACTGGGCCAAGAAGTTGCTGCATTTCACCAAAGATGCTGCCAAACTGGACCAAGACCTTGTTGCATTTCACCAAAGATGCTGCCTAACTGGGCCAAGACCTTGCTGCATTTCACCAAAGATGCTGCCAAACTGGACCAATACCTTGCTGCATTTCACCAAAGATGCTGCCTAACTGGGCCAAAAACTTGCTGCATTTCACCAAAGATGTGCCTAACTGGGCCAAGAAGTTGCTGCATTTCACCAAAGATGCTGCCTAACTGGTCAAGAACTTGCTGCATTTCACCAAAGATGCTGCCAAACTGGACCAAGACCTTGCTGCATTTGTCCAAAGATACTGCCAAACTAGGCCAAGAACTTGCTGCATTTCACCAAAGATGCTGCCAAACTGGGCCAAGAACTTGCAGCATTTCACCAAAGATGCTGCCAAACTGGGCCAAGAACTTGCTGCATTTCAACAAAGATGCTGCCGAACTGGGTCAAGAACTTGCTGCATTTCACCAAAGATGCTGCCGAACTGGGCCAAGAACTTGCTGCATTTCACCAAAGAAGCTGCCAAACTGGGCCAAGAACTTGCTGCATTTCACCAAAGATGCTGCCAAACTGGGCCAAGAAGTTGCTGCATTTCACCAAAGATATGCTTAACTGGGCCAAGACCTTGCTGCATTTCACCAAAAAATGCTGCCAAACTGGGCCAAGAACTTGCTGCATTTCACCAAAGATGCTGCCTTACTGGGCCAAGAACTTGCTGCATTTCACCAAAGATGCTGCCTAACTGGGCCAAGACCTTGCTGCATTTCACCAAAGATGCTGCCTTACTGGGCCAAGAACTTGCTGCATTTCACCAAAGATGTGCCTAACTGGTCAAGAACTTCCTGCATTTCACCAAAGATGCTGCCAAACTGGACCAAGACCTTGCTGCATTTCACCAAAGATGCTGCCAAACTGGACCAAGACCTTGCTGCATTTCACCAAAGATGCTGGCAAACTGGACCAAGACCTTGCTGCATTTCACCAAAGATGCTGCCAAACTGGGCCAAGACCTTGCTGCATTTCACCAAAGATGCTGCCGAACTGGGCCAAGAACTTGCTGCATTTCACCAAAGATGCTGCCAAATGGGCCAAGAACTTGCTGCATTTCACCAAAGATGCTGCCAAATGGGCCAAGACCTTGTTGCATTTCACCAAAGATGCTGCCGAACTGGGTCAAAAACTTGCTGCATTTCACCAAAGATGTGCCTCACTGGTCAAGAACTTGCTGCATTTCACCAAAGATGCTGCCAAACTGGACCAAGACCTTGCTGCATTTGTCCAAAGATGCTGCCTAACTGGGCCAAGACCTTGCTGCATTTCACCAAAGATGCTGCCTTACTGGGCCAAAAACCTGCTGCATTTCACCAAAGATGTGCCTAACTGGTCAAGAACTTGCTGCATTTTACCAAAGATGCTGCCAAACTGGACCAAGACCTTGCTGCATTTCACCAAAGATGCTGCCAAACTGGGCCAAGACCTTGCTGCATTTCACCAAAGATGCTGCCGAACTGGGCCAAGAACTTGCTGCATTTCAACAAAGATGCTGCCAAACTGGGCCAAGACCTTGTTGCATTTCACCAAAGATGCTGCCGAACTGGGTCAAAAACCTGCTGCATTTCACCAAAGATGCTGCCACACTGGACCAAGACCTTGTTGCATTTCACCAAAGATGCTGCCTAACTGGGCCAAAAACTTGCTGCATTTCACCAAAGATGCTGCCAAACTGGACCAAGACCTTGCTGCATTTCACCAAAGATGCTGCCTAAGTGGGCCAAAAACTTGCTGCATTTCACCAAAGATGTGCCTAAATGGGCCAAGAAGTTGCTGCATTTCACCAAAGATGCTGCCTAACTGGGCCAAGACCTTGCTGCATTTCACCAAAGATGTGCCTAACTGGGCCAAGAAGTTGCTGCATTTCACCAAAGATGCTGCCTAACTGGGCCAAGACCTTGCTGCATTTCACCAAAGATGCTGCCAAACTGGGCCAAGAACTTGCTGCATTTTCTGCCATTTTTTCCCCGTTTTCAGCTTTTGACTTTTAATTATTTTTATGACAATTCTGCAGTTCTGACAAAATTACCAAGAAGTAGCTAATAAGGGATTCTCCTCTGATTCTTTATAAATAGATGAATAAAAATGATAGCCAAACTGGTCGAAAAGGTTCTCAAGTACAACGACCTGTTTTTGTTCCTCAGTTATCCAGCAGAGGGACCTATAGAATTGCTGGAGGAACGCAGCAGGTCAGACTGAAGCTGAGTTGAAATGGTCAGGCAACTTTTTGGGTGTGAATTCTATCAAGGCTAAGATGGAATTGGTGAAATTACATAGATCAAGTGGGGGGAAAAAATGCTGGGGAATGACCCAAAAGCGATAGTGAACAGAACAGAAAATCTGAAAGGCGGAGATACAGGATGAAGGAAAACCCATTCAGAAGGGGGAAGGTAAAGAAAAGTTCAAGAGAGAGGCAAAATAAATGTGCAAGAGTAGATAAAGATGAGATGGGAACAATGGATTTAGATGAGAGCAAGGGTTACATTTAAGACTGTCCAGGAGGAATATGATGTGTTGTTCCTCAGGTTTAGCCTTGATGATAGTGGATGAGGCCAAGGACAGACATGTATGTCACTGTCTGAATGGTTTGGGGACTTAAAATGGTTGGCTACAGGAAGCTCAAGGTTAGACACTCAAACAGAGAACTAGAGCAGGGAACTATTATGTGTTATGGATAACAGGATTTAATGAACACACTGACACACAACACTTTAAATATACTAAATTTTCTATAAATCCTAAGACACTACCTGATGCAGCAATAATACCTGCGTAACAGGAAGTGGAGCACAAACCTCAAACGCAATACCACTTTGGATACGTGAAGATATATGGCAGAACGGACATAGAAGCAGGGAAAAAGAGCTCTTATGAGAGAGAGGCCATATGACACAGTAGCGCAAATAGGCCATTCAACCCATCAAGTCTGTCCCACCATTTAATCATGAGCTGATCCATTTTGCCACTCAGCCTCACAGCCTGATCTTCTTCCCATAACCTTTGGTGTCCTGACTAATCAAGAAGTTTTTGATCTCTGCTTTGTGATCAAAAATTTAGTGTTTTATTAAACAGTGATAGTGGAAAACCAGGAAATTTCAGGAAGGAGGAATAAGGGCAAATGGAACATTGGTGATGAAATGTTCCATTTGCCCTTATTCCTTCTCCCTGAAATTGAGATTAAGGAGGAGGAAAAAATGATAATATGGAGGTAAAAATGGGGAAATCCAAGGAATAATTTCAATTGGAATATAAGCATCCACTGCCCCTGTAGACTGTGGGAACATGACTGAGTAATGTTTGTGCAGGCCACATAAATATGTGATAGACCAGAGAGGATTGACCATCCTGGATGAAGAGGGAAGGATGGTAAAGAGTGTACTGGGGAAACTCATCTTCAGGAGATTAAGTTAGAATTTGAGCATTTGAAGATCAAGGGAAACAATCTACTACAATGAAAGGGACTGAGAAGAGCAGCAAGTCCCGGAACTCAGACCAGGTAGAGGTGGCAATCAAGGCTCCTGCGACATTTGAGGCTGGAGTTGTCAGGGAATGAAAGAAAACTAACTTTTATTACATGACATTAAAATAAACAGATAAAATAGAAAATGGTATGCAATAAACACATGGCAAACAGAATGAACTGTAATACTTACATTGGCAGTGGCCAACATGTTCTCAGGGTCAACCAGAGTGCGGAGTAGTCCCATAAGTTGGACTGCACCGCCGAGCTCAGGGTCTGGATCACAAATCATATGTTCAATGATGAGATTAATGAGGAGGATATCCTAAAAGAAAGAACATCAATAGCTGTGAGTTTCTTTTAAATCAAGATGCAAACCAGTGCAATTCCACATTGATAAAGCAGCCATAATTGGTGAATGCCCTTCATTACACATGATTCACTGATTTTGATATAATGGAATAAAAAATGCCACAAGCACACCCATTCTTGTTTTTTCTGTCATTCAAGTTCACATATGATGGCTCATGTAGATCATGGTACATACACAGCATGCAAATCTGTTTCAAATGATGCTTTGAAGTGACAAAAACTCATTTCTGCATGACCGTTTTACACAGAATGGTACGGCACCAAAGCAGGCCTTTGGTTAATGATATCTGGACCAAATACAATGCCAAATTAAATTTCTTCTGCCTGAACTTGCTCTTTATATTAGTATAAATAGTACATTTATCTACCGAGAAGCCTCTTAAATGCTACCTCCACTACCATTGGCAGCCAGTTGCAGGTACCCACATCTCTACATAAAAGATTTGCCCCTTTATTACACAATAAATTATAAACAAATCAATAAATTAATATAAGATCATTAATATACTAGGAGCAAAGTAGGACAGCTGGCTTCTTGACCATGCTTGGCCATTTAATAAGACCATGGCTAATTGGATTCTAAGCTTACCAACATGTCCCTGCCTACCTGCAGTAACCTTTCAATCCTCTTGCTTATCAATAATTTATCTGCTTTATATCACAGATATTTGAAGACTGCTAACAATGGTAACAGAAAATGGTGGCGCTGGCGCTGATAACGGCAGCGCTGATGCGGTCCCACGGAGAGCGGGGAGACACAGTGCTCCTGCGGGGTCTAACTGCCCAGTCCAACTGCTGTCAGCTCCGTACAGGCTTTATAAAGTATGTTAATGAAGCAGAAGGTGGTTGCAATCATGGGACTGTGCCCAAGATGGAGTCACCTATGATGAGCAGCAGCCACATGGGGTTGCAGATTCCAGAGGAGCAGAGGACTAGCACAGGGCACCATAAAATAGGGAGAAAGCCCTGTATGAGAAAAAGAAGCAGAGGACATGACCACGGTAGCGGACAAATGAGGGGTCCTGTGGCTGAAGAACACACAGGCTGCTGACGACCCGTGGCGAGGAATATGTGCGGGCTGCTAGCAACTGCAGTTGAAGGATTCACACCAGGTGGCGGAGAGCTGAAGATTGGCTTGAGACTGGTTGAGGGGGTACCAGGTATTGGATCCGGGATGCAAGAGGGTGCCGTGTGAGCTGAAGGTTTCCTGATCGTGTCAGAGGTTTGGGTCTGGAGCTCGGGCTGCTGATGGTTTGGACTGAACTTTGTGTGGCTGTGGGTACTGTGGCAGTGCTGGAGCCAAATCCATGGCCTCTCGGGCACTCTCTTTTGCTGCTCTTTCTCTGACTTCAGAGAGGCACTTCAGGTAATTTCTGTTGATGGCAAATCTTTTTGTCTTATGGTAGATGAAAGCAAATGCCACTTAATATTGCAGTGTCTTTATTACATGCTCTCCATATCCTCCCTGTCAAGATCACCAAGGCACTTGTATGCTTCAAGTCCCCTCTCACACTTATAAACTTGAATGGATATACCTGTACAAGACTAGCCGGTCAACCTTTCAATGTAAACTAAACCACTCATTACGTTTCTAAGTTTAGTAAACCTCTGAATTGCTTCCAACATATACCCGTAAGCAAGGAAACTAAAACATACACAGTATTCCAGATGCAGACTTTTCAAAGTTCTATGTATCAGAAATCCAACTTCTTCATTGTTGTATACAATTTCTCTTGGAATGATTTATAACCAGCAAAAAAGAACGACAACTTGAATATTTTGAACTAATACATTTTGGAAAGTAACTCTTTACAGTAAACGTTAGAATTCTGAGGCATTGATATAAACATTACTGGGATATCACTGTGTGATACCACCATCTCAGTGGTGACACAGAGAACTCCAAGTGAAATAAGTTTCCTGATCATTACCTGTAGTATTATAATTTCTGATTTCAAACTTTAATTTGTGAATGAGTTCCAAGGATTAGCTGCTTGATATTCGAAGGAGCTGTACTCTTATCTTTTTTTGTCTCAAGCAATTTATTCAAGAAAAGACTAAATAAACATCCAAATATAGAATTGTATATCTAGTCTTCAATACTGCAATTAAACCAAGATGACTACTGGTTTACTTTGCAAATACAAATAACATTAATAAATTCAATGGAGAGGTTAATGTGCATATAAAAGTCATTAGTATATGTGATGTATTATGTTATATTTTACATAGATACATTTTAAAAGGAGATAAATTGTGGCAGGTTTTTTTTAGTGTAGATTACCCACCAACAATTCAAAACAGATCTCATTTAAAATGCCCGAGCTCTGTTCAAGCCGGACAGTCCAGGCTCTGAGTGCCTTTGAAAAAAGCCTATAAGGACTTCACAAGTAGGTGTTAAGTGGACATGCTGTGGAGTAAAGGATTATTGTTTTGGAAAGCAACAGATGAAAGAACTCAGAAAATTGGGTCCGGTGTCACAGTCTGAGTGTAGTTTGCTGTTCTAAGAGGGTCATGTGGTTTTGAGAGAGAGCGAGAGAGAGAGAAGAGAGAGAGTTCAATTCAACAGTTCAGCAGCAGCAGTTGGGACTGGAACAGGACAAGCTGGCAAGCTTGTGGAAAAACCCCATTTTGAAGAGGGGTTGTGAGTTCTTAGTTCAGCCTGGTCAAAGCCCTTGTGAGGAGATGGCTGGCTGTATAATATTTCACTTGAAATAAGGGAAATAAAAAGGAACTCTGTGGTGACCTGAAAGAAAGAGGTTATCATCTGGAAATCCCTGACAGGGCAAGTTTCTTCAGCAAGACACTGAAGTGGTTGATCTGAAGGAATCAGTTGTGGGTGTCCAACGAGCAACAAATCTCTCTCTGAAAGCCGACAAGAACCTTCTTGAGAGGTGACCATTTACCTTTCAAGCACCAAAGCCTGGTGAAATTCATAGATGTTAAATTCTGTGCACAGTATAAGAATTGCCTGCAACCAGTGAACTTGGAGGAGTGAGAAGTGAGATTGAACTGTGAATTAAAGAACTTTTCTGAACTTACACACACATTACATACACGTGCACTTAGAATTAGAAGGGGGTTAAGTTAATAGTGATAAGTTAAAGTTTGATCCTGTTTTCATGTTTAAAGATAATTAAAAACAACTTTTGTTTCAGTAACCATTTGTCTTGGTGAATTTCTATTGCTGCTGGGTTTTGGGATCCTCTGGGCCCATAACACATATAACAGCTCTCACCAGAACATGTACAGATACATGGATAGGAAAGGTTTAGCAAACAAGGGCTAAACACAAGCAAATGGGACTAGCTCATGATGGCACCTTTGTTGGTGTGGATGCGTTGGGCCGAAGCTATCTCTGTGATGTATCATTCCACGATTCTATGAGATGCACCAAATGAGTGTGTAATGATTTTACATCTGTACGTTTCGAAGTAGGAATTGAGAGTTTCGTACAATTCTGAATTGGGATTCCTCAGTTATACGATGCCCACAAGGGCCATGTTAGCTTTCACCAAACATTATCAACATATCTTTCTGATTCTTTCTGCCTTGTGCCTTCCTAATTTCTCTTTAAATGTACGTAATCTTTTTGCATCAATTATTCTGCTGGTAAATACTGTCCTATTTCATGGGATCTTGAGAAGCGAGAAAACAAGTAAAATGTGCAGTAGAAATTTTTGAAAATGTAATGATTTGCATTAACTTGTATTTTTTAAAAAT
Source organism: Narcine bancroftii (assembly GCF_036971445.1). Lineage (NCBI taxonomy): Eukaryota > Metazoa > Chordata > Chondrichthyes > Torpediniformes > Narcinidae > Narcine > Narcine bancroftii. The sequence continues at coordinate 13,045,728 of NC_091470.1, read as the reverse complement.
AACATGTTCCCTTAACCTGGGACATTATCTCTAATCCAAGGAGAAACCAATAAATAGGTGGTATTATGGAGGGTGTGCCATACTGTTCCTTCATCTGCTACCCAAGGCATTTCCTTTATGGAGCTGGAAAACTGAGGAATATGCCAAACATGATATAAATATTGGCACAAAGCCAAAAATTGAAGAGGACACTCCAATTAAGCAATTATTGCGTATAACAATTTGTTCCTCAGATGGATGCTCCCATTTCAGATTACTTTATCTGTACAACATCATCTCTTTGAGGCAGATGAGACATCCTCAGCATCAATCTCCCGAGGATTTTACTGCACTGCAAAAGTAGGATTGCCAGAGTCGATGTGGCGGCAACACTGCTGTCAGTGTGGACTCGCAGGGATCGAAGATCTCATGGAGAGGGAGGGAACTGAGATGCAGCACTCCCCTGGGGTCCAGCTGCTCAGTTGACTATTGTCGGTTTCGCATGGGCTCTGAACGGCCCATTGAGGAGGGTGGTTTTATTTGAAATTCCACAACCATGGGTCTGCACCCAAGATGGCGGCATCTTTTAATCAGTAACAGCCACGAGGAGCTGCAGACTCCGGGGAAGTGGAGGACTGGAACAGGGCACCAGAGGTTGGAAAGATCACTCCCTGCTTGAGAAGGAGAAGTGGAGGAGACGACCTGCAGGGATGGTGACCACCGCAGCAGACCAGTGAGGGGGCTCTGCGGCTGAGGGACCAGTGCATGCGACGGGTTGCTGGCAACAAGGCGAGGAACCCAGAAAAGCTGTGGGCTGCTAGAGACTGGCTCAAACTAGCTGGAGGGGTTCCAAGTATCGGAACCGGGATGTGAGGAGGTGCTGAAGGGTTCCTGACTGTGTCTGAGGTTCAGATCTGGAGCTCGGGGTCAATGGCTTGGATTGGAATTTATGGGGCTGTGGGAGCGCTGCAGACAAATCGACGGACACTTGGTGACTCAGAGGGAAGACTCTTTTGATTCTCTCTTTCTGACTGTAAGAGGTGCTTAGGCAATTCCTGCTGGTGGCAAATCTGTCTGCCTTGCAGCAGGCAAAGGGAAATTTCATGTAACATGACACTGTTTAATTACTTTGACATAAATTGAATCTTGAAATGTTTTCATTGACTCAACTCCCCCAAAAGGCCAAGTGTGTGTGTGTGTGTGTGTGTGTGTGTATAAAAAGATTGAAATAAATCATTCAATAATTTCCAAGGACGTACTACATTTTGTGAAGTTGTGCTACAGTGCACATCTCCTTAGGGCTCAAATATCCGACCATATGATCACTGATTTTTCTGGTGCAACATTGTCTGAACTATAAATTAAACTCATCAAGATCATCTTTTGGTTTCTGTGAGAAAATCTTTATTTAGAAATTCATGAAGGTCAAATGAATAGTCTTTTGGAGTTATGATGACAGATATCCAGTAAATTCAGATTCGTATAATGCGCTGCATTGGGTGTGAGTAGACAACGTTTTGAATATTTTAGAGAAATAAATGTTTCCAATTACTTTTCCACAGAAGTATGTCATTTTACAAAAAAGCTAGAAATAAACTGATTATTCGTCATACAGCAAGGTAATTGGCCCTCAAGACCGTGCCGTCTAATTACACCCAATTGACCTACAACTTCTGGAATGTTTTGAAGTGTGGGATGAAACCAGAGCCAGGGGAAAACCCACACAGACATGAGAATATACAAACTCCTTATAGCACAGGATTCCAGATTAGAAAAGGATCAGACAGAGAGAGCCCATATCCTATCCCCCTTCATCATTAGCCCCATGCAGGTCCTGTCCCATATGCTAGTCACACAAACCAGAATGACTACAGTAGGGTATACAACAGGAAAGAGAGATGTGGAAAGTCTGCAACATTGACTCTGGACTCAATGAAATTTCATCTTCAAGTTAACCCTGCATAAGGAGCCACTTACTAATTACCATCTCCTGTTCTCCCTCTTCATTCTGAGTATCACCTGGAGAAAGTACTAATAGTAAAAGTAAAGAATGTGCAGTCTGGGTGAGAAACAATACTCATCAAGATAGGTGGTGAGATAGCACCATCACTGAATGAACACAAAACAGATCAGGTCTGAAATAGATGGTCAGATAATACTAAGAGAACCTTGCTAAAATATGTCCTCACCGATCTATCCACTGCACACGATTCTGTCCACAATGGTATTAACAAGAATAAGAACAGCAGGGACCTGATGAAGAGAAGGTCCCATCTTCACACCCAAAATTCACAATTCATATAGTTGTGAAAAGCAATCATCTTCAAGTCTCCTTTCATGTCACACGCCATCCTGACTTGGAGCTCCACCAGCAATGCTTATACCCTATGTGGATTTTTTTTTAAAGTTTGAAATAACAGCTATTGACTTACAATATTATTCTCCCAGGGTACAAATAGCAAACATTAGAGAACATTATGTACAAAGTGAAGGGAGGAAATTTAGGGGAGACATCAGGGATAAGTTTTTTTTGGAGGGTGAAACATTAGGGGCACTTAAGAGACACATGGATGGAAAAAAATAGAGGGGTATGAGGTAGAGAGGGTTTAGCACTTTTTACAGGAGTGTAAGGGTCAGCAAAACATTGAGGCTGAAGGGCCTGCACTGTGCTGTAGTGTTCTACGTTCTAAGCTCAAAAATGCATTATTTCATTATGACGAGCTCCTGTTTTAGTAAAATGGGATTATCACTGCAAGGGATAGTATAGACAGGAGGACCTGAATGGTCACAGTTAACATTTAACATTTCACACAAGCACAAGTCTCAGCCCAGTGACAATTTGTTACATTGGAAGAAATGAGGGAAGGTTTGTCACAGTCTGTTCCAGATTCGATACATTTGCAAAGACATTGTGATTTTGCAAGGGAGAGCCATTCGGATGCTGAAGAGAAAGCAGCTCTTTGAAGCAACTCTTGTGGCCGGCCATTTTTGTGGAATTCAGAGCAAAGCAAGCTCTGTAAATGACTGGGCCTTTTCAGTGAAGTGACCTGTGCCAGGAGGGTCTTTTGGGAAGCAAAGTGCTTCATTTTGAGTGTGATTAACAAGGAAGGTCACTTGGAGAGACTGGTGCCAGGGTCTTGGAAGCTTCCTGGAGGCCGCCCAGTTCGAGTCTCGCCTACAAAAGGACAGGGAGTGTTATGACTACAGCTCTTGTGGATGGACATTTCTTCAAAGGCAACACAAGGAGAATTCATGAGTCTATAGGAGCCACAACTCCAGTCTTCCCATCAGTTAGTTCGTCATTAATTCTGGGCATCAAATTTCAAAGGCTTCAACACTGAAATTAAAAGACTGAACTTTAAATTACTTTCTAGATTTTGGCATGCGCTGTAATTGTTTGGGTCTATCTCCAACACACACACACACCTACGCAGAGCTGGGGATAGATTTAGTGTTAAGGATAATTTAAGAGTCAAGACTAGTTTAAGAGTTAGAAATAAAATTAGTATTTTAAAATTAAACACAATCTGGTTTATTGTGTATTGCTACTCATTTTACGTGGTTTGTAACATCACAGTGAATGACTCACTGGTAGATATGTTCTTCAGTGGACTGCCCAATTGAGTCCCTTCCCATTAAAAGTCCCAAGGCATGATTTGAAAAGAACCGGGGAACTGCTGATGCCCCAACATAATAAATTCTTAAAGAAAAAGTCCAAAACAAAAATTTTATCTGATTACTCATTTACTATATTCATTGCAATTGGGATCAAGCACACTCAAAATAAATCACTCTTGACTTCAAGTGGTTGATGTCATAAAGTGACTGTATGAAACAAGAGATAAATTTAACTGTACAACGATTTACCAACTGCAGGTAACAAGAAATAGGTTGAAATGGGAAGTCTTCCCAATGAAAAGACTTGTATTCTGTGTGGGTCACTAAAGCAAAATCATTTATTGGACTGCCAATGGATCGAACAGGAGTCTGTGAGGCTGTAGAGATTGCGGGAACACTGGAGGTGAATCCATGGACATTCAGTGACTCTGAAGGGACTCTCTTTTGCTTCTCTTTCTCTCGTACTGGCAACCTTAAGGGCAACTCTTTGGCCCTTTTTACACTTGTGTCCTAGAAAATCAGCTGTTCAGTGCCTCGGTTAGGAACGGCGTTTTTGCTGTTCACATTTGGCCACCCTTAACCGGGACACTGCATGCTTTCATACTCACCACAAGCTATCCATGGGCATAGGAGTCTTCTACCTTTTGCCGGTGACATCATGACACATTGAGTGATGGTGGACCTGCCCTAAATCCTGATCAATGTATTATGTATGATCTTGTATTTAAACAAATGTAATTATGCCCAATTATAACTTAATTAAGTTTTATGTACAGCACAGTATGAGTCCTTCAGCCCGTTGTGCTGACCTATATCAACCCTTATAATGGACCGTGGGAAAGGGCTAGCAATAAATAGCAATAGTGGACAATTTTTAAACAGCGCAGGAAAGTTGGTAGCTCTATCACACACCATTTATAAAGACTGGGAAAAAGTTATGGCGGACCTGCCCTCCCAGAATTCTGTGCGGCAGAGAAAGGGCTGAAGGCACGGCTGCCTGCGTGGAGCACTCACGGAGGGGTTTCTCTGCTGCATGGATCTGGGAGGGCAGCCCGCCATCGTTTTTCCCCCTGCACAGTCTTTGTAAATAGTGCGCAATATAGCTACCAACTTTCCATCACTGTTTATAAATTGTCCTCTATTGCTATTTATTGCTAGCACTTTCCTCTGTCTCTCCCGTTGCGTCATTCCCACGGCAAAGTTCACAACTTCACTTTAATCTTTTCTTTCCTTCACGTTCAACCAGTCAATTGGCTGTTAATTCCTGGGACAAGGTGCAAGTACGAAAGGGCTTTTGTCTGCCTTACGGCAGGCAATTTTGAGTAATATTACATGTTCTGCATTATTACATATCAGTAAAGAAACCTTGAATCTTAGTTACCCAAAACCTGAGGATGGCTTAATATTTACGAATAAACAGTGTCTGAGTCTGTAGTACAAACATCCCCTGCTTTAATCAGGTCAGATTATATACCAAAAATATTTCAATGATTTACAATACAACTCCGCGCTTGCCCAGTAGCAACAGCAAATCACCTGTAACAGTGTTTAAAGATCAACAATCAGGGTCAGGCTTTTTAAGCATTTAAAAAAAAGTTTAATTCTCAACAAAAAAATGCTGGCCATCACCGACACTTCCCCACTGAGATCCTGCTCGTGCCTGGGAGCTTGATGTCCCCGCGGCTGCCGGGAGCCTGGGATCTGCTGCTGCCAGCACTGGGAGCCTGAGGCCCCCGGTCAGTCGAACTCTGAAAAAATTTCAGATAACTGAGGATTTTGGAGAATCTGATTTTGGATAATCAGAGTTGTGACTGGGTGTGCAAAGTAGCATTCAGAAATGCTGATATTTCACCTGCACAATAAATATTAACCTCGATTTCACTTGCCAATCCAATATGTACTTCCTGTATATGCCAATCACTTTTACTTCTATCAACAACTCTACTTGTATGTTCCCCAGTCAATTTATTCTTTATATATTCTTTCTGTTTTCTTTTGATCAAGTCAGGGGGCATCTGTCTCTTTCTTCTGGCCTGAGTATTGCTTAAGAGTTCTCAACTTTGCATCGTGCAATGTATACAAAGGACCTTTCGCCCAATGTCCATGAAGCACCTGCAAGTAATCTGTAAGACAATTTGACAGGACAGGACACAGGAAAAACTTTCCTGTAATTCTGCAAGATTGTTTCTTGGAGACTCAAGATTGTAGGACAGACCTTTGATCAATACCTTCTTTGAAAGACGGCATCTTCAATTTGATGGTCTGGATTATGCGCACGATCTGGTGGGATTGCAGCCATATTTTTAAAAAAAATAAAATAAATGACTACAACTTGATCCTCTAGATCAGTTTTCAAACTTCCTCCCCTTAAACTCATATTCTACCTTAAGTAATCCCTATGCCATTGATGCTCTGTGATTAGTAACGGATTGCTTAAGGTGGGATGTGAGTGGGAAGGGAAGGTTGAGAACCACTGCTCTCGACCCAATCGTTACTGAAATATTTTGCTTGAGAAAAATTGTCTTTAGCCCATTTCCTTTGGAGTTACAAAACCGTGCACATAACGAGTCCATTAGGGACGATTAAAACAGTGGTTTTCAAACCTTTTTCTTTCCATTCACATGCCACCTTAAGCAATCCCTTACTAATCACAGGCATAGGGATTGCTTAAGGTGGCATGTGAGTTTAGGAGGGCACTTTGAAAACCACTGCTCTAGATGCATCAATATCTAAATCTAAATTATATTTATATTTTATTGCCCAGTGAAGTCCAAACTTTTTATTGCAATCACAGCTTCCAAATACTCACATCATCATTTTGCTGAGCTTCTTGCATGACAAATTCTCGTACCATGGAGGGATTATACTCAACCAAATACGAAAATATATCAGTGGCTGCACTTCGCACTTGAACATCATCCATACCCTGCAAATTAATATTTTCAATTATTAAAGTTCACAGTTTACAATTGGAAAGTAAACAGTACTTTGACCAAGATATGATTGTCAGTCTTTACTACTGCTAATTCAAATTAAATACTGCAAAAAAGTAGATTGATAACGATTATTGGAGGCCTCAAAGAGCAAGTCAGATAACCAGTCTGGTTTCTTTACTGCCATTTGGGAACATATTATCTTTTATCTTATTTCCTAAGAGAAATTCATCCAGTTACTAATCATGGACATGATTTCTGTCAATAATCTGTCTCAATTTTCCTTACTGTAACTATCCTGACTTCTTATAACCAAACTGTCTCCATTTTCACAGGTAGCATATCTCCTGGAACATGGAGATGAAAATAATAGCTATCCCTTAGCTATATCTCAAATTCTTCTTCTCCTTTAACCATCAGCATTAATCAGTTAGTTGATCTACCAACACTTGAAAAACATAGAAATAACATTTTGGGCATAGCTACTGAAGGTTAGGGATACATGCAAAACAGTCAAGATACTCATTACATTTTGGAGTAGTGGATTTGAAAAGCAGAGGAGGGTAGAAAAGCAAGAAGTAAGCTTAAAGTAAACATGAAAGCAACCGCCAATATCACTCAGCTTCAATAAAACAGATAAGGCTGGATTCATTTAGATCAGGCAACATTAGATTTGGTAAAGGTTCTTCAACCTGAAATGACTCCATGAAATGTTGTTTCTATTTCTTTTTCCACAGATGCTGCATGACCTGATTCGTGTTTCCAGCATTTTTAGTTTAGATTTTCAGCATCTTTGGTTTATTAAAACAATTACTAGTTCATTTCTTCCCCTAAAATTTTTTCTATTCTTTTGCTTACTCCAAAATGCATTCAGAGCTGCTTCTCAAAAGGAGACACACGAGAGATTGCAGATGCTGGAATCTGGAGCAACAAACAATCTTCTGGAGGAACTCAGCAGGTTAAGCAACATCAGTGAGGGGAAAAAAAAATCAACACTATGGGCCAGAATGCTTCATCAGGACTGAGTGTGAAGAGAAAGCTAATATAATGACAATGGGAGGGTTAGAACCGAGGTTAGTGGTGGATTAGTGGACCAGGGAGAGGTGAAGAATGACAAAGGCAATAAACTAGCAGAAGCCAGATGGAGGGAGAGAAGCAAAGGGTGTGGTAGAGGTCAATGAGTTCAACAGGGTGGGATGCATGATGGGTAGGGACAAAGTACTGGAATCTGATAACAAAGGTGACAGTGGTATCATGAGAGACCAGATGGAACTGAACGAGAGCTGGGAAGAACCCAAAGGGGGAATCGGGTGGAAGAGGAAGGAACCAAAGAGAGGGGGGGGGGGGGTGAAATGGATGGGGTGCTGGGTGGGAGTGTGAAAGGGGACAAAAATATAGGAGGGCTAAGGGGAAGGGAAGGGAAAGGGGGAAGAATGAAAGTAGTTGGAATGAGAGATGGGCACGTTATCTTAAATTGAAAAATTCAATGTTCATACCAATGGACTTTAGATTGTCCAGGTGGAATAAGAGGGCCTCACTCTGGCAGTTGATTGGGGGAATGGGAAGATGAGTTGAAATGTCAAGCAACTGGAGCTTGGGATGGCTATTGCAGAAAGAGAGATGTTATGCCAAATGATCATAAAGTTTGCGTTTGGGCTCAGTGATGAGAGGGAGCTACATCGGGAGCACCGAATGCAGGAGATGAGGTTGGAGGAGATGCACGGGAATCTTTGCCTCACCTGGAAGGGCTGTGTTGGTCCAAGATAGTGATGAGGGAGGAAATGTTAAAGCAAGTGTAGCACCTCTTGTGATTGCAGAAGCAAGTACCAGGGATCACATAAAGTTGGGTGGGAGGGATGAGTGGACAAGGGAGTCATGGAGGAAGTGATCTCTGCAGAAGAGAGATGGGTATAAGGAGAGGTAGATGTGGCAGGCAGTGAGACCTAGTTACAGCTGGCAGAAATTATGAAGAATGATGTGGTGAATGCAGAGCTAGTGCGGTTAAAGGTGAACACAAGGGGTGGGGGGGGGGAAAGAGGATAAAGGCAATAATCTCCCGATTATCACCAAGGCCACGTGCTAGTCACTAAAAACATAGGAAGATGTAGAATATGGATATATGACTTGACAGATGGCACAGGAAGGATTCTGATTCTTGAGCAGAGATTGAACATAAACTAGATGTTGCACCGCAACTAAAACAGCACTAATATCCTTGCAAGGCAGTGGGGCAGTGCGAAGTATAATGATAGTGGAAGAAAGAGGTTCAGGTGAGGAGGTATTTAGAAATACAGCAAGAACAAAATACATGATGAAGACTGGATGCACTGGAGAGAGAATAGAAGAGGGCCTCTGCAATTAGTACCAGTGAGGAGAACCAATATGATAAAATTAAAGACCCTTTATCAGAATGCACACAGCCCTGGGAACAAGATAGAGGAATTGAAGGCACAAATCGAAATATGTTCATATGATCCCATTTCCATTACAGAGAAATGGTTGCAATGTGTACAACGATGGAAAGTGAATATTCAAGGATTGTTGACATTTCAGAAAAATAGATGAAAAAGAAAATGGGTAAGTTCGTGAATAAAGGATAAGATCACTAAATGATGAGGAAATGGTGTTGGCTCAAGCAGAAGACAGAAATCCGTTTGGGTTGAGAAAATACTTTGGGTAAGATGTCACAGTTTAAAATCATATAATAGCTTTTGTTAGTGGGCTATATACGGCAGTGTAGAATCAGAAAATAATGAGAAATTGCAACAAAATCATAGGCACATTCATTATCATAAATATTGAACAAATCAAATTTGCAAGGGGAGCCTTAAGGAATCAATTCATAGTCTACTCAGATGGTTTCACATTGGGGAATTCCAAAGGAGCTTACAAATTGGCCAAAAAGAATAATATCCCTGATGATTGGGAGAAATTCGGAGTTCTGCAAAGGAGGACAAAAGGATGAATTAGGAAAGGTAAAAGGGATTATGAGAGGAAGCTGGCAGGGAACATAAATGACTGTAAAAGCATTTATAGATACGTTAAGAGAAAGAGGTTAGTTAAGACAAATGTTGCTCCGTTGCAACATTGATCATGGGGAACAAGGGCATGGCAGACTGTTTAAATGACTATTTTAGTTCTGTCTTCACCAAGATAACTAATCTACAGGAAATGATTGAGGATCGGGGATCTATTGTGACGGAGGGACTAAAGGAAATAATTGTAAGTCGAGAAGTTGTATTAGTTAAATTGCAGGGATTAAAGGGGGATAAATCCCCGGGGCCGGATAGTCTGCATCCAAGAGTGCTGAAGGAAGTAGCCCAGGAAATAGTGGATGCATTGGTGATAATGTTTCAAACTTCTTTGGATACTGGACTAGTTTCTGAGGAATGGAGGGTGACCAACGTAATCCCACTCTTTAAGAAGGGAGGGAAAGAGAAATCGGGAAACGACAGACCAGTTAGCCTGACATCGGTAGTAGGGAAGGTGCTAGAATCGGTTATTAAAGATGCAATTGCAGTACATTTGGAAAGTAGTGGTATCATCGCACAGAGTCAACATGGTTTTGTGAAGGGGAAATCATGTCTGACCAGTAGAGTGGATGGGGGAGAACCAGTGGATGTGGTATATCTGGACTTCAGTAAGGTGTTTGATAAGGTTCTGCACAGAAGACTAGCGAATAAACTTAAAGAGCACGGTATAGGAGGTATGGCATTAAGGTGGATAGAGAATTGGTTGAGGGTCAGGAAGCAAAGAATAGGAATAAATGGGTTCTTTTCAGAATGGCAGCCAGTGACTAGTGGGGTACCGCAGGGCTCAGTGCTGGGGCGGCAGTTGTTTACGATATATATCAACGACTTAGATGTGGGAATAGATAGCAGTATCTCGAAATTTGCAGACGATACGAAATTGGGTGGCAGGGTTAGCTGTGTGGAGGATGCTAGGAAAGTGCAGGGTGATTTGGACAAGTTAGGCGAGTGGGCGAGGACGTGGCAGATGCAGTATAATGTGGATAAATGTGAGGTTATCCACTTTGGAGGTAAGAACAGGAAAGAGGATTATTATTTAAATGGTATCTGTTCAGGAAAAGGGGAGATGCAGCGAGACTTGGGTGTGGCTGTGCATCAATCGTTGAAAGTGGGCATGCAGGTGCAGCAGGCGGGGAGGAGGCCGAATGGTATGTTGGTGTTCATAGCGAGAGGATTTGAGTACAGGAGTAGGGAGATCCTGCTGCAGCTGTACAGGGCTTTGGTGAGACCACACCTGGAGTACTGCGTGCAGTTTTGGTCACCTTATCTGAGAAAGGACATCCTCACCTTGGAGGGGGTGCAGAGAAGGTTTACTAGGCTGATACCGGGGATGGAGGACTCGCATATGAAGAAAGGTTGGATAGACTAGGCTTATATCTCTGGAATTTAGATGATTGAGGAGGGATCTTATAGAAACATAAAATTCTTAAGGGTTTAGACAGACTAGACGCAGGGAGGTTGTTTTCAATGCTGGAAAAAAACAGAACCAGGGGCCATAGTTTAAGGATAAGGGGAAAGTTTTTTAGGACTGAGATGAGGAAAAGTTTCTTCTCTCAGAGAGTGGTAAATGTGTGGAATTCTTTGCCACAGGAAGTAGTTGAGGCCAGTTCCCTGTCAATATATGTGTAGGTTAGATTTGGCCCTTGTGGCCAAGGGGATTAGGGGGTATGGGGAGAAAGCAGGAACAGGGTACTGATCAGCCACGATAATAATGAATGGCGGTGTAGGCTTGAAAGGCCAAATGGCCTACTCCTACACCTATGTTTCGATGGAACCAACATGAGAGCAAACTATTTTAGATGTGATATGATGTCATGAGAAAAGATCAATCAATGATCTCATGGTAAAAAGTTTTCCAGGAAAGAGTGATCAGGGCATGGTAGAATTTCAAATTTAGTTTGAGGGCAAGACATGTAGTCTGAAACTAGTGTCCTAAATTTAAATGAAAAGCATTAACAATGGCACAAGGACAGAGTTGGTTGAAATAGATTGAGAACATAATTTAGAAACACAAAAGACACAGATGCTGGATTCTTGAGCAGACAAAGAATTGCTGAAGGAACTCAGCAGGTCAGACAGCATCCATGGGTAGGAATTGACAATCAAAAATTCAAGTCAGTCTTTTATCAGGACGAAAATAGAACAGGTGAAATCACATATATAAAGGGGGAAATAAGACTGGGAGGGGTCCTTATAATAGGACAGAAGATGTGGGAGGTGGAGACAGGTAGAGGGAGAAGCCATTAGGAAGGGGAGGTGGTGGAGGGGGGGAAGAGAGAGACAGATACAGAGAGAGAAAAAAAATCAATATTCACATTGTTAGGGTTTAAGCTGTCCAAGAAGAACACAATGTGTTATTCTTCAAGTTTATGTTTAGCTGGAAAGGTATTTAATCTGTATTTAATAAGTTCGGCGGGCAGCAACCACCTTTGAAGACCGCAGAGCCCACCTCACTGACAAAAGACAAAGGAGGAAAAACCCAACACCCAACCCCAACCAACCAATTTTCCCCTGCAACCGCTGCAACCGTGTCTGCCTGTCCCGCATCAGACTTGTCAGCCACAAACGAGCCTGCAGCTGACGTGGACTTTTACCCCCTCCATAAATCTTCGTCCGCGAAGCCAAGCCAAAGAAAGAAAAGAAAAATAATCTATATAATCTTCATATTGTATTTTTATTAGGGAATATGCAACCGTTGATTGATTTAGAATTAGATAATTACCAGATCTCTTTTATTTACTTAGCGCTGGCAGTGGCCAAGAAATGTATAGCGATTACTTGGAAGAATCGAAATGTATTGTCTTTAGATAGGTGGTATTCAGAGATGAAGTTTTGTTTGGTTATGGAAAGAATATCTTAATTAATTTTTTTTGTGTTTTTTATATATATATATATATATCGATCTTTTTTTTAAAGATACATAATTTTTTTTATTATACTAATAGTATTAATTCTTCACTCTTTATTGTGGGGTGGGGAGGGGGGGGGTTTAGGGGTTAAAAATAGTTTTTTTTAAGTCTTAGTTTTCAGTTGTTAGGGGGAGATGCCGAGATTGGTATTGTATTAACTATGTTACTTTGTACTTGTATTACTTTATTTTGTATGTTTTCTGTATGTGAATTACTTACTTTCTTCATATGTTAAAATAAATAGTTTCGAAGACTGGAGAAAAAAAAAGTTTATGTTTAGCCTCACCATGACAATGGACAAGGCCAATCGATAGATATGTCATTGTAGGATGGTTGGGGGAGTTCAAATGATTGGCTACAGGCAGCTCAAGTTTAGACCCATAAAAAGTTGATTCAGCAATTGGTTGTTTGTTGAGAATAGAATTGGAAGTATTTAAAGACCAAAAATGTATGACAAAAAAATTAGAGGGAGAAAGCAGATAATGAAATAATGTTCAAAGACACAGCAAAAGCTTTTATAGATATATTAAAAGAAAGTTTCTAAAGCAAATAAAATATAGCAGATGCTAACAATCTGAAATAAAAACAGAAATTGTCAGAAATACCCAGCATGTCAAGCAGAATTTGTGGATAGAGAAGCCACGTTAATATTTCAGGTCAAAGACTGCTGAGTGTATTCAGCATTTTCTGTTTTCAACTAATCTACAATTTAATCCTTTAGGGGATGAAACTGGAGAATTAATGAAGGGAAACAAAGAAATGGCAGAAATTCTAATGATCTTGGATCAATTTTGAGCAGGCAATCAAATGAAAGGAACAACATGGTTTTATGAAAGGGAATTAATGTTTGACAAATCTGCTACGATACTTTACAAATGATAAAATAAGGATGAATCTGTAGATGCAGTGCATTTGGTTACTGGAAATCATTTAGTTAGATGCTTTAGGAAGCACAGGGTAAGATTGTATTGGGTTGGGAATAACCCAATAGGATTGGCAAAGGAAAGTCACTTAGCATTTCAGAAGGCCTCTTGAGAAGGTGCCTTACATGAGATTGAGAAACAAGATAGGAGCCCATGGGAATTAAGTACAAGCATGGATAGAAGATTGGCTGACTGGCAAAATCCAGAGTAAGAATAATTGGTGCCTTGTCAGGCTGGCTGTCATTGACTAGTAGTGTTCGGCTGTGGTTGGTGCTGGTCTGTTACTTTTCACGTTATGTGCAATTTTAATGATTGAATTGATGGTTTCATGGCCAAGTAGGCGGATGATACGAAGATAGGTGGATGGGCGGGTTGTCAGGTAGCAGGGTGTCTGCAGAGAAACTTGGTGAGATTGGGAGAATGAACAAAGAAAGGGCAGATGAAATAAAATGCAAGAAGGTATTTTGTCATGCACTTTGGTAGAAGGAATAAAGAAGACGATTTTCTAAATGGGGCGAGAATTCTGAAAACAGGTCTAAAAGGACTTGGGAATCTTTGTGCAGGATCCCCTGAATGTTACAACTTGTAGGTTGTCAACATACATTTATTTTGAGAGGACAAAATAGAAAAGAAAGGATCATTGCTGAGGCTTTAAAGGGTGATGGTCAGACCATATAACAATTACAGCACAGAAACAGGCCAACTTGGCCCTTCTAGTCCATGCCGAACACTTTCTCCCACCTAACCCCTCTGACCTAAACTCAACCCATTATCCTCCATTCCCTTCCTGTCCAACTTCTCCTTAAATGCTAATATTGAGCCTACCTCCGCCACTTCGTCTGGAAGCTCGTTCCACACACCCACCACTCTCTCAGAAAAGAAGTCCCCATCATGATTCCTCTAAACATTAGCCCCCTAACTCCCAAACTTTGTCCTCTTGTTTTTATCTCTCCCTTTCTTAAAGGAAAAAGCCTCTCCATGTCATCTCTATCTATACCCCGAATAATTTTAAATACCTCAGTCGAATCCCCTCTTAATCTTCTACACTCCAAAGAATAAAGACCTAACTTATTTAACCTTTCCCTATAACTTAGGCCCTTTAACCATAGCAACATTCTAATAAATCTTATCTGCACTCACTCCAAATTGTTGATATCTTTCTAAGGCATTGATGACCACAACTATACACAATACACCAAGTTTGGCCTCACCAATGCCTTGTACAATTTTAACATCACATCCCAGCTCCTATATTCAATATTCTGATTTATAAAGGCCAACGTACCTAAGCTTTTTTCACCAACCTGTCCACATGTGACTTCATCTTCAGGGAACTATATATCATTATTCCTAGATCCCTGTTCTACTGCACTCTTCAATTCCCTCCCATTCACCATCTATGTCCTTTTTTGATTAACCCCACCAATATGTAACACCTCACACTGATCTGCATTAAACTCCATCTGCCATCTTTCAGCCCATTCTTCTGCAAGCTTCGAAACCCTTCTTCACCATCCACAGCCTCATCTATCTTAGTATCATCTGCATACTTACTAATCCAATCTCCCACCCCATCATCCAGATCATTAATGTATATGACAAATAGTAAGGGACCCAATACTGAACCCTGAGGCACATCACTAGTCACCGGCTTCCAATCTGAGAGTTATCTACCACTATTCTGTGGCATCTCCTTTACTACTTCAATGTTAATACCTAATGATTAAACCTTTCTAACTAACCTTCCCTGAGGAACCTTATCAAAGGGCTTACTAAAGTCCATATATACTACATCCACTGCCTTACCCTCATCAACTTTCCTAGTAACCTCCTCAAAAATATTTGATAAAGCTTGTCAAACATGATCTTCCCCTCACAAATCCATGTTGACTGTTCCTAATCAAACCCTATATCAAAATATTGATATATACCATCTCTTAAGAATACTTTCCATTAACTTACAAGCCTATAATTACTAGATTTACTCCTAGCATCTTTTTTAAACAATGGAACTACATGAGCTATCCTCCAATCCTCTGGCACCATTCCCCTTTACTAATGACATTTTAAACATCTCCATCAAAGACCCTAATATTTCTACACTAACCTCCCTCAAGGTCCTGGGGAATATCTTGACAGGACCCAGAGACAAGCACTTTTATTTTCCTTACAAGCACCAGAACTTCCTCTTCTTTTAATCATCATCATTTCCATAACTTCCCGACTTATTTCCGTTACTTTGCACAGATCAATATTCTTCTCCTTGTAAATACTGAAGAAAAATCTCCCCCATCTCTTTTGGCCGTCCACTCTCATCCTCTAGGGAACCAATTTGATCCCTCACTATCCTTTTGCTCCTAATATATCTGTAGACACCCTTTGGATTTATTTTCACCTGACTTGACAAAGCAACCTATCTCCTCTCAGCCTTTCTCATTTCCTTCTTCAGATTCTTTTTACATTCTTTCTATTCCTCAAACACCTCATTTACTTCATGCTGTCTATACTTTTTGTACACCTCTCTTTTTTTCTGAACCATACTTCCAATAACCCTCAAAAACCAAGGCTCCCTAAAACTTTTAACCTTTCCTTTCATCCTAACCATCCCTGTACCCTTAAAATTTCACCTTTGAATGCCCTCCATTTTCCTTCTACATCCTTCCCATAAAACAACTGATCCCAGTCCACACCTTCCAAATCCATTCTCATCTCCTCAAAATTAGCCTTTCTTCAATCAAAAATCTCAACCCTGACCCCAGACCTATCTTTCTCCATAATTATTTTCAAACCAATAGAATTGTGATCACTGGATCCAAAGTGCTCCCCAACACACACTGTCACCTAACCTATCTAATTTCCTAATAGCAGATCCAACACTGCCCCTTCTTTAGTTGGCACCTCTATATATTGATGTAGAAG
Organism: Narcine bancroftii; assembly: GCF_036971445.1. Lineage (NCBI taxonomy): Eukaryota > Metazoa > Chordata > Chondrichthyes > Torpediniformes > Narcinidae > Narcine > Narcine bancroftii. Next base: position 13,029,418 of record NC_091470.1, on the reverse strand, counting down.
ACTATTCTGCACATATTTAACAAACTCCAAACCATCCAGCCCATTTACAGTACGGGCGTCCCAGTCAATGTGTGGAAAGTTAACATCTCCCACAATCACAACCCAGTGCTTACTGCAAATATCTGGTATTTCCTTATCAATTTGTTCCTCCAGTTCCCTCTCCATATTAGGTGGTCATTAATACATCCCCATAAGTGTTACCATTTCTTTCTCACTCTTCAATTCCACCCGTAGTGCTTTTCTAGTCGAGCCCTCTCATCTCCTTCCAAAGCACCGCTGTAATACACTCTCTAATAAGCAATGCAACACCTCCCCCTCTTGTTCTCCCAATTTTATAACACCTGAAGCAACAAAATCCTGGTATTACTTGCCAATTACACGCCTCTTGCAGCCACGTTTCACTAATGGCTACCACATCATAATTCCAGTATCTATCCATACTCTACGCTCATCTACTTATCTCACAATGCTCCTAGCATTGAACTAAATACAACTTCTCCATCTTCAATTTCATCCTTCTCCCCTACATCTATTCTTTCACTCTGGTTTACCTCCCCCTTCACATCTAGTTTAAACCCACCGGAGCCACAGTAGCAAACCTACCTGCAAGAATATTTGTCCCTTTCCAGTTAAGATGTAAATCGTCCCACCAGAACAGTTCCCATCTTCCCTGGAATGTTGCCCAATTATCTACAAATCTAAAGCTCTCTCTCCTGCACCATGTTTTCAGCCATGTGTTTAGCTGCACTATCTTTCTATTTCTTACCCCACCCGCATGTGGCACTGATAGCAATCCTGAGATTGCCATCCTGGAGGTCCTGTGCCCCCTAAACTCACCCTGCATGACCTCCACACCCTTCCACCCTACGTCATTGTTCCCCACATAGGCCATGACATTTGGCTGTTCTCCCTCTCCCCTCAGTATACCATGGACTTGATCTGTAATATCTGTAATTTGGAGTTTTCGGCCTCATATTTTAGGAAGGATGTGGTTGCGTTGGAGAAAGTCCGGAATAGGTTTACGAGAGGGTTAATAATACAAGGGAGCTCTGGGTTTGTACTAAATACTGTTTAGAAAGTTGAGGTGGAATCTCATTGAAACCTACCAAATATTTAAAGGTCTGGATAGACTGGATGTGGAGAAGATATTTTCAGTAGTGGAAAATCTTGGACCAGAGGGCACAGACTCAGAGTACAGGTACACGATCCTTTATCCGGAACCCTTGGGCGACAGTGTGTTCCGAATTTCGGATTTTTCTGGATTTCGGAAATCGCACCCCCTTCCAGTCGCCCGGCCGCCTCCCCCAACCGCCGGTCCCTCGGCCACCTCCCCCAACCGCCGGTCCCTCGGCCACCTCCCCCAACCGCCGGTCCCTCGGCCACCTCCCCCAACCGCCGGTCCCTCGGCCACCTCCCCCAACCGCCGGTCCCTCGGCCACCTCCCCCAACCGCCGGTCCCTCGGCCACCTCCCCCAACCGCCGGTCCCTCGGCCACCTCCCCCAACCGCCGGTCCCTCGGCCGCCTTCCCCAACCGCCGGTCCCTCGGCCGCCTTCCCCAATCGTCGGTCCCTCGGCCGCCTTCCCCAACCACCGGGCTCTCGCCCACCTCCCCCAACCGCCGGTCCCCACTTGCCAGATTTTGGAGCTTTCCGGATTTTAGATGTCCGGATAAAGGATCGTGTACCTGTAAAAGGATGTCCATTTAGAACAGAGATGAGAAGAAATTTCTTCAGTCAGAGAGTGGTGGATCTGTGGAATTTGTTGCCACAGGTGGCTGTGGAGGCCAAGTGATTGGGTATATTTAAAGAGGAAGTAGTCAAGTTCTTGATTTGTAAGGGTATAAATTGTAATGAGAAGGCAGAAAAATGGGGTTGAGAGGAAAAATACATCACCCATTATTTGAATGATGGAGCAGACTCAATGGGCTGAATGGCCTAATTTTGCTCCTGCATATTATGGTCTAATAACATACTGCCATTCTGCAAATTCTTTTTGGAATGTACATGCAAGTGCGTGCCAGCTAAGGGCAGAAATAGTCTTCCTTTAGTTAACCAGCTTACTCAGTCATCACTTGGCTCTATGAGAAATTTAGTCTGATGAGACACAGAAAGGTGACTGTTATCTGTGAAAATGTACCCAGAAAATTCACATACTTTGATTAAAAACTCACCAAAATGACCTCAAGAGCTGGCAATATGCCCATGTTTGATAATGTTTTGAAGAACGAATCTCTATTTTGAGGTTGCAAAGTTTGAGAAAATGCACAAAATTCTTTCAGAAAATTCACCTGAAACAAAAGCACATGTTTTGTCAATCAATTAGTTCCAATCGTAACATCCACAAGACAGTGTATTTTTTCTAGGTATCACAAATATAAGTCCTATGATTTTATAACGTGTGAACACTGTTTACCAGGAGTGATGGAACAGGGTCTTCAATTGTTTATGATTTCAATTCCTTTTTTGTAGGTCCCAGCCCTAGATTTCTTCTCTGCAGAATGGGCCAAAGAACTGTGCACCCAAAGGTAACTCTGCTCAGGTTATGGTCTGACATGATGGACCATATGGGGGCCCTAATTCTATAGTGATATTATCATTTGTACATGGAAAATAATCTAATTGAAATGGGGCTGTTAATATTTTTACTTGCTGCAGGTGTTGGCAAATATGCATTCTAAAAGATCTTTTCAGGAAAGGTATTTGTAATGGAGCAATTAAAATAATTTCAAGTACAAATACATCTTGATGCATAATGACATAACATCAAAAATCTTCAAACTAAATATTTTCAAAATTAAAAAGTTAATCTAAATTGGAACTTTTCCACCAATTTTAGTGAAATATTGCTGCAGGTAATGCATGCCAATGAGATCGAAGACAACATCTTCAGTTTTACATAGGTCAAAAGTGTTGCATGCGAACGTAGAACTAGAATGCTGGTACACTTTTATGATAGCACTTTACTGCTTAATAATACTCCAGAGAGAACAGTAAAAGTTGGGAATTTTCTTTTGTTCTGCACCATTTGGGTGCTTGAGTGGGAATGACCAGAGCTGATTGATGCTTTTGCATCATAGCCCACAAAGCACAGTTTCCACTTCTAGCAGGCAGAGAGAAAAGAAAACTTAGTGAAACAAGATAGGCTGCAGACACTATAATTGCAGTAAAAACACCGAAATGCTGGAGGAACGCAGCTGGTCTTTTTAGCATCTATAGAAGACAAAAATATATTGTCAACGTTTCGGGTCTAAGCCCTTCTTCAAGAAAAGAAAACTAGATCCATGCACAAGGCCACATGACTATCCAAAGAACAGGTAGGTATCTTGGTTTGTAAATGATATTACTTCTACATACAGGAATACAATATGTATCATTTGAGGATCTGAGGAATATTTTTTTAAACCTGAAGGCAGATGGAAGGCACAGCCTGGGTGAGTGGTGGAAGCAGATATCATCAACACATTTCAAACGTATCTGGATGAGCATTTGAATTCCCAAGGCACGGGCGGTCTGTACTAAGTGCTGGTAATTTCTGTCTATGGCTCTCTCTACATCTCTACTACCTAATTATACTTTTGGCCTGATAGATAAATGCCAGTCCAAAATGCAGTTACATAAGTGCACTCAAACTACGTGCATGCCCATAATGACACTTCGATACTTTTAGTCATGTTCACACTTACCAGTTCCTGTCTTTTGTCATCATCTGTGCTATCGTCCGTTAACTGTGCAAAAAGTTCGGTCAGAAACTTTTCATCTTCCTGGAATTTGTTAAAAACAAATGCAAGATATACTGAACAAAATAGACAGAAAGCAACATCCAACTCGTAGAACTGGGCTTTTTTGTACTGTGAAGCTTTTTTTTATAAATACACCTACGTAATAACATACCCACGACAATTGCAATGGTGAGAAATAGATTTATACTTCAAAAGGTACAAGCAGTGTAACCGTAGAAATTTCATCAGTCAATGACACTAAATACACTTGGCTGTGGATGCCCAGTCAGATCTAATGATTTTTCATTTGATTCCTTGAGAAATACATTAAAGCCTACTTGCACACAAACAGATATAGTAGCAGACCTATAACATTGAACTGAGAAGCTTGAAATGAATTGAAAACAAACCTGGGAATTTTGGGGAAACCAGTGTTAAAAACAAATAACCATAAACACTGCCAAATTATCATAAACCACATTCATTTTTTTTTATGGAAACGAAACTGGTCCTCCTCACTTAATTTGGTTCATATATGAATACATAGTCTGTGGTAGACATTCAACACTGTTCCAACTTACAGACGTAGGTGGGATTGTGGTCATGTTACAAAACATGTTCACAAGGTGTCAGTTATGTGTCTACTATACTTGCTAACAGTTTTAAATATTCATTTCAAAAGATTAGCACAACTACATTTGAGAATATACAGTACTTACAAATTTGTAAGTAATTATCCATTTCTGTCAAATTGGATAATTTGGTTATGTGAAATATTTATAATATATCCATTTATTGCATGTAAACACTCAGCAACACAATTGTTGATTTTGTTTCCTGAAACTCAAAATCACACCAGGGTAAAGTTTTGATCGGTAAAATATGGAAAAAATTGAAGGTATGGCTAAGGGGTCGAATACAAATTTATAAAGGCATGAACTTGCACAAAAATAAGGGCTGGGATAGAATGAATGTCGCTGCAAGCCTGTACAAATCTCTTCATAAGACCCTGCACCCCAAATCCATTTACCTTCCCAATTCCTGTCATATGCAACATCTGATTGTCTCAACCAAAATGTCAGAGCATCCACATCCTATGAAGGCAGAGAATTCCAAAAGGTACATTCTAGCTTCAGAATGTTTCTTCATCTTAGTCCTCGATGACCAAATGCTTATCCTGAGAAGAGAGGAAATGGCCTGACATCAACTCTGCCAATCTACGCAAAAGTGTGAGAGGAACTCAGGTGGTCATGCAGGATCCATAGAAAGTAAAAGGCAGTTGACATTTTGGGCCTGAGCCCTTTCTCAGGGGTGCCAGAAATCAGGAAGATGTCTAAATATAGGAGGAGGAAGATGGGGGAAAGGGGGAGAAGAACAGACCACAGGCAAGAGGTAATTGATGGATACAGGTGAGAGGGTAGAAGAGAAAGAAGTTGAGAAATGAAAGTGGGGAGAGGGCAGAGGACTAAGAAAGGTAGCTCCCTGATAGAAGGGAAGGGGTTGGAGTTGGAATAAGGGAGAGGGGAGTTGGAGGATGAGACTCAGGGAGAGAGAGTTATCAGAAAGTGGAGAAGCTGATACTGACTATCTGCTTGGAGACTGCTGAGTTGAATACCAGGAATTGTTCCTCCAATTTGTGGAAAGCCTCAACTTGTAGCACTGAAGGCCATGGATAGATATGTCAGTATGGCAATGGAATGTGAAATTTAATGGTTGATCACTGGGAAGATCACTTGAGCAATGGACAGAGCAAAGGTGCTCAATTAAGCGATCTCCCAGTCTGCATCCAGTCTCCCTGATGCAGAATAGGCTGCATTGGGAGCACCAGGTGCAGTAGATAATTCCTACAGATTCACAGGTGAAGGACTGTTCTGAATAGTGCTAAGGGATGAGGTGTATGTTCAAGTGTAGGACTTCTTGTGGTCACAGGGGTAGATACCAAGGGGGCAAGTGGTAATGGCGAAGGAGAAGGGGAATGTTCCCTTTAATTGTTTCCCCCTTTCACCCTTAACCCATGTCCTCTAGTTTTTATCTCACCTAACCTCAGTGGAAAAGGCCTGCTTACATGTATTCTTCAATGCCCACCATAATTTGTACATCTCCATCAAATCTCCCCTCAGTCTTCTACACTCCAGAGAATAAAGTCCTAACCAGTTTAACCTTTCCTTGTAACTCAGTTGTTCAAGTCCCAGCAATTGTAAATTTTCTCTGCACTCTTTCAATCTTATTGATACCTTTCCTGTAGTTAGGTTAACAAAACTACACAAAGTACTCCATATATGGCCTCACCAATGTCTTATACAACTTTTCTATAACATTCTAACTCCAATATTCAATACTTTGATTTATGAAGGCCAATACTCCAAAAGTTCTCTTTATGACCCTATCTACCTGTGACACCACTTTTCAGGGAATTGTGTACCGGTACACAATCCTTTATCCAGATATCTAAAATCCAGAAAGCTACAAAAACTGGCAAGTGGGGAGAGAGACGACAGCGCAAGTCGGGTGGGCGAGGTGGGTGACCGGCAGTGTGAGTCGGGCAGGTGGGGGGGGGGGGGGGGGTGGGGAGGGAGACCAGCAACGCGAGTCGGGTGGGCAGGGGGGAGGGGAAGATGGCAGTGCGACTGGAAGGGGGTGGAGTGGATACGGCAGCACAATCCGGGTGGGCTTAAATCTGGAAAAAAAAACAAAATTCAGAACACACTGTCCCCCAAGGGTTCCGGATAAAGGTTTGTGTGCCTGTATCTGCATTCCCATAATTAACATCATAACTTTCCTGAATTAAATAAAAAATTTTAAAAACACTGAAATCCACCAAATGAATACAATCCAATGTAAAGCTCATAATTCAAGTGAAAACTTTAAAACATCAAGGTCATAAACTGCATGTTTAATCCATTAAGTTATCTCGAGTTAAAATTTATTACAGTAAGAAGGGCTCTTTCCGAACAGAACAACAGGTAATTTCTAAAGTTACATAGAGCCTTGTAAAGAAGACAATTTACAGAGTGTAGGATTACAGTGAAAAGGAAGATCAGTATGAGAGCACTGTTATGGGGTTCTTTAAGGAGCCTGATGGCTGCAAGGAAAAAACTCTTAAAGCCTTTTGGTCCATGCTTTCACACTAATGGGAGGTGGGAAAAGTGTGTGTATCTGGAGTGTGATGGGCCTTTCAGCATGTTGGCTGCCACCCTACACAGCAAATATGGATGGGAGTCTATTGAGGGATGTAGGGAGGTTTTTGTTCTATTCTGGCTGTATTTCCTACCTTCTGATCATGAGCTGAACAACCCTAATGCACACCACACTAATGCATATAGCAAGAATGTGCTTGTTGAGGGTCATGGAGGGCATGTCAAACCTTTGTCTTGTCAGAAAGTAGAGGCAGTGGTGTGCTTTATAGGTCATTGCATCAATGTGCTTTCCCTGGTCAGATCATTGAGAGTTATTTATACGTACTGTAACGCAGAAGCTACCTATTCTTTTGACTTGAGTACCATTAATGTGGACAGGGGTATGGACTCTGTCCCCTGTCCTAAAGTCAATGACCACTCCTTCATCTTATTGACGTTGAGACATGGCTTCTTACCTTGGTACCATGCCACTAGACTTTCAATCTCTTTCCTGTGTTCTGACTCATCATTATTTAATACCAGGTCCACTACTGTTCTCATTAAAATATCAAGGCAAATGCAATAACATCAAAATTAAAACCTGGTTTCCCCAAAGCTTTAAAGCTTAAATACCTCTTCTATCACAGGGCCCAGCATCACCCAAGGCCTAAAATAAAAATATTGGGCCGCCTTTCATTGAGGTTTCTGTCCTATCACTTCAGTTACTTCCCAGTAATGATAATGCAACCATTGATTAGTGTAGAATCAGCCCATTTGAGCAGTGCAATACACTTGATAGTTTGAATTTCACGGCACAACTTCAACCTCCTCTCTGAGCTCTTCCCCAAAGCAGACAAAGCCCTCCATTATAGAGAAGAAACAAGACCTTGAGGAAGGCTTGTGTAGAAATTGCAGGGGCTCCGGCAGAAATATTTAAATATCCTTAGCCATGGGTTTGGTGCTGGAGGATTGGAGGGTAGCTCACGTTGTACCGTTGTTTAAAAAAGGCTCCAAAAGTAACCATGGAAATTATAGGCCAGTAAGCCTGACGCCAGTAGTAGGAAAATTATTGGAAGAGATTGTATATACAATTATTTAGACAGCCAGAAACTGATTAGGGATAGTCAACATGGCTTTATGCACGGTAGGTCACGTTTAACCAATCTTATTGAGTTTTTCAAGGTTACCAGGAAGGCTGTGGATGTTGTCTACATTAGTAAGGCCTTTGAAAGGTCCCACATGGGAGGTTAGTTAGGAAGGTTCAGTCACTAGGTATTCATGGTGAAGGAGTGAACCGAACTCAACAATGGGTGGACGGGAGAAGCTAGAGGGCAGTGATGGATGATTGCTTCTCAGACTGGAGACCTGCCTCAGGGATCGGTGCTGGGACCACTGTTGATGTCATTTATATCAATGATCTGGATGATAATGTGGTAAACTGGATCAGAAAGTTTGCAGGTGACACTAAGGCTGGAGGCGTTGTGGAGAGCAAAGAAGGTTTTCAAAACTTTCAGAGGGATCTGAACCAGCTGTGAAAATGGGCTGAAAAATGGCCGATAGAATTTAATGCAGAGAAATGTGAGGTGTTGCATTTTGGAAGGACAAACCAAGAAAGGATAAATGGTAGAGTATTGGGGAGTGTGGTAGAACAGAGGGATCTGGGAATACAGATACATAATTCCCTGAAAGTGCCATTACAGATGGATAGGGTTGAAAAGAGAGGTTTTGGCATACTGGCCTCGTAAATCAAAGTATTGAGTACAGGAGTTGGGGTGTTAGGTAAAGTTTATAAGACATTAGTGAGACCACCTAACTACAGGAAGGATATCAATAAGATAGAAAGAGAATGCAGAGAAGATTCAGTAGGATGTTGCCCAGACTTCAGGAACTGAGTTACGGAGAACAGTTAAATAGGTTAGGACCTTTTCTATGGAGCATAGGAGAATGAGAGGAGATTTGACAGAGATGTTTAAAATTATGAGAGGATAGACAGAGTAAATGTAGATAGGCTTTTTCCACTGGGGGTAGGGAGATACAAACCAAAGGATTAAGAGTGAAAGGGGAAATGTTTAGGGAGAACATGAGGGGTGGTGGGTGTGTGGTTCAAACTGCCAGTTTGAACCACACACCTTTAGAAGTTTGCCAAGATTTTCGATGTCATACCAAAACCCTGCAAAATCCTGAGAAAGTAGGGGCACTGATGTGCTTTCTTCACGATGACATTTGTGTGTTGAATCCAGGAAAGATCCTCTGAGATGGTTATGAGAGCTTCTCTAAGCACAGAAGTACTAGCAGTTCTGTTCACATAAACTTCTGCATGAATACTCAAGCTAGAAAACCAATGTGAGCTTTCTCTCCACAAGTGAACTCAAGAAGCATCGAGGCAGTGCTCTGCTATCAACTTTTTGCAGGCTCCAGAAGCAAGCTTATCTCTGAGCTCAGCCTCAACACTTCCTCAGGAGAAGGGCAGAAAAACAAAGATTTTCCCAAGCTAAACATGAAAGATCAGAATATCTGCACCAACTTTTAAAGATTGTTGTCCAAGTCTGCCTCATCTCACGACAACTGAAAAAGCAAGAACTCAAGAGTTATACATCACAGAAACAGGACCTTCGGCCCAACTTGTCCATTCCTTCCTGGGCTGGTCTAAATTACCTTTGTTTGTTTCATATCCCTTTAAACCTTTCCTTTTCATGTATCTATCCAAATTTAATTGTTGTACATGTATCCACTTCTACTGCAACTTGTGCCCTATATTTATCACACTCGGTGAGAAATTATGCTCCTCTTTAAATGTTTCTCCTTTAACCTTAAACCTGCGCCCTCTAGCTTTAGACTTCCCAACGACTGTGGTCCCTCCAGCGTATCTATGCTCTTGATGACTTTATGTACCCCACTAAGGTTACCCCACAATTTCTGACCCTCCAGGTAAAGCCGATCCAGTCTCTCCTTAAAACTCAAACTTTCAAGTCCCAGCACATCTTTTCTGCACCTTCTCTTGCTTAATAACCAGAACTGCACACAACACTCATCAATGTGTTGCTTATCAGTTTTGGACCAGCCCAACAATCCAGGCACTCCATTGGGAAATGTGAGGTCAGTCAAAGATAAAATATTCTTTGGGAGTCAATTATCCTCAACTCTAAAGGAACAATCGACAAATGGAAAAAAATATATAACCTAGCTGAATATTGAAAAGATAGTTTAGCTTGTGCAGATAAAAGATTAATGATTTCTATGGGTCAGAACCTCTGTCATACAATTGTTCAATTTTATACAAAAATCAAAATTATTCTTTACATTGAAGATGTAAGATGGGTGATCCACATCCAATTTTTGCTTAGGGGATAACTACTTTTGGGTTTTTTTTTTGGGGGGGGGGGATTTTCTTTTTTTCTTTATTATTTTTTTAATTTTCATTTTAGTTAATTTTTTATTTGTGACTTTTTTTCCCTATTGGAGGGCCTGTATACATTGATTTGAGTTTTCATATAAAGGTATTTAGTAATAATAGTAGATATGTCGAAGTTGAGGTTTGCTACTTTTAATGTTCGAGGATTATACAGTCCAATTAAACTTAAGCGAGTCTTGGCGTATATTAAGAAAATGAAAATTGATATTGCTTTTTTACAAGAAACACATTTGAATTGGGAAAAAAAGTGAAATATTACCAGTAAGTGAAGGAGATTATTCAGTTTATAAGAATATTATTAATTTGAAGTGGACTGATCGAATTAAATATTTGGGTGTAATTTTGAATGTTAATTATCAATTTTTATATAAATTAAATAATGCTCCGTTAATGAAAAAAATTAAAACTGATTTGATTAAATGGAAAGATTTACCTATTAATCTAATGGGGTAGGATAAATACAATTACGATGAATATTTTTCCGCGTATACAATATTTGTTTCAATCTATTCCGTATTTACTTGATAAAATCTTTTTTCGAGACTTGAATAAAATGGTTAGGGAGTTTTTATGGAGGGGTAAATTTTCGAGAGTAGCTTTGAATAAATTAACTTGGAAATATGAGTTAGGGGGACTACGTTTACCACGTTTTCAAAATTATTATGAAACAGCCCAACTTAAATTTATTAGTTCATTGATGGATTTGGTACGGCCTCCCAGTTGGGCTAAAATTGAGGGCAAGAATTTCTGAATTTGAAATACATCAATTTTTGTTTAGGTGGAATATAAATTTGTTACAACAATATAATGTGCCTATACTAAAACATTTAATGAAGTTATGGATAAAGAAAAATAAAATGACAGGTTCTAGGGGTAAATTATCGGCTTTGACTCCGTTGTATAATAATCAACTTATTTCTTTTTCAATACATAATCAAAGTTTATTGCATTGGAGATTTAAAGGTGTGAAAAATTTGGGAGATTGTTTTAAAGAGGGTAAATTTTTAACTTTTAATCAGATGAGGGAAGATTTTGGTATTGATAAGAACTCTTTGTTTCTTCATTATCAAATTCGATCTTTGGTAAAATGTATGTTTGGTAGAAATATGATTTTACCTGAAATGACTAAATTTGAGACTTTTCTTATGAAGGTACCAGAGAAGGGTTATATTTCATTTACGTATCAAGTAGGGGATACTGGTTTTATTTTTTCCGAAGATGATTGGTTAGATATCTGTTATGATAGTGTAACTAGATTGATAAATGTTCGTTATGCAATGATTAACTATAATTTTTTACATCAATTATACTTAACACCTGAAAAATTAAAAAAAGTATGGTTTTCATGAATCAGATTTGTGTTTTCAATGTGGTGATACGGTTGGAACTTTTTTTCATGCTGTTTGGTCATGTATACATATACATTTACCCCCTCCATAAATCTTCGTCCGCGAAGCCAAGCCAAAGAAGACATATACAATCTTTTTGGAAGAAAATTCAATCGTTTTTAGAATATCTGTATAAGATTAAAATAGTTTTAGATCCAACAGTATTTTTATTGGGTAGTTTGCAACCTCTGAAAGGCTTGGGATTAGATACGTTTCAGCTTGCTTTTGTATATTTAGCTTTATCCGTAGCGAAAAAATGTATTGCTAGTACGTGGAAAGATACAAATATGATTGATATTGGCATAATGAGATGAAATATTGTTTAATAATGTAAAAAAATTACTATGTTTCGCATGATAATTATAATTTTTTTATTAATAAGTGGTTGTTATATTCAGAATATTTACATTGATTAGATCTTAATATGTATATTTAATTTTTCTTTAATATTTTTTCTTTATGGCTCTCCTTAGGAGAGTTGGCTGAAGGGGGGGGGGTTCTTTTCTTTCTTTTTTTTATATTTAAAAAAATGTTAATGTTTATGGTTAATTGATGTATACGTCATATATTATTTGTTTTTTGAATGAATAAATAAAGTTAAAAAGAAGATGTAAGGCATTGTAATATTTTGCCATATACTAATCCCCTTTACTCTGCACCAACCTATAGGACAAGTGGAGGTTTGAACAATCTAATAGTTTCTTTATCTGCCCTCCAATTCTCCCTCTTCAATAAAATTCAGCTCAACCAAATCTCTGTCAAGTTTCAGAGCACCTAATAATGACTGCCCTTGAACCCAATCCCTTCCACCTGTCACTGAAGGTCTTGGTTAAAATTTCTTCTGAAGCCTTGTACAACCCACATCATCCCAACGTGTCCCCCCCCCCCCCCCCCCCCCCCTGTGTTTGCAGCCTTCCCCACAGAGTGAGGGAGAGGGAGACAAGCAAAGTCTTAGAAGTAAAACCAGCATCCAAAATTGAGGCAAAGAGGTTGTAAAACTTCAGTTCAATCAAAAAAAATAAATCACCTCCGAGGCATCAATGCAGAAATAAAAGGTTTTTTTTTAACCTGAATTGTAAAATAACTTTTCTTCAACATTGATGGTGATTGATTTTTTTCATAAAACCAAATGCAACAACATTCTCTTTTAAGATGGTTGCACAGTGAGAAGTTTAAACAAGGATGTTTGATGTGGCTTCTTATCCTGAAGCAATATTTGTAAGCGGCAAGTGTCACAAACGTGCCAATTTAGCAAATATTTTCATTGTTCAAGATCAAAATTTGCACTGAGATCAATATAATGCCTCTAATGTTCTAACACCACCAATTGTGATCAATATTATCAAAGTCCTAAGTGAAGACCTTTACTTCATTGCAAAATTAAAAGGGTCAAAAATGCTGACTCAAGATAAAGGTTTGTAGGGACAAAAATCTACATTTGCATTGCTGAACGTTTTAAACTTAATTCAAAAGTTCCACAAACCTTGTCCAGTGAAACACCCACAAGGAAACCAGTATCAACTTGGTCACATCTCAATGCTGTACTTGGTCAACTTTTCCTTCATGTGATGATAGATGCAATGTGCTTACCTGAAGCATACCAACTATTTCAACTTTATTAAAAAAGATGAAGGAGTGAAGTGTTGATAACATGTTTTCCTCAAATACGGAGGGAGTAGGTAGGACCATATCCTGTATGTACTGCACTCTGTACGTCTGATGGATTTTCTGTTTAAGTTCTGGATCAGATATGGGAATCACCTCTTTAAACTTAGCTGTCTTTGTCAGGAATTCTCTGTGTTTTCTTGGCAGGGATAAAGAAGGGTCATATTCTAGGCATCCTATTACGTCCATTATACATTCTTCTGAAAACATGACTTCAAAAAGTGCAGTTCTGTTCAAAAGGAAAATTCCTTTTATTATTTCATACAAGTGGTGCAGTCCTTCAACATTTTCCAAGTCCTCACACACATGAAAAAGTTCCAAGAGCTTCTTAATATAGCCCTCGTTTTCCAGTGCAAGTGCGAGCTTCTCTCGCCGCAAGGGTGAGGGTAGTGACGCAGCAACCAGTTCTGCCAACTCTTCCAGTCTGCTTAACTCGCATGGTGGAAGCTCCAATCCTGGAGATGACATGTCATCAAAACGCTCCTCTTCAGACTCGTCCACAAGCTCCTGCGTAATATCCACTGAGGGGTCCTTACCTTGAACCTGGCAGAAAAGAATGGGCAGAATTATTTTAAAGTTTTTTCTTTAATTTGGAGTAATCACGCAAGGGTTAACAGCCATTATTGAAAGTTATGAATATAAACTGTAAAGATTCAATTAATTGCCTTGTGAGATTGTATGGTTAGAGAATTCTTCCTTTCTATTCTGATATTCTTGCCATTAATTCTAAAAGGATCAAGACTGGAAACGCTGCAGGCAGAATCAGAAAAATCTGTCCTGATTGGTAGCAGAAGGTTGAACATTGGCACACCGAGCACAGGCGCACCTGTGTGTTCAGCCTGCTCTTCTTCATGCTACTGAGTCACACCTGCTTTGCCAGATCCAGCTCGAACAGAGTCATCAAATTTGTAGCCACAACAATGAGAAGAGGTGGAAAATCTCATGATATGGTGTGAGAATAACACACCATGTGGACAAGAAGAAGGAGATAGTCATGGACTTCAGGAGGATCCGGAATGACCATCCTCCACTACACATAATTAACTGTAATGGGGAGATTGGAGAGCACCAAGTTCCTTGGAATCCTGAGAAGACCAAAGCAGGCAAGGCTACCAGCCACCATCATGTCAACCTTCTATAGGACAAAAGGCAAAGGAGGAAAAACCCAACACCCAACCCCAACCAACCAATTTTCCCCTGCAACCGCTGCAACCGTATCTGCCTGTCCCGCATCGGACTTGTCAGCCACAAACGAGCCTGCAGCTGACGTGGACATTTCCTTGGCTTGGCTTCGCGGACGAAGATTTATGGAGGGGGTAAAAAGACATATTTATCCATAACCATACTAATATAACCCATAACAATGGTGAAAAATGAAATCTGCAACCTGTATACTTAAATTACATACACCTGCATGTATTACATATTCTTGTGCTATAATGTATTCCTAGAAACCATGCCCTGTGTGCATGTTAACTGTCACACTAAACAAAGTATTTACATCCACTACATACTGTATCAAAAATTTCATTTAACAATTTAATATTTGCTGAAGGCTTAGATAAGAAATCAGTTTAATTTGTATGAAAATTATTTTGCATGTGTTAAATGTGAAACTAAACGCTTATCAGCACTCAGAGTAAGATTTATAAGACAAATGCTGAGTATTACCAACCTTCAAGCATAATAAACTTCACTAAAAGATTTCCATCTCAATAAAGCACCCAGTCCTTAAAAAACATTTTCTTTGTTCATTTTTCTAGTCTCAGCCCAATGGTTATGAAATACTATTGAACCATCTTCTTGTACTTATTATGAAGATATTCCCACAATGCTATTGTGGACAGAGGTCATAATTTAGGCTCAGTGATGAAGAAGGAATGGCAATCTATTTCCATGTGAGGATGGAGTGCAACTTGGAGGGGAAACTTGGTGAAATTCTATCGGAGTTAAATTCTGCTCTTTTAGCCACATGTAGCACAGCTCATTCATGTTGACCATCAGTTACCCAGCCACATTAATTCCATTTACCAGCACTTAATCCACAGCCTTCTTAAATGAAGTAACAGCACCAGTATCCACCACCAATTAGTGCAGTGGATTGCAGTTCCAACCACATGCAACACAGTTAATGGAGCGGTTAGCACAACGCTGTTTTGCGCCAGTCACCAGGACTGGGGTTCGAATCCAGCGCTGTCTGTTAGGATGTTCTTCCATTGTCTGCGAGGGTTTTCCCATGGGGGTCTCTGGTTTCCTCCCACCCTTCAAAACAAACTGAGAGTTGTAGGTTAATTGTGTGGCACAGGCTCATGGGCCAAAATAGCCTGTTACTGCGCTTATATTCTTAAAAATACTGCTAAACCTCTTCCTCCATTCCTGCACCTAGGGCAATAATATTTTCCACACCTCTGTTATGGGAAACAGTGTTCTACTATCCACCCTGTCTATGCCTAGAATTCTGTGCATCTCAATGAACTTCCCCCCTCAGCCTCCTTGGCTTCAAGGAAACAAACTCAGTCTACCCACTCTACTCACAAGAGAACACTATCCCAAGTCACATCCTGGTGAATCTCCTCTGCACTCTTTCAAGTTCAAGTTTATTTATGATCTGATTGGAACTGTATAACCCGACAAAACAGCATTCTCCGGTCCATGGTGAAAAAACAATGCAAACAAACGTACATACACACACATATACACACATATAAATAAATAAAGAGTCACAGGGAGTTGTTTTTAGCGGCTGTTCAGCAGTCTCACTGTCCATGGGAAGAAGCTGTTCCTCAGGCTGGTGCTTTTTTCGCATTTATAAATTAACTAACTTCAGTAAGCTATTGTTCCCTCGCTAAATAACACTAATATTATTCTATTAGAAGCAAGGTCATTTTCCCTGCAGGTACACAAGAGAGAAAAACTGTGCCCCAAGATAAGCCAAAATGGGTTGAACGTAGGAATTATTGCCCATACAGTCCAGTTTCAAATATCATTTTAAAGTACCAGTCGTCTGAAAGACTAAACTCCATTGCAGTTATGGAGCCAAACAACATCTTCATTTTTTAAATGATCCATTCATTACACCTTGCTCTGCCATTTATTGCCCAGCTCTAATTGCCCCCAACCAACTACCAAAGGTCAGTCCTGTTCAGCCAACTGCATTGGTGTGGGTCAAATGTGGACATTTATTTTCTGCCAAAAGACATTTAAAAATCAAAACCTTTTTGACCATCCAGGCACTTTGGGTATTTTACTTTTTAATTCCCAAATTGATTTTGCTACTTAGGATTGCTGGGATTTAACACTTCTCCAGATTCTTCTGGACCAAGCATTCAGAATCCAGGCCTCTGGATGCTAGTACAGTAAGTTTAACCATCATGCCATGATTATACTGAAAGACAAAGCAGACCATATTCAAGTTGAAGCCTTGTTCACAAAACAGGATTGAAGGTACGTACACCACGCTGAGAAAATGACTGTGTAGCTGATAATATACGCTTGGAATTTACCAAAGACAACATCATTTAAAAAATGAAGTCTTGCAAATAAGTGAGATGCAAAAATCTTTAAATTGATAAAACAAGGCTGGGGTTAGACTACTGACAAGGACCTTCAATACAAGCTTAAACGGCACTTCAAGTTTAAGAATAACAGTACATAGAACTTGAGTAAACAAAGTCACAAGAGAAGCATGAAAACAATCACCATCAATCACTGTCCAGAACAACTTTACAAGATGGACTTCAATACACAAATAACAGAGGACACAATTTTAAATTAAAGGACAGGAGAGACATTTTCCATCACCCATCAAAGTGGATGCTATCTCCAAGTAAGAGATAACAAGTAACTGAGTATGATGAGAATAGGAGAGGCAGTGCCTGGTGCAGTTCTGTCAAAGAAGGGCCAATATTTTGAGATGATCATTTTACTGCATTTCAATAATATGGTGTTTTAAGAATTCATAAGTAATTGTGTCAACACAAAACATGGTGGGAGGGGGGTGGGGGAGAAGGAAAGGGCAGTAATTTGATAATAGAGGCAAGGAGCAGAGTAAATTAATCACTTTAACGAGTTATTCTAACTCATCTCGTGAACATTTTAAAATGTTCAGCTTTTGAATGCCAAACTGTAAACAACTGTATTCCTGAAGCTGAATAAGCCACTGCCTTTGAAGCCCAAAACAATATTCCTAATTTAATAAACAAAAGTGCTGGAGAAACTCAGGTCACAGTGTCCATAGAAGGCAAAAATATACAGGTATGCGTCACTTAACGTTCACAATAAGTTCTGTGACATTGGACATTATGTGATGTGGACACTGTGCGAACACCGTATTATATACCTCGCAAAGCTATAGGGGATACTGTAGTGTACCAGTAAACTTTTTATTTGTAAGTAGGGATCAGTGTGGAGTCTGTGGGGAGAGAGCAGGGCAGTGGGATCAATGTGAAGACCAACAAGGGGCTGTGGGGAGAGAGTGGGGCAGTGGGATCAGTGTGGGTATACAGGTACTCATAGCTATCTCCTTTGACTTGGACAAAATGGGATGAGACAAAGAGAAGAGATTGGGGGTGAGAACAAGTTCTGCCAGTCAGAGTAGGTTGTGATGGAGAGGTCTTGTTGGGTCTGTTGAGAAAGATCGAGGGTTTTGAGACCTTCAGTATGGGGGATGGGGCCCTCTCCTTCTCCCCCACCCTCCCCCCCCCAACCATGCTTTGTGTTGACAAACTTACTATAATAGACATTGGACAACCATGGTGAAAATAAGGTGGCAAATTTCTGGGAAATGGAGTTGCTGAAGTGATGGAGGGCATATAAGCCATTGCGGTTGTAGGTAGGGAGGGATTAGACTGGGGGAAAAAGTTGAGTTGACTTAAGATGACACCAAGTGGACAGGAGCATGCAGAAACAATGAGTCTTCTGGGGTTTATGAATCTTGAGTAGGAGACTGAACAGGGCAGCGCTGAGTTGGGAAACCATGAAGTTAGAGGCAGTGGAGGGAGATGACCGTGAGTGATGAGGTCAGAGGTGATGCATAAGATGGTGGCTTGAAGTTTTTTTGGTGGGGTCCTGTTCAAGGGGCAAGTTAGAGGAGCCATTGAAAAGCTGTGGGAAGGATAGTGAGGTTGGGATTGCTGTGGAGAGAGTGGAGGGCAGAGTGCTCCGAGGGGGATGAGATTAGAATAAGTGAGGGGAGTGGTTAAGTTGAGGCGGTTAATGTCTCAGTGGTAGTTGGAAATGTAAAGATCCAGAGCAAGCAGAAGGCCAGAACAAGGTATACATGGGGAGGAAGAGGCTTAAGGTGAGGGAAGGTCTTCAGTGTGGGGTGGAGATTCCTGGTAGAAGTAGCACTGAGATGGGGACGACAGAAGAGCTCAGTATCGTGGATCAATATTCTCAATCCCAGATTAAATACATCTTCCCCCACTACATAGTTTTCATATAAATGTTACCAACTATGTTCATGTTGGGAAGGTTATCAACTAATTCCTGCTCATCTGAGAAGTAAACAGTTTCAAAAAGCAGCGTGAAAAGAGTCTTCATGAAAACTTTATTTTTCTCGTTGCTGGGGTTACAAGGGCAAGCTTGGGATTTTGATTATCGGCAGCGTTAAGTAAGTCATTCGGAAAAAAAAAACTTCCTGTTTTGTTGCTCGGCAAACAATACCATTGAAACCCTTCACACCAGTTACATTTCAACCAATGGTACCAGATAGAATAAAACAATAGTCAGTTAAATTAGTAACTGTGCCACTTTAATAACATTTAATATAAATGACATAGAATTCTCAGGATACACCGGAAGACTGAAGTACTTAAGGCATTCTTGATGAAAACAGTGCAAAAAGAGCTGAAAATAGCCATTACATCATCATACGAAGAGAGCACCATTTTGTTATTTCTTTAATTAAACCCATTCGTGCTCAATTTTAGCCAACATGATCAAATTCTTCCCCAAACCTTTTCATTCATTCTGATTTTTCTTTTAAAAGATTAGAGCAAAATGCTTTTCCAAGTTGAAAAACATTGTTTTTTCCATAGAAATCTTTGGGTTCAATTATAATTTTAGGAAAACTACAGATGTTAAATGCAGAAAAAGCAGAGGAAAATGCTCTTTACTATCTGATCCACTCTCTGGAACGAGTGTGTGAAACCATTAGAGGACAACAGACTTGCATAGATTGTTTCCTACAGTCAAAATTCAGCAAGTGGGACAACTAAGGTGAATAATAGAAAAAAGGCAAGAATCTGGAGGATCTACATACCTGCAAAGCTAGCTGCAGTAGAAGTCCAAAAATCCAGATGCCAGAAATCCAGACAACCCGAGAATTCGTCTTTTCTAAATTTCTCCAACTTTTAAAATTTAGTGGGCTTTTGAGTGCGTGTGTGTGTAAGCACCAGATACACAACCACAAGGAGCACAGCAGACACAAGAGAAGTCGTGAAATTAACAAATAAAATGTTTTTATGCACTTTGTATTTTATATGAAAATGTTTAGTTAATAAACTAAAAATAATTAAGTTGTATGAAATGACCTGCTTTCATTTGTACACTATTTTTCTTTTACAATGTTCATTTTTAAGCATTACACACTTTTATTTACAGTGAAAAAGATTTATGCTCAACATACATTTTTGTCAAGTGTTATTTTTCTTTAAAACTACTCGTTTTGAAAAATTAAGCATGCTGTATTTGCTAAGGTATAAATTATCAAAATTTACCTGTTTATCTCTTAATTCCTCGATAAATTTGAATTTTGAAAGTACTGCCCGAGAATCTGGAAAATCCGAAAGTCCAGACCGATCCCAATCCTTGAGCAGTCTGGATTTTCGGACTTCTATTGTAAACTGTTACAAGGCCACATCCAGATTGACTACAGTCACTATCGGTATTTCGTATTTTACGGGTGCCTAACTTTTTATCCGGGATTATTGGGACCAGACACCTGCCGTTGCTTGGAATCTTACAGATTTCAGTCATTTTGATTTCTGTCCCTTTAAGCCCACTTGAGTCGTTCTGCCATCTCCAGCCCCCCACCCGAGTTGTGCTGCTGTCTCTCACCCCACCTCACCTGCCCGAGTTGCTCTGCTGTTTCCACCCCCAACCCATCGCGCTGCCGTCTCTCCCTCGCCTGCCCCCAGTGATGCCATCTCTCCCTTGCCCACCTGCGTTGTGCTGCCGTCCCTCTCTTGCCCACCCGTGAGCGCTGCCACCTCTCCCTCTGCACCAACCCCTCGCTGTACCAGTGCCAGGAGAATGTCCCCCTTCTCGGTTCCCCTGGGCTGGTACAGCTGTTTCAGCTGTGACGGGGAATTTTCGGTAGCGATAAAAGCCATTGAGTCGCCGCCAGGTCTACTGAAAGCTCCGTGACGCGGACGGGCACCAGTATAGGCAATTTGGAGGCACTTATAAAGTAGCAGAACCCGATGGGATATATGGGAGTTGATCTAGCGTTGCGTCGGGCCACATTTGGTGCCAAACTGCATTTTTGATGAGCAGTTGTCATCTAGCAAAAAAAGTGCCGGTTTTTGGAATTCCAGATAAAAGGTTAGGCACCTGTAGAACATAGTATAGTACAGGTCTTTCAGCCCTTGATGTTGGGTCCCAAATTAAAACTTTCCTACCTTTTCTTTCCTTGTGCCTGTGAGAGTCTCTTAAATGTTAAATCCAGTCCTTAAAGTCAAGCCAAGTTTATTGTCATCTGATTGTACAAGTACAACCCGGCGAAACAGCGTTCTCCAGCCCTCAGTGCAATAAATGCAGACACACAACCAGACATAACTCACATACAGTCAAACAGTACATATGCAGGACAAGTATTTCGTCAATACAAACAAACAAATAAATAAATATTGTTTCACGAACATGAGAGTCTCAGATGGTTAGTGTGAGCAGTTCCTTCGTTTGTTCAACATTCTCACTGTTCCAATCCAAAAATCCTCTCAAAAAGTTTGCACACTGCTGACATTAGACTCACAGGTCTATAATTTCCAGGATTCTCCCTATTTTGAAACAGTACATTCAAATAAAATACATAATAGAATGGGGATTGTGATGTACAACAGACATCTTGGCTCGCTGAAGAACAACATAGTCAATCCCTCTCCCCTACTATTTTGCTGAGCTATATATGTTATATATTCCAATACCAGAGTGAGGCCAAACAAAATTAAAGCTGGCACCTTATATACTGCATGGATGGTATTCAGTCCATGACATGAACACTGAATTCTTCAATTTCTTGCCCCCCCCCACTATCCCTTTCTCTCTTCTCATCCATCTAGGTCCTTAGAACAGTACAGCATGGAAGCAGTCCTTTTGGGCCATATAATCTGTGCCAAACCATGAGGCTGCTCCGTCTCAATGACCTGCATTACTGATAAAAACTTGACAGAAATTACTATTATTTTTCGTCGTGCGAGATTCAAATAAAACATGGTGAGAAAAGGCTGGAATGGAAGATTGATGTAAGAATGCCAAACAGACTGGTTCTAAGCTATGAGCAAGTATTGAGAAGATGGAGGAACTGAGCAAGTTCAGGCAGCATCCATGGGTAGAAATGGTCAGTCAACATTTTGTGCCTGGAGCTCTGGACCCTTTATCATGTCTAAAGGAAAGGGGGTGATATTACATAAATAAAGGGGGAAAGAAGCCGGGAGAGGGGCCCAGAGTTAGTGGTGTGAGAGTTGAAGAGGCGGGTACAGGGAAACCACAAGGAAGGGAGGGGGAGAGAAAAGTTAGAGAGTGAAGGGGAAGAAATAAGCACAAGGAGTAAGGAAAGGTTCAAATGAAATTTGTTAACTTAGCTTTAGGAGTAGCAAGAAAATGTATTGCAGTCACTTGGAATGAGGATTCCAGGGGTTGAGGTGATGAGTTAGAGGGAAATGTTGAATGGGTTAGGACTTTATTCCTTGGAGTGTCAAAGAATGAAGAGAGATTTGGTTGAAATATACAACATTTTGAGAGGCATAAATAGAGTTCATGCAAACAGGCTTTTTCCACGGAGGTTAGATGAGACAGGAACTAAGGGACATGGGTTAAAGGTGAAATGTTCAAGGGGAAATTCATTTAGAGGGTGGTGAGAAAGTGGAATGAGCTGCCAGCGAAGGTGGTGGATGCAAGGTTGATTTTGACATTTGAGACAATTGGCTATATGAGACGTGTATGGAGAGCTATGGTTCGGATACAGGTTGATGGTGCTAGGTGGAATATAAATTTGGCACAGCAGTTCTGTAATGTCCTAAGGTTCTAAAGGAGGTTATGCTATGACAGTGTGCAATACAAGCTAGGCCAAGCTTCAGTATTTTTATACAATTGTGATCACTGCATTGCAGGAATGATGTAATTGGACTGGAGAGGGTGGAAAAGTTACAAGGATGTTGGTATGATTGACAAGTTGTAGCTATGAGAGGAGTCACGTAATGGAGTAGTGGCCGGTTGAGGAACTCCAGCCCTCTCCAGAAAAGACAAGTTGTAGCTATGAGGAAAGACCGATTAAACCAAGGCTGTTTTCATGCATTGATATCCTCTTAATGATGAGATAAAAAAAACTGAAAATTGGACTTGAGCTGTTCTCAAGTTCTATTAGTAATCAGTCATATTGTACAATCGTCTGGGTTTCAAAACAGGTATAAACAGAATGCATTCTCAATTAATAAATATATTACTGCGTAAGGCAGCTGATGGCCAAATCAGAATGCCTTTAGAAGGCTAGAAATCTTTTGCCTGACAGTGTAAATCATGTCTATCCTTTTGCCACAGAAGGGCATTCATACCACTGAGTAAATGCTGGTTCTCAGCACCAATCACACTCCCCCAGTTCTCTTCCTGTAACTTATTCTTCTCTTACATTCCCATTAACAATCTCATCACTATCACCGTCACAATGTGAACACCGGCAATATATCAGGCATAATTTACAGGAGACAATTAACCTACCATGCATACAGTATATCCCATACTAAACAATGATGGAAGCTAAGTCCAGAATAACTTTTAAAAGACTGGGGGAAAGAGCCTAGCTCTATTATAAGGTACACGATCTTTTATTCGGACTTCTAAAATCCGGAAAGCTCCAAAATCCAGTAAGTGGGGAGAGAGGCGCCCGGCACTTGGGGGAGGTGGCCGGATGACTGGAAGGGAGTGGGGGTGGATACGCCAGCAGAATTAAGGTGGGCTTTCCGAAATCTGGAAAAACCTGAAATTCGGAACACACTGTCCTCCAAGGGTTCCGGATAAAGGATGGTGTACCTGTACAATGGACCAAGTGGATTAGGTTGTAATTATCAGGACCAGAATATACAATATGGAACCACAAATGTCAAAATAAAGATCAGAGGTTGGAATTTAAATATAAAGAGCACCATTTTAAGTAATAATTCTAAATCGCTTCTTTAGATATGGGTTTTAAAAATACTTCTTACAGAAAGCAAAATATGCAATTAAGCAGGAAGTGTGGTTTTAATATTGAAAAATGAATGTTATTTACAGCAGCAAATTGAAACCTTTATAAATGTCACTTTATCGGGCAAAGCTTCCGCAAAGCAGGACGTCAAGCGCTGAAGAGCTGGCTCTGAATGGGCAACTAAAGCGGCATCATCTGCAAAGAGTAGTTCACGGACAAGTTTCTCTTGTGTCTTGGTGTGAGCTTGCAGGCGCCTCAGATTGAAGAGACTGCCATCCGTGCGGTACCGGATGTAAACAGCGTCTTCATTGTTGGGGTCTTTCATGGCTTGGTTCAGCATCATGCTGAAGAAGATTGAAAAGAGGGATGGTGCGAGAACACAGCCTTGCTTCACGCCATTGTTAATGGAGAAGGGTTCAGAGAGCTCATTGCTGTATCTGACCCGACCTTGTTGGTTTTCGTGCAGTTGGATAATCATGTTGAGGAACTTTGGGGGACATCCGATGCGCTCTAGTATTTGCCAAAGCCCTTTCCTGCTCACGGTGTCGAAGGCTTTGGTGAGGTCAACAAAGGTGATGTAGAGTCCTTTGTTTTGTTCTCTGCACTTTTCTTGGAGCTGTCTGAGGGCAAAGACCATGTCAGTGGTTCCTCTGTTTGCGCGAAAGCCGCACTGTGATTCTGGGAGAATATTCTCGGCGACACTAGGTATTATTCTATTTAGTAGAATCCTAGCGAAGATTATGCCTGCAATGGAGAGCAACGTGATTCCCCTGTAGTTTGAGCAGTCTGATTTCTCGCCTTTGTTTTTGTACAGGGTGATGATGGTGGCATCACGAAGATCCTGAGGCAGTTTACCTTGGTCCCAACAAAGCCTGAAAAACTCATGCAGTTTGGCATGCAGAGTTTTGCCGCCAGCCTTCCAGACTTCTGGGGGGATTCCATCCATACCTGCTGCTTTGCCACTTTTCAGTTGTTCGATTGCCTTATATGTCTCATCCAGGGTGGGAACCTCATCCAGCTCTAGCCTTAGGGGCTGTTGAGGGAGCTGGAGCAGGGCGGAATCTTGGACTGAGCGGTTGGCATTGAAAAGAGATTGGAAGTGTTCTGACCATCGGTTGAGGATGGAGATCTTGTCGCTGAGGAGGACTTTGCCGTCTGAGCTGCGCAGCGGGCTTTGGACTTGGGGTGAGGGGCCGTACACAGCCTTTAGAGCCTCGTAGAAACCCCTGAAGTCGCCAAAGTCCGCGCTGAGCTGTGTTCGTTTGGCGAGGCTAGTCCACCACTCATTTTGGATCTCCCGGAGTTTGCGCTGAAGATGGCTGCATGCGCGACGGAAGGCTTGTTTCTTCTCTGGACAGGACGGCTTTGTAAGGTGAGCCTGGTGGGCAGCTCGCTTCTTTGCCAGCAGCTCCTGGATTTCCTGGCTGTTTTCGTCAAACCAGTCCTTGTTTTTCCTGGAGGAGAAGCCCAGTACCTCTTCAGTGGATTGCAGTATGGTAGTCTTCAACTGATCCCAGAGGGTTTCAGGGGACGGGTCCGTGAGGCGGGTTGCAACGTCGAGCTTTGCTTTGAGGTTTGCCTGGAAGTTTCCTCTCGCTTCGTCTGACTGCAGGTTTCCAACATTGAACCTCTTTCTGGGGGCTTTATTGTTCCTGGGCTTTGGCTTGAAGTGAAGGTTGAGCTTGCAGCGAACCAGCCGGTGGTCAGTGTGGCATTCTGCGCTAGGCATGACCCTGGTGTGGAGCACATCTTGTTTGTCACTTTCTCGCACCAGGATGTAGTCCAGGAGGTGCCAGTGTTTGGATCGGGGATGCATCCAGGTGGTCTTAAGGCTGTCCCTCTGCTGAAAAAGGGTGTTTGTAATGACAAGTCGCTGTTCTGCGCAGAGCTCCAACAGGAGGCGCCCATTGTCGTTGCACTTGCGGACGCCATGCTTGCCCAGGATTCCTGGCCAGGTTTCTGAGCAGAAAGAGAAACCTCAGTGATAATCTTAGCCATTTTGATGATCCACTGTATTGACTTCCAGTCTGATGCTTTGCAGTAACCATTTGATGATCCACTGTATTGACCCCCAGTCTGATGCTTTGCAGCAACCAGGCAGCCACACAGAATACTCTCAATTGTGCTGCTATGAAATGTTGTCAAGATGGGGACCAGTAACCTTGCCTTCCTCAACCTTTTAAGGCTAAGCCTTTCTGACTCATGAGGAGGTGTTGTGGGTCCAGGATAGGTTGTCCTTTATATGCACACCAAGGAACTTGGCGCTCTCCGTGATAGAACCATTGATGTCTAACAGAGAATGGTCAACTTTCACCCTCCTTCTCTGCAATCATGTCCTTTGTATCATCACGTTGAAACTCAGGTTGTTGTTGCACGATTTTACGAGACGTTTAACCTCCTCTCTGTTATCCGATTCATCATTGTTGCCAATGAGGTCAACGACTGTTGTGTCATCCACAAACTTGATTCTGTTAGAACTGAATCTGGCAGTGCAGTCTTGAACAGTAGTGGCTGAGAACACAATCTTGAGGTGTGCCAGGGCTCAGTATTTTAGGACACAAGGTTTTGCTATCAATCCAGACAGAGAATGATTTTCAGTCAAGAAGTTCAAAATCCAGTTGCAGAGAGGTGTGTTGAAGCAAGGACAGTTTATTCACAACTTCAGTGGTATGATTGTATTGAACACTCAGCTGAAGTCAATGAAGAACAGTCTAACGTTCTAGTGGAGGGTCAAGGCTATAGCATTGTCTGTTGGCTAGTTTGAAAGGGAGGCAAACTGGATTAGGTCCAAGGTCACTGAAAGGTGGGATCAGATCTGTCCACTCAAACCACTTCATGACCGTAGAGATTAGTGCCACTAGGCAGTAGTTGTTTAGACCAGTTACTGTTGCTCTCTTGGGCACAGGATGATGGTAGCTGCCTTGAGTCCTGAAGGAACAGTGGATTGTTGCAGTGAGATGTTGAAGATGTCCATTAGGGCCCCAATCCTTCAGCACCCAGACCAGATACATTGACTGGTCTTGCTGCTTTTCATGGGTTCACCCTGGATAGGATCTCCTCACCTCAGCCACAATTATGCAGGGCATCTGTTCTTTGGGGCTTTCTGTACTATCACATTGTTTTTTTCATCAAACCTTGTCACACTGAAAATCAGTGTTTTAAGACCATTTAAAAATTAAATAATGAATGACTTCATGTTTTTCCAGACTGTATTCATTCTTTGAAATTAATTTCTGCTTTTATAATGAATAATCTTATATTTCCAAACAGCTGCAGTGTGCTCCGGTCACCATGTCCAGGAAATATTACATTCAAACATTGGAAGTAGGCAGAATTATTCTGCACAGGAAGATGGCATCATGTGGAAATATTATGTATTTGTCAATTGTCATTTTTAATATTTATACTTATAAAATACAATGTTAAATAAACACCATAGGAAGATTAACTCCCAAAACTGAACATCCTATGACACCCTCAATTTGGAAAAGTAAATTTCAGTTTAAAAGAGTTATGAATGCAGCTCAGACTATCACGCAAGCTACATCCCATTGTCTCAGAAAAGCAGCCAGTCTTTACCCATGCCTCCTGGCCACACACTTTTCTCTTTCCTCCCATCACATGTGTACGATGACACACCACAAGATTCAAGGACAGTTTATTTCCCAACATTATCAGATTCTTGAATAAACCCCACACCAGAGCTCCTGCTCTGTATTAACTCTGCATTTTTCCCCCCAACTGTTGTACAACTGGACTGCTCGCAAGACAAACTTTCTCACTGTATCTCAGTGCTTGTAACAATACTTTAAAAACTATACCTAAAATATTAATTCTATCCCAAATGCTAAAATAGCCATCTTCTGTATTAAAACCACAGAAGGAAGAAATTAGGTGTAAAATGTTATTCATAATAGGGTTCACTTGGTTCATGGCGGCACTGTCAGGGATGGCAGTGCTGACAGAGAAGCAGCACTCCTGCGAGTTCCAGCCACCCAATTGACTGTCGTCGGATTTGCACGGGCTTTAAATGGCCCATTGAGGGAGATGACTGTGCTTTTAGTTGAAATCCCATGACCATGGGCCTGCGCCCAAGATAATGATGCCTATTAATCGACAGTGGGCACGAAGGACTCCAAACTCTGGGAAGCAGAGGAATGAAGCAGGTACTAGAAGACAAGAACTTCACGCAACGTCTGAGAGGGAGAAGTGGAGGAGACGTCCTGCTGGGACGGTGATCCTGGCAGGGAACCAGTGAGGGGGCTCTGTGGCGGAGGGACCAGTGCATACGGCAGGCCTGGTGAGGAACCCACAGAAGCTGTGGGCTGCTGGAGACTGGCTTGAACGAGCTGGAGGAGTACCAGGTGTCGGAACTGGGACGTGAGGAGGTACTAAGGGTGCTGGATGGTCCCTGACCATGTCGGAGGTTTGGATCTGGAGCTCAGGTTGCCAACGGTTTGCACTGGGGGCTGTGGGGGCTGAGGAAATGAATCTACGGACACTTGGTGACTCTGGGGTGGGGGACACGACTCTCTTTTGCCTTGCTCTTTCTGACTGTAAGTCTGATGTAAGATTCTAAGAGATACTTAGGCAATTCCTGACGGTGTCGAATCTGTTTACCTTGCAGCAGCAAAAAGAAATTTCATGTAATATGACAGTTTTATCACTAGGATAATAAATTGAAGCTTGAATTCTTTTCACTCTTTATATGAACCTCCGCATGTAGCAATTAACAACCACCTCAGTTACCTCTTACAAAATTTAAGAGTTGATTCGATAACATAGACGAGTAATACATGGACCTGAATGTGCAAAACAGGCATGTTCGCTTCCTTGAAGAATGTCAATGAATTTGTAATAACTATTTGCAATTCAATTTCACCAAGTCAGTGATAGGTTCTGGTTAAATTCCAGTAAATTTCTGTCATGATCCCTCAGATTCAGCCCAGGAAATGTACATATTTATACGGAAGAAAGATAAACTTTCTCCATACAGTATCATCAGGCGGACAGTGTGGATTCAGGAATTATACATCATGTTTAACTAACTGGAATTCTTCAAGGGGATAACAAGTGTAGTGGTCAGAGGGGATGTGGTAGTCTTAGATTTCCTGAAGAAATTTGATAAATGCCCCTGTCATAAGACAAAGATGAATAGAGTTGGGAGATAATGTGCTTAGAGGGTGCTGTACCGCATTGGTGCTGAAACTGTTCAAAATATACGTAAATCTCTTGGAGGAGGAGACCAAGTGTAGTTTCAAATTTTGCTGAAGCTGTGGTAAAATCAATTGTATAGAGGACAGAGAGTCTGCAGAGATACTGCAGACAGGTTAAATGGGAAGATGGTTTACAATGCTGTTAAGTGTGAGGTCATCAACTTTGAAAAGAAAAATAGTAAAATGTACAGAAGAAATTAAAATAATGAAACAAATATATAAGATAGAAGCTGGGAGGTTGTTTCCACTGGCACATGAGCAAGCACTAAGGCACAGAATCCCAAGATTCAGCAGAGTAGATTTAAGACAATAAGGAGGAACTGCTTTTCCCAGTGTAGTTATTAATCTGTGGAATTCTCTGCTCAAGAAAGCAGTAGAGAGTACCCCCATGAACATTTGAAT
The DNA here is from genome assembly GCF_036971445.1 of Narcine bancroftii. Lineage (NCBI taxonomy): Eukaryota > Metazoa > Chordata > Chondrichthyes > Torpediniformes > Narcinidae > Narcine > Narcine bancroftii. Next base: position 13,000,098 of record NC_091470.1, on the reverse strand, counting down.
ATATAGATTGAGAGATTGTCAAATAGATCGGGGGTGGGGGGGTGTGGATTAAGGGTTTCGGGGAATGGATGGGTCAGTGGAGCTGTTCACAGCCAGATGGTGGACAGCCTACTCCTGCTCCTTTTGTGTTCTTTAGATAATGCATTATTTAACTTTTGAGTCCAATCCTCTCAGTGGTGAAAATGTCCTGATACTAGTCCTAAGTTTATCTTCAACGAGTTTGAATCCACAGCATTTATCCCACTCTCATAATTTAACAGTGGCAGAGAAGTTAATGAACTGGTATTCAGAAGTCTCCATTTTTGATAACAACACAAATTCAATTCTCACCAGTTAAATTCAGTTAATTCATCTACATTAAGAAGTTGGTGATCATGAAAACCAACAAAATGCTGGAAAAATCCAACTAGTTCACAGTTGCCCTTTGGCTATCAAAATCTGCTGTCTATACTTGCTTTAGTTTATAGATAAGTCCTGATTCAGAAATGCTAATTCTTAATTTCATAAGCGATGCATTTTGGGAAGTTAAACCAGACCAGGACTAGCACAGGGTGAAGAGAGGGAATCAAGATACAAGTGCATAGAGGAACAGTTACAACATTCAAAAGACATTTGGACAGGTACAGTTTAGAGGGATATGGGCCAAGCACGGACACTAGATGGCGTCTTGATCAGAATGGATGAGTTGGACTAAAGGACCCATTTCCATGCTGTGTAACTCAATGACTCCTCCTTTAAAAATTGCATAACAAGCCAGCAGTCCATGAAACAATTAGTGATGGACAAAATAGATTGCAAGTATTACTACAGGCAGTCTGAACAGAGAATAAATTGAAATCTAACCACGTCAGACTTGAAACCAACCAGAGCAATAGGATTTATTAGTTTTTTTTTTAAAATACTCAACTCCCAAATCTGACTCAGAGACATGTTGGGTAATTGGGCTCTACTGAAAAATACCATGATAATGCAGTCAGCAGAAATGTATTTGTGTTGCTATTGGAAAGCTAAGTGCTATGTTACAGCCTTTGAGTCAATGCCTTACACAATTTAAAAATCATTGCTCAAAAATCTGAGATAAAATTTGCTCTCAGAATCTGTGCATAAAAAGAACAAATGAAAGGCAGTGTGACTCCAGTTGTTGGTAAGCACAAGAAAGGGTAAACATTAAGAATGTGCTTCCCTCAACCTTGCAGAGCATCATCACAGCAAAGGCAATAATGGATCCTGTGTCCAAACCTTGGAGTATCACTGTGCCAGGGAAAGAAAGATCTCCTGCTCCACTCCGCCAAGCATGGTCATGCAGTGGCAAATGGCAGCCTTCTTAAATCACGAGCTAGGCAAGATCAGTGACCAGCTCTACAGTGGCAATAAATAGCACCTAAATGAACCCCTCAGAGATTTTTTTTTCCTTTTTTTGTTTAAACCCAAGTGAAAATATTTAACAGTGTAACTGGAAATGTGATATATTTATTTCAATAAACTATTGCATTGCTTATTTAGTTCAATCCTGACCAATCGACCCTGACCCATCCTAAACCTGACAAACACTTGGGTTAGTAGTCAGGTTCCAGTCCCTATCCTGTGAATTAAAGAACTAACCTCTATAATCTATAGTACTCATTTCCACACTAGACTACATTTCAGCTTCCACTGTCCTTTAGGTAGCAAAGACAGAGATACAGAACCCACCTTTTGGGCCTTGAGCCCTTCAGAGTATGAGATTTCTCCTATTTTGATGAAGGGCTCAAGGCCCAAAAGGTGGGTTCTGTATCTTTGCCTTTGTTACATAAAGACACTGTTTGACCTGCTGAGTTTCACCAGCACCTTGTGTTTTTTACTTCAACCACAGGGTGAATACAGAATGTTGTGATTTATTTCAGTTTCCACTGATGATGAACTTTACAGCAGAATCCTCCAGAGCTCAACTTAAAGCACTCAAAACAACTTTTAAAAAAACAGGTCCACCAATTCATCATATAAATTGATGGTATTTCAATCAAATGTTATTAAGTATTGATAGGTGCAGCAATAATAATTCATTGTTTTACTTGAATTTTAATGTTAAAAGCAATATTGAACTCCCACAACCACAAAAGTCTGAATCTGACCAAAACCCACACAGAGCAAATCAGATCAAATTTGTGAATAGGGTTACTCACCTGGCATATCTTTTCCCATATTTCATCACAGCCGGCCTTTTCTTGAAAGCTGAGGGCCAAGTCATAGTTTTCTGCTTCTGACCACACAATCAATGTATCCTAAAGTGTATCAAAATTAAGAAAGTCAATAAAATGAAATCCACAAATATCGACATCAGAACGATTATGTTGCCCATTTCCAAATCGTGTACAATTTGAATGAAGCATGAGGATACTCTTGTATCAAAATTCTATGCTGACTGGTTGCATCACAGCCTGGGTTGAAAATTCACGTGCCTAGAAACACAGAAGGCTGCAGAAGGTAGTAAATATAGGTGGACCTCCCTTCCATTGAAGCCATCTAAGTGAGGCACTGCCTCAAGAAAGCAATCAACATCATAAAATATCCCCATCACCCTGGTCAAAACCTCTTCCCACTGTTACCCTTGGGCAGAAAGTACAGAAATCTGAAGACCAGAACCTCTCGTTCAACAACAGCTTTTTCCAAGTTATGAGGCTCTCTATAGACTGCTTTGACAACACAAAAGGATTATCGCAAAATCCCTTTTTCTCCCACTAGAATAACTGTAAGTATAATCTTTCTTTTGTAATTATTGTCTCTTTTGATGTATATTATTGTTTGATTGATGAGTTCAGGTGCACGTATACGTGGTACAATCAGTGTGACCATTAACATGTTAGGGTTACAATTATCATCAAAAGTTAAAGGACACTGTAAGTACAAAATTACAAACAAATCAAATACATAGGAAAGAACAATTCTACAAGCAATAAAGTCGTGGTTATTTTAGTTATACTTAAGATTATCTTTACTGGTATAGCCTTTTTGAGTTCCCAATGCATCTAGCTTTTGGCTACTTGGCAATTTATTCCTTCTCTTAAATGTACATTTTATTCCTTTCAAACTTCCTCCAACAAGAGGTTCATTCTCAAACTATGATTCAACATACACAGTATTTCTCAAGAAGCAAATGATCATCTGAGCACTCATGTGCAAGACTTGTTAAATTTCTAGCGTATATCAAGAAAAGTAGAGGACAATCTCATCCATAATGTGCTTTACCGCTCTAGTCTCCACCACGATTGTGAAGATATTGGCCTTGTGTTTTTTCTTTGAATAAACGTTTTTCATCCATTATCCAAAATTCCTCATATTAAGAAAGGATACAATGTGCAAAGTGTTGTTGTGGCTGCCATTAATTAGCCACCAGACTCCATGTGAATCAAACAATTAGTGTTGGATGAGCACCTGCTTTCTCCATGTTAAACAAGAGGAGATGCCAGCTTGTATAATAGAAACACATTAATATGCAATGGAGTGTGAGAGATTAAAAACTCTCCAACATACAATTAATATTCTACATTTAAGCTAACTAAAATCGTCCCATCCCCCAACAAAATGAGAGTAAAATGTAAAATACTCAATGACCAGTAGATTCACCCTCATTTTACCAAGCAACCACTCAAATAACACCACTGGTGCGGGTGAAGGTGGTAGCAGGAGAAAACTTCTTCAGTTGGAGTATTTAGTCACCTCTTAAACATGATTAATTTTGTGCTATGATTTTCCTTCACTTTTCATCCCATTTTCCCACCAATATTGTGCAAACTGGAGGAATATCTGCTGTTTTGGGTGTTGATGACACAGCTCCACAAATACTTCAAATACCAGACTATATACATTGGCTTCAGCTCTGCCTTCAACACCACATCCCAAATAAATTCATCCCCAAACTCCAAAAACTTGGGCTCAGCATCCTCCTCCCCTGCAACTGGATCCACTACTTCTATCCCACAGAAAACAACCATTGATGATTGGTAGCAACACCTCCTCCATAACACCATAGGCCCATAAGGCTACACATTCAGTTCCCAACTATATTTCCCTGCACAGCCTTGATTGTGTGGCCAAACTCCAATCCAAGCTGTTGTAGCCTGGATCTCAAATAATGTCAGGACATAGAAGGGAAATAGAGGGGCTAGTGGCTTGGTGCCAGAACATCAATCTCTCCCTCAATGTCAGCAAGACTAAGGAGATGGCCATAGAATTCCAGAAGAGAGCCAAAGCTCACCCCCTTATTTACATCAATAGCGTTGAAGTGGAGATAGTAAACAGCTGTAAAACACAAAAGTCTGCAGACACCGTGATTGAAATAAAAACACATTCTGGAGAAAAAACTCAGCAGGTCCAACAGTGTAACCATACAACCATTTACAGAGCGGAAACAGGCCATGTCGGCCTTTCGAGTCCACACCAGTTCACTAGAACAACTCCACTAGCTCAAACCTCCCGCTCACCGCCAATAACCCTCCGACCCCCTCCCATCCAACCTTCTCTTAAATGGCAGAAGGGACCATGTGAATAAACAACCATTGTTCCTTCGTACTTTATATAGCAAAGATACATATCCAATTTTTGAGCCCTTCATCAAGGTACGGATGGATGTAGTAGACAGTTTTAAGTTTTTAGGAGTTAAACATCTCCAACAACATTGATGTGATGGTCAAGAAAGTGCACCAGCGCATCTACTTCCTCAGAAACCTGATGAAATTTGGCATATCACCTGTGTCCTTTAAAAGGATCCTGTCAAGTTGCAAACATGAACCGGTCCACTCAAAACTGCAAGAAACTGCAGAGCGTTGTGAACACAGCCCACACCACCACAGAATCTTCCCCCTCTATATATTAATGCTGTCCAACATATCAAAAGACTCATCCCACCTCAGCCATGCTCTCTTATCCCTCCATTCAGGAAGATTAACAAGTGTGAGATCACACACCACCAGATTCAAAGAGTTTCTTGCCTGCCATTATGAGACTCAAAAGCCTCACTCGTAAAATGCTCTTGTTCTAACTGATCTCTCCCTCTAACGCCACACTCTGTTCTGTGCTTTTATTGCTAAACAACATATGATTTTGCTGTGCTATGTGTGGATCACTGGCTGGACTGCACACTAAATCAACTTTCTTACTGTATCTTGCTACACACGACAATAAACTTGAAATTAAATATATCCAGAAGCAATACAAATGTAATCTAAGAGAGACACCAGTATTAAAGGCAAGCAGCAGTAACTTTGCCCAATACAATGTCCAGTCACCAAGTGCTTTATCAAGATACTACCACCACACCCCCTCCATCCCGAACTTATTCTAGATTTCAGAAATAAATCACATATCAGCTCAACAGAAATGTAATGTATTGGTCAACAGCAAACCACCCATAAATTAAAGAAAAAGCTACGAACAGTCTGTACAATATTCCAGGAAAGTCTCATGTTGGTTCTTTCAAGTCTCTTAGTTTCCAACAATATCATTTAGTTAAAAGGCAAGTCTGCAGAAACTGTCAAATCATTTAGTTACCTGATGAATTTTTAAATGATGTATATAATTTAAATTTTACTAAATGCCAAATGTTAAAAATTCCACATATATGTGAACATTTACATGGAACTTGAACTTGTGGTCCTGCTAGACTGCGCTGGTGACAGAGTGGGACGAGTGTACACTACTGCAACACAGCAGGTCCAGCCAGAACAGCAGATATGATATGTGCTTGTTATCTTTTGTAGAACATGTAATTTGTTTGATGTAAAAGAGACAGCAATCTGACCAAAACTGCTTCCATCTAACCATCAGTTGGTTAAAAATACACCAAAGCAGCTGTGCACTCACACCAAGTGCATGGATGTATCCATAGCAACTCACTCATTATGGCTACCTTCTAAGCAAAGAAGAAAATATTCACTGTTACTTCACAAATGATTAACAGCTCAAAATCAGCCAGTCAATTAAAATCAAGGCTTCTGACAAACATCTTGTGCACCAAAAAGATCTGACGTCATGACATTCAGCAATAAAATCGACAGACTAAAACGATATTTTTTTCTAGGGAGAAGGGAACTGCATGGAGCTGGTGGGGAGAAGGAAAAACAAACAGGGCTGTATTTTTCACATTGCCTCAGCTGCCATGAGGGACTTCAATAGAAAAAAATCTTGTGCTACAAAAGAAAACTGAGGAACAACAATGTATTTGTCTGTAGTGCTTTAGTTTGTCAACTAACTAACAATCTTGATTAATTTCCTCCTGCATGAACACACACAACCAAATTGACAATGTTTTTTCACAACATGCCAAAGCAGTATTTGATCTTGTATTCTGGTTTATCATTCTGAATACCAAAAATGGTGCATGTTGAAAAACAAATGGACAATTTCATATTTTATTGACGACTCCAACTTTAAGCATAAAATCTAGGATCCCTGAATTTCATACATTTATGATTACCATCCAGAGCAGCAAATAACAAAACATTTAATATCCACAATATAATGGGCGTTCCAACGGAGGTCAGTGCCAGAGTAATTGAATTGCTTGGATTTCAGTCACATTCTTCAGCCCAGTGTCCATGTTGGTTTCTTTTATTTGATTATTTTTGAATTTTAAACCACAGTGATTACATTCAATTAAAAAATTACTTCAAAAAATTATACATGTTGTTACGAGCCCAAAGGACCCCAAAACCCATTTTCCAATACAAGTGGTTTTTAAAACAAAAGTTATTTTTAAATCAACTTTAAACATGAAAATAGAATCAAACTTTAACTTAACTCTATACTTAATTAATCCAAATTAACCCCCTTCTCATTCTAAGCACATGTGTATGTAATGTGTGTATAAATTTAAGAAAAGTTCTTTGGTTCACAGTTCAACCTCACTTCTTCTTCCAAGTTCTCTGAATGCAGGCAATTCTTATACTGTGCACAGAATTTAACATGTATAAAGTTCACCAGGCTTTGGTGCTTAAATGGTAAATGTTTTCCGCTCAGGAAGGTTCTTGTAGGGTTTGCAGAGAGAGATTTGTTGTTCCAGGATTTCCACAACCATTAGTCACCTCAAGGTCTCGCTGATGAAACTTGCCCGATCAGGGTTTTCCAGATAGTAACTTCTTTCTTCAAGCTACCACAGAGTTCCATTCCTCTTATTCCAAGAGAAACATCTAGCCATCCACATTCTTTTGGAACTTTTCATCAGTTTCAACCAGCTCTTCCTGGCTTGCACTGTGTCACACACACACAAGCTAAGAGGGCTTCTCTTCTCTCCCTCCCCTCTCTCCAACTGAAAACTTCCAGCTAAAAACATGTGATTCACTCACTTGCAAAACCCCCACCTTCTTCAGCAACAGGAGTTCTTTCTTCTGCTCAAGCTGTTGTTAGATAAACAAAACCCAGTGGTGTCCTTCCTACTTGTAACTATCCTGGCTCCAGTTCCAAACAATGGTCATTCATTCAGTTCAATTTAACACCTACTTGTGAAAGTTGTTTACATCCAGAGATCTTCAGTATTTCTTCAGTCTTTCAAATAAGATCTGCTTTAAAATGAATTTAACCTACTCTAAATCTTAGCAAATTCTCCCAAATTATTTATCCATTACAATGTGGTATATATCCCCTCTCTGTCTCATTCCACCCTCCCACTTCCCCTCTCCCCAACCCCTAAAGGAAAAAAAGACAAATAGAAAAAAGAATGAAAAGGAAAAACCAGAGGATGCAAAGGGAATAAAACATTTAAACTATAAAGTGCATATTGGAGATTACCAAAAAATTAGGTCTTCTGAGAGACTATTAAACATGGAAACCCACATTTTGTAAATATGGGCACCATATTTTCCAAAACACATGATATTTATCTCACAGACTGTAAGTAATCTTCTCTAATGGTATACAACTACGAAGTTCTGCATGCCATCTTTCCATACCCAAGTCTATTTCTGACTTCCATGATATTGCTATACATTTCCTAGAAACTGCTGAACCAATTAATTCAATTAGATATATATTTAATTTTGGTCTTATAATTTTAATATTACTCTGGGAATTTGACTCCTGTAATTCGTTCCAAAAATTTACCTACCACTATCCTTTAGAGAATGGGAGAGAAAAGGAATTAAAAGAATAGAAAATTGTTTTTTGGGAAATAATTTATTAACATTTGAACAAATAAAGTACAAATATGGAATAACTCATGGAACAATGTTTGCATACCATCAACTGAAAGTCTACTTAAAGGATAAATTGGGAAACAGACTGAAGAAGGAAGCAGCTTTGAATATGTGATTTCAGAAACAATGATAATAAAAAGATTTATAACGAACATGTACATCAAGCTGCAAGAGAAGGAAAATGATGAAATAAGCTATAAACCTAAACAAAAGTGGGAATAAGATTTAAACATAAAGATAAAAAATGAAACAGGGGAAAAGTTGTGCTCTGGAACTATGAAGATTATAATAAACACAAGGTTACGTAAATACAGTATAATTGGTTACACAGGTTATATATCACACCCCAAAAGTTAAAAAAATGGGATCCAACATTATCAGATAGATGTTTTCGCTGTAAGAAGGAAATGGGAACAACAGTACATGCAATTTGGGCATGTGAGAAAGTGGAAACGTTTTGGGAAGATCTAAATCAGATAGTAAATAAAATCACAAAAAGCAACATACCAAAAAATCCAGAGATCTTTCTTCTAAGTAATATAAGAAGTAAAGAATTAGGCCTCAAACTGGAGGAAGTGCAAAAAAGATTTATTATGATAGCCTTAGCTGTAGCAAAAAAATGTATGTCAACTTGCAAATCAGAAGAGAGCCTGAGAGTACAGCAGTGGTACATGGAAATGAATAAATGCATTCCATTGGAAAAAATAACATATAATTAAAAAAATAAAGTTACAGTATTTGAACAAATTTGGGAACCATACATGGAACATAACAGAGAGGGCTTGCCTCAGACCTCCACCCCCTAAAATGATAAGAAGACAAAATGACTTGATCTAGCATGTAAAAGTAGATGACACAATTTTCTTGTTTATTTTCATTGTGTGATGACATCGTTTAATGGTTTTATTGTATTGTATATGTTGAACATTTAATGGGTTTTGGAGGGGGTGGGAAGAGGGGAGGGTAGGTAGGGGGAAAAAGGGGAGAAAATGCCACTCTGTATATTCAAGAGGGAAATGTTTGTGTGTATTTTGATTGATATGGTTCACAGTGTGAAAAATTTAAAAAAATTGGAAAAAGAAAGATGACCAGAATTGTGGCCTCACCAACTCCCTGTACAGTTGCAGGAGAACCTTCTTGCTCTTAAAGTCAAATCCTGACAATAAAGGCCAAAACCCCAATTCTTCCTAATGATGATAATTAGAAATGAATAAATTCTTTGGCTTGGTTTTGCGGAACTGTTATCATGGAGGCTGGAGTCAAGCATGTGGGTGTGGGTAAGTGTAAGAATATGGTTTGAAAGGGTGTCAGTGTGGTTAATTATGTTGCAAGAGCTAGAAATCACTAGAATGCAGTTAGGAATATGGCCAGAGTCAAAGGTTGAAATATAATTAAAAATGCCAGCGTAATAAGGGTCAGAAACAAGGCGAGAGTCAGTAAATGGGAACATAGCTACTTGTGAGGATGGAACCTGGGACCAAGAATGGGAGTCAAGATAGAGCCTATGCTCCCTGCCAACAAGTGAATTAAAGATAAAGAAAACATTTATTATGTAGCACCTCCATATTACAGGGCATCCTAAAATGTATTATTTGCAATATGTGATATCCAATCACAATCAGATCCCCACAAGACAAATCAAAAAGGGAGATTCCATGAAATGTCTTAAAAATAGAAAGGTTCAAAGAAGAATTAAAAAAACTAGGGCCCAACCAGCTGAAGGCACACCCGCAAGTGGTAGAGAAAACTGTAGCGCTATCAATCAACCACATTAGACTGAGAGTTGTGATTAATAGGTTTTAATCACATTAAGACATCACATGTTGCTGGCCTGGTTTCAAGGCAGGTACTGAGGGAGGAGTTTGGGCGTAACAACTTTTATAAGGATTTCCAGGAGGGAGGAATCACAGGTTCAAGGCACAGGCCAGCTCATACATACAGTGGTGGCACCATAAAAGCAAGACTGCACAAGCAAAACAGAGAATCTTAGAAAACCTTCAAGGTCACAAGAGATTAAAGATAGCATATAATAACGAAATTTTATGGACTAATTTTTGGGTAAAATTTATAAACCATATAACCATACAACAATTACAGCAAGGAAAGAGGCCAATGTGGCCCTTCTAGTCCGCACTGATCCAAGTACCCTCCTTTAATCCCACTTACCAGCACTCTGCCCATATCCCTCCATCCCCCTCCCATCCATATACTTATCCAACTCTTTCTTAAATGACAAAATTGACCCTGCCTCCCCCACCTTTCCCAGAAACCCATTCCACACAGTAATCACTCTCTGAGTAAAGAAGATCCCCTCATGTTACTCCTAAACCTTTGCCCGTCAACTCTCAACCCATGACCTCTTGGATCCATCTCTCCTACTCTCAATGGGAAAAGCCTTTCCACATCAACTCTATCTATCCCTCTCATTATCTTAAACACTTCTATCAAATCCCCTCTCAGCCTTCTACGTTCCGAGGAATAAAGACCTAATTTGCTCAATCTTACCTTGTACTCCAGTTGCTGAAACCCAGGCAACATTTTTGTAAATCTTCTCTGCACTCTCTCTATCTTGTTAATATTCTTCCTATAAATCGGTGACCAGAACTGGGGTCGACTATTACATGAATACTACTTTTGACCCTGGTATGTACGTACTTGTATTGCTCAAGGTGTCGAGAGTTCAGATGGGTGGGTGGCTGGGGTGTTTGGTGCTCGGACAGACGGGCAGGGGCCCGGGCAAGTGAATGCAGTCAGGAGCTCGGATGAGCATATGGCAGTGATGGTTGATTTTTACACGCGAAATGGAAATTATCAGATTTTTGGGCCAAAAATAGGGAGATGACTTTTACACAGTATCAATTATTACACACGTATATATGGTAGAAAAGCCTGCCTCAGAAGGAGAAAAATTAGGTTGTTCCCAGAATGCAGTTCAGTATTCTAACCTACAATATAAATTTATCGAGGTGTCTTACCTGCTGTTTTTGATAAGCTGTGTTGGGATTTATTTTTGATTCAAGGAGCAGAGAACCTAGAGAGAAAGGAAAATAAAATTAGATGGTCAAGCCGGTCTTGTAATCTGAACAAGCACGATCTTTTAAAATTATCAACGTGTTACCTGAAGGTATTGGTTTATGATTGAAAATACTCACTGAGGCTACTTCTACCCCTTCCCCATTCATGTTACTTCACTCACAGCCTAATCAATACAGTCAATTTTCTCTTCATATCTGTTTTCTATACACCAGAGATGGTGAATATGGTACTTCCCCCCTGACTCACTTCATGGTCTTCAAAAAAGGTTTTTAGCTAACTTAGCAGAATGTGACCTCAGTGGCTCCTGTAAGCTGTATAGTGTAAAACAATGATACATGTATTATATCCCAAAGTTCAGCATAAAAGGCCAGTAGCAACATGTAGCACTTTTATTGGAAAGGTCCTGGGGTTACTGGTAATGTTACTAGGGAGAAACAAAAGATAATTTTTAACGTGAGAAACAGAACTCCATAATATGAGCAATTTGAATATTGAGAGAAAAAAAAGTCATTTTAAATATGAAGCCATGAGCCAGTTAGATGACTGATGAATGTTTTAATTTTCCAAAATTTCCTAAATTTTGTACCGTTCCACTGGATTGGAAAGTATTGAATCTAATTCTTTCATTTAATAAGGGACAAAATTCAGAAAATTGCAGGCAAGTTCTGCTAACATCCAAAAGGGAATACTGGGCAAAATACTGCAGCAGAATTCTTAGAAAAGCCTGTCAGAAGAATGATTTTATGAAAAGGAAAATCATTTAAAAAATTTATTGAGTTCTTTTAGAAGTATTAAGGATAAAAGGATACACTTTCTCACCCCCCCCACCCCCCCACCACCCCGACAGCATTTGACAAAGTTATTGCAAAAAGCTCACGATTTTGGAGGTGACACACAAATAGAACAGGAACTAACAGGAACACCTGGTTCAAACAGGCCTCATTTGTACCGGTGCCCACGAAGAGCGTGCTAACCTGCCTAATTGACTACTGACCAGTGGCACTCACATCCACAGTGATCAAATGTTTTGAGGCCGGTGTTGAAGCCTATCAGTTTGTGTCTGACCAGTGACATGGATCTGTTCCAATTTGCCTACTGAAGCAACAGATGTCATCTCACTGACTACACAAAGCCCTAGAATACCTGATGATCAAAGACATGTAATGAATATTATGATGCTCTTTATCAACTAGTTTGGCATTCAACACCATTATCGCCTCCAAGACCTGGGCCTCAATACCCCACTGTGTAATTGTATCCTGGATTTCCTCACCTCCAGACCACAATCAGTGAGGATGGTTAAGAACATCCCAACAGTCTCTCTCAGCACCAGAGCATCACAGAGCTGCATTCTTAGCCCCCTGCTCTATTCCCTTCACACCTACGACAGTGTGGCTTGGGACGACAATAAGACCACCTTCATATTTGCTGGTGATACCACAGTAGGTGGGTTTGTACAAAGGGGGGGGGATGAGTCAGGAGATTGAAAACTTGGCTGAATCTCGCACTGAAAAGATGGCATGCAGAACTTCATAGTTGTATACCATTAGGGAAAACTACTTATAATATGCGAGACAAATATCATGCTTTACAAAATTTTAGTTTGCATATTTGATAGGCTCTCTGAAGACCTCACTTCTTGATAACCTCCCAAAGATTTTATTGTATTAATGTTTTAATTTCTTGGTTTTTCTTTCTTTTCTTTTTTAGGGGTGGGGAGGGAGAAGAGGGTGGGTTTGTGGAGTGAGATGATATATACCACATGTATCAATTTTTGGAAACAATTTCCAGAATTGAATGTAATGTAACTATTAATTGTGGTTTAAAATTTACAAATAAAGTATGAATAAAAAAAAAACAATCTCGCACTTAATGTCACTAAAATCGAGGAGCTGATTGGGGAGTTTAGAAGGGAAAACCCAGAGGTGCGAAAGTGATTATTGGGGGATCAGAGGTGGCGAGGGTGAGCAAATTTCAATTCCTGGGATTCACTATCTCAGAGGACCTTTCCTGGACCCATCACCACAATTTCATCAAAAAAGCTCATTAACGTCTTTACTTTCTCAGAAGCTTGCAAAGGTTGGGTATGACGTCAAAAACCTTGGCAAAGTTCGAAAGGTGTAGAGTGGAAAGTGAGCGGTCTGGCTGCATCATGGCCTAGTGTGGGGGCACCAATACCTCTGAGCCGAAAGCCCTGCAAGAGGTAGTGGACAGGGCCCAGTAGATAACAGACAAAACTCTCCCCATCCTTGAGAAAATCTACATGGAACGCTGCCCTCGGAGAGCAGCAGCAGTCATCAAGGATCCACACCCCCCAGCACATGTTCTGTTCCTACTGCTGCCATCAGGAAAGAGGCATAGGTGCCACGAGACTCCCACCACCAGGTTTACCAGCATGAATATTTATTTGCTGTACTACACTGTTTCTTTGCATTCCTTTCTTTGTTTACATTTCTCTCTTTGGTCAATATATGCTTTCTTGAGTAAATTTTTTTGGCACTACCAATAAGTAGAAATTCGGCCTGGTCTGCAAGAAAAAGAATCTCAGTTGTATGTGGTGGCATTTCAGATTTATTGTCACAGTACATATATGACGAGGTCCTTACATGGAATGTGAGAAACAGCACCTCTCATCTTTATACAATATCTCAATCCGTTCCTTATTCCAACACAATTCTCCCAACGGTTACAACATCCTTACATTAAGTATGAGGAATAGCACCCTACCTTCCATCTGGGCATATTACTCAGGACTCAATATTGAAGTCAACAATTTCCACAAGATACTTTTCTTATTATGACACAGTCAGATACCATTCGGCCTCATGGAACTCTGCTGGCTCCCAACACAGCAATCCAAAAGGTTCCTTCCCTGTTTCCGTCCGCCACCTCTGCCTTGTCGCAGCTCTGCATCTATCAGATGCTCACCTTTGATTCCTTTGGTACCTACGCAATAAATAATTTGCAATAGCCAATTAACCTATCCACATCTGTGGCTGATCTTTCTCTTTGAGTCAGAACTGATGGGTACAGGATGTAGGATCTATCTGCATCTTCAACTTTTCTCTCTCCATTAGAGCAACCTGATCTGAATAACTCCAGCATTCTCTCCCCCCCCCCCCCCCAAGATTTCCAGCAAATCTAGCATTGGTACTCACAGATTAAACATTTTTATTTGCTTTCCTTCCTCCAATCCTCATTCATCTTCCTTTATTTACATTTTACAGATCAGCTCTGATTAAACAAATATCCATTACCATTCAGCAGTTGTGATAACTGTGACAGAGTATATTAGGAGATAAATTGGGAAAGGTCCTCTGGGCCCGTAACAATACCTTGTCTCAAGCCATCCCTGTCCTGTGCAATGAATGCACACTTGTCCTGCTTTTCAGGTTTGACGAAAGGTCACTGACTTGAAGCGTCAAATCTACTTTTCTTTCCACTGATGCTACTGACTGCTTCCAATACATTGATTTTATTCCATATTTTCTCCTACCTCTGCCTGCAAGAACTCTTTTTTTAAAAATTTTGCTACTATTTTAATACTTCTTCAATCTTTTGTTGAATTGCTGGCTTGGAAGGAAGAGTTTATGTACACTGTCTATGCCAGCACTGAGTACAGCAATTTCATCAATCCCATTTCCCATTGCCTTGCAAATTCTTCTCCGTCAGCATGTATCTAATTCCTTTCCAGATGCACAAATTCATTGTGCTTCTACAGCTAATACAATAATTTCCATGTTATAATTATTCTGTTTAAAAATATTTTTCTTACATTTCCTCTTTTTTAAAAAATATTTTAATTTTTTTCTCCCTCCCCATGATATTTAAAGAAAATGTAAAAAAAAAGGAAATATTAATTATCCCAAAAAAAACTACCCAAAGGTAGTAATGCCCTAAAAAAACTGGGTGTGGTAAACCCCACTAGTGGTGGATAACTATCAAAGATTTCAGTGCTATCCACGCCCCCCCCCCCCCCAGCCAGAAATACATTATTTACATCAACACAAATACTGTAAGTATATTCAACTCAGTGACTCCATTCTCAATGATTGTTCTGGATCTTCAACGTCAATAAGACTTTGTGTTAAAACTTCTTTCTTTCCATTCTTCCCATTCTCATTTGCCTTCTTTTTAGGCGACAGTGGCGAAGATCTTCCATGTCCTCGCGAATTTGGTAGTGAATTAGCAAAAATTAATGCATCATGGTCATTTTCAAAAAAATTGAGATTGAAAATGACCATAAAAGACTTAATACTGCAGAGTAATGAAAAGCAAATTTGTAACCCTTCCGCCACAATATGTCTTTAGCCGAGTTAAATTCCCGATCGCCTAATAACCTCTTGACTCAAATCTGCATAGAAAAATACTCTGTTCATTTGGACCATCATTGGAGATTGACTTTGTCGGGCCGTCTGCACCGCCAACCGTAATATCATTTCTCTGTCCTGGTATTTCAAACAAAGAATTAAAACCGCCTGTGGCGGTTGTCCCGGTAATGGTTTCTTTCGTAACGCTCTACATGCCCGTTCCAATTCTAAGCCTTCCGAAAAAAAAACTCCTTTCCCAACACCTTGGAAATCCAGTTCTTAAAATTTTTTATTGGATCGGACCCTTCAATACCTTCTGGGAGACCCACAATTTTCACATTATTTTTCCAATGAATCAATTTTTTTCATTGTCTTTCTTCTCTGAATTCCCCAATCCACAAAGGAATCTTCCATTTTTTCCATCTTTCCCTATTACGTTCAACTTGAGTTTTACGTTCAAGAAAAGCTGTTTCAATTTGTTTTTAAATTTTCTTGCACTGTATCCACTGATTTAATACACTTATTAACATCACTCTTAACTGCAGTCATATCTTCAGACAAAGTAGTCATTTTGGTTGTCACTTCTAAAAATCCTTGAGTCATTTGTTTAAACATATTATTCATTTGATAAGCAATCCCTTCCAGGACTGTACACACAGACTCCATTCCAGATTCCACTTTTTGAGGTCTACCTTCTCTGGTCTCCACCTCCAATTGTTCCTGTAAGCTGCTCAGTAAAGGTAAGTCTGTTTTTCTTCCAGCGTTGTCGGTCCCCTCCCGGTGTGGCCGCTCGGGCCCTCCCATAGCCCACACATGGTCCAACAGGTTCTGGACCCTTGAAGCACCGCGCATGCCTGGTAAGGCCAGGGACTGTGCAGGTGCGACTTCCGACACTATTCTGCGCGTCCCCAGCCCACCCGACGGCAGCCCAGGCTCTTCTCTCAGCCGGGTTGCCTGCGCGCCAGACATCGTGGACGCGCGGTTCGGCACCGGTGTCATACTTAGCCGGGCAGGAGTCCTCTGCGCCTTGAAGATTCCAATCGTCGAGTCCATGGCTTCAATTGAACAGGGAGGCCTCAATTCTTCAGCACTTTTAAAACGTCATTTCTTCTGCAGTTGAGTTTTCTTTTTTTTACATTAGTAGCCAATATAACCCAGTTATGTTCCCAAAAGTAAAAATACAACTTTTAATCACTTTTATAAACTTTAAAAACAGGTGCTTAAAAAAACTAGCTGAGGGAGGGTGGGACCGCACGTCTGTCCTCTACGCCATCTTGCCACGCCCCCTTACATTTCCTCTTATACCTTTTAAATTTAGGTCTCTTGTCCATGAACACTCTCTCTGTATAGTTCATCTAAACAATTCATGATCTTTACTGAATCATTTAACCTTCTTTGCTCAGAGGAGAAAGATGGTAATAATGTCTTCACAACTATAAACCTACATCTTAGTTTCAATTAATTGATTATTATATTTTTATATATATTCTTCCTGCTCTGGGATGTTTAAATGGCGCAGCCAGCAAAGATTTTACATCACAATGCCAGAACCTCATGTTCAATTCTCATATCAGGTGTGGACTGTGTGGAGTTTGCATATTCTTCATGACCACATGGGTTTTCTCCCACATCCTGATAATATGCAGGTTGTTGGGTTAACTGGACACTACCCCTAGTGTTTAGGTGAGTGGTTGAATCTGGGGAGAGTTGATGGGTATGTGGGAAGAATAAAAAAACTGGATTAATATATTTTATATTGGCTCGGGTTTAAAGGGCTGAAAGGCTGATTTCCCTGCTGCATCTCTTTAGATCATGGCTTCCCAAACTTTTTTGTACTCACCACCATTTTGGGGAGGACTTGGAAATTGCAGAACCGCACATTAGGGTTAGGGTTAGGGTTACAAACCAGAAGCCGACTGGAAGTAGAATGACGTCAACTTCTGGTTTGAGTATGGTTTAATTTAAACTAAATTATTTTAAAATAATTTAAACTAAATTATTTTTCTTAAACAGTAAATAATCTGAGGCAGTGTTTGCAAAATCCCATTTCTTCAGAATTTGATCATCTTGTTTCAACTGAATATTAACCAAATTGCAAATACAAGTATCACCGACCTCCCAGACCCCAAATGCCCACCCACAGGCCGGATCTTCCAATGCCTCCTGATATCCACCTTGGCCCTGGCTGCCTGCAGGTGAAGCTCCTGGTGGCTGCAACATGATTTGCATCCCAGCCCCTGCTGCCCACATGCCCAAGCTTCCAACACCTGCATCACTAACCCTTGTGCCTGCCAACCAGATTCTGGAGGCAACATTGCCTCTGCCGGTGACCCTGATGCAAACATACCAGAGCCCCCGAAGCCTCTATCAGCGCATGTTCTGATCCCTACCAACGACATTCTGGCGCGAGGGGGAGAGGAAGTGAACAAAAGAGGGGGAAGGGGAAGGGAGAGAGCAAGTGAGAGGGGGGAGAAAGGGAATGGGGGAGGGGAGGAGCAAGAGGGGGAGAGCGAGGGAGGGGGAGGGAGTGAGCGAGGGAGAGGGAGCAAGGAGGAGCAAGTAAATAAGCGAGGGGGAGGTAGAGAGCAAATAAGTGAAGGGGAGGGAGGGAGCAAATAAGCAAGGGGGGAGGAAGGGAGCAAGTGGGTGATCGAGAGGGGGTGGTGGGTGGGAGGCAGTTTAAATTTTAATAATGTGGCCAGTCTCACGCCAAAAGAAATCCGAGTCTCATTGGTTGAAATTGGCATCTTGAGGCCTGACGTCTGCCCTGCTGACGTCAGGTCTCAAGACGACATTTTGTTTTGTTAGCGTGGAGGCAACTGTTTAGAAACACAGGTAAAAGGTAATTTAAATTTAAATTAAATAAAAACAGTTTTATTTATTACTACCTATTTCTTCTGCGGAACCAAGTTTGTGAAACACTGCGACATTGTAAGAAAATTACAACTACATGTTCAACTATAGTTTTGTAGATTTTTTTTCATCCTTGGTGCCTTTTACATTTTGCTCTGTGCATCAAAATAACAGCTGAAAATGATGACAGGTAACTATTAAGTGAAACAGTTTACATATGATTGATGTTCAATTCTAAAATTATGTGAGCCAACACTGATAATTCCAATATACTACCTCCACCATGGATTAAAAGATGTATTAGGCTTATTTTAAACAGCGAAGATTGTGAAGGATTCAGAATGGCCTGTGAATAAGGGAAAGAGCCTTGAAAATGTTAAACAGGAGGAAGTTCAAATGAAGTTTAGAGAATCAGCATTAAAAAGACGAGTCAAATGAGCCTTTTGATGTGAAAACTCTGGCTTCAGTATTTGCCAATTCAAAGAAATAAATGAGAGAGAAGTCAAATACATATCTGAAAAGGATGCCTGGGTACACAGGAAGCAATAAAAAGAAACAGGTAAATTAATGAACAATGACAAAATTTAATTCCATTTACCCATTCTAAAAATTGGGAAACAAAGTTGGTAAGCTGAAAAGCAAGGACAATATGGCATGCTGTAAATCAGAAATAAAAACAAATATATGGCATGACAGCCAGCTTCTGTGAATGGAGATTTAAAGTTTCAGGTCTGATGAAGGGCCCTGATCTGACATGTCAACTTTCTTAATTGAGTATCTTCTGAGTATTTTTACTATAACTTCAAAATAAAATATAATCTTTGAGCTTTAAAAAAACCCAATATAAAAAATCATGTTTCAAAGAATAAAAAAAGTCACACTGTTGCCAGCAAAGATAAGCATTCAGTAATTTATTAAACCAAGTCCAAGAAAAGTTAAACTCATTGTCAGAGTACATACAACTCTGAGACTTGTTTCTGCGGGGCCAGGCTGCATTACCACTTATTGGTAGAACGATACTCAAATAAAACATACAAATGGGAAAAATGGAAAGAAATACAAACAATAATTGCATATGATGTACAAAAGAAAATAAATATTCAGTAATAAATAGTGTGCAAAGACTCCTTAAATGAGTCTCTAGCCCTTTTTCCACTGGCATCTCCGTTAGTTGGCCGTGCAGTGTCCCGGGGATAGGAAGCCGCTTGTACTGTTTCCACTGGGCCACCTTTAACCAGGACACTAAGGGTTTACAAAATGGGGCTGCTCAGGGCCCATGCTTCCTACCTGTTGGCGGGCCTTGAAGCCCATTACATACTAGGCTCTAAATTGGTCGGTCGAACAGAGACCAGCTAATTTAAAGGTGAGACAGGTGCGGGACGCATCATGCACCCATCGGAAGTTACCGATATCCCTGTTGGAAGTCACTAAAACTGATCTATATTCATTTTATGGACACCTGCTGATTATCACAGCAACGTGCTCACACTCAACACTCAAGCCCCCTGCCAATGTGTTACTGATGATGCACTCATGCATGCATTGACATTATCTTCTACCTGGGCAGCCATCTATTGATTACAGCCAAGGACTACAAGGGTTTTGAACAGGCTGAACTCAGAACTCACAACCCGTCTTCAAAATGAGGTTTTCAACAAGCTTGCCAGCTTGTCATGTTACAGCTTCCAAAAGCCACTGCAGAACTCAGTTCTCTCTCTCCAAGAGAAATCTTGTTGGTTCTTTCCTCTCTCTCTCTCTCTCTCTCTCTCTCTGTGCTTGCAAAACCACATGACCCTTCTTAGAACAGCAAACTGCAACCAGACAGATTGCTGGCACTGGAATCAGTTTCTGCCTAGACATCTGTTGCTTTAAAGGTAATAGTCCACAGCATCAGTCCAATTAACACCTAGTTGTGAAGTCTCCATAGGAACTCTTCAAAGTTTCTGTAAAGTCACTGTGGACATATCACTCTTTCAGCAAAGCTCTTGCATTTTAAATGAGATATGAAGTTTAAGTATCTGTGTGTGGTGACCTACACTCAACCCCCACAATCTATCTCTTTTAAAGACATATTAATATATAATATAAAATATAACCCGTAATATGCTGCTCTCTGATGTCAGTATTTCAAGTATATTTTCTTGATGGTGGGCAGAGTTTTGCCCGTGATGTTCTGGGCTCTGTTCAATACTTTTCACAGATATTGGCACCCCCAATCAGGCCATTATGCAGCCAAACAGCACACTTTCCACAACATCTGTGGAAGTCTGCAAAGGTTTCCAACGTCATACCAAAACTCCGCAAACTCTTGAGAAAGTAGAGGCACGGATGCGCTTTTATTCATGATGCCATTTGTGTGTTGGGTCCAGGAAAGGTCCTCCAAAATAGTGACACACAAAAGCCTGCAGACACTGTGAATGTAGTAGAAGCACAGAAATGCTGGGAGAACTCAGCAGATCTTGCAGAGTCCATAGGAGGTAAAGATCTATAACTGATGTTTCAGACCTGAGCCCTTCAAGGACCTGCTGAGTTCCTCCAGCATTTCTGTGCTTCTCCTCTGAAATAGTGACAACCAGGAATTTAAGTCTCCTCACCCTCTCCACCTCTGATCCCCCAATGATCATTGGATCATACACCTCTGGTTTTCCCTAACATCTCCAATCAGCTCCTTGGATTTAGTGACTGTGAATGAGAGGTGGTTTGGTCACCATTCAGCTAAGTATGCCAATTCATCCTCTCTTTTTACCACCACTGTGGTACCATCAGTAAATTTGTAAATGGCGTTGTTGTCGTACCAAGCCACGTTAGTTAAATAACTCAGTAATGACAGCTTTAATCTATCCTGTGACATTGGCTATGAAGATAACCTATATCTCTGTGCTTGCCATGATTTAAAAATCAAGATTCTGTTTACTGTTATGTACCCAACAACGCACAAGAAAGTTTTTTTTATTTTGTTTGCTCCATAAAGGCAGAGAAAAGTTCAAAAGTGACTTCATGACTTCACTTGCAACCCCGAGATTCTTTTTCCTGGTGCCAGGCAGAATTTCTACCTCTCAGTTGTGCAAAAAAACTGTACTTTCAGAGCCATTGTCAAAACAAAGAAGCAAAGAGAGACCGTTCAGAGACATTGTGTGGATCCAGCTGCTGTAAACTTAACCACACGGCCTCCTGTCTGCTCCAGCGATGAATCCAAGCTCAAGGCATTGAAGTCACCACCCCCCCCTCCACCCCCATCCCCTAGTTTCAAATTCCTAAAGCACTCAAGGCCCTACAGGAGCCCTGTTCACCAGAGGCAATTTACAAATCCCATTCCCAATACCTGGTCCCCAGAGGCCAGTTGCCAGCTGCCCGCAATCTGGGTGAGATCTTCGACTGTTGAGCCCCGCACTGGTCTGCTGCTACGGATTCCTATCCTGTATGGTCTTTTCCCAAGCTCCTCCTTCTCAGAGGTGGGGTGTTCTCCCACTTTGGTGCCTTGCATTGATCCGCTGTTTCTCTGAAACCCACAACCCTTGAGGTCTGGGCTTAATCAAGGTCGGTGCCAGCACCTTGGTCAGTGGACTTCAGTAGAAAAGTCACTATTGGCCTTGCTCTACAGGCATTTAAACATACATAAACCATCAGGCAGGAAGGCTGGCCAGTTGGACCCCACAGAGGAGTATGGAAAGACATCTCTTTCCAGGTCCAAATCCACAGCAGTGCTACCCGTTTGAAGTGTCTGAAAGGTAACTGTCATTATCCTCTAACATCTATCCACAATTGTTCTATTCTTACCTTTTCCAATCGATGGTAATATTATCTCTTCCCATATACACAGTATTATCATTAGACCCTGCAATACCCCTCTTTAAGCTCCAAAATAGAGTGAAAGTGCATTAATGTATAATGACAGCCTACACCTTTACCTCACCAAGACATGCACTAACTTCAAACTGAGAGATTGTTCAGTAATTGATGAGCAGAATTTCCTTCAAAGGCCTTCTGCTTTCATCTCAAATTTTGTTCTCCACACCACCTGTCTCAATCAAGTTGATTCAAAAGCTTGTTGACATACTTAATCTCTAAATAAGCTTTTCACCTATGCTTTTTATTACAATGTGCTAAATAAACACAAGTTGTTGGAAGTGAAACACAAAAGTTTTTCAGATGCCATGAAGGAAGTAAAAGCATACAGAAAGGCTGGAAGAATTCAGCCGGTCTTGCAGCATTCATAGTAGGTAATGATATATTACAAATGTTTCAGCCCTGAGCCCTTCTTCAAGGAATAAGCAAAGAACAGGAAAGCATTCCAAGTTATTGGAAGACCTGCTTGGTTCAGTAAAAGCAAAGTGAAACTGACAGAATGAAGTGAGATTTTTAAAAAAAAATGACAATTCGGCACCTACAATTCGAAGGCCCAACAATTTCCACAGGCAATTTCCAAGGGGTCACAATTATTGCACATCTTTTCAGTTTGAAAGTTAAATAAGTGAATGCAAAACCATCGTTTATTCAGCAAGTGTAACACACAATATCAAGTTCAAATGTAGGCTACATGTCCCTTTTGCCTGTCGAGAGTCAAAATAGAGAAATATCTGTTCAGGATGCATCTCCTAACCCTCAATGCCTTATATAGCTTGTTTCAAATCAGCAAACATCATGGCAACATAATACAGTAGAATCCTCTGGGAATCGCAGATGTTGGATATGCGAATTTTCTGGTTGACTGAGACTTACTCTTCCAATGCCTAACACCTCCACTAAAATACAAAAGACAGTGCCATCATTTGAAAAAATCAGTATTGTAGTCTTTAATTATGTAAAGTTCACTTTAATCAGGTAATCCTGTAACTTACAAAATTTAAATTCGCCGCACTGTAACAGCATTGGTCTAGCTACTATGCTAACTGTGCCGCTGTCATAATTACTTCCTTCCCCCAAGTTTACAGACAAAGACTTACTAATATTACTAAAGACTCTTAGAAGCTAGGGATAGGGAGACACTTTGGAAGAGTATTGGCCAGCTCTTCATCCTGAGTGCTGCCATTTCATTTCAACTTTATTGAAACTTTCTGCTAAGGGTGGGACACAACTGGGGCACTCGCTGGCTAAATGTTTGCTCTCTTCTCCACCAATGGATTGAGTGTTGCTTCAGAAAATTTTAC
Source organism: Narcine bancroftii (assembly GCF_036971445.1). Classification (NCBI taxonomy): domain Eukaryota; kingdom Metazoa; phylum Chordata; class Chondrichthyes; order Torpediniformes; family Narcinidae; genus Narcine; species Narcine bancroftii. The sequence goes on along the minus strand of NC_091470.1, from coordinate 12,976,587 downwards.
TTTTATATGAGCACCTTCCTCACACTGACACCCCAACTCACCTCCATGCAAATATCCTGGTCAGTGCACCTTCCTCATGCTGACAACCCAATTCACCTCCACACAAGTGTCCTGATCAGACCCGCGATGGACCTTCCTTGCAATGACAATCCGACTCACCTCCAGGCAAGTGTCTCAGTCGGGCCCTTGGCACACTTCCCTCGCATTGACAACTCAGATCACCTCCACGCAAAAGCGAAAAGAATGCATGGATATTGATCCGAAAGTTTTCAGAGCCGAACTGACCAGCGACGTTAGGCTCCCAGCAGCAGTAACAGACCTTAAGGTCCCGGGCAGGAGCGGTCCCTCAAGTTCCCGTTGGCCCTCAGTGGGGAAGTGCTGGTGATTGGTGGTGGCCAGCATTTTTTCTTGGTGAGAATTAAACAATATTTTAATGCTTTAAAAGTCATACCTTGTTGGTTCTTGTTGTTTAAACACTGTTACAAGTGATTTGCTGCGTTACTGGGTCGTTTTAAAAAAAATTACTTCTTCAAAAAAAACTGTGTATCTGAAATAAGCCCAGTCCTGACCATTTCAGATGATCAGAGTTGTACTGTAGTAGCACGCGCTCACCCTATTTGCATCACCCTGCTAAACTTTCCATATGCAAGAATTCCACTCCCTCCAAACTTTCCAATCCTTTTCTTCTTTTAAATAGCTAAGATTGAATCTAGATCCACCACATCAAAACTTTCACCCAAATCCCCATCATTTACAGGTAGTCCCCGACTTCTGATCATAATTAGGGCCAAAGGATCGGTCGTAACTTGGATTGGACCCAAGTCAGATTCACCCCACCGCGCATGGTTTATCGAGGTCTTAAAGCAATTTAAAAAAAAATGTTTTCAACAAATTAACCTTTAATGAAGAATGTTAGCATTTAATAAAGATACTCAACATATGAACTTCTAGTAAATAATAGCTATTGAACTTGGCATCAGGCTGCCGCCGGGAGCTGGGACCACTATATACAGTACTTTTAATACAAAATATGTACTTGTACGATCGTTTTAATAAAGATTTTAAAATAATTTGTGGGAGAACATAACACGTGTACGTCAGAAGTTGAGGACTACCTGTATTCAGTAAAAATGTCTCTCAATGATGCCACATCTGTTTTTTTGGGCCATTGCTTTTAAATTTACATTTTCTGATTTCTGTTCTTCAGCTTGAAGAGACAATTTAAAAAAAAACACCCTTAAATCTTCTTCAGTTCAAAGTGTACATCCCCAACATAACATATACCTGGAAAGATTCTAACCATTCTGTTGCTTTTTAAAGCCTTTCAAAAATGCGGTACACACAACTGGACACAATATTCCAGCTGCATTTTCCATAGGTTTTGGCTTGTGTAATTTATGTTGTTATTTATACAAAAATACACAGGCACACAATCAAAGTCTGAAGAATACATTTGTGACAAAACCAGTTAATCTGATTTTAACTGGTATTTACACAAATGTAATCTTCCAGCATAATTTTTTATATTGCCCATCTTGTGTTTTGTTTCTCCTCATTCTAAAGAAAAGTACTACAATTATGCAGTGAATTTCATCTACCACATTCTCTCATCTACTCCATCAGCATTTTCATGTCCTTTTCATGTGGATTATATTTTGCTCAGTCTTTTACTATTTCCATGGGCAAGCAACTAATGATTGCCAATAACCCTAATGTGAATAATTTTTTTGGTCCACCTGGTGGAAGCATTTCTGAGTCTGCCTTCAGTGTTCAGGTACAATTACTGGCTCTCTGGAAAAAAGATTTGAATACAGCTCAAAACCCTTGGTACACCAAAAAGCAGTGATCAGTGCTCTCCTATATACAGTACAACTCCAATTATCTGAAATGGTTGGGAATGTCAGATAAACATTTTTTCGGGGAATTAGTCATTAAAAAAAAAAGAGCCCAGTATCAACAGCAAATCATTTCTAAACGTTTAAACAACAATAAACAAGGGAAGGCTTTTTAAGCATTAAAATAATGTTTAATTCTCACCCCCCAAAAAAGCTGGTCACCACCAATCTCTGACACCTCCCCACCAAGGTCCTCGCTGCCCCCAGCAGCCCGACATCCCCAATCAGTTCGGCTCTGAAAAGTTTTTATATAAATGAAGATTTCTGATTTGTTTCGGATATCCTCATTTTTCCGAAATTAAAACATTTCAGAGAATCTTATTTCAGATAATCAAAGTTGTACTGTACTCCGGAGTGAACTACCCACACCAGGCACCTGAAAGTTAAAACCATTATTTCAAGTCCAGACCAATATTTCCAGGTTTATTGGTACACATGCTACAAGCCTTGACCCACCAAGTTCAGGAACACGCTTCACCCTCCACCATCAGACGTCTCAACAACAAACTAAATCAAGGACTCAGTTAAAGACACTTATTTTTGAACTTTGTTGATTTTTTTCTCTGTATTGCAGTTTGTTTACATTTCTTTATTTGTTTACATGTGAACATTGTGTCCAGTGTATTTTGCACTATCAATATGTGATAATCCTGCATCACCTGTAGGGAAAATAATCTCAGGGTTCTATTCTCTGATAATAAATTTGAAACCTGAAAGGTTTTCTTTTTTGTAAAATCAATAGTTTATTTTTGAATTTTTAAAAAATGTCCTTTTAATAAAAATGACAAAACTTGAAAGCAAAATGTCAGGTAACACTAATTTTAACCTCAGCAATTAGAACTCAATTATGGTAAATTATTTTAAGAAATTTTTCAGCCATGAGTCACACAACAAACTTGAGCACTCGTAATGATGAAATCACAAGCCATTTATAAAAAAAAAATGGAACAGTTAAATTTAACTCAAATTTCTCTGTAATTTATATTCATTTCAATCCAAAATGAATATAAAAATGTTTATATTCAATTTAAATCAAGTGTAGCCGAAGTGGTGCAGATTAGCTCGAACAGTGCCTCATGACGGGACAAAGAAATAATAAAAATGCCCTTGGGTTTGCCTACATCAAAACAAAAATACTGTAGCTTTGGTTCATTGAGGAAAAATATATTTTATGATCAAGATCTCAACACCTCTATCAAATCCCCTCTCAACCGTCTAAGTTCCAATGAATAAAGTCCTAACCTCTTCAATCTTTCTCCGTACTCTAGGTATTTTAAGCCAGGCCACATCCTTGTAAATCTTCTCTCCACCCTCTCCACCTTATCTATATCCTTCCTATAATTTGGAGACCAGAACTGAACACAATACTCCAAACCTGGCATCACCAATACCTTAAACAGTCGCAGCATCACTTCCCAGCTCCGAGACTCTATGCTATGATTTATAAAGGCTGACGTACCAAATGCCTTCTTAACCACTCTGTCCACCTTCAAGGAACGCTGCAAGATAAATCCAAGATCTCTTTGTTCTTGTGCATTCCCCAATGTCCTCCCCTTTACTACATATGTCCTATTTTGATTATTTTTCCCGAAATGAAGCAACTCACACTTCTCTACAGCATGTTTATACTAGCTAGTGAACCGCTGCCAGAAGACATCAGACGGGATCCAAACATAAAGGGATTTAAAGGGGGCCAGGGGAAGCACAAAATCAATTTATTCATGTATTGAAATATTTTGACTGTCCCAGGTTGGGGGGGGGGGGGGGGGGGGGGTGGTTGTTGGCCAAGGCTGAGGACCACATTGGAGGATTATGGCAAGATCTCTGGGTATAAAATAAATCTGGATGAGTGAAATCACACCCTTAACGAAGGGGAAATTACAGACAATACCAACAAGGGAGTCAATTTAAATGGCCGCATGAGGGCATTAAATATTTGGGGATAAAAAATAGGTAACGATTTACACAATTTATATAAACTAATTTATCTCCCTTTGCTCCACAAGATTGAGGAGGACCTCGGTAGATGGAGAACCTTGCTCATAACTTGGGGGGTCAGAATTAATTGCATTAAAATAAAGGTGATGCCAAGACTACAATATCTATTTCAGTCCTTTCCCATTCTGTTGCCCTTGGGCTTCTTTAAGATGCTCAACGGATGTGTCAAAAAGTTCTTGTGGAATGGTAAAGTGGCTAGAATCTCCATGGAAAAGTTGACTTGGCATAATAAATTAGGAGGTGTGAAATTGCCAGATTTAAAAAAATACAATTGGGTGGCCCAGTCGAAGTTTATCGCCTCAATTTTTGAGGGAGGTGGTATCCCTTCTGGGCATAAATTGCACTACACACGGTTGGAGAAAAGATAGCAGGATAGTTTATATATAAATGCGACACTAACATTTTATTGCAAATGGAACTTCCAAACCAGCGATACATAGATCCAGACAGTGAAGGGAGACAGATTGAAATATTAACATTGATGAACAAAATTGGTCAGACTTATGTTGAGATAGCTTGAAAACAAATCTAATGGCTAGATACAGATCAGTTTAATATAATTTTTTTTACATCAATTATATCTCACTCCTCAGAAGTTAAATAGATTGAAATCAGACTTATCAGACCAGTGATTTAGATGTGACCAGTAGATTGGTACTTTTTACATTCTACTTGGTCCTGTTCTAAAGTGAGATCTTTTTGGTTAAATTTGGCTTTTTGTTTTAAGAACAGGTTATAGGAATTAAATTCCCACAAAACCCAATGTTATTTTAATTACGTAGGATAAGACCAAAATTGTAATTATTTGTACATCAGCCAAGATCTTTCTTAAGGGATAATTTGGGACTGTCTATGGTCCTGCCTGTGTGTAGGAACTTGGAGATTCTAATTCAAAAAGGAAGACGTGCAAGTTAACATCTATGATGTATCTCCTATTCCAAAGTGAAGGCCCGAAGGCAGGCTTACACAAGTCGAGAGAAAGGTGAGAGATGGACTTGAGCACATCAATCCACGAGTAGAGCTGGTCAGACTTGTGTCTGGACAGCATGACAGCAGATATTAATGTCAGGTACTGGTTGGTGCAATATAATTTCTGCATCATCTATACCCCACACCACAAAAATTACATAAATCTAAATCAGTAATTTCAGAAATGTGCTTTAGGTGTGGTGTGGAGATTGGAACCTTTATCTACTCAACCTGGCTGTGAAAAAGGTGAGATCCTTCTGGGAGGACCTGACATTCTGGGAAACATTATGGACATGAGTTTTAAACTGTCCAGATTCCAAATTCAGTTTGTGAAGGTCGCCTTGTTGGTAGTCAGGATGTGTATAGCAGTCATATGGAAGTCTGACTCCCAACTAAATATTATACGATGGAATACGGAAATGCAGAGTTGCATTCCCCTGGAGAAAATCACGTATAATTTAAGAAGGAAATATGACACATTTGTTTGGGTGTGGCAACCCTATCTGCAACACATTGGTACACAGATATAATTCTACATCTTCTAAATAAAGGAAATGCAACAATCCATGCCAGTAATGAAACGATTGAGATCAATGAAGTGGGTTGTGCCACAGATGATCCTTTTATTTTAGGTTTCTTTGGGTTTTTGTTAAATTGCCTGAAGGGTTTGTGACTTTACCGATATTTGGTTCTTTGTATTTGTTTGATTTATAAAATCTATTCTTTGTGTATTAGGGGATGGGAGGGAGGGGTGAGGGGTCGGGGAAAAAATATTGCATGTTATTGATGAAAGAGATTGTGTTGTTTGTTTGGATTTGTATGAGTCTTTGAAAATCAAAAATAAAAGATTTTAAAAAAGACTGGTGCCCATGATGTCAATGGCTGAGTTAACAACTCTCTGTAGTTTTTTTTTCCTGTCCTGTGCATTGGGAGCTCCATACCAGACAGAGATGCAACTGATCAGAATGTTCTTCACGGTACACCTGTAGAAATATTTGAGAATCTCTGGTGACATACCAAATTACTTCAAACTCCTCATGAAGTATAGCCGCTGGTGAGCCATCTTCGTGCTGCATGGACATGAAGGCCCCAAGATAGATCCTCAGAGATGTTGACTCCCAAGAATTTGAAGTTCTTGACCTTCTACACTGCAGACCCCTTGATGAGGACTGGTTCGTGTTCTTCTGATTTCTCCCCGGTCCATAATCAGCTCCATGGCTTTGCTAACACTGTACACTTCTTTATTTCTGCCTGTGACATCCGTGGTGTCATCAGGAAATTTGTAAATGTCATCTGAATTGTGTCTAGCCACAGAGCCAGGAGTGTAGAGCAAGTAGAGCAGTGGGCTCAGGAGGCATCCTTGAGGTGTGCTGTGTTGATTGTTAGTGAGCAGGAGACATGGTTTCCAATTTGTATTGACTGTGGTGTTACAACGTAAAAGTCAAGAGTCCACTAGCAGAGAGGGGTGCAGAGGTCCAAGTTTTGAAGCTTGTTGACCAGCACTGAGGGAATGATAGTGTTGAGAGCCGAGTTGAAGTTGATGAAGATGTATGTAGGCTTGGCTGAGTGGAGAGCAGGTGATATTGCATCTGCTGCAGAGCAGTTGTGACAGTAAGCAAATTGCAGAGGGTCCAGATCTTTACTTGGGTACATGTTAACTATGGCCATGACCAACCTCTCAAAGCATTTAATCAAAGTAGACGTGAGTGTTATATATGAGAACTAGAGAAATTCCGCATAAGCGGCAGGAGAACAACACCTCAAAAGCTACACACCTGCCTACCTCGCTAGTCTTATCTATGTATCAGCCTATAGTTCCACATCTTGGAACCTATAAAACCAGAGTGGAAGCAAATCATCCTTGATCTTAAAAAACTGTCAAAAAATTTTAAAAAAGCAAGTCATTTTCCCTATATTTCCCTCGACACAAACTGCTAAATGTCTTTACAACAGTTACATTTAATTAATTTATTCATAAATAAAGACAAAGAAAACCCCAATTGTTCAAGCGTACATGCTGGCAAACTCATCCAAGAGTCTGCATCACTTACTGTAATTTGATTGCAGCTTTAACCAAGGTAACACATCTGTGGAAATACAGGGAAGACTTGCAATCTCAAGGGGCAGGTAAGCATTTGGAAAAGAATAAATCATGATTATGCTGGTGGGATATTTAATAAGCAGTGTTAAGCACAATGCATCCAGAACTTCTAGGTGTCAAATGACAGCTAAATTAGTGATGACTGTTAGTATTGGTACCAAGTCAGAAATGTTTTACATTTACAAGTGTAATGATATTGGCTTTTTCAATTCTTTTTTTTTTTTTTTTTTTTTTTTTTTTTTTTTTTTTTTTTTTTTTTTAATTTTTTATTTTTCACACCATAAATCACAATAGCCATGATATACACTTTTTCTTTTCCACACATTTACAGTGACTTTTTCTCCCTCCCCCCTCCCTCCTCCCAAGCCACCCCCCCATCCCCCCCCCTCTCATCCATTTTAGTTATACAATCTAGGTTGCATTAATTCAGTTAGACAATGTTGTCATTCAACAAAAATACACCAGAAATTCTACTGAGTCCATTCTTTTCTTTTCTTCTCCTTCCATCAACTTAGGTAATGTTTGTTCCCGGTAGGTTTTCGCTATTGTATTTAATGTAAGGCTCCCATACTTGTTCGAATATTTCAATATTATTTCTTAAACTATATGTTATTTTTTCTAATGGAATACATTTATTCATTTCTATATACCATTGTTGTATTTTCAAATTATCTTCCAATTTCCAGGTTGACATAATACATTTTTTTGCTACGGCTAGGGCTATCTTAACAAATCTTTTTTGTGCATCCTCCAAGTCAATTCCAAATTCTTTATTTTTTATGTTACTTAGGAGAAAGATCTCTGGATTCTTTGGTATATTGTTTTCTGTTATTTTATTTAATATCTGATTGAGATCATCCCAAAATTTTTCTACTCTCTCACATGTCCAGATTGCATGAATTGTTGTTCCCCTTTCTTTTTTACATCGAAAACATCTATCAGATACTGTTGGGTCCCATTTATTTAACTTTTGCGGTGTAATGTATAGTCTGTGTAACCAATTATATTGTATCATACGCAGCCTCGTATTTATTGTATTTCTCATCGTTCCAGAGCATAACTTCTCCCATGTTTCCTTTTTTATCTTTATATTTAAATCTTGTTCCCATTTTTGTTTAGTTTTACCATTTGTTTCCTCATTTTCCTTTTCTTGCAGTTTAATATACAAAGTTTTTATAAATCTTTTGATTAACATTGTATCTGTAATCACATATTCAAGGTTACTTCCCTCTGGTAAACTCAAGTTGCTTCCTAATTTATCTTTCAAGTAGGATCTCAGTTGGTAATATGCCAGCGCTGTATCTCCCGTTATATTGTACTTATCTCTCATTTGTTCAAAGGATAAGAATCTACTTCCTGAAAAACAATTTTCTATTCTTTTAATCCCTTTTTTTTCCCATTTTCTAAAGGCAAGGTTGTCTATTGTAAAAGGGAGTAGCTTATTTTGCGTCAATATTAGTTTTGGTATTTGGTAATTTATTTTATTTCTTTCTACATGAATCTTCTTCCATATATTGAGGAGATGGTGTAATACTGGAGAAGTTCTATGTTGTACCAATTTTTCGTCCCATTTATATAATATGTGTTCAGGTATCTTTTCCCCTATTTTATCTAATTCTAGTCTCGTCCAGTCTGGTTTTTCCCTTGTTTGATAAAAATCTGATAGGTACCTTAATTGTGCGGCTCTATAATAATTTTTGAAGTTTGGCAATTGTAAGCCTCCTTGTTTATACCATTCTGTTAATTTGTCTAGTGCTATCCTCGGTTTCCCCCCTCTCCATAAAAATCTCCTTATTATTTTCTTTAACTCTTTGAAGAATTTTTCTGTCAGTTGTATTGGCAATGCCTGAAATAAGTATAGTATCCTTGGAAAAATGTTCATTTTAATACAGTTTATCCTTCCTATCAGTGTTAGTGGTAGCTCTTTCCAATGCTCTAAATCGTCCTGTAATTTTTTCATTAGTGGATTGTAATTGAGTTTATATAATTGGCCTAGATTTTTGTTTATTTGCACACCTAGGTACCTTATTGCCTGCGTTTGCCATCTGAATGGGGATTCCTCCTTAAATTTTGAGAAATCCGCGTTATTCATAGGCATTGCTTCACTTTTATTTACGTTTATCTTGTATCCCGACACTTCTCCATATTCCTTCAATTTCTTATATAGTTCTTTTATTGATAGTTCTGGTTCTGTTAAGTACACTATCACATCATCCGCAAACAGACTGATTTTATATTCCCTGTCTTTTATTTTTATTCCTTTTATATTATTATCTCTTCTTATCGATTCTGCTAGTGGTTCTATAGCTAGCGCAAACAATAATGGTGATAGTGGGCATCCCTGCCGCGTTGACCTGCTTAAGTTAAATTGCTTTGATACATGTCCATTTACTGTCACTTTCGCTAACGGACCCTTATATAATGCTTTAATCCAATTAATATACTTCTCCGGTAAACTGAATTTTTGCAATACTTTGAACAAGTAATTCCATTCTACTCTGTCGAAGGCCTTCTCTGCGTCTAAAGCAACTGCTACTGCCGGTGCTTTATTTCCTTCTACTGCATGAATTAAGTTAATAAATTTACAAATATTGTCTGTTGTGCGTCTTTTTTTGATAAATCCAGTTTGGTCTAAATTTACCATTTTCGGTACCTGTTCTGCTAATCTGTTCGCTAGTAGTTTAGCTATTATCTTATAATCTGTGTTTAGCAGAGATATTGGTCTATATGACGCTGGTGAGAGTGGATCTTTCCCTTGTTTTAGTATCACTGTAATTATTGCTGTTTTACATGAATCTGGTAAGTTTTGTGTCTCATCAATCTGGTTGATTACATCCAGGAGGGGCGGTATTATTAGGTCTTTAAATGTTTTGTAGAATTCTATTGGGAGTCCATCCTCTCCTGGTGTCTTATTATTTGGTAAATTTTTTATTATCTCTTGTATTTCTACTGTTCCAAATGGTTCTGTTAATTTATTTTGTTCCTCTATTTGTAGTTTTGGTAGTTCAATTTTAGTCAAAAATTCCTCTATTTTCCCTTCTTTCCCTTCGTTTTCGGTTCGGTATAATTGTTCATAGAATTCTCTGAAGTTTTCCTTAATTTCTTTTGGATTATATGTAATTTGTTTGTCTTTTTTCCTTGTTGCCAATACCATTTTCTTAGTTTGCTCTGTCTTAAGCTGCCATGCTAGGATTTTGTGTGTTTTTTCCCCTAGTTCATAATATTTCTGTTTTGTCTTCATTATATTCTTCTCCACCTTATATGTTTGTAATGTTTCATATTTTATTTTTTTATCCGCCAATTCTCTTCTTTTGGTTGTATCTTCCTTTATTGCTAATTTTTTTTCTATGTTTATTATTTCCCTTTCCAACTGCTCTGTTTCCTGATTATAGTCCTTCTTCATCTTGGTTGCATAACTTATTATTTGCCCTCTAATGAATGCTTTCATTGCGTCCCATAGTATAAACTTATCTTCCACTGATTCCGTATTTACTTCAAAGTACATTTTTAATTGTTTTTCAATAAATTCTCTAAAATCCTGTCTTTTAAGTAGCATGGGGTTTAATCTCCATCTATACATTCTTGGAGGGATGTCTTCTAGCTCTATTGCCAATAACAGGGGTGAGTGGTCCGATAATAGTCTAGCTTTATATTCCGTTTTCCTAACTCTCCCTTGTATGTGGGCTGATATCAGGAATAGGTCTATCCTTGAGTATGTTTTATGTCTAGTCGAGTAGTATGAGTATTCCTTTTCTTTTGGGTTTTGTTTCCTCCATATGTCCACAAGTTTCATTTCTTGCATTGATTTAATTATAAATTTGGTTACTTTGTTCTTCCTGTTAATTTTTTTCCCCGTTTTATCCATATTTGGATCCAAATTCAGATTGAAATCCCCTCCTATTAGTATGTTCCCTTGCGTATTAGCTACCTTCAAAAAGATATCTTGCATAAACTTTTGATCTTCTTCGTTAGGTGAATATATATTAAGTAGATTCCAAAGCTCTGAATATATCTGACATTTTATCATAACATATCTCCCTGCTGGATCTATTATTTCCTCTTCTATTTTAAATGGCACATTTTTGCTAATTAATATAGCCACTCCTCTTGCTTTTGAATTATACGATGCTGCTGTTACATGTCCTACCCAATCTCTCTTTAATTTCTTGTGCTCCAATTCAGTTAAGTGTGTTTCTTGGACAAATGCTATATCTATTTTTTCCTTTTTCAGTAAATTTAGTAGTTTCTTCCTTTTAATTTGGTTATGTATTCCATTAATATTTAGAGTCATATAGTTCAGCGTAGCCATTTTATATTTTGTTTATCTTCTCTTTCCGTTTTTCCATCATTACCTTTCCTCCTTTTCCATTTCTGTTTTCTTATTTTCAACTCTTTACCAGACAACATTCCTACAACATCCAACATTTTCCTTATTCTCCTATTTCTATCTTCTTTATCCCCAATCTCCCCTTCCCCTCCTGAGTTGCCCTTTATCCCTTGTCGGACAACCACATCTCCCCTCTCCATTTGGATTTGCGAATCCACTCGCAAGCGTCAACTGATTTTGCAGTGACCGCTCTTTTCCCCCACCCAGCCCCCCCCAGAAAAGATTTCGCTTTTTATATGTCACAAAGGTCACTCTTTTAGTTCCCTCCTTATTCTCTCTATTCCATTACCTTCCCTTATTAATTCTTGTCTATACTCTCTATGTTTTCCTCTAATTACAGATACTTTCACATATGCCCATTGTCTCTATTCACTCTTATACCTCTTTACCCGCATACATATCAATCGTGGTCATTTTTACCCTCCTTACCCGTCTTCATCCCTCAGTCTATTTTTGTCTTTACCCACATACATATCAATCGTGATAATTTTTGCTCTCATTACCCGTCTTCATCCCTCAGTCTATTTTTGTAATTGTTCTGCAAATTTTCGTGCTTCTTCTGGATCCGAGAATAGTCTGTTTTGTTGTCCTGGAATAAATATTTTCAATACCGCAGGATGCTTCAGTGTAAATTTATATCCTTTCTTCCATAAAATCGCTTTTGCTGCATTGAACTCTTTTCTCTTCTTTAGGAGTTCAAAGCTTATATCTGGATAAATGAAGATTTTTTGCCCTTTATACTCCAGTGGTTTGTTGCCCTCTCTTACTTTTTCCATTGTCTTCTCCAGTACCTTTTCTCTTGTAGTATATCTTAGGAATTTTACTACAATAGATCTTGGTTTTTGTTGTGGTTGTGGTTTAGGGGCCAATGCTCTATGTGCCCTTTCTATTTCCATTTCTTGCTGTAGTTCTGGACATCCTAGGGCCTTAGGGATCCATTCTTTTATAAACTCCCTCATATTCTTGCCTTCTACATCTTCCTTAAGGCCCACTATCTTTATGTTATTTCTTCTGTTATAATTTTCCATTATATCTATTTTTTGGGCTAGTAATTCTTGTGTCTCTTTAGTTTTTTTATTAGATTCCTCCAATTTCTTTTTTAAGTCTTCTACCTCCATTTCTGCTGCTATTGCCCGTTCTTCCATCTTGTCCATTTTTTTCCCCATTTCTGTTAAGGTCATATCCATTTTATTTATTTTCTTTTCTGTGTTGTTTATTCTTCTTCTTAAATCATTGAATTCCTGTGTTTGCCATTCTTTAAATGACTCCATGTATCCTCTAACAAGAGCAAGTACCTCCTTTACCTTGCCTTTCTTTTCTTCTTCTATTTCCCTGTACTCTTCCTCTTCCTCTTCTTCTTCCTCTAGGTTGACCATCTGTTGTTTCTTTGCTGCCCTTTCCTCCTCTTCTTTCTTGTTTCCATTGTCTTCTGTGGTCTCTTCTTGCTGCAGGTGTTCTGCAGCTGTCGTTGCCGGCTGTGGAGATCGACTCCCCAGCTGGTCCCCCCTCCCGTCGGTGTGTTTTTTTTCATGCGCATCGCGCATGCGCGAGGAGTCGCGCATGCGCGGTTGCGCACTTTTACTCGGCTCTGTGAGCCATTGTTGTAGTTCTCTTTCTACCGACCTGAGGTAGTGGGGTCTTCTCTCCACAGCGGGCCTCTTCGGACAGGTAAGGCCTTCACCTTTTTCCTCCGTTGTCTTCTCTTCCTCTCTTCTTTCCGTTGATTTTGATTTTTCTCCTTTTGTCTCCATCTTCTTTCCACCTTTATACTCACTTTTCTTTAACTTGTATTTCTGTGCCTTTGTATTTTCTCTTGTTTTTCCCGACTTTTCTGGAGAGGGCTGGAGTTCCCCGTCCGGCCACTACTCCATCACGTGACTCCTCCTCGGCTTTTTCAATTCTTAATGGAGCTCAGAACAGTAAATTTATTAGAAGCTACAAATGACTTCACTGGTATGGTTAAAAATGGATACTTTTATCTTGAATTGGGTCTTGGACGTACATTCAAGCAATGAAATTCAAATACAGTACAACTTGGATTATCCAAAATCTCCATTTATCCAATTTTTTTTAAAATTTAAAAATAAACGAGGATATTTGAAACAAATCAGTCATCCTCGTTTGTCCAAAATTTTTTTTGAGAGCTGAAGTGACCTCGTAGGTTGAAAAAAAAGTTCACTCGACATGAAATTAGAACGACGATTGTCCTCGTTTCAGGCAACTCCTTCTCCTCTCTCTTTTTATTTTTTTTTAAACCTTTCTTTTCTCCAACTCCCCCTCTCAAATTGTGCATCGCTGCCTCCCAGCCACAAGACGTTGGAAGAATCTCTTGACCCGGCATCATCAAGGAGTACGACCTCATGGGCAGGAGCGGGACCTTTGCCTCAGTGGCATTCCCTCCCCTCCCCTTCTTCCACCAGACACCAGCGCCGAACCCTCCACTCGGCCTATCACCCCAGTTTGCGAGTGCGGTTGGCCTACGGGAGCATTCAGAGTCAGTGATCAGCAGTGGCCAGCATTTTTTGGGTGAGAATTAAACATTATTTTAATGCTTTAAAAAACCTTCCCTTGCCGTTTAACCATTGATACAAGTGATTTGCTGTTGCTACTGGACTGTTTTGAAAAAATGACCAGTTTTCCAAAAAAAATATTTATCCAATTTGGATAAATATCCATTTTGGATAATTGGAATTATACTGCATAAAACTCTTGTGCAATTTGATTTCATTACTCTTTTAGAATCACTCATTTCCATGTGAAATGCACTATATTTTGAAGAATAATTTCACACTGGGGAGTTCAAATCCTAAAAAGAAGAAAAAAAATGTACCAGAAACATTCTATGGATGAACAATGAACTGGAGGAACTAAGCAGGTCAGGCAGAATCCATGGATAGAAGTGGCCAGTCAACATTTCAGGCCTGAACCCGGAAGACTTCATGACCTTCTATAAAGTACCATACTCACCGCATGAAATTGTACACTATTGATTAATGCAGCACTTGGGGTTTTCTACTTAATCAATTGCATGTAACAAAAAAATATTTTAAAATTCGTTGCTTGTTCTTTTTCTGATCAAGCAGCAAAAGGTATTCATAAAGGAGACACTATGTACATGTTAAAGACTAACACGAAAAAAGGTTATTTTATTGTGATTCAGAGATTATGTAAATAATCTACTCAAGTACGGAAGGAAAATACTTAATGTTATGGGATGCCTTGGTTTAGAAGCCTTCTTTCTCATGCTCTCTCTCTCTCTCTCTCTCTCTCATGTCAGCCTGTTAGCATTGACTCTTAGCAAATGTCATACAATTCCAAGCCCAAAATGAAGTCCCAACTATACAAAGGAATAGCCCCTTTTTAAACCCTTTAAAACCCCAACATAATTCTTACCCCAGTCTTCTTCATTCCTTCTGTGGTGGCAGTTTATACCATCTTATCTCTTGTGACAGTTGGCCTAAGAATCTTGGAAGTTGCAAAAATGCCTTCTTCACTAGCAACCCTACAATTGCCATGTTGGTGTTACACACTCCACCCAGTAGAAATTACATAATGCCCTTTGTAACATTTTCTCTACAATGCATAAACTATCATGTTACAGGTGTGTTCTATTTAGTTGACAGGCATGCAAGATTACTAATGCAAGAAAATGCACAGCTAAGCTGGGTGAGCACACAAGAAAAGTTAAATGCTTCTATAGTGTCAAAATATAAATTTAAATGATAAAGAATAATAAACTAGAATCGAATGTCAGAATCAAAGAGTTTCAAAACCATTCAATTTTGCCCTTGTTTTACGATAGGCTCACAGATCTGCTAAGAGAAATTTGAAGAGGTGATCAAGAGGATTGAAGAGGGCAGGACCATGATCCATACGATATAGAACCAGAAGAGGCCATTCAGCCCATCGAGTCCTCTGCCATTCTCCCACTCAGCCATATTCCTCTGCCTTCTCCCCATAACCTTTGATACCGTGATTATTCGGATACCCATTAATCTCTGCTTCAAATACACCCAATGGTCTGGCCGCCCGAGGTAGCAAATTCCAAGGGTTCACCACTCTCTGACTAAAGAAATCCCTCTGCATCTCTGTTTTAAACGGGTGCCCTTCAATACTGAAATTGGGCCCTCTTGTCCTAATTTCCCCTTCCATGGGAAGCAACTTTGCCATATCTTGTCCAGGCCTTTCAACATTCCAAATACTTCTATGAAGGCCCCCTTATTCTTCTGAGCTCCAAGGAGTACTGTACAAGAGCCATCAAATGTTCTTCAGATGCTAACCCCCTCATTCCAGGAATCATTCTTGTCAATCTGAACCCTCTCCCATGCCATCACATGCTTCCTTAAATGAGGAGCTCAAAACTGTACCCTACACTCCAGCTGACATCTTACTGTGGCTTATAAAGCCTCAACATCACTTCCCTTCTCTTGTATCCTATTTCTCTAGATTTTGAATACCAACATTGCACATTCATCTTCTTCACCACTGACTCAATCTGGAGGTTAATCTTTAGGTATCCTGCAGGAGGACTCCCTTGTCCCTTTGCACCTCCAAATTTTGAATTTTCTTCCTATCCAAAATAATAGTCTGCCCCTTTATTCCTTCTACCAAAGTGCATAACCATACAGTTTCCAACATTGTATTTCATTTCCCACTTTTTTGTCCATTCTCCTGATCTATCCAAGTCTTTCTGCAGCCTTTCCATTTCCTCATCACTCCTGTCCCTCCACCATGGGTTTTATGATCCTTAGCAAGGCCTTTGACAAGGTGCTACAGGGCAAGTTAGTTCAGAAAGTTAAAGTTAAATCACATGAGTCCAAAGATGAACTGCCCAACTGATTTCAAAACCAGCTGTGTGGCAGAAATCAGAAGGTACGAGTGGAGAGTTGCTTTTTCAGTGGAGGTCTGTGATGAAGGTTGTCTACTATTGTTAACTACATTAACAAATTTAATGGCAAACAATGTAGTTAACCCAATTAATACATTTGCAAATGACATCAAAATTGGCAATGTGGTGGGCAATTTTACAAAATCTACATTACTTGGGAAGGTGCAATAAGGTGCAGAAGGGGAAATTAACTCTGACAAGGTGTTGCACTTAAGTAGGTCCAAGCAACCAGGGTAAATGGCAAGGCCTAGGAGAAGTTTTAAATTTTGACAGGCCCTCTCAGCCCATGATCCCTTGCTGTCTAATTACACCTTCAACCCTTGTATGTTTTTGAAAAATAGAAGGAAACTGAAGCATCTGGAGGAAACCCACGCAGTCACGTACAAACTCCTCACAGAGAGCTAGCACTGTAATAGCATTGCCCTAATATGCTGCCCCTAGTTACAGAATGTTATAGAACAGAGAGCTCACAGTTCTACGAATGTGGCAATTCAGGGTGGCATGCTGGTGATGGCATTTTACACACTTTCTTTCACTGGCTAGGTGATGGGTCCAGGCTGAGGAGTACGGTGTACAGGCTTTTCAATTTACTGAATCTATACCAACCCATGTACTACAAAATCACTCTCCCAATTCTCCAGCCAAACACATCTGCTGGAGCAACTCATGACTCAAGGAGAGTTTTAGCTTGAAACAGACCATTCTTTTTCTTCCACTGATGCTACTAGATCCAGTGAGTTTCTCCACCAAGTTGTGGGTTTAGATTACAGCATCTGCAGTGCATGTGCTCCCAAATCTCCAGTGTTCTCTATTTGCCAGTGGATCTATTTAAATTACATTTGAGTGCCGCAAACACTATTAGTCCAATGGCCAAAAAAAATCAGTGAAGGTGAATATGAAAAAAGCTACCCATGAAGATATAAGAATCTATACGTCGATTAAAAAAAATGTCATTTGCTGTCATGCTTCAGTTGTCAACTCTTCCAATCAATCAGATAGTGACAACATTTAAGGAGGCTATCATATTTAAGAATCGTTGGACAACAGATTAGGAAGGGTATGGATAGGATAGATGTAGGAAGGTTTTTTGAGCTGGCCGGGGAAACTAAAACGAGAGGACACAGTCTCAAGATTCGGGGGAGTAGATTTAGGACAGAGATGAGGAAAAATAGTTTTTCCCAGAGAGTAGTGAATGTTTGGAATTCTCTAACCAGGGAAATGGTTGAGGCTGCCTCATTAAACCTATTTAAAATTCAATGAGATAAATTTTTACATGATAGAGGAATTAGGGGATATGGGGAGAAGGCAGGTAGGTGGAGTTAGGTCATAAATTAGATCAGCCATGATCGTATTGAATGACGGAGCAGGCTCGATGGGCCATTTTTGGCCTACTCCTGTTCCTACTTCCTATGTTCCTTGACCTGAAAGAAATAATAAATTCATTTTAAGGTAAATTTTCTGAGGGAATGACAAACCATAAAAAAAAAAATCAGATTTTCAGGCAAGTGTTTGTTAAATAATAACTAAAGGTAAAAATAAATGGAAAACATGAACAGAAATAGAAAGTGTTGGAAATACTCAGTGGGTCAGGATACACCCACGAAACAAGAATTTATCAACATTTTGAGGTAGACACCTTATCAGTCCTTATTGTCCTCAATTGTTGAAGTTACTTCTCTTTCCACAGCTGAGGTCTGATCTGCTGAGTATTGTACCTGAAAATCTTTGCTTATCAGACAAGAAAATAGTTCTAACAAATGTAGCAATGGTCAAAGCTCATGAAAAGTGATATTTGTGAATCTATCTGCGGGTCCATCGATAGAGCACTGAGTATTTCCAGTATTAAATGCTTTATTTCAGATTTTGCAATATTTTGCTTTTTTTCCTGTCATTTTCAAAATATTCTACCAATTACTTCAAATTAAGTGGAGGACCAGTGAATGACACAAATTTTTGATTTTGGCATTTACCGGCACATGACTACTCCAGCTGTCATAATACATCATGTTGATAAACTCATGGTAAGTCCTTACCATTGTGCCAAAAATTACAAGGAGAATAAATGTCTCTGTAGAAACTTGTACATCTATCATCCAGTGAAACTTCAAGTAACAAGAGGCACCAGGCCAAAGAAAGAAATGATGCAGAATCAATCTTAAAGAAAGGTGGAAAAAGGAACCCAACAGTCACGGTTAAGTATTCATTGCTTTGAATGTTAAATGTGACTCCCTTCCTTTCTTCAATGCAGAGGTGTTTTCAGTGTCCGCTTTTATTTCAATTGTCCACAATCTGCAGCTTTTTGACATCCATGGTGTTTTTTTTAAACATTTTTGTGGCATTCATCCATGAGCCACTTCAACATTAGCATGACAAAAAAAAATTAAAATTTCATAAGTATGTTGTCTGCACCCACAAAGAATTTAATTTTGTTTTAATTAAAGATATAGCACAGTAACTGGCCCTTCTGGCCTATAAGCCTGTGCTGTCCAAAAAAGCTGTTGTGTCACCTATCGTGGACACACAACAGCTCTTCACTTGTCAGGAAGGAGCAACAGCGACTGCACTTACTGAGAAGATGAAAAGGTTACCAGCCATCATTATGTCAACTTTCCACAAGAGCTCTATCTAACTTCCTGGACGAATGCATCAGTGTGGTACGGTTGCTGCAGGGAAATGGATCAGAGGTCAAGCCACAGGACCATGAGAGGCAGAGAAGGTCACGGGGGTCTCCCTCCTCTCTTTTGACTTGATGTACCTGGATCGTTATTTGAAAAGGTCACACAAAATCATTGAGGAGACCAACCAACCCACACACAACATCTTTCAGCTGCTACCATTGGGAAAGAACCACAGTAGTATTAGATCCAGAACGATCAGGCTGAGAAACAGCTTATTCCCACAGGCATTGATACTGCTGAATGACTGAACTGCTCACACTAACCCTCCGAAACTACTATTTATTAAACTGTGTGTGTGTGTGTGTGTGTGTGTGTGTGTGTGTGTGTGTGTGTGTGTGTGTGTGTGTGTGTGTGTGTGTTGTCTATATGCATCTTGTCTGTATGCTTTTACTCCGAGACCCGGAAAGCGCTGTTTCGTCAGATAATAAACTTGAACTTTAAATACACCTGTGTGACTTCTTCTTCTTTCTTTGGCTTGGCTTCGCGGATGAAGATTTATGGAAGGGGTAAAAGTCCACGTCAGCTGCAGGCTCGATTGTGGCTGACAAGTCCGATGCGGGACAGGCAGACACGGTTGCAGCGGTTGCAGGGGAAAATTGGTGGGTTGGGGTTGGGTGTTGAGTTTTTCCTCCTTTGTCTTTTGTCAGTGAGGTGGGCTCTGCGGTCTTCTTCAAAGGAGGTTGCTGCCCGCCGAACTGTGAGGCACCAAGATGCACGGTTTGAGGCGATATCAGCCCACTGGCGGTGGTCAATGTGGCAGGCACCAAGAGATTTCTTTAGGCAGTCCTTGTACCTCTTCTTTGGTGCACCTCTGTCACGGTGGCCAGTGGAGAGCTCGCCATATAACACAATCTTGGGAAGGCGATGGTCCTCCATTCTGGAGACGTGACCCACCCAGCGCAGCTGGATCTTCAACAGCGTGGACTCGATGCTGTCGGCCTCTGCCATCTAATACCATATATCTTTGGACTATGGGAGGAAACTGTAACATCTGTGGAAAAGCTCACAATCACAGAGAGAATGTACAAACTCCTTTCAGACAGTGCTAGATTTGAATCCAGGTCACTGGCACGGAAATAAAATTGCGCTACAGCTACACTAACCATCGAGAGAAAACTCAAAACATTTTTCAGGCAATAAATAGCAGTAGATTCCAACAAAAGAGATTAGGTTCCTCAGCAAATATACAAATGATTTATTATGTACTCCTTACTTATCCTATTAATTAAAGTGGCTTGAATTTCAAACTGGCTCCATTGCTAACCATGACATCAGCAGTTTCTGAGAAAGGTTCTGCTATTCACCCAGAAATGCTTCAAACAAGCCCAAACTTGTTTTTATTACATGGTGTTCATGAATATTTATTGTTTAGCTGATTATAATCAATGTTATTTTCCATGTGCTGTAACAAATCCTCCCACTTAGAAATTTAACAAGATCAACAGAAAAAAAACCAGTTAGTGTTTCAAAAAGAAGTGAAACACAAAGTTCCACTTATTGTGATCAATATAGGCTCAAACACAATGCCATCCTAGTGTTAAAAAGGACAGCAATCTTTCTGGCAAGATCACTCCAACATTTAAGGTGTTCAAAGTTCATCATATAGTAAGATTCTAATTGTGAATTTATCTCATGCAGACACCCTGGCAATAGCAAGGATTCATTGTCTGTCTTAATTATGTCTCATCAGCCTTCTTGAACTGCTCCATTCCTTATAGTGAAGATACTGTGTAATCCAGAGACAGATCAATTCTCACCAGTACTGTTTCTCAGTGCTATACAGTAACAGACTTGTCTCTGCCAGCACTATATTCCAGTGACAGACCCGTCTCCACCATTACTGTCTTCTTTGGCTTGGCTTCGCGGACGAAGATTTATGGAGGGGGTAAAAAGTCCACGTCAGCTGCAGGCTCGTTTGTGGCTGACCAGTCCGATGCGGGACAGGCAGACACGATTGCAGCGGTTGCAAGGGAAAATTGGTTGGTTGAGGTTGGGTGTTGGGTTTTTCCTCCTTTGCCTTTTGTCAGTGAGGTGGGCTCTGCGGTCTTCTTCAAAGGAGGCTGCTGCCCGCCAAACTGTGAGGCGCCAAGATGCACGGTTTGAGGCGTTATCAGCCCACTGGCGGTGGTCAATGTGGCAGGCACCAAGAGATTTCTTTAGGCAGTCCCTGTACCTTTTCTTTGGTGCACCTCTGTCACGGTGGCCAGTGGAGAGCTCGCCATATAATACGATCTTGGGAAGGCGATGATCCTCCATTCTGGAGACGTGACCCATCCAGCGCAGCTGGATCTTCAGCAGCGTGGACTCGATGCTGTCGACCTCTGCCATCTCGAGTACCTCGACGTTAGGGGTGTGAGCGCTCCAATGGATGTTGAGGATGGAGCGGAGACAACGCTGGTGGAAGCGTTCTAGGAGCCGTAGGTGGTGCCGGTAGAGGACCCATGATTCGGAGCCGAACAGGAGTGTGGGTATGACAACGGCTCTGTATACGCTTATCTTTGTGAGGTTTTTCAGTTGGTTGTTTTTCCAGACTCTTTTGTGTAGTCTTCCAAAGGCGCTATTTGCCTTGGCGAGTCTGTTGTCTATCTCATTGTCGATCCTTGCATCTGATGAAATGGTGCAGCCGAGATAGGTAAACTGGTTGACCGTTTTGAGTTTTGTGTGCCCGATGGAGATGTGGGGGGGCTGGTAGTCATGGTGGGGAGCTGGCTGATGGAGGACCTCAGTTTTCTTCAGGCTGACTTCCAGGCCAAACATTTTGGCAGTTTCCGCAAAGCAGGACGTCAAGCGCTGAAGAGCTGGCTCTGAATGGGCAACTAAAGCGGCATCATCTGCAAAGAGTAGTTCACGGACAAGTTTCTCTTGTGTCTTGGTGTGAGCTTGCAGGCGCCTCAGATTGAAGAGACTGCCATCCGTGCGGTACCGGATGTAAACAGCGTCTTCATTGTTGGGGTCTTTCATGGCTTGGTTCAGCATCATGCTGAAGAAGATTGAAAAGAGGGTTGGTGCGAGAACACAGCCTTGCTTCACGCCATTGTTAATGGAGAAGGGTTCAGAGAGCTCATTGCTGTATCTGACCCGACCTTGTTGGTTTTCGTGCAGTTGGATAATCATGTTGAGGAACTTTGGGGGACATCCGATGCGCTCTAGTATTTGCCAAAGCCCTTTCCTGCTCACGGTGTCGAAGGCTTTGGTGAGGTCAACAAAGGTGATGTAGAGTCCTTTGTTTTGTTCTCTGCACTTTTCTTGGAGCTGTCTGAGGGCAAAGACCATGTCAGTGGTTCCTCTGTTTGCGCGAAAGCCGCACTGTGATTCTGGGAGAATATTCTCAGCGACACTAGGTATTATTCTATTTAGTAGAATCCTAGCGAAGATTTTGCCTGCAATGGAGAGCAACGTGATTCCCCTGTAGTTTGAGCAGTCTGATTTCTCGCCTTTGTTTTTGTACAGGGTGATGATGGTGGCATCACGAAGATCCTGAGGCAGTTTACCTTGGTCCCAACAAAGCTTGAAAAACTCATGCAGTTTGGCATGCAGAGTTTTGCCGCCAGCCTTCCAGACTTCTGGGGGGATTCCATCCATACCTGCTGCTTTGCCACTTTTCAGTTGTTCGATTGCCTTATATGTCTCATCCAGGGTGGGAACCTCATCCAGCTCTAGCCTTAGGGGCTGTTGAGGGAGCTGGAGCAGGGCGGAATCTTGGACTGAGCGGTTGGTACTGAAAAGAGATTGGAAGTGTTCTGACCATCGGTTGAGGATGGAGATCTTGTCGCTGAGGAGGACTTTGCCGTCTGAGCTGCGCAGCGGGCTTTGGACTTGGGGTGAGGGGCCGTACACAGCCTTTAGAGCCTCGTAGAAACCCCTGAAGTCGCCAATGTCCGCGCTGAGCTGTGTTCGTTTGGCGAGGCTAGTCCACCACTCATTTTGGATCTCCCGGAGTTTGCGCTGAAGATGGCTGCATGCGCGACGGAAGGCTTGTTTTTTCTCTGGACAGGACGGCTTTGTAAGGTGAGCCTGGTGGGCAGCTCGCTTCTTTGCCAGCAGCTCCTGGATTTCCTGGCTGTTTTCGTCAAACCAGTCCTTGTTTTTCCTGGAGGAGAAGCCCAGTACCTCTTCAGTGGATTGCAGTATGGTAGTCTTCAACTGATCCCAGAGGGTTTCAGGGGACGGGTCCGTGAGGCGGGTTGCAACGTCTAGCTTTGCTTTGAGGTTTGCCTGGAAGTTTCCTCTCGCTTCGTCTGACTGCAGTTTTCCAACATTGAACCTCTTTCTGGGGGCTTTATTGTTCCTGGGCTTTGGCTTGAAGTGAAGGTTGAGCTTGCAGCGAACCAGCCGGTGGTCAGTGTGGCATTCCGCGCTAGGCATGACCCTGGTGTGGAGCACATCTTGTTTGTCACTTTCTCGCACCAGGATGTAGTCCAGGAGGTGCCAGTGTTTGGATCGGGGATGCATCCAGGTGGTCTTAAGGCTGTCCCTCTGCTGAAAAAGGGTGTTTGTAATGACAAGCCGCTGTTCTGCGCAGAGCTCCAACAGGAGGCGCCCATTGTCGTTGCACTTGCCGACGCCATGCTTGCCCAGGATTCCTGGCCAGGTTTCTGAGTCTTTGCCGACACGAGCGTTGAAGTCGCCCAGGATGACAACCTTGTCGGCTGTAGGGGTACGTTGGATGAGGTTGCGCAGGTCGGTGTAGAACTTGTTCTTTTCTGCTGGTTCCGCCTGGAGGGTTGGAGCATAGACACTGATGAGGGTGATGTGACGCTTGTTTTGAAGTGGGAGTCGCATGGACATGATTCGGTCCGAGAGGCCTGTCGGAAGGTTTTCGAGTTTGGAGGCAATGAAGCTCTTGACCATGAAGCCTACACCAGATAGGCGTCGTTCATCCGAAGGCTTGCCAGACCAGTAGAGTGTGTAGCCCGCGCCGCGTTCTTGGAGGCTGCCTACATCTGCCAGGCGGACTTCACTGAGAGCGGCTATGTTGATGTCAAGTCTGAGGAGTTCATGTGCAATGAGGGCAGACCGACGTTCAGGTCGGTGGCTGTCAGTCTTGTCTAGCATGGTTCTGATGTTCCAGCATGCTAGCTTGAGTTTGTGAGCATCTTTTGAGGGGGAGGACGTGGAGGGGGAGGACGTGGAGGGGGAGGACGTGGAGGGGGAGGACGTGGAGGGGGAGGACGTTGAGGGGGAGGACGTGGACCTGTCCTCGGGCCTGCGCAAAGGAGCTTTTAGGTGGAGTGCAGTGCGCGCAGTACTGGCCCCACTCTTTACACCCATGGTTCGTGTGCCGTGGCCAAGCAAGCTGGGACGTGGCAGCGAGGTCCTTGGGTCGTAGGTTTTATATCGGAGTGGCCTTCTCCTATGCAGGTTTCTTACCCGGGCTGGAGGGGTCTGCCTCCCCTCCTAGGTCGGTCCATACTGCCCGGACCGGGGCCGAGGCCGTCGCAGTTCACCCTGTTCCTGGACTGGGGCCACCGCCTCCCACTCCCTGCCCGGACCGGGGCCTCCGCCTGCCTCACTCGACCGAGGCCGGGGCCGCCGTCTCCCCCTTGCTCCTGCCCGGATCGGGGCCGCCGCCGTCTACCCTTCGCCCGGACCGGGGCCGGGGCCGCTGCTGCTCTCCCTGTGCCCGGACTGGGGCCGCCGTCTCCCCCTTGCTCCTGCCCGGATCGGGGCCGCCGCCGTCTACCCTTCGCCCGGACCGGGGCCGGGGCCGCTGCTGCTCTCCCTGTGCCCGGACTGGGGCCGCCGTCTCCCCCTTGCTCCTGCCCGGATCGGGGCCGCCGCCGTCTACCCTTCTTCTCCCTGTATACTGTATACCGTGTTATACTGACAGACTTTTCATTACTAGTATATCTTCTCTTTGGCTTGGCTTCGCGGACGAAGATTATGGAGGGGGTAAAAAGTCCACGTCAGCTGCAGGCTCGTTTGTGGCTGACAAATCCGATGCGGGACAGGCAGACACGATTGCAGCGGTTGCAGGGGAAAATTGGTTGGTTGGGGTTGGGTGTTGGGTTTTTCCTCCTTTACCTTTTGTCAGTGAGGTGGGCTCTGCGGTCTTCTTCAAAGGAGGTTGCTGCCCGCCGAACTGTGAGGCGCCAAGATGCACGGTTTGAGGCGTTATCAGCCCACTGGCGGTGGTCAATGTGGCAGGCACCAAGAGATTTCTTTAGGCAGTCCTTGTACCTTTTCTTTGGTGCACCTCTGTCACGGTGGCCAGTGGAGAGCTCGCCATATAACACGATCTTGGGAAGGCGATGGTCCTCCATTCTGGAGACGTGACCCATCCAGCACAGCTGGATCTTCAGCAGCGTGGACTCGATGCTGTCGACCTCTGCCATCTCGAGTACTTCGACGTTAGGGATGTAAGCGCTCCAATGGATGTTGAGGATGGAACGGAGACAACGCTGGTGGAAGCGTTCTAGGAGCCGTAGGTGGTGCCGGTAGAGGACCCATGATTCGGAGCCGAACAGGAGTGTGGGTATGACAACGGCTCTGTATACGCTTATCTTTGTGAGGTTTTTCAGTTGGTTGTTTTTCCAGACTCTTTTGTGTAGTCTTCCAAAGGCGCTATTTGCTTTGGCGAGTCTGTTGTCTATCTCATTGTCGATCCTTGCATCTGATGAAATGGTGCAGCCGAGATAGGTAAACTGGTTGACCGTTTTGAGTTTTGTGTGCCCGATGGAGATGTGGGGGGGCTGGTAGTCATGGTGGGGAGCTGGCTGATGGAGGACCTCAGTTTTCTTCAGGCTGACTTCCAGGCCAAACATTTTGGCAGTTTCCGCAAAGCAGGACGTCAAGCGCTGAAGAGCTGGCTCTGAATGGGCAACTAAAGCGGCATCGTCTGCAAAGAGTAGTTCACGGACAAGTTTCTCTTGTGTCTTGGTGTGAGCTTGCAGGCGCCTCAGATTGAAGAGACTGCCATCCGTGCGGTACCGGATGTAAACAGCGTCTTCATTGTTGGGGTCTTTCATGGCTTGGTTCAGCATCATGCTGAAGAAGATTGAAAAGAGGGTTGGTGCGAGAACACAGCCTTGCTTCACGCCATTGTTAATGGAGAAGGGTTCAGAGAGTATATATCCCTGTGTTATACAGTGACAAACCATGTAAAGTAGGGAATCCAATAGTTTAAAATTATGGGGGAACATTTTCCTTTCATGTGAGTGCAGCCCCTCCCTTCCTGGTAGTGGAATTAGTGGGTTGGGAAAGGAATTTCCGTATAAACATCAAGTAACTTCAGTGTAAATTGTTACAGTGCTCCAGGATAATTGATAGGGTCCAATTTTGTTGTCCATGGTATCAAGTTTTTTTGAGAATTGGAAGCACACAGCAGGTAAGTGGGCTCTGGACTACAGGTTGTGGAATGAGTTTGAAAAGTGACGTGACAAAAATCATTTACTGCATGATTAAAATGCCTCTAACTTACTTTTATAGTTGCTAGGTTTATCTCGCTGGTTCAACTGAGACTCTGAACCCTGAGGACTCCAGGATGTTAATGGAGGACTGTGAAGATAACCCTGTTGACTGTTATCTGTAGATAGTTAAAAATTTCTGGATAGATCTGGTCAACAAATGGCATAAATGTTATTTACCACTGACCAATCCACGCTGACTCGGTGTGCTGCACACAGGCACCTTCTCATTTGCATTGAGCTCTGAATGGAAATAAACATTGTGCAATCACCAGCAAACAAAGTTGGAAGGAAAGTCATAGATGAACTAGCTAAAGATTACTGGCCCTTGGACACCCAGAAGGAGGTAGGAGTCCGAGACCTGCCAACTGAAAAAGGTGTTGCAGGCAAAAACTGACCTGATGAGTACTTGACAAGTCATGACTTGCAGGACTACAGTTCATGTGCTAGAAGATGGGATTTTTTCTTTATTGACCCACATGGATGTGGACAAATGAACCCTGTTGTAATTTTTATAAGATTTTATGACTCAGCCTGAGAAATTCCTGCAGTGATACCAAGCCTGAAATGACTTGTCCTTGCCAATTAGAATATTATTTTGTGTAATATTATTTTGGATACCATTTTTGATAAAAATTTGCCTTGATATCAAAGCCAAATCTTACATCACATCCTTAATTTCTAATAATGTAGCGGAGAACTCTGTAGGTTTGGAGCCACATGATCCAAGCAGAACCAAAGCTGAGCATTAGAATGGATGAGTATTTGCCGTTGGAGAGCTCAATTACAGTTTTCACTACTTTCTCACTGCTGGAAGGAGACGCTTCAGGCTCTTTTAGGCAAACTGGTTTACTCCAATATTTTGTGGGCAAAATGTATCATAGTAATTATTCACACTGCCAAGCAGATACCAATCTGGTAACTAAACCAGAGTAGCTTGTTTAGAGGCCACAGTAGTTTTGGAATGAAAGTTGTCAGCACCAAAGCTATGAAGCTGGTTTCTTCGGGTTTTCTGTATCACGATGCTATTGTCATCAAAAACATGTAATCTTGTGTAGCAGCAGCTTAGTCATTTTCCAAATACACTCCTGGCAAGGCCACCTACACAAATCATTGAATAAATGTATTATTTATCCATATCTCAGATGCGAGCCAAGACCAAGAGTTACTACCCTAACTGAACCTGAATAGATTGGGTTGCCGTTCCATTTTAGGGGATATTTATGAGCTAGTTACACATAATGAGTCAGGGCAAATGGGCCATAGAGATAAGATGGCAATGCTTCCTTCATTGAGGACATGAGTGAACTAAATGTCTTTTTAATGACAATTGGTAGTTTAGTGGTCATTATTACCAAGACTAGCCCTTATTTTATCATATAATGTGCTATACTGTAATATAATGCCGTGGATTCATAGAGTTATACAGCATAGAAAGAAACTTTGCTCTAACTCATCCATGCCAACCTAATTGACCATCTATCCCAAACCTACTTGCCCGCATTTAGTCTAAACTTTTCCTATCCATGAACCTTCCAAATGTCTTTCACATGTTGTAACGGCGCTTGTCTCTATCACCTCCTCTGATAGCTGGTTTCATCTCTCAACACCTTTCCGCATGTAAAACTTGCCTCTCAGATCCCCTTAAAATATTTCACTTTAAACCTATGTCCTCTTGTTTTAGACTGCCCTACCATGGTTAAAAGACTATCAAACCTTTCTGGGCTTCTCAATTTTAAAAACCTCTACAAGGTAAGCCACCCAGCCTCCTAAGCTTCAGGGAAAACAATTCCAATCCATTCAATCTCTCTTTGTAACAAATTAGTTGGACAAATTGGTTAAACTTCTTTCCTGGTCTTTGAAAACAGCTGGGCCCAATAACAAAGATGATGTAGCAAACTGAACTATCTGTGCATAAATCTGTTCTAGTCACCAAACAGTTCAGTATCAGAATTTATTGCCATGAACAAGTCATTTTGTTTTGTGGGAGCATCACAGTCCAAACATTCATATAAACCACCTTACAAAAAAATATATAAAAACAGTCTCTACTAAGCTACTCATTTTTGACCCATGCACTGTCAACAGCTGATAATTGGAAGTATTACAAATACAAAACCTGTGTAATGTATTGGTTTATCCACAATGTTAAAGTAGCACATTCATGTTTTTGTCAGATTATACCATCAGCAATTGTCAGATGGAACATTCTAGAGTCAGCTAGCTTTCATCTTAGGCAATGCTTTCACAACTGATTGGTTTTTATGTAAACTACTGTGGGCAGATTTAATTTTCCAATGGTGGCGGAAGCAGTGGTATTCCCATGGATAGTTCAGCACTAATTGTTAGCTTATGTTGTGACAGTCTAAACCAGTGGTATTCCCATGGATAGTTCCATTATAGTTTCATGGTATTCCCATGACAGTCTAAACCAGTGGTATTCCCATGGATAGTTCAGCACTAATTGTTAGCTTATGTTGTGACAGTCTAAACCAGTGGTATTCCCATGGATAGTTCCATTATAGTTTCATGGTATTCCCATGACAGTCTAAACCAGTGGTATTCCCATGGATAGTTCAGCACTAATTGTTAGCTTATGTTGTGACAGTGTAAACCAGTGGGTCTCAACCACTCCTCCACCACCCCCCCCCCCCCACAACTCACATACCACCTTAAGTAATCCCTTAATAAACAGAGGAACTACTGACATGGTCTTTGCCCTCAGACAGCTCCAAGAAAAGTGCAGAGAACAAAACAAAAGACTCTACATCACCTTTGTTGACCTCACCAAAGCCTTCGACACCGTGAGCAGGAAAGGGCTTTGGCAAATACTAGAGCGCATCGGATGTCCCCCAAAGTTCCTCAACATGATTATCCAACTGCACGAAAACCAACAAGGTCGGGTCAGATACAGCAATGAGCTCTCTGAACCCTTCTCCATTGACAATGGCGTGAAGCAAGGCTTCGTTCTCGCACCAACCCACTTTTCAATCTTCTTCAGCGTGATGCTGAAACAAGCCATGAAAGACCTCAACAATGAAGACGCTGTTTACATCTGGTACCGCACGGATGGCAGTCTCTTCAATCTGAGGCGCCTGCAAGCTCACACCAAGACACAAGAGCAACTTGTCCGTGAACTACTCTTTGCAGACGATGCCGCTTTAGTTGCCCATTCAGAGACAGCTCTCCAGCGCATGACGTCCTGTTTTGCGGAAACTGCCAAAATGTTTGGCCTGGAAGTCACCCTGAAGAAAACTGAGGTCCTCCATTAGCCAGCTCCCCACCATGACTACCAGCCCCCCCACATCTCCATCGGGCACACAGAACTCAAAACAGTCAACCAGTTTACCTACCTCGGCTGCATCATTTCATCTAATGCAAGGATCGACAAAGAGATAGACAACAGACTCGCCAGGGCAAATAGCGCCTTTGGAAAACTACACAAAAGAGTCTGGAAAAACAACCACCTGAAGAAACACACGAAGATCAGCGTGTACAGAGCCGTTGTCATACCCACACTCCTGTTCGGCTCCGAATCATGGGTCCTCTACCGGCATCACCTACGGCTCCTAGAATGCTTCCATCAGTGCTGTCTCCACTCCATCCTCAAAATTCATTGGAATGACTTCATCACCAACATCAAAGAACTCGAGCTGGCAGAGTCCGCAAGCATCGAATCCACGCTGCTGAAGACCCAACTGCGCTGGGTGGGTCACGTCTCCAGAATAGAAGACCATTCCCTTCCCAAGATCGTGTTATATGGCGAGCTCTCCACTGGCCACCGAGACAGAGGTGCACCAAAGAAGAGGTACAAAGACTGCTTAAAGAAATCTCTTGGTGCCTGCCCCATTGACCACCGCCAGTGGGCTGATATCGCCTCCAACCGTGCATCTTGGCGCCTCACAGTTCGGTGGGCAGCAACCTCCTTTGAAGAAGACCGCAGAGCCCACCTCATTGACAAAAGACAAAGGAGGAAAAACCCAATACCCAACCCCAACCAACCAATTTTCCCTTGCAACTGTGCCTGTCTGTCCCGCATCAGACTTGTCAGTCACCAACGAGCCTGCAGCAGACGTGGACATACCCCTCCATAAATCTTCATCCGCGAAGCCAAGCCAAAGAAGAAAAGAAGAATAAACGTAGAGCACCTGCGGCATCCTATGAAAAAGATTGAAAACCACTGGTCTAAACCTAATTTGGTTACACCACCAGTGAAGAACATTTTGTAGGATCTGTCAGGTTGAACTGATTGTTCTAAATATCTATAGCGGTGTTATGCAGCATTACAACTCCAGGAGGCATCGAACCGTTCATGTGACATCAGTACATGATGATGTCAGCGCGTGTCGAACATGTGTGATTCTGGCTTTTAAAAGGTTGCATGAGCCACAATTGGTGACCCCGACAAGTCCAAAAACGCATTTTTGGACAAACGTGGACTCTGCAGCCGTTGCTGTGAAGCTACCACCTTTCTGGACAGCTGAGCCTGAACTGTGGTTCCAACAGGCTGAAGCACAATTTCACTTTCACAAAGTCGAATTGGACACCACTCGTTATTACCATCTTGTCAGTGTCCTGGACCAGGCTGTCGCTAAGAGGGTTGGCGACTTCCTACAGGATCCTCGACATACCAGCAAGTATGATGCTTTAATTACACTTATATGTTATGTCCCATAGGGAAAGGGCAACCAAACTGCGACCCTTCAGAACTACTGGGTGAAAAGCTGTTCCTGGCAGCTGGCAAAAGGCCCAATATATTATTCGAGCAGTTCTTTTTAGAGTGAATGCCAGGTGAGATGAGGCTCTTGTTATCCAAGTGTTCATTTGAAGACCCAAGGGCTGTAGTGGCAGAGGCAGACCTTTCTGTGGCTGGCTAAAAAGCACAGCAAGGAAAGACAAGTCTGCACAACAACTCCTCCGATATTGACCTTGTGTCACACTCTAGTGCTCTTAGCACATCAGTCCCTACAAGCAGGCAATGTCCCAAGATAAGCAAGCAGCCTGTGGATACCTCGTCTTAGTGTTATTACCACAGGCGTTGGGGAGTAAATGCCTGCAAGTGCCTTCCACACTGCCCATTTCTGGGAAACACCCAGGTCAACTGCCACTAAGGGCTGAAGCGGTTGGGAAGAAACCTATGAAGGACCTTATAGGATGCTCAGACAAACTAGGTTGACTTGTATTTTGAACACTGGAGAGAAGGCACAGTCTTTCACTATTAACAGGCTTAAACCAGCTCACGTGGACAAGTCTTCCCCACTGCAGCAGCCAAACATCCGTCGCAGAGGTCGACGACCTAAAAGACAGACAAATCTTTCTGCCGGTTCTTGGTGAGGGGGGGGGGGGGAAGAAAGGGGGCTGTGTAACGGCACTATGACAGCACTACAACTCCCAGGGGGCATTGAATCGGCCATGTGACATCAGTGCTTGATGACATCAGCACATGATTCTGGCCTTTAAAAGGTTGTGTGGGCGAAGAAGAGTAAATCTGTTTGATTCATTCTAGAAATGTCTTGTGTGGTTATTTTGTCATCTCCACTGTGATTCCAGTGGCCACAATCCTTCCCGTCTCAAAATTCTTTCACTCAGGCCTCAATGGTCAACAATGGTATTTGATTTTCCCTCAAGTACTTTCATATGAATCAAGAGCAGAAGTAAGCCACTTGGACCCTTGACACTTAGACCCTCCATCTTTCAACATGATTGTGTCTGATCTGCATCCTCATTGCTACAGCCCTAGTAACCTTTCACCCAATTCACAAATTTTAAGTCAATAAAATAGCAATTCTATTTGGCTGCTTTACACCCAAATGTTTCTACTTCAAATGTTTTGCCTTAAAGTATTAACCGGAAGAGACTTTCAACTAACATACTGGCTACTTAATCTCAACTATGGCATTGACCTCCACCATTATGAAATGCTTTGAGCATCTGGTGATGGAACGCATCAAAGCACACCTCCCAGAGACACTGGATCCATTCCAATTCAGAGACGATGCTTATAGCCCTGTTGCTTCACTCTGTCCTGGAGAACAATGCCTCAGATGTTCATTGACTTCAGCTCAGCATTTAATATGATCATTCCCCAGAGGCTGATGGAGAAGCTGTCCTCGCTGGGGCTGAACACCCCTCTCTGTAATTGGATCTTGAATTTCCTAACAGAAAGACCATGATCTGTCTGATTTGCTAGAAGAATATAGAGAACAGTCTCACTGAGCACTGGTGCATCTCAGGGCTCTGTGCTCAGGCCATTCCTGTTCACACTACTGATTCACCAGATCCAGCTCCAACAGTGTCATCAAGTTTGGAGAGGACACAACAGTAGTTGGCCTCATCAGCAACAAGTTGCGCTACAGAGAAGAGGTGGAAAATCTCATGAAAAAGTGTGAGTAACAACCTGAGTCTTAACGTGGACAAGACTTCAGGAGGACCAGGAATGACACTCAACATCTCCTCACTTGTCAGGAAGATGAAACAGCGCCTGCATTTCCTGAGAACACTGAAGCGGGCAAGGCTACCGGCAACCTTCTACAGGAGCTCTAGCAAGAGCATCCTGGTCGGCTACATCACAGTGTGATATGGTTGCTGTAGAGAAATATATTGGAAGTCAATCCAAAGGACTAGAAGAGTGGCAGAGAGAATCACTAGAGTTTTCCTACTCCCAGAGCCAGCACCACCAGGCTGAGGAACAGCTTCTTACTATGGGCAGTGAGAATGCTGGACAAACAAAGGAACTGCTCACACTCACCATCAGAGACACTCATTTGAACAATGCAATATTTATTTATTTTTATAGATAAAATACTTGTTTGTCTGTATGTGTGTTATATCTAGTTGTATCTGCATGTTTTGCACTGAGGACCAGAAAACACTGTTTTGTCAGATTGTACTTGTACAATCAGATGGCAATAAACTTGACAAAGAAATTGGGCAGTATGGTTAGTGCAACACTGTTACAGAGCCAGCAACTGGGACCAGGGTGTAAATCCCGTGCTGTCTGTAATGAGTTTGTATCTTCTCTCAGTGTCTGCATGGGTTTTCCCTGGAGGCTCCAGTTTACTCCCACCGTTCAATATGTGGTGGGGGGGGGGGGGAGGGGGGGGGGAGAAAAGAGGTTTAGGTCAATTGGGCATAATTGAGCGCACAGACTCACGGGGCGAATGGGCCTGTTCCCGTGCTATATGTCTGTATTTAAATTTAAAAGAACAAGTGATTTGCTTAAGTCTCAATCTTGTGTGGACAGCTTTCACAAACTGGGAGACTGTCTGAAAAGTTACAAGTTTTCATCCAAAGTTTAGAAATATACACAACATTTTTAAGTAATCAACAACCAAATGTAAAATTGATTCTTTGGATTAATTAAAACTGTAGTCATGATTTAATTCAACATCAGGAAGAGAGCAAGACTCATTTTAATTTAATTATTAAAATGATTATTCCCTTTAGATTATACCTTATAGAACACTAAATCAAAATATTTGCAACCTGCTGAGGGTGAAGTCGATGGCGTTTAAAAGGGTGATCTGATTTCACAGAAAGTCCAAGTACAACCTATGGAAGCCTATCTCAGCTTCAAAGAGGCAATTCCAAAGGAAAACAGTGAGTCAGAAACTCACCAGCTATGGAAGGGAAGAGAGGCCATTACATCCTACAAGGTGAAGCTGAGCATCATAAATAGAACCATAGAACACTACAGCACAGAAAACAGGCCATTCAGTCCTTCTTCTTCTTTGGCTTGGCTTCGCGGACGAAGATTTATGGAGGGTTAATGTCCACGTCAGCTGCAGGCTCGTTTGTGGCTGACAAGTCCGATGCGGGACAGGCAGGCACGGTTGCAGCGCTTGCAAGGGAAAATTGGTGGGTTGGGGTTGGGTGTTGGGTTTTTCCTCCTTTGCCTTTTGTCAGTGAGGTGGGCTCTGCAGTCTTCTTCAAAGGAGGTTGCTGCCCACCGAACTGTGAGGCGCCAAGATGCACGGTTTGAGGCGATATCAGCCCACTGGCGGTGGTCAATGTGGACCGAAATATCATTCCTCTAGTCCTACTGACCTGCACTCATCCCATAACCCTCCAGGTCTCTCCCATCCATGTATCTATCTAATTTATTCTTAATACCTAAGAGTGAGCCCAAATTTATGTCAGATGACAGCTCATTCCACACTTCTACCACTCTCTGAGTGAAGGTTTCCCCTTTCACCCTAAAGTCATGTCCTCTTGCAGTTATCTCTCCCAAGTTAAAAGAGCCAACTTGCATTTACTCTGTCTATACCCCTCACAATTTTGTAAACCTCTATCAAATCTCCCCTCCTTCTTATATGCTCCAAGGAATAAAGTCCTAACCTGTTTAATCTTTCCCTATAACTCAATTCCTGAAGACCCAGCAACATCTTAGTAAATCTTCTCTGCACTCTTTCAATGTTACTGATATCCTTCCTATAGTTTGGTGACCAGAACTGCACACAATTCTCCAAATGGTTGACCTCACAAATGTCTTATGCAATCTCACCATAACATTCCAACTACTGTAACTCAATACTTTGATTTATTAAGGCCAAGATGCCAAAAGCTTTCTTCACAATCCACATACCTATGATGCCACTCTCAAGGTATTATGTATCTGTATTCCCAGATTCCTTTGTTACTCCGCACTCCTCAGTGCCTTACTATTTACTGTGAGTGTCCTACCTTGGTTTATCCTTCCAAAATGCAATACCTCACTCTTCCATCTGCCATTTTCTGGCCCAATTTTCCAGTTGATCCAAATCCCTCTGCAAGCTTTGAAGGCCTTCCTCGCTGTCCACAATACCTCTAATCTTAGTTTCAATATCAAACTTACTGATCCAATTTCCCACATTATCATCCAGATCATTGGTATAGACAACAAACAACAATGGTCTCAGCACCGATCCCTGATGCACACCATTAATCACAGGCCTCCAGTCTGAGAAGCATCATCCACTACCACTCTCTCTCTCTTCTCCCATTAAGCTAATTTTGAATCCAGTGGCTATAATACTTCAATAACCAATGAACTGAACAGCTTTAATGTTCGCTTTGTAAAGGAGAACTCAATTGTATGAATGAGAATCCCTGCAGAAGCAAGTGACCCTGTGATATCTGTCTCTGAGGCTAACATCAGAACATTCTTCAAGAGGATGAACCCTCGCAAGGCATCAGGCCCTGATGGTGTATCTGGCAAAGTACTGAAAATCTGTTTAACCAACTAGCTGGAACATTCATAGACATTTTCAATCTCTCATTGCTGCAGTCAGAGGTTCCCACCTGCTTCAAAACGGCATCAATTATCCCAGTTTCAAAGAAGAGCAGAGTGAGTTGCCTCAATGACTATCGTCCAGTAGTACTCACATCTACTGTGATTAAATGCTTTGAGAGGTTGGTCATGGCCAGAATCAATTCATACCTAAGTAAAGATCTGGACCCATTGCAATTCGCCTACCGCCACAATTGCCCCACAACAGATGCAATCTTGGTGGCTCTCCACTCAGCCCTGGATCACATAACAGACAACAGTAACACAAACATCAAGCTACTTTTCATCAACTACAACTCAGCTTCAACATAATTTTACCCTCAGTACCAGTCAGCAAACTTCAAAAGCTGGGCCTCTGCAACTGAATCCTTGACTTCCTTCTCAGAAGGCCACAGTCAGCACGAATTGGAAACAACGTCTCCTCCTCACTGATAATCAATTCAGGCGCACCTCAAGCATGAGCTTAGCCCACTGCTCTATTCGTTCTACACCAGGGATATCCAAAGTGGTCGATATCGGCCCCTGGAGATCGATGGGATTATCCAAGGGGTCGATAAATGCCTGGGGGTCAAAAGGGGATTGATAAGGACGGGGGGGGGGATTGAATTTTTGGTGTCGAAAGCTGACATTCATATAAGAAATAAAAATACATAAAATACAACTTGCTGATACACATTTCTAATTTATATACAATTAGCTTATATTGTCTATTTATTTTATATTCTGTTTACTAAAACATAATGATAATAATATAGTTATATTCATTTATTATTAGTTGGAATCTTTACACAATGTACTGTTGTAATACCTGTTTCCACGTGGATGAATTGATTTGGAATTTCCTTACTCTTATGCTCTATTTTATTTAAAATACTCAATAAATGTATTATCATTCTATATTATACATCATTAGTATTGTAGTCTTCTAACATTTTAGCTTAGCCTTAGCTTTATTTTCAAGTACGTAACCAAAATCTGGGTTGTGGCAATACTAGGCTGAGTATACCAGCCATGTCATTTCCTGTCCAACAGTCCCAACTAGTCTAGAGTCAGCCAGTGCATACTCAACACCCATAGCTATCTAAGTGGTGTGAGTGAACTGATAGCTGTGCATTTATGGTGTAAATTTGCCACATTTCTAGCAAGCACAATGGTGGCCGCTCATGCTAAGAATAAGTGCCAACAATATTCACAAGAGTATTTAACATTTGGATTTGTTCTTTCATTTACTAATGAAACAATGCCCATGTGTCTGTTACATGAAACCTGCGAAGATAAAAGGATTCACTGTGATAAGAAAAACAAAGATATTGATTTTTTTTAAGGCGCTAAAAGAAAAATCAGAAATCAACAAAATTTAAAGACATTTTTTAAAGAACCTGCCAGTGTTGATAATGAAGGACTGAAGGCATCATACAGTATCTCCCTTAATATAGCAAAGAAAGGAAAATCGTATACCATTGGTGAGGAGATCATAATACCAGCAATTAAAGATGTGACTGAAAATGTTGTGAAGACTCTCAACCTGTTCTAAACTGCATGTGATTAAGTGCATATACAGTGCAACAATGCATTGTTGAGATGGTCGACGATGTGGAGAAAACCTTGGCATCTGAGCTTCAATGTTGCAAGTTTTCCGTCCAACTCAATGAAGCAATTTTGGGCAGTTCAAATATTTTCATGGCCTAGGTGAGCTATTATAGTCCAAGCCTAAAGTGCATTGTTGATGAGCTTTTGTTTACTAAGTACCTTAAAGGTTATGTGAAAGGTGAGACAATTTTTTGATGTTTGGAGGATTATTTGAAGAAACATAATGTTCCCCTCAGGGGTATTACTGTTGTGGCTACCGACAGTGCACCAGCAATGGTTGCCCGAAACAGAGGATTGCCACCTTGCAAAAGGTTCCCAATGTATGTACTGTAATGTATACTGTGTATACATAGATACCATCCTGTAGCCAAGAAACTCAGTGGTGAACTGCATGATGCCTTAAATTGTACATCAGGTCAGTCAATAAAATTAAATAATATCCTCTCAATTCACGACTGTTCACAATGATATGTGAAAAAAATGATGAAACTTTGAATCATTTACTTTTGCACACTGAGGTCAGATGGTTGTCAAGAGGTGAGAGCTTGCAACGACTTGTTGACTTGCATGACTCAACTATAGAGTTTCTGATGGACGTGACTCCATCATTATGTGACAAGTTGAAAAAGTGCAAGAACCATCTATTTTATTTGGCAGACCTAAATTCAAAATTTAATGAAGTACAGAAACATCTGCAAGGTAAAGATTTTACAATTATTCAAGTCCGAACAATCCAAATAGGTTTCCAAGTCAAAAGAGGCTTATTTAAATCTTCACCGGCACACAGAGGTTTTAAGTATTATCCAAACTTAAAGCAATTGGAAGAAGATGAAAACATTTCAGACTGAGATCTGGAGATTAAGGGAAGTATTTAAAGTACGTTTCGAGGACCTGGAGAAAATGCATGTACCTGACCGTTTGATTTGGAAATGGAAAATGCAGACATTGAATCTCACTTAGAAGATGAACTCGTTGATATACGTGTAGATCTTGAAGCTAAATCATTGTTCAAAAGTAAAAGCCTCAGTGACTATTGGAGCAATGTGAATACTGCTACTAAGTTCCCCAAGCTTAGTGCACCAGTTGAGCCATTTTTACTTGCATTCACAAGTTTGTACCTGGTTGAAGCTGGTTTTAGCCACACAAGTGCAGTTATAACAAAGCAGGGGTTTGGTCATTTTTCGCACAAAGCTACTAGTTTTAAGCCTCTTTTAAGGCATTTCAAAGTAAAACAGACGTTATAAAATAATGTGACTATGTCACTGTATACTAATAACATGTTTATGATTTTTATTGACTTTGAAAATGTTTATCCTGACAGTGATTAGTCAAAGACGACGTCCTGCTTTGTTACATGAATGCGCCCCACGTCTTGTAAAAATTCATTTTTAAGATCTTTAACATGATCTCATTTTTTTCTAAACTTTGCAAGGACATGACCTCCTGTAACCATTGAGTATGAGTAGGTGGGGCCCTGTCTTTCCATTTCATCAGAATTCCCGTCTAGGTATCAATGAGGTGAACGCTGAAATTCGCTCCTGAGACGAGGTCAGTACTATATCCTTGAATTGAGAAAATCCAAATAGACCAACAAAGGGGCATGGATCTTGGTTCCAATTTGAACCCCAAAAAAATAACTGGTAAAGTTTGAAAATAATTTTATCCAGAAATCCAAGGCAATTCCAGAACTTGTGTATCTACAAAGCCTTGAAAATTTTATATTTCTCGCATCATGATGGGTAGACGGACGAGAGAGGTGCGGAAGATTGCGGGCTGGGTGCGGGTCAATGGGACTAGGGGAGAGAAGGTGTTTGGCATGGACTAGAAGGGCCGAACTGGCCTGTTTCTATGCTGTAATTATTAATATTATATGGTTAATTTATTCTTTCCTTCTCCATGCCTTTTTGTTACCTTCATGGTACACTCGCTGCTTTATTCCACCTTGTTCAAAAAAAGTGGTCACCGCCAATCACCAACACCTCCTCACCAAGGCCCCGCTCCTACCGGGAGCCTGAGGCCCGCTTCACTTCTTGAAGGTAGCAGTGAGAAGACCGATGGGCCCTGATCCGAGCTCTTAAACGTGGGAAATCATTTAAAAACATGGAAAATGGATTTTAAAAATGCAGAAATTTCACATGCCCACTTAAGACTAAAACTCACCAATTCCCTTGCTGATGCTCATCAAACACATCCTTCCATTCATGATGTCAAGCAATTCAATAAAAAGATAGGTTAATTTTATTTCTGAGGTGTTTAATATTACCTATATAATTTATGAGGTTTTTCTCTCGTCAGTATTATTATTGACGTTAGGTTTGGTATCAAAACTGGGGTAATGAAAATGTAGTGCACGTGCATGTGGAAGTTCCCACAAAACTCCTCTGACACAATTGTTACCAAAATTGGAACATCGATTGATTATTAGACCTATGCCAAATGACAGCAAACAGACTTTCCCCTCTTCTCTTTCTTTGTGTTTGCAAGGAATGTTGGAGAACATTTGGTAAGAGAGAGTTGAGTGATGTCGTAGTTATGACATCTGCGCCAAATAGTAGCAGATTCTCCTCTCTGTGTTTTTCCCTATATTTCATGTGATGTATTAATTTATCAGGCCGTATTTCTACTTAACTTGTCTGTGGAATTCCAGCATTATATTCAATATTTTGTACATTTCTCATGATTTCCACAATGACAATAAACATTTTTTTCTTTTTTCATGAGAGATATTCACAGGGGGAGGGGATACAGAACAACAGACTCGCAGGGCTTGGTATGCAGTTTCCCTCACTGAAGTATATGGAAAGCAGAATTTGGTCTGCAGTTTCCCTCACTAATGCTTATGGAAACTGCATGACAACTTAATAATAATTATTTATTTATGTGGGGTTTTTATTAGTACAGGTACACGATCCTTTATCCGGAACCCTTGGGGGACAATGTGTTCCGAATTTCGGATTTTTCCGGATTTCGGAAAGCCCACACGAATTATGCTGCAGTATCCACCCCCACCCCCTTCCAATTTCCTGGCCCGCTTCCCCCAACCGCGGTCCCTCGGCCGCCCGGACATTTCCCCCGACTGCCGGTCCCTCGGCTGTCTCCCCCTACCGCGGTCCCTCGGCTGCCCAGCCGTACCCCCCCTGCACGGTCCCTCGGCCACCTCCCCGACCGCGGTCCCTCGGCTGCCCGGCAGACCCCCCCGGCCAGTGATCCCTCGGCCACATGGCAATTCCCCCCAACCGCGGACCTTCAGCCGCCTCCCCCGACGATCCTTCGGCCGCCTCCCCAACCGTGGTCCCTCGGCCGCCCGGTAGTCTCCCCCGGCCGTCTACCCCTTCCCCCAACCGCTGGTCCCCACTTGTCAGATTTTGGAGCTTTCCGGATTTTAGATGTCCGGATAAAGGATTGTGTACATGTCTGGGGGTCAATGAGGGATTAAGGATTCCATGAAAGAGTCGATGGTCTAAAAGGTTTGGGGGCCTCTATCTTCTATGTTTCTATGTCTCTACAGACATGACTGTTTAGCTTAAGCATAATTCAAATGCTACCTACAAATTTGCTGCTGATGCCACGGTCACCAGCAGAATCACAGATGGGCAATGAGGAAGCAACAGGAATGAGATAGATCAGCTGGTTGAGAGGTGTCACAACAATCTTGCACTCAACATCAGCAAAACTAAGGAACTGTTTGTAGACTTCAGAGGGGGAAAATCAGGAGAACACAAACCAGTCCTCACCAAGGGGCCAGCAGTGAAAACTGTTAAGAACTTCTAGTTCCTGGGTGTCAACATCTCTGAAGATCTGTCCTGGGGCCTCCATGTTCATGCAATAAGGAAGAAGGCTGGCCAATGGCTTTTCTACATGAGGAGTTTGAGATTTGTTATGTCACCAAAGACTCCCGCCAATTTCTGCAGGTATACCCTGAAGAGCATTCTGACTGGTTGCATCACTGTCTGGCATGGAGGTTCCAAATGCAAAGGTAAGGAAAATACTAAAGAAAATTGTGAACTTGGCCAGCACCATCACGTGCACCAACCTTCACTCCATTAAGGACATCTACAAAAGGCAGTGTCTCAAAAAGCAGCCTCCATCGTCAAGGATGCTCATCACCCAGGCCATGCCCTCTTCTCACTATACTATCAGGAAGGAGGTATATGAGCCTGATGACGAACATTTTAAAATGCAGTTTACAGAAATTTTGCATGTGTAATTCTGCCACAAAACAACAAATTGAATGACATGTTCATGATAATAAATTCTGATTCAGCCCTGGCCAAAAAATAAATACAGCAAGGAGCACAATTTCACAAGCCACTTTTAGGTTCTAGTGGGAGTTTGAAATGGAATTGAAATTTTAATTATAGTGGCTGCATACAAATTGGTTCAATTATTCTAGTTATTTGACAACAGCTTCCAGGTACTAAAGAACAGCTGCAAAATTCAATGCTTTTTGCTGAAGCTGCTTTGACAGAATGAAAAGAACCACTGCAGTGAATAAAGGATCATCACTGTGGTTAAGATTCAGAAAATTCTTGGTTTTACACTTGCTATATTACTCAGTGAAGCAAACCAATTTGAAGCATTTCACAGTACATTCGACATCATTCAAGTGAGGTTCAAGAATTTTTATGCTAAAAACTCAGAAATACTGGAGGAACTCAGCAAGTCTCGCAGCGTTTATAGGAGGTAAAGATACATTATTGATGTTTCAAAGTGTGAAAGAAGGGCTCAGGCCTGAAGCATCGGTAATATATCTTTACTTCCTATAGAAGCTGTGAGACTTGCTGAGTTCCTCCAGCATTTCTGTGTTTGTTACGAGAAATCAGACGGCTCAAACTACAGGGGAATCACGCTGCTCTCCATTGCAGGCAAAATCTTTGCTAGGATTCTCCTTCATAGACTAATACCTACTATCGCCGAAAATATCCTCCCAGAATCACAGTGTGGCTTTTGCGCAAACAGAGGAACTACTGACATGGTCTTTACCCTCAGACAGCTCCAAGAAAAGTGCAGAGAACAAAACAAAGGACTCTACATCACCTTTGTTGACTTCACCAAAGCCTTTGACACCGTGAGCAGGAAAGGGCTTTGGCAAACACTAGAGCGCCTCGGATGCCCCCCCCAAGTTCCTCAACATGGTTATCCAACTGCACGAAAACCAACAAGATCGGGTCAGATACATCAATGAGCTCTCCGAACCCTTCTCCATTTACGATGGCGTGAAGCAAGGCTGCGTCCTCGCACCAACCCGCTTTACTATCTTCTTCAGCATGATGCTGAAACAAGCCATGAAAGACCTTAACAATGTTTACATCTGGTACCGCACAGATGGCAGTCTCTTCAATCTGAAGTGCCTGCAAGCTCACACCAAAACACAAGAGCAACTTGTCCGTGAACTACTCTTTGCAGACGATGCCGCTTTAGTTGCCCATTCAGAGCCAACTCTCCAGCGCATGACGTCCTGTTTTGCAGAAACTGCCAAAATGTTTGGCCTGGAAGTCAGCCTGAAGAAAACTGAGGTCCTCCATCAGCCAGCTCCCCACCATGACTACCAACCCCCCCACATCTCCATCGGGCACACAGAACTCAAAACGGTCAACCAGTTTACCTACCTTGGCTGCACCATTTCATCGGATGCAAGGATCGACAACGAGATAGACAACAGACTCGCCAAGGCAAATAGCGCCTTTGGAAGACTACACAAAAGAGTCTGGAAAAACAACCACCTGAAGAAACACACAAAGATCAGCGTACACAGAACCGTTGTCATACCCACGCTCCTGTTCGGCTCCAAATCATGGGTCCTCTACCGGCATCACCAACGGCTCCTAGAACGCTTCAATCAGTGCTGTCTCCGCTCCATCCTCAATATTCATTGGAATGACTTCATCACCAACATCAAAGTACTCGAGCTGGCAGAGTCCACAAGCATCGAATCCATGGTGCTGAAGACCCAACTGCGCTGGGTGGGTCACGTCTCCAGAATGGAGGACCATCGCCTTCCCAAGATCGTGTTATATGGCGAGCTCTCCACTGGCCACCGAGACAGAGGTGCAACAAAGAAGAGGTACAAGGACTGCCTAAAGAAATCTCTTGTGCCTGCCACATTGACCACTGCCAGTGGGCTGATATCGCCTCCAACCGTGCATCTTGGCGCCTCACAGTTCGGCGGGCAGCAACCTCCTTTGAAGAAGACCGCAGAGCCCACCTCACTGACAAAAGGCAAAGGAGGAAAAACCCAACACCCAACCCCAACC
Source organism: Narcine bancroftii (assembly GCF_036971445.1). Classification (NCBI taxonomy): domain Eukaryota; kingdom Metazoa; phylum Chordata; class Chondrichthyes; order Torpediniformes; family Narcinidae; genus Narcine; species Narcine bancroftii. Next base: position 12,933,153 of record NC_091470.1, on the reverse strand, counting down.
AACCAATTTTCCCTTGCAAGCGCTGCAACCGTGCCTGCCTGTCCCACATCGGACTTGTCAGTCACCAACGAGCCTGCAGCAGACGTGGACATACCCCTCCGTAAATATTCTTCCGCGAAGCCAAGCCAAAGAAAGAAGACTATAATCGGTGTCTGCATACTTTCATATTTCACTTTCAGAATTTTTATGCACTCCTTGACCACATGATAAAACTAAGACTAAGTCTGGTTCACAGCTTCAATCTTACCAACATGAACCAAGTCAGTAAAATGAGAAAATAATTCCCTTCATGGAAAACAAGTTAATTATCACCTTGAGTCTGGCAAAAAGTATCTACAGATAGAACACGACTAATAATGTTCCGACTTACGATATTTCAAAGTTACGATAACAACAATCAATTTTGAATAAAAGATGCAAGTCAGGGTCTTCCTGGATCGTGCTTTGACAGACCCAACGGCATTTTTTTAAAAAAAGGTGATTTGGAATGCATGTACAGATTGCCATCGCTGGAAAGGGAGAGAGATTGAAGAGGGAGAGAGTGCGACAGTAACATAGGTTGCAAGGTGACACCACTGTCTTAGTTACCTGGAGCCACCTTGGGCTCCTGGAAGCAGCGGGGACACTGACCTCCCACTGGCTGCAGCAGGGACACCAGTCTCCTGACAGAGTCATGACATAATCCTACCAGTACAGGTAGACCCCAATTTACGATAATTTCACCTTATGATGCAAGTCCCGGAACGGAACCCCATCTTGTCCAGGGTCTGTCTGTAATTCCTCCACCCCCAACAAGTTCGAAGTTAATTTTCACTCTCTCCATCAATTGAACTGTAACTATAAATACTGTCTGACCCACATTGGGGAAAGACACTAACACTTTCAAAGTGACAATTCATCCTGGCACTTTTCCCAGTTCTTCAAAAAAAAAAGACACCATTCTTCGTACTGCAATGCTGATTCTTTATTATCCCCAGATAAAACCTTGTGCCATTCCCAATTCCAAAATAGGGTTGGTATCACCGTCACCGTTAAAACATTATCCCGCCTTCACCTCCAGAGAGCATTCAATAGGCCATAATACCATATAACCACTTACAGCACAGTACAGGCCAGTTCGGCCCTACTAGTCCATGCCGTAACAAATCTTCACTCTCCTAGTCCCACTGACCAGCACCCGGTCCATACCCCTCCAGTCCTCTCCTTGAGTATTAATTAAGCAAAAAAATGCAAGGAGTAAGCTATGTAATTGTTCAAAATTATCTGCAAAACTATTTCCAGTCATTAATGGGAACACTATCAAATGAGCAGAGGATTATTAAAGAGGTGATTTTCTGCTTGAAACTCAAAAACAAAAATATTTGGTAATGTCTGGAAATTTTTTTCTTGCCAAATTGTTGATGGAAAATCACATTGCTGCTATGGAAAGTAAAGGAGCAAAAGAAGGAGGAATTCTTTCTTACTTGCTTCATCTTTTCAAAGAATGCCTTTCCACCACCAATAAACATAGGAACATAGGAAGTAGGAACAGGAGTAGGCCAAAAATGGCCCATCGAGCCTGCTCCGCCATTCAATACGATCATGGCTGATCTAATTTATGACCTAACTCCACCTACCTGCCTTCTCCCCATATCCCCTAATTCCTCTATCACCTCATTCGGCCCATCAAGCCTGCTCCATCATTCAATACGATCATGGCTGATCTAATTTAGGACCTAACTCCACCTACCTGCCTTCTCCCCATATCCCCTAATTCCTCTATCATGTAAAAATTTATCTATCCGAATTTTAAATATGTTTAATGAGGCAGCCTCAACCACTTCCCTGGATAGAGAATTCCAAACATTCACTACTCTCTGGGAAAAACTATTTTTCCTCATCTCAGTCCTAAATCTACTCCCCCGAATCTTGAGACTGTGTCCTCTCGTTTTAGTTTCCCCGGCCGGCTCAAAAAACCTTCCTACATTTATCCTATCCATACCCTTCATAATCCTATATGTTTCTATAAGATCTCCTCTCATTCTTCTGAACTCAAGCGAATACAATCCTAGACGATTTAATCTTTCATCATAAGTCAACCCCTTCATCCCAGGGATCAAAATAGACTAATCTCAGAAAAAGATAACATGATCTTCCCATTCAATCTATCAATAAGCTCAGAATTGTGATGGGCTGGTTTATTCAGAAGTCAAGCAGACTTGAGACCAAAATCAATTTTAGGGGTTTGCTGTGTTGTTTTTTGTCAGGAATATTACTCCTCTCAGATTCCTGAACAATAGACTCAGATACTCATTTAAGGACTTATATTCTACTCATTATTTCTTTCTGCATACATCTGCATTTGCAGTTTATAGTTCTTTCTTTGAATACAATGGGAAATTATGCCTGGCCTGCAGAAAAAGAACCTCATGGTTATACAGTATGTCATGCCATGTATGTACACTGGCCATAAATCTGGACTTTGAAAACTTTGACTTTGTTCAGGACACATTAATCAACATATCCCTTGTTATAAATTTTACAGAATAAGGATGTCACTGGCATGGTCAGCATTTATTTCCCATTTCCAAATGTTCTTCAGATGTTGGCAATTTGGTGAAGCAGATCCCATAATGCTTGCTGCCCTAAATGTGAAACCTTAATAACTTTCCATTACCTTACTGGTAATAAAAATATTAAATTGAGTGTTTCCCTTCAAGCCTTAATTCTTGTTGCAAACTATGCCATTTATTTAGAAGACTCGGGATTGAATCGAACCAATTAAAGAAAAAAAATTCAAAGTAAAATTCTTTCTGTCACCTTGCACGGGTTTTACCACTTACATGGGGTTGACTAGCTGGACTGCTCATAGAACAAAATTTTAGTACATGTGACATTAAACTCGAACGTGAGTTTGCCACATTTTACAAATTAGCCAAAGTTGCGAGCACTGGGATGGGGGGGGGGGGGGGTGGGGGCAGGGATTGGTGGGTTTAACAAGAAAATCTGCATCTGCAGATGCTGGGGTTGAGTGCAATACACAAAAGAGCTGGAGAAAATGATCAAGTCACACAGCATCCATAGGGAGCAGAAGTAACCAATATTTTGGGCCTGAGCCCCTTCATCAGGAATCATTGACCAGTATAAAAATAAATTTGCATTGCTAAGAGCTTCAAGGATAAAATTGGGTATCATGGGTAAATTTTAATTTTGTATTGTTCAACTCTTTCATTGGGAAACCATTAACACCAGTGCCAAACTGTCACTGACTAGGCTTTAAAAAATTCCTGGAAGTCATAAAGTAAGGGAATGCCAATAAACATTAACATAATGCATTACGTTTCTTGTACAATGCCCAATAATTAATTACTTCAAACTGCTTGCACAATTTGGAAAACCTCCAATCAGTATGGCATCATAGAATTATATACTCAGAAAGCTTTTGGACAAGGATAGAAAAACAAAAACGTACAATTGTACCATGGCTCAAGAAGAAATGCATGGAAATTTCCTTTATTTGGCACTTGTTTATTAGATGGCAGATATCAACCATAAATAAAGCAAACCGATATTGTCAAGAAAAAATGGAGAGGAATGACCAAAAATATTGTGGTCATGGTATTGCTATGCCATTCCAGCATCAATATACAGACTCCAAACTAGTGTATCAACAATAAAGCAATACACCAAATGAAAAAAAACACACAAATGCTGGAAAAACTCAGCAGGTCAAACAGTGCCTTATGTAGCAAAGGTGAAGATGCCAAACCAACGTTTCGGGCTTGAGCCCTTCATCAAGGTGAGTTACTCCAGCATTTGTGTTTTTTCCACTTAACTAGTGTCAACAGAATCCTGTGTTTTACCCCCAATACACCAAATATTAATGAGCATTTATAATCACATTTCCCAGGTACAAGAGGAAAAATGTTTTTTTTTACTTGTATTTCACAACAACCTTGCACTCAATGCCAGCAAAGCTAAGGAAGTGATTGTGGACTTCAGGAGGGGAAATCAAGAGAACACAAATCAGTCCTCATTGAGGGGTCAGCAGTGGAAAGGGTTAAGAACTTCAAATTCCTGAGTGTCAACATCCCTGAAGATCTATGCTAGGGCTTCAATGTCGATGCAATCATGAAGAAGGCTCGCCAGCAGCTATACCGTGAGGAGTTTGAGTAAATTTGGTATGTCACCAAAGACTCTTGCAAATTTCTATAGGTGTACTGTGGAGTGTGTTCTGACTGGTTGCATCATTATCTGGGATGGAGGTGCGATTCACAGGACAAGAACTTGGCCAGCGTCATATGGGCATCAGTCCAATAAGAACATCTACAAGAGGAAGTGCCTCAAGAAAGCAGCTTCTATTCTCAAGGAGCCTCACCACCCAGAGCATGCTCTCTTCACACTGCTACTATCAGGAAGGAGATACAGGAGCTTGAAGATGATCACATAACAGTACTAAAACAGCTTCTTCCCCTCTGCCATCAGATTTCTGAATGGACAATGAACCACAGACAGTACTTCACTCTTCTTTTGAACTAATTTATTTATTTTTAATATGATTATAGCAATTTTGCACCTGTAATGTTGCTGCAAAACAATGAATTTCATGACATATGTTTATGACAATAAATTCTGATTCTTTGTGACATTGCTCTCTACCTGTTTACTGAAACTATTGCATCATACCAAAAAATCTGGCTGCATTTATAAATGCAAATAGAGCAAGTAGTGGATCCCACCAGAACTCTGGATGCAGTTATACTTCAGAAACTGATGCCATAGTGGTATATATGTGTTGTAACATGGGTCCTCTACCGGCATCACCTACGGCTCCTAGAACGCTTCCACCAGCGTTGTCTCCGCTCCATCCTCAACATCCATTGGAGCGCTTTCATCCCTAACGTCAAAGTACTCGAGATGGCAGAGGTCGACAGCATCGAGTCCACGCTGCTGAAGATCCAGCTGCGCTGGGTGGGTCACGTCTCCAGAATGGAGGACCATCGCCTTCCCAAGATCGTGTTATATGGCGAGCTCTCCACTGGCCACCGTGACAGAGGTGCACCAAAGAAAAGGTACAAGGACTGCCTAAAGAAATCTCTTGGTGCCTGCCACATTGACCACCGCCAGTGGGCTGATATCGCCTCAAACCGTGCATCTTGGCGCCTCACAGTTTGGCGGGCAGCAACCTCCTTTGAAGAAGACCGCAGAGCCTACCTCACTGACAAAAGGCAAAGGAGGAAAAACCCAACACCCATCCCCAACCAACCAATTTTCCCCTGCAACTGCTGCAATCGTGTCTGCCTGTCCCGCATCGGACTTGTCAGCCACAAACGAGCCTGCAGGTGACGTGGACTTTTACTCCCTCCATAAATCTTCGTCCACGAAGCCAAGCCAAAGAAAAGAAGAAAGGAAAAGAAGAAAAACATAGAAACATAGAAGATAGGAGCAGGAGTAGGTCATTCGACCCTTCGAGCCTGCTCCGCCATTCAACGAGATCATGGCTGATCTTAAAGTCCAGTACCCCGTCCCCGCCTTTTCTCCGTAACCTTTAATACCCTTATACTGAAGAAATAGATCTAATTCCCTCTTAAATAGATTTAATGAACCTGCCTCTACTGCCCTCTGTGGCAATGAATTCCACAGATTCACCACCCTCTGGGTCAAGAAATTCCTCCTCATCTCAGTCCTAAATGGTTTGCCTATTATCCTCAAACCATGGCCCCGGGTTCTGGATTTTCCCATCCTTGGAAACATCCCATCTGCATCCATTCTGGCCAGTCCTGCCAGAATTTTATAGGTCTCTATGAGATCCCCTCTCAATCTTCTAAACTCCAGCGAGTACAATCCCAATTTGCGCAATCTTTCCTCCTAAGTCATTCCTGCCATTCCAGATATCAGCCTGGTGAATCGCCTCTGCACTCCCTCCATTGCAAGAACATCCTTCCTTAGATAAGGTCACCAAAACTGCACACAATACTCCAGGTGCAGTCTCACCAAGGCCCTGAACAGCTCCAGTAAGGTATCCTTATTCCTATACTCAAACCCTCTTGATATGAAGGCCAACCTACCATTTGCCTTTTTAACCGCCTGCTGTACCTGCATGCTCGCCTTCAGAGACTGGTGCACAAGTACCCCTAGGTCTCTCTGCACTTCCCCATCTCTTAATCTATTGCCATTCAAATAGTAATCTGCCCTCCGGTTTGTATTACCAAAGTGGATAACCTCACATTTATCCACATTGTAGTGCATTTGCCATGTATCTGCCCAGTCCCTCAATTTATCCAAATCACACTGGAGCTTCCTGACCCCCTCGTCCGTACACACAACCCCTCCTAGCTTAGTGTCATCTGCAAATTTGGAGATATTACATCCAATCCCCTCATCCAGATCATTAATGTAAATTGTGAACAGCTGGGGTCCCAGTACAGATCCCTGTGGCACCCCACTGGTCACCGCCTGCCACTCAGAAAACGAGCTATTTATCCCAACTCTCTGTCTTCTACCTGCCAGCCAGTTCTCAATCCACATCAATACTTTGCCCCCAATCCCATGAGCCTTGATTTTGGAAGCCAGTTGTTTATGCGGGACCTTATCGAAGGCCTTTTGGAAGTCCAGGTACACCACATCCACTGGCTCTCCCCCATCTATTTTACCTGTCACCATCTCAAAGAATTCCAATAGATTTGTCAAGCACGATTTACCTGTTGTAAATCCATGTTGACTCCGTCCGATCCCTTCTCTGCTAGTCATATGCTCCGCTATTACATCCTTAATAATGGATTCCATCATTTTGCCCACTACTGATGTAAGGCTCACCGGCCCATAATTCCCCGCTTTTTCTCTACCCCCCTTTTTAAATAGTGGGGTAACATTAGGTACCCTCCAATCCATGGGTACTGATCCTGAGTCTATCGAGTTCTGGAAAATAATTCTTAAAGCATCTGCTATCTGAATGGCCACTTCCTTAAGTACCCTAGGATGTAGATTATCAGGCCCTTGGGATTTATCTGCCTTCAACCCCATCAATTTCCCCAAGACCATGTCCTTAGAGATACTGATTTCTTTCAGTTCCTCCCTTGCATTAGTCTCTATGTTTCCCAACATCCTTGGGAGGTTATTTGTATCCTCTCTTGTAAAAACAGAACTAAAGTAAGAATTTAATTGGTCTGCCATTTCCTTATTCCCCATTATATATTCCCCCGATTCCGACTGCAAGGGACCTACTCTGGATTTCACCAATCTTTTCCTCTTGACATATTTATAAAAGCTTTTGCAGTCAGTTTTTATGTTTGCCGCAAGCTTACTTTCGTAATTTATTTTTGCTCTCTTGATTAATCCTTTTGTCCTCCTTTGGTGCATCTTGAACTGCTCCCAGTCTTCGGTTGTGGTACTTTTTTTGGCCAATTGATATGCTCTCTCTTTGGACCTAATGCTGTCTCTAATTTCCCTTGTTATCCATGGTTGAGTCACCTTTTTTGGTTTATTTTTATGCCAAACCGGTATAAACGATTTTTGCAATTTCTCCATTAGATCTGTGAATGCTTTCCATTCTCTATCCACAGTCAACTCCCCCATAAACACCACCCAATCAATCTTACTCAACTCCCGTCTCATACCATCATAATTCCCTTTATTTAAATTCAGGACCTTAGTCTCGGTTTTAATTTCATCACTCTCCGTGTCGAGTGAGAATTCGATCATATTGTGATCGCTCCTACCCAAAGGGCCTCGTACAACAAGATTGTTGATTAGCCCCTTATCATTGCATAATACCCAATCTAAAGTGGCCTGCTCCCGAGTTGGTTCCTCGACATATTGGTCTAGATAACCGTCCCGTAAACATTCAAGGAATTCCTCCTCCTCCTCAGTATTTTTACTAAATACTGACCTGCGAATCTCTCCTCCTTAAATGTGCATGCAAAACCATTTCTACTTCATTGTGAGGTTCAATTGGCAAAGTTATTCAATTCATTGTGCATTGGGGTTTTGTGTGGAAAAATTTGCAAAAACCACATGAAGTGGAGCACATTTTTAATCATAAAATGGAGAAAATGTGTTGCTTTCTCAAACAGGTAACAAGCCTGATTAATAGACCTTAAAACTTATTTACACCATGGTGAAGTAAAAACAAAATGCTGGAGAAGCTCAGCAGGTCAAATAGTGTCCTTTATGTAGCAAAGGCAAAGACACAGAACTGCCGTTTTGGGCTTGATATAAATATAGCCACTGTTATTGATACAAACTGGGAATTAGATGAGAAGAAATTTCTTCCTTCAGGGCATTATGAACACCTAAAATTCTATAAAGGCATGGTTTTGGACGCTCAATTCACAAGGCTGTGATTAATTTTTGGACACAAAAAGGATTCAAGGAATCAAAGGGAGATCCAGAGGCAAAGCAATTTGAAATCGAGGATCAGTACAGTGCCCACTTCTGCTCATATATCATTCATTTATACAAGTGAATACTTCGAGGAAAACAGGCTTGCAGTGTCCAAATAGACCTATTTTATATCGTATTCAGATGGTCACACAAGAAACTGCAGAGCTAGAATCTTGAGCAAACAAAGAAGGAGGAGAGATTCGCAGGTCAGTCAGCATCATGGAAAGGAATATTTCAAGTTGGAGCTCCTTTTTGAATTGTGAAAAAGGGTTCACAAGAGAAAAATTAACGGTCCATTTCTCTCGCAGATGCTGCTCGAGTTCCTCCAGCTTCTCTTTGTTTACTCAGGTGGTCAATGAGTGCACTTTCAAAATGCAGATTTCTACATGTCTCGATACACTGCTGCCAAGATAGTGTTTTCAAGTCAATTCTCTCAAACTTTGTAAAATGGCACTATATTCACTTAAATGTGCATGCAAAACCATTTGTACTTCATTGAAAAAAAATTGGTCGTGAGGTAAATAAGAAGAAATTTATGAAGGGAAGAGAGTTATCAAAACGTTGGTCAAAAGATCACAAAAGTAGCAATTAGAATCTGTTCGTTAACCTAAGAAATGCAGATAGGGACAGGCATCATGTCAGGGAAAACACAATATATTGCATTATTGTATACTGAAACTTGTAGAGAAACTTAGTGAAACAAAAAGCTACAGATGCTCTGTAGTTGATACAGAAAAGTGTTGGAAAAACTCAGTTGGTCCCACAGCGTCCATAGGAGGCAAAGATATATAACCAACATTTTGGGCCCGAGTCCTTCGTTAAGGTATTGCCAAGGGTTTAGGCTTGCAATGCTAGTTATATATATTTGCTTCCGATGGACGCTGTGGGACTTGCCGAGTTTCTCCAACACCTTTGTGTATTAGAAAGAGGAATTTTAGAACACATATTGACAAATTCCTGAAGGTACCAAGTAAGGAAGATAAGGTGGCTAAGAATGCATGTGGACACATGCCGTTATTATTTGAATCACAAATAAAACAGCAGAACTGGAGCTGTAACTAGTCAATAGGAAAAGAAGAAGAGGGTACAAAACTGGAGTTCGACTATGGAAAAGAGATGATTTCAATGGAGGAACTGCAGAGGAAATCGATGAGGATGTTGCTAGGGCAAAAGAATTTAAGTTATTAAAAAAAGTGACCAGGCTGTAGATGTTTTCTTTCAAACAAAATAGAGCAAGGGCAAATCAGGACAAATAAATCTAACTGAGATGTGTAAAATTCCAAGTTCCTCCAAAATTCAAAATTCCTTTGACAAAAAAGTCACTAAGTGTAGAATTTAAGGATTCACAGGAATATGGAGAAATTTTGTTTTCACAGTTAAAAGGGAACCTGGAATGTTCTATCTTCTATTGTTGATGGAAGTAGAAACCCACAGTTAAAAAGTAACTCAGGAAAACAAAGTGCCCATCCTCTCAGGCCATATTGAGAAACAGGATGTGGGAACAACCTAAATAACTCAATTTTTGCTTGGTTTGGAGACAATGAACCAAAAGACATGCTTCTTTCCTGTAACGTGCTGTAGTATTTAAAGCCATTATGATCAAAATTTTAGACCATGTTGTCAATGTTAACCCAACCATTGAGTCAACTATCTTATTATTTTGTTACATAATGTTAGCACTATTATCAGGTGAAACCACACTGAAATGCTGGAGGAACTCAGCTGGCCCTTCAGTGTCTATTGGAGACAAAGATATATTGCCGATGTTTCCAGTCTAAACCCTTCTTCAAGGAATAAGCAAAGCATTATCAGATGATTCAATCAAGGTGAAATACCAGCTCAAAGTGGTGAATGAGAGAAGTTAATTTCAAAACTATAAAATCACAGAGTGGTGTTTTTACAGTTTATTAATACCACAACACTCAATGGTTAGTGATTTCTGAGCCAAGGATTTTGGAACTGATTACCTCTCAGATGTTTTGATGAAAGCAGCTCATAAAGCATGGTACGAATGTACAGTATCGCTATACATACAACAATAATGCATGTTCAGCATTTCTATCTCAAGGGATCAATAATAAACTTTCTACTGCATGGAATCAGATGGTCTTTTGAAGGCACACTAAAGGGTACATCATTCTGACATAAGGAAGAGAAAAACATTGGAATGAAGTATATTGTGCCCCCAAAAGATATTGTTCAACTAGTAAATAGAGCAGAGCAATGGTAATTGGAATGTAATCCTGCTGTGAAGTGATGCATTTTGGGAGATCAAATAAGAACATATATAATGAATTGTCAGGCCTGTGGGGGTGTTGAAAAACAGAATAATGTCTGTTCCCTGAAAGTGGCAGCACAAGTAGATAAGTTTCTTTAAAAATAAGGTATACAGAATAAGAATTTATTGTCATGTACAAGTCATGGAATTCGGTGTTTTGCGGCAGGATCATAGAGAAAACATTCATATTATGAACAATCTTACAATAATATTAAAAAATAAAAATAATAGGGCACAAAAAGTAAGGGAGTGTCTTTGGTTCATTGATTATTCAGGAATCTGATGGCAGTATGGAAGAAGCTGTCCTTGTGCTATTGAGGGCTTGTCTTTAGGTTCTTGTACCTTTTTCCCGATTGTAGCAGAGTGAAGAAGGTATGGCCTGGGTGGTGAAGGTCTTTTGGCTGCTTTTTAACACTCCGCTTCTTGTAGATGTCCTCGACAGAGTGAAGTCTGGTGCCTCTATACCAGGCAGTGATGCAACCAATCAGAATGCTCTCCACGGTACACCAGTAGAAGTTTTCAAGTCTTCGGTGACATACCGAATGTCATTCTTCATTTACTACATCACCTTTGTTGACCTCACCAAAGCCTTCGACACCGTGAGCAGGAAAGGGCTTTGGCAAATACTAGAGCGCATCGGATGTCCCCCAAAGTTCCTCAACATGATTATCCAACTGCACGAAAACCAACAAAGTCGGGTCAGATACAGCAATGAGCTCTCTGAACCCTTCTCCATTAACAATGGCGTGAAGCAAGGCTGTGTTCTCGCACCAACCCTCTTTTCAATCTTCTTCAGCATGATGCTGAACCAAGCCATGAAAGACCCCAACAATGAAGACGCTGTTTACATCCGGTACCGCACGGATGGCAGTCTCTTCAATCTGAGGCGCCTGCAAACTCACACCAAGACACAAGAGAAACTTGTCCGTGAACTACTCTTTGCAGACGATGCCGCTTTAGTTGCCCATTCAGAGCCAGCTCTTCAGCGCTTGACGTCCTGCTTTGCGGAAACTGCCAAAATGTTTGGCCTGGAAGTCAGCCTGAAGAAAACTGAGGTCCTCCATCAGCCAGCTCCCCACCGTGACTACCAGCCCCCCCACGTCTCCATCGGGCACACAAAACTCAAAACGGTCAACCAGTTTACCTATCTCGGCTGCACCATTTCATCAGATGCAAGGATCGACAATGAGATAGACAACAGACTCGCCAAGGCAAATAGCGCCTTTGGAAGACTACACAAAAGAGTCTGGAAAAACAACCAACTGAAAAGCCTCACAAAGATAAGCGTATACAGAGCCGTTGTCATACCAACACTCCTGTTCGGCTCCGAATCATGGGTCCTCTACCGGCATCACCTACGGCTCCTAGAGCGCTTCCACCAGCGTTGTCTCCGCTCCATCCTCAACATCCATTGGAGCGCTTACACCCCTAACGTCGAAGTACTCGAGATGGCAGAGGTCGACAGCATCGAGTCCACGCTGCTGAAGATCCAGCTGCGCTGGGTGGGTCACGTCTCCAGAATGGAGGACCATCGCCTTCCCAAGATAGTGTTATATGGCGAGCTCTCCACTGGCCACCGTGACAGAGGTGCACCAAAGAAAAGGTACAAAGACTGCCTAAAGAAATCTCTTGGTGCCTCTTTGGGCTGATATCGCCTCAAACCGTGCATCTTGGCGCCTCACAATTTGGCGGGCAGCAACCTCCTTTGAAGAAGACCGCAGAGCCCACCTCACTGACAAAAGGCAAAGGAGGAAAAACCCAACACCCAACCCCAACCAACCAATTTTCCCCTGCAGCCGCTGCAACCGTGTCTGCCTGTCCCGCATCGGACTTGTCAGCCACAAACGAGCCTGCAGCTGACGTGGACTTTTACTCCCTCCATAAATCTTCGTCCGCGAAGCCAAGCCAAAGAAAAGAAGGGCACAGAATACTAGAGTAGGGTGTGATAGTACAGATTCTATCACCAATGTGTCTATGTACAGATGGTTGTGTAGGATGACTGTGATTGGCTGTGAGTGAAGCCACACCTACTGGCAGGTCTTAAAGGGTTGCTCCTCGCCAGACCAGGTCATTCTGGACTGGTCGACCTGCTTGTGATATGCTCCAGTCTTTTAGTTAATAGAAGCCTTGGTTTGGATCAACAAGTCTTTGGTTCTTTCGACGCGCTCTACACAGGGAAGTTATGGTACAGCTTTATAAAGCTTGTTTATCTTTTTCAGATAAGATGGAATTCCTCACTTACGAGGGGAAACTAGATAGGTTGTGTTTGATTTCTTCAAAGTGGACTTGGCTGAGGGACAGAGATACACAGTAGAAAACTTTTCTCCTTTGCAGAGGGGTCTACAAACCTGATGCCATAGGTTTACAGTATTAAGCAAGAGGTTCAGAGGTAAGGAACATTATTCACCCAGAGGGTCACTGGAACATGGAATATACACATTTGCAAACAAGTCTGAAACAATATTTAAGAAGCATCTGAACAAGCACTTGATTACCAAAGCAAAAAGAAGTGGTTCTCAACCATTTTTTCCCACTCATATACCACCTTAAGTAATCCCCACAGAGCATCTATGGCATTGGTAGAAAAAAAAAGTTGAAAACCACTGGCATAGAGGCTTTGGACCAAGTGGTGCTAAATGCACTTGATCGTATGCATAGACTGGGTGGGCCAAAGGGCTTATTTCTATACTGGGATGATGATTTCAGGTCAATAGCATCCATAGTAAGAAAATTACCAGTACTTCACAATTCAAACAGCTGTTCATCAAAACTGCAACAGATGGACCAGCTGAATATTCTCAATCTGTTTCATTTCAGAGTTTGTAGTTTTTCTTAAGCTCTTTTAACTGGGCATGGGAGGAGGCACTTATCCCATTGTCTCCATGACTACTTGTTCTTCCTTACTTTCTTCGTTGCGCTGTAACTTGTCCTCTCTTACACACCAATTTACCTCCACATTGCATGGAGTCCACGCTGCTGAAGATCCAGCTGCGCTGGATGGGTCACGTCTCCAGAATGGAGGACCATCGCCTTCCCAAGATCGTATTATATGGCGAGCTCTCCACTGGCCACCGTGACAGAGGTGCACCAAAGAAAAGGTACAAGGACTGCCTAAAGAAATCTCTTGGTGCCTGCCACATTGACCACCGCCAGTGGGCTGATAACGCCTCAAACCGTGCATCTTGGCGCCTCACAGTTTGGCGGGCAGCAGCCTCCTTTGAAGAAGACCGCAGAGCCCACCTCACTGACAAAAGGCAAAGGAGGAAAAACCCAACACCCAACCCCAACCAACCAATTTTCCCTTGCAACCGCTGCAATCGTGTCTGCCTGTCCCGCATCGGACTGGTCAGCCACAAACGAGCCTGCAGCTGACGTGGACTTTTTACCCCCTCCATAAATCTTCGTCCGCGAAGCCAAGCCAAAGAAAGAAAGAAAAAAAGCATGCAATGTCTTTAGGATGTGAGAAAACCAGAGCATCTGAGGAAAACCCACTTCGTCATGGGAAAATAATAAACTCCACAAAGACAGTGGTTATGGCTCACCTTGGGTCCTTGGAGCCACAAGGCAGCAGTAAGTCCTAACATTCTGTGCCATCAAGACACCCCTAACTTCTTGCGCCTGGCCAAATGGGCATGTCCTGACCGACAATTCACTTTGTGCAATTAATTCTAATGTTCTCAAACAGCAATAGATCAAACCATCACCATCAAAAGTGTTAAAAAATTAAATGATTTTTAAGTACCTATTTACACAGAATATTCTGAACAGTAAGTAAATATAAGCAAACAATGGTCCATAAAATTGTAACAGATTACCGTCTACAAATTTAGATATTTCTTTCAACTCTAAACTACCCTCTTAAAAACACCACCGAACGAATGTTTATTTCACTATGAATGTGTCAATTTGGAGTAACTAAGGAATAATCCTGAGAAATGATCATCACCAACCGAATTATTTTTCAATCACAGTTTGTGGAACACCACTCTAGAATCCAATTATTCAATCAACTGATGTGAAGCCCGGGGTCCACCTTCACGACAAAATTCCCACATACCCGAGGTAGCTCATTAAGAACACCATCCTGGAAGAACTCAGCAGGTCAGTGTACTTTATACTGCAAAGAGACGTTTCGGACTTCAGCCCTTGGTGATGAGCAAAATGTAGGGCAGGCGCCACAACCCAAGTTTAGAGCTTGAGCCCTTCACCAAATTATGAGGAAAATTGAGGCACGCACCAGAATAATGAAGGGCTCAAGTGTGAAACTTTCATGATGGCGCCAGCCTTCATTTTGCTCACCCTTTGAAGGGCTCAAGCCCGAAATGTTGGTTATGGATCTTTGCTCGATAAAGGACCTGTTGAGTTTTTAATTCCAACCACGGTGTCTGCAGACTTTGGTGTATTACTTCCGTCTAGGGTTCTTATCCACGAACTTCCTTCCAGTTCTGTCGCGGGATTTGGGGGTAAAGAGGAAAATTCCAGAGGAGAAATGCATTTGACCACCCGGTGATATCTAATCCTGTCCATCCCCCTGCCTCCTCAGGTCATTGACCATCCATGATATGACCTCTAATCCTGCCCCCCCCCCCGCCTCCTCAGGTCATTGACCACCCAGTGATATGGCCTTTAATCCTCCCTCACCACCCCCCACCTCCTCAGGTGATTGACCACCCAGTGATATGGCCTTTAATCCTCCCTCACCACCCCCCACCTCCTCAGGTGATTGACCACCCAGTGATATGACCTCTAATCCTTTCCCCCCACCCCCCCCCCGCCTCCTCAGGTCATTGACCACCCAGTGATATGACCTCTAATCCTTCCCCCCCCCCCCCCCCGCCTCCTCAGGTCATTGACCACCCAGTGATATGACCTCTAATCCTTCCCCACCCCCTGCCTCCTCAGGTGATTGACCACCCAGTGATATGACCTCTAATCCTCCCCCCCTCCCCTCCTCAGGTCATTGACCACCCAGTGATATGACCTCTAATCCTCCCCCCCTCCCCTCCTCAGGTGATTGACCACCCAGTGATATGACCTCTAATCCTTTCCCCCCACCCCCCCCCCCCCGCCTCCTCAGGTCATTGACCACCCAGTGATATGACCTCTAATCCTTCCCCCCCCCCCCCGCCTCCTCAGGTCATTGACCACCCAGTGATATGACCTCTAATCCTTCCCCACCCCCTGCCTCCTCAGGTCATTGACCACCCAGTGATATGACCTCTAATCCTTCCCCACCCCCCGCCTCCTCAGGTCATTGACCACCCAGTGATATGACCTCTAATCCTCCCCCCCCCCGCTCCTGCGGTCACGGTGCCCGGTTCTTACCGTCGGACTCGGCCCGAACCAGCAGGGACATCCCCTTGAGACGCTCCACGTAGCTGGAGGAGACGTGCCCGGTGCCACGGTCGTCCCACTGCCGGTCTTCGTTCAGTGTGTAGACCTTCACCCGCCGCCGGGTGTCCGCCATGGCCGCCGATCCCCCCCTCCCCGCCGCCGCCGCCGCCGCCGCCGCCGCCGCCGCCCGATGAACACCGCCGGGGCAGAGCAGACGCCTCACAGGGCGCTCATCGTCCCAGGGACTAGGCCCGAGACCAAGCCGCGGGCCCCCGCTGACAGGGGGGGCCCGGACAAAGCGCTTCCCGCTGCCGCTTTTAAACCGTCATGGCGCCGCCGCCCCTCCCCCTCCTCCCCCCCTCCTCCTCCCCCCCCCCCTTCGGCCGCGGCCTCCCGGTGCTCGGCCTTGATGCGGCCGCGCTGCTGCTTCTCTCTCCGCCCCCCCCCCCCCCCCCGGCCTGGATCACCCTGCAGCCGCCATCTTGCCGCCTCCTCGACTGGCAGCACGGGGTCTCCCGCGCGGGGCGGCGCGCGCAGCAAGGGCCGCCTCCCGCCCGCCTCGAGCGTGGAGTGGGGCCGCGCGGCACGGGGTCTCCCGCCCGCAGGGGGTCGCGCGGCGCCAACGGGGGCCTGCGGAGGGTGACGGCTCGTGACGGCCTGGACCGAGCAAGCGTGTCCATCCCGGACCGGACCAGTGACCACCGGACCGGACCAGAGTGACCACCCGGACTGGACTGGACAGGCGTGTCCATCCCAGACCGGACCAGAGTGACCACCCGGACTGGACTGGACAGGCGTGTCCATCCCAGACCAGACCAGAATGACCACCGGACTGGAGTGGACAGGCGTGTCCATCCCAAACCGGACCAGACCAGAGTGACCACCAGACCGGACCAGAGTGACCACTGGACCGGACCAGAGTGACCACCGGACCGGACCAGAGTGACCACCGGACTGGACCAGAGTGACCACCTGGACTGGACTGGACAGGCGTGTCCATCCCAGACCAGACTAGAGTGACCACCCAGACTGGACTGGACAGGCATGTCCATCCCAGACCAGACCAGAGTGACCACCGGACTGGAGTGGACAGGCGTGTCCATCCCAAACCGGACCAGAGTGACCACCGGACCGGACCAGAGTGACCACCCGGACTGGACTGGACAGGCGTGTCCATCCCAGACCAGACCAGAGTGACCACCGGACTGGAGTGGACAGGCGTGTCCATCCCAGACCGGACCAGCGTGACCACCGGACTGGAGTGGACAGGTGTGTCCATCCCAAACCGGACCAGAGTGACCACCGGAACGGACCAGAGTGACCACCCGGACTGGACTGGACAGGCGTGTCCATCCCAAACCGGACCGGACCAGAGTGACCACCCGGACTGGACTGGACAGGCGTGTCCATCCCAGACCGGACCAGAGTGACCACCGGACCGGAGTGGACAGGCATGTCCATCCCAAACCGGACCAGAGTGACCACCGGACTGGACCATAGTGACCACCCGGACTGGACTGGACAGGCATGTCCATCCTAAACCGGACCGGACCAGAGTGACCACCCGGACTGGACTGGACAGGCGTGTCCATCCCAGACCAGACCAGAGTGACCACCTGGACTGGACTGGACAGGTGTGTCCATCCCAGACTGGACCAGAGTGACCACCTGGACCGGACAGGCATGTCCATCCCAGACCGGACCAGAGTGACCACCCGGACTGGACTGGACAGGTGTGTCCACCATGAACTGGACCAGAGTGACCACCCAGACCAGACTGGACAGGTGTGTCCATCCCGGACCGCACCAGAGTGACCACCCGGACTGGACCAGACTGAATACCCAAACCAGACCGGCGTGTCCATCCTGGACTGGACCAGAGTGACCACCAGGACCGGACTGGACAGGCGTGTCCATCCCAGACCGGACCACAGTGACCACCCAGACCGAACTGGACAGGCAGGTCCATCCCGGACCGGACCAGAGTGACCACACGGACTGGACCAGACTGAACATTCAAACCGGACCGGACCGGCATGCCCATCCTGGACTGGACCAGAGTGACCACCCAGACCAGACTGGACAGGTATGTCCATGCCAGACCGGACCAGAGTGACCACCCAGACCAGACTGGACAGGCGTGTCCATCCATGACCAGACCAGAGTGACCACCCAGACCGGATCAGAGTGACCACCCAGACCAGACTGGACAGGTGTGTCCAACCCAGACCGGTCCAGAGTGACCATCCAGACCAGACAGGTGTGTCCAACCCGGACCGGACTAGAGTAGCCACCCAGACCGGACTGGTCAGGTGTGTCCAACCCGGACCGGAGCAGAGTTGACCACCCAGACAGGACCAGACCAGTGTGTCCAATCCAGACTGGACCAGATTGACCATCCATATCAGGCCAGAGTGACCACCCAGACCTGACCAGAGTGACCACCCAGACCGGACTGGCGTCCAACCCAGACTGAACCTGAGTGACCACCCAGACCGGACCGGCATGTCCAACCTGGACCAGACCTGAGTGGCCACCCAGACCGGACTGGCGTGTCCAACCCAGACCAGACCTCAGTGACCACCTGGACCAGTGTGCCCAACCCGCACCGGACCTGACCAGCGTGTCTAACCAGACCAGCATCTCCTCCTGGGCCAGTGTGATCACCTGGATCAGACCGGACAGGGTGTGTTCAACCCAGACCTGTGTGACCACCCAGACCTGACTCATATCCATCTGGATTAGTGTGACCAACCAGATTGGACTGGACCAGGGTGAACACCCGGATCAGACTGGACCAGCATGTCCATCCAGACCAGTGTGATCACCTGGATCAGACTGGACAGGTGTGTTCAACCCAGACCTGTGTGACCACCTGGTCTGGGCCAGTGTGTCCAACCGGACCTGTGTGATCATTCAGATCAGACCGGCATGTCCACCTGGACCAGTGTGACCACCCAGATTGGACTGGACAGGTGTGTCCAACCCAGACCTGTGTGACCACCTGGACCGGGCCAGCGTGTCCAACTGGACCGGCATGTCCACTCGGACCAGTGTGACCAGCCGGATCAGATTGGATCAGTGTGACCACCCGGGATCGGACCGGTGTCACTGACCAGACCGGCATTACCACCCAGACCAGTGTGACCATTCGGATCTGACCAGCATGTCCACTTGGACCAGTGTGACCACCCAGATCGGATGGGACCGGCATGTCCACCCAGACCAGTGTGATCACCTGGATCAGACTGGACAGGTGTGTCCAACCCAGACCTGTGTGACCACTTGGACCGGGCCAGTGTGTCCAACTGGACCTGTGTGATCATTCAGATCAGACCGGCATGTCCACCTGGACCAGTGTGACCACCCAGATTGGACTGGACAGGTGTGTCCAACCCGGACCTGTGTGACTACCTGGACCGGGGCCAGCGTGTCCAACTGGACCGGCATGTCCAACCGGACCAGTGTGACCAGCCGGATCAGATTGGATCAGTGTGACCACCCGGGATCTGACCGGACCAGTGTCACCGACCGGACCGGCATTACCACCCAGACCAGTGTGACCATTTGGATCTGACCAGCATGTCCACTTGGACCAGTGTGACCACCCAGATCAGACAGGACCGGCATATTCACCCGGACTAGTGTGACCACCCAGATCTGACCGGACTGGCATGTCCACCCAGACCAACGTGTCCACTCGGATCAGACCGGACCGGCATATCCACCCAGATAGGACTGGACTGTTGTGGCCACCGGGATCCCATGCCGGATGACATGTTTGACCAATTGACTGAATGATTGGCTGGAGCCTTATAGTAACCAACCAGACCACTGAGTGTCCACCAAACCCATCACTAATTGACCACCTAGACTGGACCGCTGTGACCAATCGACAACCCCGAACTCATTGGTGTGACCACACAGAACTAGAACTCACCTGAAGATTGATAGAGAACACTCAGTTCTGGACTATTGCAACCATCTAGAGCTGACAACTGTAACTACCTGGAGCCCAAGAGTAACCACACAGGTCACTGAGTGACCTTCTAGATCCCACTCAGAGCAATATGACTATCCAGTTCAATGGAATGACTACCCATCAATGGGCCACAGTGTCTCCAAAACCACTATGGCATGTCCACCCAGAGTGCAGTAAAGTGACCACCCAGGGCTGGACCAGTGTGACTTCCTGGATCCTGAAAGACGAAGCACCCAGAACTAGAATGCTGAGGACCAGTCAGAGTTAGACCGCTGAATGACCACCAAGAGCTGGATAGTGGCTAGCCTGAGCTGGATTTAGTGACTACTATATTTATAGCTGGATTAGCACAACAGTGACTGGCCAGAGACCAACACAGAGGGCAACCATCAGGATCTGGACCCATGAGTGGCAAATGCTGACCTGGATATGCTGGTTTCCTGGATCTGAAGATGGGGTGACTGCCCGGAGTGACCATTAAGAGCCAGTCTACTGAGTGACCACCTGGAACTGGACCTAGAGCCGGATGCAAAGCGACCACCTGGATCCAAACACAGAGTAGCCACTCGAACCTCTGCGAGACTGGTTAGAATGAACACTCAGAGCTGTAGGTGGCAACACAGGTAGATAACATAATTAAGAAGGCAGAAGTAAAGCACAAAAGTCTGCAGACACTGTGGTTGAAGTAAAAACACAATGCTGGAGAAACTCAGCAGGTCAAACCGTGTACTTTATTGTAGCAAAGATACATAACCAACATTTCGGGCTTGAGCCTTTTATTGATGAAGGGCTCGTCTGAAACGTTGGTTATGTATCTTTATCTTTGCTATATAAATACACTTTGACCAGCTGAGTGTGTTTCTAATTAAGAAGGTACATGGGTTCCTTCATTAGTCTATATATTGAGTAAAAGAGCAGGGAGGTTACACTCAAACTTCATCAAATGTGGGTTTGAGCACAAATGGTCCAGTTCTGGAACTTGCACTTTGGGAAAGATGTGATTGCACTGTAGAGGGTGTAGCATGTTGCTTGAAATGGGCAGTGACTGGAGAGGTCAGGTCTCTTTTCCCTGGGCAGAGAAGATAAAGATGGAGCATGACTAAGATATCCATATATAAAATTACGAAGGATATGACAGACTGCAGGAAACTTTTATCCTCAAAGGTGAATAAAACTGGAGGATATATATTTGTGATAATTGGTAATCAGATTAGAGGATATTTCTCCCCCTCACCCCATGAACATGATTTACTGGAAATACCAATCTGCATGTAGCATCTTCAAGCTGCTCCCGTTGATATAGGAGTTTCAGTGACAGAACCACGAGGCTGAGGAACTTTGAAGAAGGGCTGTCACCCATAATATTTGGTTATTTATCTTTATCTCCCGTGGGCGCTGTGAGACTTACTGAGGTCTTCCAGGATTTGTCTTTTTTCTCAATCACGGTGTCTGAAGTCATGCTTCAGCACAGTAGTTTTCTGTTCTTTGGCTCCCTCCTTTCTCGAATAGTGGCATTACATTTGTGATAGAGACTCCTTTTTTGTTCTCTTTGTTGGCGCTTGATTACCTACTATTTTTGGAGTTTTAGGTTTCTTCTGTCATGCTTACTGACCAAAACTAATTACTTCAAAATTCTATTTAGAATTTATCTGTTTCCCACTAATCCCTCACATGCAGTATTTCTCAACATGATCAATGGGCCACTAGTTTGTTATAGGTGGTCCCTGGAGAATCAGAATTTATTGTCATGAACAAGTCATGATATAGTGCAAATATTCATAACCATCACTACTATAAAAAAAATTATAATATTAGTGCACAGAAAGTAAAACAGTGTCTTTCGTTCATTGATTATTCAGGAATCTGATGGCAGCAGGGAAGAAGCTGTCCTTGTGCCATAGAGTGCTTGTCTTTAGGCTCCTGAACCGTTTTCCTGATGGTAGCAGAGTGAAGTGGGCACAGCCTGGGTGGTGGTGGGGTCTTTGAGGATAGAGGCTGCTTTTTTAAGACACCGCCTCTTGTAGATGTCCTCGATGGAGTGAAGTCTGGTGTCCGTGATGTCTTGAGCTGAGTTAACAATCCTTTGGAGTTTATTCTTGTCCTGAGAGTTGGAGTTTCCATACCAGGCAGTGATGCAACCAGCCAGAATGCTCAGCACGGTACATCTGTAGAAATTTTCGAGTCTTTGGTGACATACGGAATCTCCTCAGACACCTTACAAAGTATAGCTATTGGCGAGCCTTCTTTGTGATTGCATCAACATGGAAGGTCTAGGATGGATCCTTGGAGATGTGGACAGATAGGAATTTGAAGTTCTTGACCCTCTCCACTGCTGAGCCCTCGATGAGGACTAGGTCTTGTTCCCCTGACTTCCTCCTGAAGTCCACAATCATCTCCTTGGTTTTGCTGACGTTGAGCGCAAGGTTATTGTCGTTACACCATTCAATGAGCTGATCCCTCCTGGACACTTCCTCCTTGCGGTTTGTGATTCTGCCGACAACTGTGGTGTCATCGGCAAACTTGTAGATTGCATTGGAATTGTGTCTGGCCACACAGTCATGGGTGTATAACGAGTAGAGCAGTGGGTTAAGCACGCATCCTTGGGGTACAACTGTGTTGATGATCAGTGAGGAGGAGTAGTTATTTCCAATTCATATTGACTGTGGTCTTCCTTTTTAATAAAAAAAATACACACGTGTTGATCCAATACATAGATTGAAATATAAAAAAGACTGACAATTTATACATCTCAAATAATACTTAAATATTACATTGTGTATACTCTCAATCAAACCACTTTTACAAAATATCTTGAAAAAAGAAAACCATACCGAAGAAATAAAAGAACCTTCCCCCCCCCCCCCCAGTATTAATCAAATCTCTCCTAAACAAGGTATACTTGTATATATAAAATAGAAGGCGAAAGATGACATTCAGAAACCAAATAGCATCCAAACACCCTAATTTGTTAAATTATGGTAATACTCCATGAACAAGATGACTGTGGTCTTCCGATGAGAATATCAAGGATCCAGTTGCAGAGGCGGGTATAGATGCCTAGAGTTTGTAGCTTCTTGATCAGCACTAATGGTAGTCCATGAAGGGCAGCCGTATGTATGAATTGCTGTTTTTTAGGTGATCCAGAGCTGAGTGAAGAGCCAGCGATATTGCATCTGGTGTGGAGCGATTGTGACAATGGGCGAATTGCAGCAGGTCCAGATCTTAGTTAATTCTGGTCATGACCAGCATCTCAAAGCATTTCATCACACTGGGTGGTAGTAAAGACAAAGATGACTTGCAATAAACAAGTAATATCTAAAATAAGACAGAAAATTTGATGAAAATCCCCCAAAAATTCACAAGAAATGTTCTCACCCAAATGAAACTAAACTGCATTTGGTCTGGGGTTTATTACTGGCAGTTTGCAGTAAGTAAAGGAATACTTAAAGATGGTCTGCGTGTGAAAAAAATGTTGAGACCCACTAATCCAAGGGACTAACATTTACCTTCGTCATTCTCTCTTTTTATATTTTACCATTGAAGCATTCACTGTCTCTATGTAATTTACTAGTCATCTTTCGTACTTTGTAGGTCATCCTTAGGTGATTTTTAGACATTTCCCAATTCTCTGGCCCAATACTGATCTCATCAACTTTTCTTTTCAATTTAATATAATCCTTAATTTCCTCAGTTAAACCCCAGTGGTACATCCTTCTCATGGGGTCTTTTTTCCTCATTGGAATGTACCTTTGCTAAGAGTTAAGACGCATCTCCTAAAAGATCTGCCACTACTGATCTCACCATCCTTTAATCTATTGTCCACTTCAGCCAACTCTATTCTCATAATGTTGTAACTTCCTCTGTTTTAGGACACGAGTTTCAGACCCTGGTTTTACATCCTCAAATTGAATTTAAAATTCTCTCATGTCGTAATGATTCTTTTCTGGAGATGCCCTGCTACGAGATCATCAATCTTGTTTTTTCACATGTTAGTAGATTTAAAATAGCTTGCTCCACCTATTTCAGTTCCCCACCCCATTTCCTTGTCAACCTGTGTCCGTGGTCTCTTGCTAGACTGAGACCACCTGCAAATTGGAGGAACAACATCTTATATTCCGTCAGGGCACCCTCCAACCAGATGGCATTGACATCACCTTAACCAGTTTCCATTAGCCCCCTCCATTCCCCATCACTCACCTTCCCATATTCCTATGCCTCCTTTCCTCTAGCTCTGTCTCTCTTTCCCTTTCCCTCTGTCTCTTCTTCCAGCTCCCCATAAATAGAGCCAGCACCCACTCCGTTCTCACCTTTCTTTTCCTGTCCTCCTAGCCATGTCCAATGATGGCATTTTGCCTGTTAGCATGTGCTCCTCCCCCAGCCTTTTTATTCAGACACCTGTTTGCTTTTTGCTCATTCCTTGAAAAAAGGCTCAGGCCTGAAGTGCCGGTAATATATATTTTTTCCTCCTATGGATGCTGCGAGACCTGCTGAGTTCCTCCAGCATTTCTGTGTTTTTACTATAATCTCAGCATTTGCAGACTTTAGTGTTTCACTTGCTCCATTACACTCCCACCTTAAGCCTTCTCCTCTTGGACTCCTTCTGCCAATTGAAGTCAATTGTAGAGGATTTGTTGCCAAATCCATGACCAAGCTTTTGAGGGAAGTAGGAATCACAGGGCAGGCGCTCAGAAAGGCAATTAGATCCCTCTCTGAGACAGTTGAAATGAACGGTCACTGGCTCTGGCTGAGGGATCCTATCTAGGCTACAAATGACCACCAAGAGAAACAGATATGGGACACACACCCAGATTTGATTAGTCAGTGGTGGGCCTGCCTTGGAGGAGGGTGTCTTGAGTTTAAAAGGCTGAAACACCAACTTAAAATGGGGAACACAATTGAAGATGTGTCCAATACTGGATAATATTTCCTACTGGTCATCCTCCACTTTCGTAGTTGAGGCAACCAACTATACCAACTCTGAGGATCAATCTAACCAATACTGAAACGTAAGAGATTGTAAACCTAGTCCTATAAATCAACCTTAACTAGCCCCCTCAGAATGCTCTGCCCTCCATGCTCTTCGCACCAATCTCAACCTCACTATAAAATGCACAGACAAGAGTGGTGTTGTAGTGGTCTGGCGCACTGACTCTACCTTGCCAAGGCCAGATGACAGCACTCAGATACCTCTTACTTATTCCTTGAACATATCCCCACCAAAAAGCATCAAGCTATCATGTCATGCACCATCTCTGACCTTATCACTTTCAGTAATATCCCTCCCATTAATTGTTTCCCAACCACTCAATGCCCAATTCTACTTCCTACCCATGATGAGCATGCTCTTGCCCAACCATAGTACCTCAACTTTATTGTCCCCAGGGTGCAGGCTCTCCCTATCTAAATGCATGATACCTCATATCACTTCGTGCCCTCCATCACTTCAACAACTTACAGTTCCCTGAACATGACCACCTCATTTTCACCATGGACATCCAATCCCTATACATTTCCATCCTCCATACTGAAGGTCTCAAAGCCCTTCATTTCTTTCTCAACAACAGACTCAGCCAGTCCCCAACCATCATCACCCTCCTCCACCTGACAAAACTTGTTCTCACCCTCCACGACTTCTCCTTTGACTCATCCTACTTTCTCAAGTTAAAAAGATAGCCATGGGAATGAGCAGAGGCTCCAGCTTTGCCTAGAAATCCAAACTACAAGCCTACACAGGCAAGGTTCTTCAATTCTTTCTCCATATCTGCTCCTTTGAGTCAATTAGGACTCCAGGAACCAATGGCCTACCAGCTGAGTTGTACATGGTACTGTGGGACTGATACCATATGCCCTTGGACTAAACAAGGTCAGGGTTCCCCTTGTTCTCACTTACCATCCTGCCAGCCTCAGCATCTAACAGATTATCCTCTGCAATTTCTGCCAACTATATTGTGATTCCACTACCAGACATAGATTCCCCACCCTCCCTGTAGTGACAAAGTGCTAGTGATCCTCCTGTCCACTAGAAGGAGTTGCAGACTAGTTGTTTAGCAGCTCAGTTGGATTCAAGCTGGATCCCTCTACATGGTCTTATGTACTTTAACTAATAAAGTATAGTTGTTTTGAAAGAACCCAAGTTTCTTTATTACAGTAAAAGAAACATCACACTCCTATCTCCTCCTTCTGTAAGGACTGCTTCTTCCATGACTACTTCATTAACTCGTATCTTTCTACTGATCGTTACTTAGCACCGTGACAGAGGTGCACCAAAGAAAAGGTACAAGGACTGCCTAAAGAAATCTCTTGGTGCCTGCCACATTGACCACCGCCAGTGGGCTGATAACGCCTCAAACCGTGCATCTTGGCGCCTCACAGTTTGGCGGGCAGCAGACTCCTTTGAAGAAGACCGCAGAGCCCACCTCACTGACAAAAGGCAAAGGAGGAAAAACCCAACACCCAACCCCAACCAACCAATTTTCCCTTGCAACCGCTGCAATCGCGTCTGCCTGTCCCGCATCGGACTGGTCAGCCACAAACGAGCCTGCAGCTGACGTGGACTTTTTACCCCCTCCATAAATCTTCGTCCGCGAAGCCAAGCCAAAGAAGAAGAAAGAAAGAAGAAGTACCTAACTCTGTGATCGCAGAAAATGCTGTAGTTGCGCCCACATCACCTCCCTCATTACCATTCGGGGGTCCTATAGAGTCCTTCCAGGTGAAGCAACACTTCACTTGTGAAACTATAGAACCATAGAAATAGGCCCCTTCAGCCATTCTAATCCATGATGAACCATTTTTCTGCCTAGTCTCATTGACCTGCACCCAGTCCATAGCCCTCCATACCTCTCCCATCCATGTACCTGTCCAAATTCTTCTTAAATGTTAAATTTGAGCCCACATTCACCGCTTCTGCTGTTAGCTCGTTCCACACTCTCACCACTCTGTGTAAAGAAGTTCCCCCTCATGTTCCCCCTAAACTTTTCCCTTTTCATCCTTAACCCATGTCCTCTGGTTTGTATCTCACCTATCTTCAGTGGAAAAAGCCTACCTTGCTTGATAGGGGTCATTTCCTGCATCCGGTACTCCTGTTGTGGCCTCCTCTACATTGGATTGACTAGCGCAGACTGGGAGATAGTTTCAATGAGCACCTTCAGTGTTCACCGCACTAGCAGGAATCTCCCAGGAGCCAACCATTTCAATTCCACACTCCATTGCAACACCAACTTGTTTGTCCATGGCCTCATACACTGCCAAAATGAGGCCAACCACAAATTGGAGAAACAACACCTAATATTCTGTCTGGGGTCTCTCCAACCAGTCAGCATCAACATCGATCTCCGGTTTCTGTTAGGCCCCTTACCTGTCTCTCTCTCTCTTGCCCTCTCCTATCCTCTTTCCTCCAGCTCCCCACCCTGTCCCTCTCCAATCAAAGAGCTATCCCCCTCCCCTATCACTTCTGCTCTCCCACCCATGTCCACCTACGACCTCTTGGCTGTTGGCCTGTGCTCCTCTCCCTGCCCCTTCTTCCCTCCACCCCCCCCCCTCTGTTTTGTTCAGGTGCCAGCCTGTTTCTTGCTCATACCTTCACAAAGGGCTCAGGCCCGAAATACTAGTTATATCCCTTTGCTTCCAATGGGCACTGTGTGACCTGCTGAGTTTCTCTGGATCTCTTTGTGTATTAAACTACACAATGTGGCAGACTTTCTTGTTTCACTCAGTTATCTTACAAACATGTTTCTATGTTTGATTCCTTGGTGACTAAGTTGTTAAATTAATGATATGGAACTGAGTTGATGGGGCCAGAAATAACTGATTCTTAATTATTGCAGTGGCTGATTTGGCTAACCTCATGGGCCTTAAGAGTAAAATAAAAGAATATTATTAAATGAAGAGGACTACAAATTTATATTTCAACTTTCACAACCTCAGTGATCTTTGAAGCATTTTGAGTTTGAAGTGCATCTTCAAACTGGGGGCGGCACGGGACTGGTGTTTGAATCTTCCACTGATTATAAGGAGTTTGTACGTTCTCTTCATGTCTGCGAGGGTTTTCCCCGGCAGCTCCAGCTTCCTCCTACCTCTCAAAACATACCACGTGCCTGTTACCATGCTGTATGTCTAAATTTAAATTTATAAATCCAGCAGGGATTGCAGCAGTCTGTTTGCACACAGTGGCATTGCAGCAGACAGCATTAATGTAAATTCCATATAGCCTGTGTTTAATTATGTAATTTGAAGGATATTAGCAAGGTATTCAGTAGAATATTTCTGCTCTGCTTTGAATAATATCATTCCACCAGTTTGGTCCAATGAGAGTGTGGAGGAGATTTACCAACATGTTGCCTGTGATGGAACATTTTAGTTTTGAAGAGAGACTTGATAGGCTGGATTAGTTTTCCCATAAACAAAGGAGGGTCAGTTGGAACCAGATAGATGCAAGTTCATGAGGTGACCATTGCAGAGGCATCGAAAAGCAGAGGTCATAGATTTAATGTGAGAAGAAAACAGGTGAGAGGGGTTCTGAGGAATTTTTGTTTTCACCCAGAGAGTGGGTATAATCTGCTGGAGAATGGGGTAGGCAGCAGTCACCCTCACATTCAAGATGCACCTGATCGAGCACTTAAACTGCCAAGCCATAGAAAGCTACAGCATGTGCAAAGTGGTGTTAATGGGATGAGGATAGATAGGTGCATGAAAATACATAAGTACACGTCACCAAAGATTCTTCCAAATTTCTACAAGTGTACTTTGGAGAGCATTCTGACTGGCATGGAGGTGCCAGTGCACAGGATAGGAATAGGCTACAGAGGATTGTAAATTCAGCCAACACCATCATTGGATTAGTTTTCACTCCATTAAGGACATCTACAAGAGGCCATGTCTCAAGAAAGCAGTCTCTATCCTCAAGGACCCCCACCACACAGGCCATGCCCTTTTCTCATTGCTACCATCAGGATGGAGATACAGAATCAGAATATATTGTAATGAAAAAGTCATGAAATTCAGTGTTTTGTGGCTGAATCATAGTGCAAACATTCATATGATAACCATCTTATGAAATTACTATTAAAAAAATTAAAATACTAGTGCACGAAAAGTAAGACAGTCTCTTTCGTTCATTGATTATTCAGGAATCTGATGGCAGCAGGAAAGAAACTGTCCTTGTGCTGTTGAGTGTTCATCTTCAGGCTCCTTATCTTTTTCCTGATGGTAGCAGAGTGAAGCGGTGGTGGGGTCTTTGAGGATAGAGTCTGGTTTCTTAAATCACCAGCTCTTGTAGATGTCATCGAAGGAGTGAAGTCTGGTGCCTGTGATATTGCAGGCTGAGTTAACAACCTTCTGGAGTTTATTCTTGTCCTGAGAGTTAACAGGCAGTGATGCCACCAGCCAGAATGCTCTCCATGGTACACCTGTAGAAGTTTTTGAGAGTCTTCAGTGACATACCGAATCTCCTCAAACTCCGTTGGCGAGGGTTCTTTGTGATCACATCAAAGTGGAGTCTCCTGGACCAATCCTCGGAGATGTTGACACCCAGGAATTTGAAGTTCTTGACCCTCTCCACTACTGAGCTCTCATTGAGGACTGGGCCGTGTTCCCTGACTTCCTCCTGAAGTCCATAACCATCTCCTTGGTTTTGCTGACGTTGAGTGCAAGGTTGTTATCGTTACGCCATTCAATGGTCTGATCTCTCTCCCTCCTGTATCTCCCCTCATTGCCTTTTGCGATTCAGCCGACATTGTGGTGTCATCGACAAACTTGTAGATCGCATTTGAATTGTGTCTGGCCACACAGTTGTGGGTGTATAATGAGTAGAGCAGTGAGCTAAGCACACATCCTTGGGGTACAGCTGTGTTGATGATCAGTGAGGAGGAGACGTTGTTTCCGATTCGTACTGACTGTGTTAGCCTGAAGGCTAACACCCAATGATTCAAAAGCAGCTTTTTCCCCTCCACCATCAGATTTGTGAACGAACAATAAACCACAGACACAACCTCACCTCTCTTCTTTTTGCACTAATTTATTTATTTTTAAAATGTAATTTATAACAATCTTGCACCAGTGGGGCTGCTGCAAAATAATTAATTTCATGATATGTTCATGACAATAAATTCTGATTCTGAATGATCATGGATGCGGTGGGCCGAAGGGCCTGTTTCTGTGCTACATGACTATGAGAGTAGGTGTTTCAGTTTTGTGATTAATTTGGAAGAGTGCAACATGAACCTGATGACTCAGAGTTGAGTCAAAAGAAAATAATTCTTTTTGCAGATTAAAAAAAAGTGTGTGGGTAAGCACAGAGAACTCAGGGGAGGAGGGGGAAGGGGTGAATGGAGGGGGAGGTGGTGTAGTCATGTCAAAATTTATGGAAGCGTTGTCTCTGTTGAGCATCTGACATTGGCTAACCATCCACCACTCATCAACTACAACCACTGCCAATCAGGGCACATGCAGAATTCATATGATCCAGGACATCAACACAAGGGTGGCCCAGCTAATGGAGCCAGTGCCTCACAGTGCCAGAGACACAGGTTCAATCCCGACCTTTGGTGCTGTCTGTGTTTCATTTTTTTTTTAATGAACAATGTTCATCAAACATCTCGATAACCTTGTCAAATTTACTCCGGTCTTCTGCCTCGGCAAAAACAAACGTATTGAAAGCCTAGAGTTTGAGGTCCTGCCACAATAAATAGCATTGCAATCTTCTATGTGTCCGGTTGGCTGTCAATTCCAATCATTTGCAGGTAAAGCAGAAACCTTTCCAGTCCAATTTACAGTGTTATAAGCTTTTAAACCCTTCCTATTTTCTCTGCCATTATCAACTGTTACTCACTATGCACACTGTTGTTTTCCTTTCACTCCTGTGCACAGCAGAACCTGGTTGTTTCTTCCATTTTTGGCTGCTTCTTCCACTCTTGGTATCCCATTTGATGTTCCTTTTATTACAATAAAGAAACTTGGGTTTATTTTCAAAACAACTAGATGTATTAACCAGCACTAAAAACAGAACACACACATGGTGATCTCATTGGAAGGCATCCACCTTGAATCCACTAAAGATGCAACAACATTCACATGATGCAACATTCCTCATTTGCTACACACTCCATCTCCGACTTCTGGTGGTAGCACTCTATCACTACAGGTGGAAGGGGTCCTTAATGATTTTGCATGCTCTCTTCAGACACGTCGATGGGGAGGTGGCTGGGTGGGGGGGGGGGGGGGAGAGAGAGAGACCCCAGTGATTCTCTCTGCCACTCTTATTCTGGACCATCCGATATTCCTAATAACAGCACATATGCATTTTAATTCACTTTTTATATTAAATTTCCTAGTGAACCCCATAAGTGTAAAGGGACCACAGGATATGGATATCGTGTCATTTTAAAGAGAGTGAATTCAATGAATGTGCTGGAACCAGGATCCTAGCAAGTCAGAAGGGAATGTGGGAAATGGGGTTCTGGTGGAGCTGGGGTTCAGTGAATAGAAGGCAGTAAGCCCAATATTAAAAGTTGAGCCACATGCTGAGCCATTGGAATTTCCATAAAGCTTGAGGCAAGGTTTGAGTGCTCCCGAAACAGTGCAGATTACAACATCCTACTGCAAGTCTTGAGACATGCTCTGGTGATTAATGCAGAGCTCCTCCAGAGCTGTTCAGGCAGTGGGTGAGATAGTTGGAGCAACTTGCCAGTGGTCCGGAGCGTCATTCCTCTTGAGCAGCCATTCTCAACCTTTTGTAGCTATGACCAACCCCCATCCTCAGGACTGCTCAAAATTTATGGGCCCCCTAAAGTTTAGTTGTTCTTCTTCTCTCCTACCGACTACATTAAAATGTGTGTCTCCAAAGACTCGCAAATTTCTACGGGTGTACTGTGGAGAGGACCTGACTGATTGCATCACTGTCGAGTATGGAGGTGCCAATGCACAGGTCAAGAGAAGGCAACAGATGGTTGTAAACTCAATCAGAGCCAACATGGGCATTAGTCTTCACTCCATTAAAGGAGAACTACAAGAAGTGTCCCTCAATAAACATTATTCTTAAGGACAGGATCTATGAGCATTTGGAGAAGTACAGTCTACTCAAGAATAGTCAGCATAGCTTTGTGAAAGGAAGGTCACAAGCCTAGTTGAGTGTTTTGATGAAGTAACAAAAGAAATTGATGAGCTTAGGGCAGTAGAGTGGTGTATGTAGATTTTAGTAAGACATTTGACAAGGTCCCCCATGAGACACTCATTCAAAAAGTAATGGAGCATGGGATCCATGGAACCTTGGCTGTATTGATAAAAAATTGGCTCGCATATAGAAAGTAGAGAGTAATAATGGAAGAAAAGTATTCTACCTGGAGGTCAGTGACTAGTGGAGTTCTGCAAGGAAATGTTTGGGGACCCTCTGCTCTTTGTGATTTTTATAAACGACCAGGATGAAGAGGCGGAAGGATGGATCAGTAGATTTGCAGATGATACAAAGGTTGAAGGAGTTGTGGATGATGCTAAAGGTTGTTGTAGGTTACAAAAGGTTATAGACAGGATACAGAGTTGGGCAAAAAAAGAGGCAGATGGCATTCAATCCGGATAAGTGTGAGATTATGCATTTTGGAAGGACAAACCAGAGGCTGAGTATAGGGTTAATGGTCGGTTACTTGAGTGTGGATGAACAGAGGGACCATGGGGTTCAAATCCATACATCCCTGAAGGTTCACCATGCTAGTTGATAGGATAGTTAAAAAAGCCTGTGGCTTTATTAATAGGGGGTTGAGTTCAAGTCAAGAGGTCATGTTGCAACTCTACAAATCTCTGGTATGACCACACTTAGAGTATTGTGTTCAGTTCAGGTCACCTCATTATAAAAAGGATGTGAAAACTATGGAGATGGTGCAGAGGAGATTTATCAGGATGTTGCCTGGTTTGGAAAACAAGTCTTATGAGGCAAGGATAGCAGAACTGGGACATTTCTCTTTGGAGTGTAGAAAGATGAGAGGAGGCTTAATAGAGGTCTACAAGATTATGAAGCTTGGACACCCAGTGTCTTTTCCCAGGACAGGAATAGCAAACACCAGAGGACACATGTACAAAATGAAGGGAGGGAAACAAAGGGAAGGCATCAGGGGTAAGTTTTTAAAAACAGAGAGTTGTGGGTGCCTGGAATGCTTTTCCAGGGATTGTGGTGGAGGCTGAATCATTAGGGGCATTTAAGAGCCTCCTAGACGGTCACATGGATGGAAGAAGAATAGAGGGTTATGGGGAAGGGAGGGTTTAGTAATTTTAAGGCATATATGGGACAGCACAAAATCGAGGGCCAAAGGCCCTGTACTATGCTGTAATGTACAAAGAAAGCAACCTCTATCCTCAAGGACCCTCACCACCCAGACCATGCCCTCTCCACACTGCCACCATCGGGAAGGAGGCGCATGACCCTGAAGACAAGTACCCAATGGTACAAAAACAACTTCTTCCCCTCTGCCTCAGATATGTGAATGGACAATGAATCACAGCCACAACCTCACTCTTCTCTTTTTTAGCACTAATTTACTTTATTTTATTTTTTTAAATTATAGCAATTTTGCATCTGTAATGCTGCTGCAAAACAACAAATTTTGGGACTCATGTTCAGGAGAATAAATTCTGATTCTGATAAACATTTTATGATTTCAATACTTGCCCCCCCCCCCCCCCCCTTAAATGTGATGTGGCCCCTGGGGTGGGGGGGGCCACATAGCCCCAGTTGAGAATGGCTCTTCTTGACTGTTTATTCTTTATGCCAAGCACATCAAGGAATAGTTGTGGGTCATCTCCGTGGTTAAGGACACATATTGGGCAGGCTGCGTAAGGATGGCAGATTTCCTTCAATGTTTTTTTGCAAGATTTTAGTTACTTCATGGTCATCATAACAACATTTTTTTCAAAATGTATTTATTGAGCATCAAAAGCAACCAGCATATTTTACAAATGTACATTGTGCTCCTATTTTCATATTTCTTTTGTCATAACAACCTTTAAACTGTTCTCAATTAATTAAGTTCTCAGCTGCCATCGTTGGATTTTGACTCCATAACTGGATTATTGTTCATGTAACAATTACTGATGTATGGAAACTTGCATATGTAAAGCATGGACGTGGAATTGAGCAATGTGTGAACCAGTGAGGCAGATTCTGCAGTTCATATAAAATGTGCATTAGAACTCCCTACTCATTTAACAGCTGTGAAAATTAAGAGTGCAACATCTAGAGTTACATTAACATTAATGTTAATGAGACATTATGAGTGCAACATTTAACACCATCATCCCCTCAAATCTGATCAGCAAACTCCAAGACCTGGAGTCATTGGAACCTGGATTTCTTCACCTCCAGACCAAAATCAGTCAGGATTGGTAAGAAAGTCTCCTCCATAATCTTCATCAGTACCAGAACACCACAGGGCAGTGTTCTTAGCCTCCTGGTTGACTTGCTATAGACCCATGACTGTGTGGCTCGGTATGACAACAACACCATCTACAAATTCGCTGTCGATACCATGGCAATGAATTGTATAAAAATGGGTGATGAGTCAACATACAGGATGGAGATTGAAAACTTGGCCGAATGATGTACCAACAACAACCTCACACTCAATGTTACCAGAATCAAGGAGCTGATTGTTGACTTCAGGATGGGAAAACCGGAGGTGTACAATCCAGTGACTGTGAGGTATCGGGTGAAGAGGGTGAGCAAATTTAAGTTCATGGGAGTCACTATCTGGGAGGATCTTTCCTGGATCCAAAACTCTAATGGCATCATTAAGAAAGTGCATCAGGAGTTTGCGGAGATTTGGTATGACAACGGAAAATCTGGAAAATTTCTACAGATGTGTGGTAGAAAGTGTGCTGACCAGCTGCATCACAGTCTGGTATGGAGATACCAGATCCCTGAGAGTAAAGCCCTGAAATAGGTAATGGACACAGCCCAGGATATCTCAGGGAAAGCCCTCCCCAACCATCAAGAACATCTACAAGGAACACTGTTGTTGGAGAGCAGCAGCAATTATCAAGGACCCACACCACCCAGCAGACACTCTGTTCTCGCTGCTGCCATCAGGAAAAAGGTCTCGGTGCCACAAGACCCGCACAACCAGGTTCAGGAACAACTGCTCCCCCTCCACCATCAGACTCCTCAACGACAAACTCAATCAGGGGCTCATTTAAGGACTCTTACTTGTGCATTTTATTGTTTTGTTTTCCTCTGTATGCAGACAGTTTGTTTACTTGTGTAAATTGGGTAGTTTTTTTTTGCACAATCAGTAAGAAGTAATTCTGTCTCGTCTGCAGGAAAAAGAATTTCAGAGTTGTGTGTGATGTCATGTATGTACTTTGACAATAAATTTGAATTCTGAAATCGAGTGGTTTATTGAAGCTGATAGCCCACATAGAGATACAAGCATAATACTTGGAGAACAAGTCACGAAAGTCACAGTACGCCTGAATATTTTTCACAAATCTGTGATGGCATCTCTTTTATGGCAGATGACATTTTGTAAGCATTTCCATTCAAAGTATGTCGTCTTGATCTTCCAGTCACATCCCAGTTTGATCGTCCACCCCAAACCTCACCAAAACTCAACATCACCTTTCACTTCTCCAATGAGGCCCAAGAAACAATGCCCAATCTTCACATTATACACTTTACCAACTTCTGATCTCAGTGCTAAGTTTAATAATTTCAGGTTAGACTCACTGCATTTTTCGATAGCCATTGCAAGTACGAATTCTCTTACTACCATTTACACCTAGCCTGGAGTGAGAAAGAAAATTCTACAGGAGGTGGTGTCTCAAGAAAGCAGCCTCTATCATTAAGGTCCCTCACCACCCAGGCCATGCCCTCTTCTCACTAATACCATCAGGACACAGGAGCCTGAAGACAAACATCCAATGGGTACAGAAGCAGCCTCTTCCCCTCTGCCATGGACAATGAACCACAGACACTACCTCACTTTTTTTGCACTAAATGATTTTAAAAAAATATGTATTCATGGGAATGTAATTGACCTGTATAGCATTTGTGCACCTGTAATGCACAATAATGCTGTTGCAAAACAACAGATTCTGGGACACATGTTACATCAATAGATTCTGATTCTGAATAGCCAAGAGTTTGTTGAGCTTTAATTTATTTTGATTTGCCATTGGTCTAACCACACATAACTAACAATTACAGCATGGAAACAGGCCAATTTGGCCCTTCTAGTCTGCACTGATCCAAGTACCCTCCTCTAATCCCACTTACCAGCTCTCTGCCCATATCCCTCCATCCCCCTCCCATCCATATACTTATCCAACTCTTTCTTAAATGACAAAATTGACCCTGCCTCCACCACCTTTCCTGGAAGCCCATTCCACACAGTAACCACTCTCTGAGTAAAGAAGTTCCCCCTTATATTACTCCTAAACCTTTGCCCGTCAACTCTCAATCCATGACCTCTTGGATCCATCTCTCCTACTCTCAATGGGAAAAGCATTTCCACATCAACTCTATCTATCCCTATTATTATCTTAAAACACCTCTATCAAATCCCCTCTCTAGCCTTCTACATAAGGAATAAAGACCTAATTTGCTCAATCCCTCTTTGTATTCCAGATCCTGAAACTCAGGCAACATTTTTGTCAATCTTCTCTGCAGTCTCTTTATCTTGCTATTATCCTTCCTATAAATCAGTGACTAGAACTGCACACAGTACACTAAATTTGGCCTCACCAATGCCTTGTACAGTTTCATCATTACTTCCCAACTCCTATATTCTATGCACTGATTTATATAGGCAAGCATACTAAAAGCCTTCCTCACCACCCTATCCACATGCACTCCTACCTTCAGGGAACAATGCACTGTTATTCCTAGATCTTTCTGCTCCACTGCATTCTTCAACACCCTCCCATTTACCACATATGTCTTGCTTTGATTATTCTTTCCAAAATGAAACACCTCACACTTATCAGCATTAAACTCCATCTGCCATCTTTCTGCCCACTCCTCTAAGCAGTTTAAATCCCTTTGCAATCTTTGAAAACCCTCTTCATCATCCACAATTCCCCCTATTTTGGTATCATCCGCATATTTACTAATCCAATTTACCACCCCATCCTCCAGATCATTAATATATATGACAAACAGCAACGGTCCCCATACCGAACCCTGAGGTACACCACTTGTAACCGGCCTCCATCCTGACAAACAATTATCTACTACTACTCTCTCTGGCACCTTCCTTCCAGCCACTGTTGAATCAATTTGACTATCTCCACATTAATACCCAAGGACTTAGCCTTCCTAACTAACCTCCCATGCGGAACCTTATCGAAGGCCTTTCTGAAGTCCACATAGGCCTAATGGCCTGTTTCCGTGCTGTAATTGTTATGTTATATGTTATGTTATCCACTGCTCTACCCTCATCAACATTCCTAGTCACCTTTTCAAAAAATTCAACAAGATTGGTCAAACACAACCTTCCACACACAAATCCGTGTTGAGTGTCCCTGATCAAACCCTGACCCTCCATATACTTATATTTACTATCTCCAAGAATGCTTTCCATCAATTTACCTACCACAGACATCAAACTTACATGCCGATAATTGCTAGGCTTGCTCCTCGAACCCTTTTTAAACAAAGGAACCACATGTGCAACATGCCAATCCTCTGGCACGATACCCGTCTCTAATGACATTTGAAAAATCACTGCCAGAGCCTCTGCTATTTCCTCACTAACTTCTCTCGATGTCCTGGGGAAAATCCTGTCAGGACTTGGAGACTTATCCACCTTTATATGTTTCAAAAGCTTCAGTACTACCCCTTTCTTAAACACTATAGTCTCCATATTTACCCCCTTTGCTTCCTTTACCCTGCACAGTTCAATATCTTTCTCCTCAGTAAATATTGAGGAAAAGAAATTGTTCAAGACCTCCCCCATCTCTTTTGGCTCCACACACAGTTGTTCTTTCTGATTCTCTATTGGACCAATTTTGTCTCTCACTTTCCTTTTGCTATTTACATATTTGTAGAAACCCTTTGGATTTATTTTCACCCTGCTTGCTATAGCCACCTCATACCTTCTTTTAGCTTTTCTAATTTCTTTCTGAAGATTCTTTTTACATTCAATATAGTACCCAGACATCTCCTTTTTTCCCTGTTTCTTATATTTATTGTAGTACTCCCTCTTTTTTTGAACCAAGTTTCCAATATCCCTTGAGAACCACGGCTCTCTCAAATTTTTAACCTGACCTTTCAACCTAACAGGTATAGAAAGATGTTGTACTCTTAAGATCTCTCCTTTAAAAGACCCTCCATTTCTCTATTACATCCGTCCCAGAAAACAAATTGTCCCAATCCACCCCTTGTAAATCCTTCCACATCTCCTCAAACCTAGCTTTTCCCCACTCAAAAACCTCAACTCTGGGCCCAGACCTATCCTTTTCCATCATTACCTTGAAGCTAATGCCACTATCACTGGACCTGAAGTGTTCCCCCACACATATCTCTGTCACCTGACCCATCTCAATCCCCAACAGTAAATCCAACACAGCTCCCTCTCGAGTTGGTACCTCCACGTATTGATGTAAAAAGCTATCCTGCACACATTTTACAAACTCCAACCCATCCAGCACTTTCACAGAATGGGTTTCCCAATCAATAAAATCCCCCACAATCACTACCCTGTGCTTATTACAAATATCTGCTCTCTCCCTACTAATTTGTTCCTCTAATATGGTCCACAATGATTGATAGGAGGAGACTGATGCAAAGTGAGACGATGGACAGGGTCGTTACTGACCACGCCTTAATTGTATAAATTCAGAAAAGTCCCAATGCAAGAGAGGTTCATTCGTAGATGCAGAACATGCAGTTATGATCGCGATTATACATGATAGACCACTGATATTTCATCTTACTGAAGTCAAACAACTAAGGATGGATTCCTACCCTACAAGTTTCACGGTTACTATTTTTTAGTGTTCATATACATCACTTTGTGTTCAGGTGATGTTGCTTGTATCTTGTGCAAGGAAGTGGCTGGGCTGGATGTGGTCATGGGGTTTCTCTCCAGGTCGGAGGTTATACTTGGACATGACAAAAAATGCACATGTGATTTGGGCATTATTGTGGGCACCCGGGGGGCAGAACCCAACCTGGCACTTGGCACCAAGGAACCCAACCTGGTGCTTGATGCCAAGGAACCCAATCTCACACTCGGCACCAAGGGGGTTTTGCTGGAATGGCTCAGTTGGTAGTGCCCATGAACACTGGTCAGGGTTGACATAGAGTAACAACTGTTATTTGAGACATGGTGCCACAAACTCAATGGTGTGGAAGTTAAGTGCTGGGAACTAGAAGACCTTAATGGATAGATGCTTGGCAGCTTAACATGACTGGACAATGCGACAGTGGAACCATGTGGTGTGACGGCCTTTATTGTTCTTCTGAATGTTCTCAGCACCCGCTCGCTCTTCTGTTTCTCATTCCTGTGCCTGGTTTCCTCCTTGCGGAGGTGTTCCCGATGCTCTTGGATCATTTGCTTCCTGATGTCAACCAGGTTCCTGTTCAGTTCGGAAATGGGTTTGTGGGAAAGGAGAATGGAAAACATGAGGCTAATAAAAAGAAATTATTGACAAATGTGCTTAAAAGAAAGCAGATTAATCATAACTTTTTAAAAACAATCAAATGCATGAGGGAGGGGCTATAGAGGAACATAGAGAATCATAGAACATTACAGCACAGAAGCAAGCCCTTTGGCCCTTCTAGTCTGTGCCAAACTATTTTCTGCCTGCTTCCATAGCCCTCCAAACCCCTCCCATCTATCTACCTGGCCAAATTCTTTCTCAAATGTTAAAATTGTCTGCATTCACTACTTTAGCTGGCAGCTCATTCCACACTCCCACCACTTTCTTTGTGAAGAGGTTCCCCTAGATAATCCCCCTAAACCTTTCCCCTTTCACTCTTAATCCATGTCCTCTGGTTTGTATCTCACCTACCCTCAGTGGAAAAAGCCGACCTACATTTACTCTGTCTGTCCCCCTCATACTTTTAAATACCTTGATCAAATCTCCCCTCATTCTTCTATGCTGCAGGAAAAAAAGTCCTAACCTGTTTAACCCTTCTCTGTAATTCAGTTCCTGAAGTCCGGCAACATCCTAGATAATCTTCTCTGCACATTTTCAATCTTATTGATATCTTTTCTGAAGTTAGGTGACCAAAATTGCATAAAATACTCCAATTTTGGCCGTACCAATGTCTTATACAACTTTCCATAATATCCTAACTCCTCTACTCAATATTTTTATTTATTAAGGCCAATATGCCAAAAATTATCTTTACAACCCTAACTACCTGTGTCTCCACTTTCAGGGAATTATATACCTGTATTCCCAGATCCCCCTGTTCTACCGCACTTCTCAGTGCCTTACCATTTACCGTGTATATCCTTTCTTAGTTTGTCCTACCAAAATGCAACATCTCACACTTGTCTGCATTAAATTCCATCTGCCATTTCTCACCCCATTTTTCCAGCTGATCCAGATCCCTCTGCAAGCTTTGAAAACCTTCTTCGCTGTCCACAACGCCTCCAATCTTAGTGTCATCTGTATATATACTGAAGAACACCATGGATGAGCTTCCAACATTGAAGCGGTAAGGACAGATCAAGCAACATTGGACTCAATGTTGGAGAAGCTAGATGATCTCATCAACATTGGAGAGTTTAGGGTCAGTCACCCTCCAACGTTGAACTCTTCATTGGTGGAGAAGTTAAAAAAAATCTCAAATGCCATCAATGTTGAAGATATTTCTTTTTAACAATTGAATTAATTAATTTTTGCCCTGTATATCAATATACAGTGAAAAAGCTTTTTTTCAGACAGTAAACTTATCCTTTAGGACAACAGGTAGTTCAAACTCAAAAGTGCAATGTGTAGTGTTACAGACAAAAAAAGTTAAAACAGGACAAATGAGTTACTAATGGGAGGACCATTCAATAGTGTAAGTTTGATAACAGTGGGGAAGAAACTATCCTTCAACCTGTTGGTGACAGGTAACAAACTCATGTATCTTCTGCCTAATTGGTGGGAATAGAGGGAGGATGGAAGAAGAGAGTGAGTCCTTTAAAATGTACTCCGCTTTCCTGAGGGAGTGGGAAGTGTGGATGGACTTTGTTGAAGGGGAGTGATGGCCTGAGCTGTGTTCCCAACTCAATGTAATTTCAATATCATTTTGTGATGCAACTGAATTTATTTTGCTTCACAATGTGGTCCACAGGCAAGTTCATATAGTACGATTTAAGCAAGGTATTAAATTTAAAATTATTTTTTTAACTTTTAAATTTAGACATACAGAACGGTAACAGGGCATTTTGGCCCATGAGCCCGTGCCACCCAATTTACACCCCATTAACCTACACCCCCAGTACGTTTCAAATGGTGAGAGGAAACCGGAAGTACCGGGGAAAACCCATGCAGACGTGGGGAGAACATACACACAGAGAGCGCAGGATTTGAACCCCAGTCCTAATTCACAGTGCTATAAAGTCATGGCGCTAACCACTCCGCCAACTGAGCCACCCCAATAAGTAGAAATTCCGCCTAGCCCACAGGAAAAAGAATCTCAGGGTTGTATGTGATGTTATGGATGTACTTGGACAATTTTGAACCATTTCAGGGAATGAGCAATTATAGACTGGCATTGTGGCAAGACTGCACAACTTTTAGACAACCCTATTGGCCATAGAATGTACAAGATTATCGATACTTTCTGATAACTTCAAACATCCTTTGAGAAAATATGGAAAGAACAACAAATTAACATTTCTTTTTAATAAAATAAAGACTTAACATAACATACAGTGTTTTTGGAGTTAACCTCATCTTCTCTCCTTTTTTTTTGCACTAGTTGACTTTAACTCCCTGCATATCACCTGACTTATCAAAATCTATGCATCTTGAGGCAAAATGAAGCTAGTTTGAAAAGAGAGAAGGAACAATTTAGTGTGAAGATAAGGTAAGTTAGTTTCCTCTTTTAGAATCCCAATATTACCTCCCTCACTCATTCCATTCACAGCAAGATGTCAGATTGTGGTTCAACACCAAGTCAGTTTGAGCAGAAATTTCCACAAACTGAATACAATAAAGCAAGATGCTGTAAATGCTGGAAACACTCAGGTAGTTGGGATCTGTGGAGTAGGATTATTATTTCAGATAGGCATATATTTAAGGAGAGAGGGAAAAGGTTTAAAAGGGTATATGGAACAAGCTTCCTGTGGAGGGTACAACTGTAACATTTAAAAGATATTCCAAAAGGTTCAGGAAAACCCTTCGTATCCGGCATCCATGGTGATTAGTAGATGCTGGCTGTGAATTTTCTGGTTGCTTGAGACTTGCTCTTTCAATGCCTAGCTAATATACCCACATTAAGAATAAACAGTTTAAAAGACAAAAGGAAAAAATAACAACTGTACTTACCTAAACAAACTTTATTTGCATGAATATATAAATCTTAAAGCATTTTACTTTATTTTCAGTCACATTCTTTGAAAACAAATTAACTGTCACTGCATCTGCAGGTTCCTCCGCCTTCCACAGAGCTGCCCAAAAGATGAACAATAACATCATGGATAAAGTAACCCCCTTCCCCCCCAAGCTTACATATAAAGCCTCTGACCAGGGTGATTCTTACTAAGCAGGGATAAGGAGACACTTTAAGAGAGTCACCCCCAACGGCGAGCGGCATCAACCTGGGCAACGCCATTGCTGCTTCACTCAACTTAATTCAAACAGCTGCTATGAGCAATGCATGACCAAGACACTCCGCTGTCTGAATATTTGCTCCCATCGTCACCAAAATGTATGTGTTACTTCAGAGAAGTTACTTTTACAATTTTAAACTTATGGTTTTTTTTTAACCTATTATTTTATTCTCATTTACTTTAATTTTTTTTAAATTTATTTTCCTCAATGTTTTTGCCAGTTGCTTGAATTCTGGATACTAGGGGTTTTTACTGTTACTGGATAGGAAACGTTTGGAGGGACATAATGAGTGCAGCCAAATGGCACTCCTTGGGTAGATATGGGTGTTGGACTGAAGGCCTGTTTTCATTCTGTAAAACTGTAACGTTTTGAAGAAAGCTGTTCCATTAGGTCATTTCCTCGGAACAAAACCAGGATAAAAATGGTTTAGAAAGATATGGATCAAGCCCAGGTAAAATGGGACAAGCTGAGAGTGACAACCTGGTTGGAGCGGACAAGTTGGGCCAAAACATTTGTTTCTGTATGTATCCTCCAAAACTCCATGATCAATTACTGCACAAATCTGCACCATAGTGTGGCCATTTTGACCTTAGAATACTGCAAATGACAAGTCATGTGGAATCAAAAAAACATAAACAAATTGAAGAGATTGGAGAAGGTCTGTTTTTTAGAAAACTAAGCAGTGACCTTGATAAAACATATATCATTCTAAGAGGTGGTTCTCATCATGATGGCCATGGCCATGGTGGGCCACAGCGTGTTTCCATGAAGTGTTTAAAAATGTTAAATAAAATACTTTAAATTAAATAAAGATGTGTTTCTTACAGAGCTGCCTTTAACTTGAAGATATTGCTCCATCATTATCACTAGTGGGTGTAGAGTGCGTCAAAAGAACCAAAGACTTGTTGATCCAAACCAAGGTTTTTATTAAATAAGTCTGGAGCATATCACAAGTAGGTCGACCAGTCCAGAATGACCTGGTCTGGCTCGGAGCAATCCTTTAAGACCTGCCAGTAGGTGTGGCTACACTCTCAGCCAATCACAGTCATTCTACACTACAATCTGTACATAGATAGAATCTGTACCATCACAGTGGGACATGGCACTTTAGGCTGGAAGCCAGGTGGGCCTTAGGCCGAAAAAGATTGAGAACCATTGTAAGGGCTTGAGATGAGCGGGGAAGTCATGAAAAAGATGTTATGGCTACAAAATAAGCAAGTGTGGGTTGAAATTTATTCTCTCAGTCAATAGTGGATCTCTGGAATTCTCTGCCCCTGAGTGGGATGGAGTTCAGATCATTAGCCTTATTTAAGGTGGACCTCGTCAAGTTTTTGAAAGATTGGGAATTGAGAATTCTGAGGAATTGGGATGGAAGGGGAGTTGATGCCATCATACATCAGCCATGATCATATTGAATGGTGGGGCAGGGTTGAGTGCCCAAGTAGCCTACTGCTGCTCCTATTGCCTTGTGAGAATTTTTCATTAAAATTTGGACATTCAGCATGGTAACTGGCTTATTCGGCAGCCCAATTACACCCAATTGACCTACAATCCCCGATATATTTTGAAGGGTGGGAGGAAACCGGAGGACCTGGAGGAAATCCATGCAGACACGGGGAGAACGTACAAACTTCCTACAGACAGTTCAGGATTTAAACCTCCATCCTGACTACTGGCGCTGCAACAGCGATGTGCTAACCGCTGTGCTAATCCTAGATATCCTAAAAGGGATCAGAAATGAATCTAAAAAGATACTTTTGAGCCATTTAATCCCTTCAATGATGTTTCTCTGAGCTCCCAGTGAACTAACTTGTTGAAAAAGAAAACACTCCCCATGTGGAATATCAACAGTGGATATTTCATTGGACAATTCCCTACCTGTAGTCAACTGCTCCAGTATTTTTCTTATCAAGTTTGTTGATTAGTTCCTCAACCTGAATGAGATCCAGTGGAATATTGTATTGTTTAAAAACAAGCAATGAGAGACGCAGAGCTCTATTTTCAATCAATTTCTATAGTGGTCCTTACATGGAAACAGCACACCTTCATAATGATTCATTCAGCCCATCCTCTTTCTGGACACTAAAAACTGAAATTCCCACCCTTGCAGTTCCATAATGTGTACTTTTTTTTTTACAAGACCCTCTCTCCATTCCCAACCTGTAAAGCTCTTCAGAAGTCAGTGATGGGCACGGTCAGATTTCCTGCTTTGTCCATGTTTCGGAATAAATCGGAGAGTCGAAGTCTGTGCTTGTCAAGGTAATCCTACCAGAAAACAATACCA
This sequence comes from Narcine bancroftii, assembly GCF_036971445.1. Lineage (NCBI taxonomy): Eukaryota > Metazoa > Chordata > Chondrichthyes > Torpediniformes > Narcinidae > Narcine > Narcine bancroftii. The sequence goes on along the minus strand of NC_091470.1, from coordinate 12,888,159 downwards.
CAAGTCAGGGACAACTTTTAATGCATTTACCTGTGTTGCCATTGAAATATATAACCATATAACCACTTACAGCACAGAACAGGCCAGTTCGCCCCTACTAGTCCATGCCGTAGCAAATCCCCACCCCCCTAGTCCCACTGACCAGCACCCGGTCCATACCCCTCCAGTCCTCTCCTATCCATGTAACTATCTAGTCTTTCCTTAAATGTAACCAATGATCCCACCTCGACCATGTCTGTCGGAAGCTCATTCCACATCCCTACCACCCTTTGCGTAAAGAAATTTCCCCTCATGTTCCCCTTATAATTTTCCCCCTTCAATCTTAAACTATGCCCTCTCGTTTGAATCTCCCCCACTCTTAATGGAAAAAGCTTATCCACGTTTACTCTGTCTGTCCCTTTTAAAATCTTAAACACCTCTATCAAGTCCCCTCTCAATCTTCTATGCTCCAGAGAAAAAAGCCCCAGTCTGCACAACCTTTCCCTGTAACTCAAACCTTGAAATCCTGTCAACATTCTCAAGAACCTTCTCTGCACTCTCTCTATTTTGTTTATATCTTTCCTCTAATTTGGTGACCAAAACTGTACACAGTACTCCAAATTTGGCCTCACCAATGCCTTGTACAATTTCATCATAACCTCCCTACTCTTGAATTAAGTACTCCGATTTATGAAGGCCAACATTCCAAATGCCTTCTTCACCACACCATCTACCTGAGTATCAGCCTTGAGGGTACTATTTACCATAACTCCTAAATCCCTTTGTTGCTCTGCACATCTCAATAGCCTACCATTTAATGTATATGACCTATTTAGATTTGCCTTTCCAAAATGTAACACCTCACACTTATCTGTATTAAATTCCATCAGCCATTTCTCAGCCCACACCTCCAGCCTTCCTAAATCACCTTTTAACCTACCGTAATCTTCCTCACTGTCCACAACACCACCAATCTTTGTATCATCCGCAAACTTGCTTATCCAATTCTCCACCCCTACTTCCAGATCGTTAATATATATAACAAACAATAGTGGACCGAGGACCGATCCCTGAGGAACTCCACTAGTCACCGGCCTCCAATTGGACAAACAATTTTCTACCACTACTCTCTGACACCTCCCATCCAACCATTGCTGAATCCATTTCACTACCTCCTCATTTATACCTAATGCCTCCACCTTTTTTCCTAACCTCCTGTGGGGAACTTTGTCAAAAGCTTTAATAAAGTCTAAATAGACAACATCCACAGCTTTCCCTTCATCAATCTTTTTTGTAACCCCCTCGAAAAACTCCATCAGGTTTGTCAAGCATGATCTACCCCTGACAAAACCATGCTGATTACTCCCTAGCAATCCCTGTACCTCCAAATATTTGTAAATACCATCCCTCAGAACACTTTCCATCAACTCGCCCACCACAGACATCAGACTCACGGGCCTATAATTCCCAGGTTTACATTTAGACCCTTTCTTAAACAGCGGAACTACATGCGCCACCCTCCAATCCTTTGGCACTACCCCCGTGGCCAGTGACATCCTAAATATTTCTGTTAATGGCCCCACTATCTGTCCACTAGCCTCCCTGAGTGTCCTTGGGAATATTTTGTCCGGTCCCGGAGATTTATCCACCTTTATCTTTTTCAACACAGCCATCACTACCTCCTCGGTTATCCTTATATGCTTCATGACCTCCCCACTATTTTTCTTCACCTCAACTGGTTCAATATTTTTTTCGCTAGTGAATACCGAGGCAAAGAAATCATTCAAAATTTCCCCCATTTCCTCTGACTTCTCACTCAGCCTACCCTCACTATCTACAAGGGGTCCAATTTTATCCCTCACTAATCTTTTACTTTTAATGTACTTATAGAAACCCTTTGGATTTATTTTTACTCTGTCAGCCAAAGCCTCTTTGTGCCTTTTTTTGGCCTTTCTAATTTCTTTCTTAAGATTTCTTCTACACTCCTTGTAGTCCTCCTTCAAATTGTCAGCTCTCTTGTACACCTCTTGTACACCTCCCTTTTTCTCCTAACCAAATTTCCAATATTCCTCGAAATCAAAGCCTCCGTATGACTTCCAGCCTTTCCTTTGATCCTCACTGGGACATAACTACTCTGTACCCTCAAAATTTCTTTTTTGAATATCCTCCATTTCTCATTTACACCCTCACCTGAAAATATCCTGTCCCACTCAATACTCCCCAAATCCCTTCTTATTCCTTCGAAATTTGTTCTTCTCCAATCCAGAACCTCAACTTTAGGCCCCTCCTTGCTCCTCCCTAAAACTACCTTAAAACTAACAGAATTATGATCACTAGACCCAATTGGATCTCCAACATTAATGTCTGATACCTGACCTCGCTCGTTCCCTAACAGGAGATCCAGTATTACACTGTCCCGAGTCGATTCTTCTACTAATTGATTCAGAAAACAATCTTGAACACATTTAACGAACTCTAGCCCATCCAGCCCTCTAACTATATGGGTATCCCAATCAATGTGAGGGAAGTTAAAATCTCCCATGATCACTACCTTATGATTCTCACACATATACGTTATCTCTCTACACATTTGTTCCTCTAGTTTTCTTGACCCATTTGGTGGTCTGTAATACACCCCTATTAGCACCCTCATGTCTCCTTAACCCCTCAATTCCACCCAAACAGCCTCATTGGAAGATCCCTCCAGAACATCTTGCCACCTCACAGCAGTAATGTCCTCCTTAACAAGCAGAGCAACTCCTCCCCATTTTTTACCCCCTGGTCTATCACATCTAAAACAAATGTATCCTGGAACGTTAAGTTGCCAGACCTGCCCCTCTTGTAGCCAGGTCTCACTAATTGCCACAATATCGTGACCCCAAGTATCTGTCCATGCTCTAAGCTCGTCTACCTTGTTCACGATGCTTCTTGCATTAAAATATATGCAATTCAGAGAATGAGCCTCACATACATTCTCTTGTACACCTCCCTTTCTCATTCTCCTGAATTCCAACGAGTACAGCCCAAGAGCTATCAAATGCTCCTCTTATACCCCTTTCATTCCCAGAATCATCCTTGTGAACCTCCTCTGAACCCTCTCCAACATAGCACATTCTTTCTTAAATGAGGAGCCCAAAACTGCTCACATGACTCCATGATGTCTCACCAGTGCCTATTAAAACCTCAAAAGCACATCCCAGCTCTAATACTTTATTGTTTCTGATGTGAATGCCAGCACTGCATTTGCCTTCTTCACCACCAACTCAACATGCAAATTTACCTTCAGGTTATCCTGCATGGGGGAGTCACGTGATGGAGTAGTGGCCGGTCGGGGAACTCCAGCCCTCTCCAGAAAAGTTTAAAAAAAGATAGAGAAAAAACAAAGGCACAAACTTAAAAACCAAAACAAAGTGAAAGTAAAAGTGTGAAGACAATGGCAGCGAAGAAAGAAAAACCAAAAACAACGGGAAGAAAAGAAGAAGGAAAGACGTCGGAAAAAGAAGGTGAAGGCCTTACCTGTCTGAAGAGGCCCGCCGCGGAGAGAGAGGCCCACTCCCTCAGGTCAGTGGAAGTCCCGGGCTCGAGACTACAAAAATGGCTCACAGAGCAGAGTAAAAGTGCACAACCGCGCATGAAAAAAAGACACACTGACGGGAGGGGGGAACAGCTGCGGAGTCGATCTCCACAGCTGAGAGAGACACCTGCAGCACAGCAACAGGAGCAGAACACAGACAATATCGACAACAAGAAAGAAGAGGGTAAAAAGAAAACAAGGAAACAACAGATGGTCAATCCAGAGGAAGAAGAAGAAGAAGAACAGAAAGAAGTGGAAGAAGAAGAGAAAAGCAAGACAATGGATGTATCTTTTTTAAAGAATATATGGAATCAGTGAAAGAATGGCAATTACAAGAATTTAATGAGATAAAAAGAAAAATTAAGAATGCAGAAGAAAGAATGAATAAAATGGAAGTGGCCATGTCAGAATTGGCAAAAAGAGTGGAAAATATGGAAAAACGAGAAACATTTGTAGATATGGAAGTAAAAGACTTAAAAGAGAAATTAGAAGAATCTAATAAAAAAGCTAAAGAAGCACAGGAGCTGTTAGCTCAGAAGATAGATATGATAGAAAACTATAATAGAAGAAATAATATAAAGATAGTGGGCCTTAAGGAAGATGAAGAAGGCAAAAATATGAGAGAATTTATAAAAGATTGGATCCCCAGGGTCCTGGGAAGACCAGAATTACAGGAAGAAATGGAAATAGAGAGGGCACATAGAACATTAGCCCCAAAACCACAACTGCAGCAAAAACCAAGATCCATTTTAGTAAAATTCTTAAGATATACAACAAGAGAAAATATATTGGAGAAAGCAATGAAGAAAGTAAGAGAGGACAAAAAGCCACTGGAATATAAAGGTCAAAAAATTTTTTTCTATCCAGACATAAGTTTTGAACTCCTGAAGAAGAGGAAGGAGTTCAATACAGCAAAAACGATCTTATGGAAAAAAGGATATAAATTTATGTTAAAGTACCCAGCGGTACTTAAAATAGTTATTCCAGGGCAACAAAACAGACTATTCTCGGATCCAGAGGAAGCAAGGAAATTTGCAGAACTACAAAACAAGCAGAGAGATGAAGACATGTAATAAGAGTAAAAATGACCACGATCTATATGTATGTGTGTAAAGGGGTATATGTGTGTGTATATATATAGTGTGCATACATGAATGTATCCATATTTAGAGGAAAATTATATATATAGAGTATAGACAAGAATTAATAAGGGAGGGAAAGGGAATAGAGGGAATAAGGAGGGAATTAAAAGAGTGACCTTTGTTACATATGAAAATTGAAATCTTTTCTGGGGGGGGCTGGGTGGGGAGGAGTTACGGTCACTGCAAAATCAGCTGACGTTTGCGAGTGAATTCACAAATCCAAATGGAGAGGGGAGATGTGGTTGTCCGACAAGGGATAAAGGACAACTCAGGAGGGGGAGGGGAGATTGGGGTTAAAGAAGTTTTAAATAGGAGAATAGGGAAAATGTTTGATGTTTTAGAAATGTTGTCTTATAAAGTGTTCAAAACAAGAAAGCAGAAATGGATAAGAAGGAAAGGTAATGATGGAGAAACGGAAAGGGAAGATAAACAAAGTATAAAATGGCTACGCTGAACTATATGACTTTAAATATTAACGGAATACATAATCAAATTAAAAGGAAGAAACTGCTAAATTTACTGAAAAAAGAAAAAATTGATATAGCATTTGTGCAAGAAACACATTTAACTGAATTGGAGCACAAGAAATTAAAGAGAGATTGGGTAGGACACGTAACAGCAGCGTCGTATAATTCAAAAGCAAGAGGGGTAGCTATATTAATTAGTAAAAATGTGCCAATTAAAATAGAAGAGGAAATAATAGATCCAGCAGGGAGATAAGTAATGATAAAATGTCAGATATATTTGGAGTTTTGGAATCTACTCAATGTATATTCACCTAACGAAGAAGATCAAAAGTTTATGCAAGATTTTTTTTGAAGATAGCAGATATGCAAGGGAACATATTAATAGGAGGGGATTTCAACCTGAATTTGGATTCAAATATGGACAAAACTGGGGAAAAAATTAACAGAAAGAACAAAGAAACCAAATTTATAATTAAATCGATGGAAGAAATGCAACTTTTGGATATATGGAGGAAACAACACCCAAAGGAAAAGGAATATTCATATTACTCGGCTAGACATAAAACATACTCAAGAATAGACCTATTTTTGTTATCAACTCGTATGCAAGATAGAGTAAGAAAAACAGAATATAAAGCTAGAATATTATCGGATCACTCACCCCTGATATTGACAATAGAGTTAGAGGACATCCCTCCAAGAATGTATAGATGGAGATTAAACCCCATGTTACTTAAAAGGCAGGATTTTAGAGAATTTATTGAAAGGTTATCCTGCATGAGGACTCCCTTTGCATTTAGGTATTTTTAATTTTTTTTCCCATTTCTTCTACTGAAGTGCTTGACTGTACACTTCCTGACATTGTATTTAATTTGCCGCTTCTCCATCCATTCTCCCAATCTGTTTAAGTCTAACACTACCTGTAAATATACTTCAGTTGTTATTGGTGTCTTATATCTGGGAGGTTGCAATCAATAAGACTTTCATTCCATCTGTACATTGTACTTTTGTATATGACAATAACCATCATACATTCATATTACTATATTCATAAAGGTTTACATCAGTAAGCTTTCTTACCTGGATCACCTTCATCGGATCAAGTCAGTGGGTTTTCCCCCCCAGCCACAAAGCCACCAACCCCTCGGAATTCAATCTGAAACTGTGGACGATGATCAGTAACGTTCTTCAGCAATTCTATGAAGGTTTCATTCACCAGTACATTCTGCAGTTGAAGTAGTAATTTTCATGTCAGGCAAGGGAATGTTCTGATATCGGACTATCTGCAAAACCTCCATAAAGAAAACTTCTGTCATCTATCTCACTTCAATTTTCTACCATGTGGAGTAAGTTAATTCACTCCAGTGATGCAACATGAAAAGGCACTGATCTTATGGCTTGTTTCTTTCCCTCTCCACAGATTCTGCCAGTGTGTCTCTATGGTTAACAACACATTCCAATTCTGCTTTCTCTGCATTTCTTTGCTAATTGTGTTCAGTGTTCAGTTAATCCTTGATCAATTGATAGTATACTTACTGGATGCACCTTAGCACTGTACGGGAGCTGCTCGATTCTAGTTTGACAGAAGTTGCAGAAGGTGATGAATACAGCTCAGAACATCACGCAAACTTCCCTCCCCTTCACAGACTCCATCAATGTCTCCTGCTACATGGGAAAGGCAGCTGACACACTGAAAGCCTTGATGCTCTCTCTTCTCCTTCCTGCCATCAGAGAAATGACTCAAAATGATGAGAGCACACAACAACAAGCTTAAAGACTTCTCTGCAGCCATCAGGCTCCTGAATGAACCCCGTAACAATGCAATCACACTGCCCTTGCTTGGTACTAATTTATCTTCCTTTTCATTATGATATAATACTCTGTAATTTGTGGTCTTTACATATTGTGTGAATGTCTCTTCTCAGATGAACCCATCTCAATGTATTAGGTATTTTGTATCAAAGAAACTTAATACTGAACTCTAGTTCAGTAACAGCATTAATCTAAATCTCAGGAGCCAAGTACAACCTCCAACAATAGCTCATACTCTTCAGTACTCATAGAAGATTTTTCTTTTGTCTTCATTCTTTTTTCTGGTGGTCTGCCCGATAATTCACAATCCAGTTGGTTTGCTTTCTCTTGTACCTGTCCAAAGTTGTTATCTTTTTATTTTCCTTGCCTAAGAACCATTCTCACCCACCCCACCCCAGTCACAGCCTCTTCCCTCCACCTTCCATCAGGTAGAATGTACACGAGTTTAAAGACAAACCTCCAGATTCAAGGACAATTTCTTTCCTGCTGTTATCAGACTCTTAAATTGAATACTTACTGTTAAAAAATTGTACTCCTGCACTGTTCTAACTTTTCTTTTGTCCATTCTCAACATTCTGTCTTTGAAACATTACACCTTGCATTTTTGTTTGTTACACCAGCAACTGTGCTTAAGTATGGGTTGACTTGCCTGGATAGCACATTGAATCTCAGTACATGTGACATAAACAATTAATATTATGTTTTTACCATTAGTTCCTTCCTTTATCAGAGAACTGAAAGAATCCATAAACTGAATCTGCACCAACTACTAATACCCAATTTATGATAATCATACACTTGTGGCGGCACACCACTAGGCAGGTGAACCGGCCCCATTTGTAATCCATGCTGCGGGGTAGCTGGCCAAAATGGCGCCGTCGGAAGTTTCCCCTTCTCAGCACAGGGCTCAGAAGCCCACGCTGGGGGACCATGTGACATCAGTGCCCCCAGCGCGGTTCTCAACCAGGTCCGGGCTGGGAGTACAAGTCCAGCCCAGCAGCCTGTAATAAATCAGTTCTGCTCACTGAGCTCAACCTGTCTGGTTGTGTGTTCTTTCAGTAGCGGTGTAGCTGCTGCTACAATTGGTGACCCCGACTCGTTCAAATGTCTTTGAACCCATCATGAGCGAAACTGGGATCAGTGCTATAGCCGTCAAGCTGCCTGACTTCTGGGTTCAGGAGCCGGAGATCTGGTTCGGCCACACGGAGGCTTATTTTCACCTCAGCCAGATTTCATCCAACACGACCAAATTCTACCATGTGGTCGCTGCCCTGGACCAGGCCACTGCCAAATGCGTGCTGCACCTTGTTCAGCACCCATCCACCGAAGACAAATATGAGACCATCAAACGAGTGCTCACCGGATCCCTCGGACTATCCAGGCACTAGTGTGCCGCTTGGATGCTGCACCTTGACGCCTTGGGGGACAGGTCCCCGATGGAGTTGATGGACGTGATGCTCACGCTCATGGGTGATCACACCAACTCACCAACTGCTCACTCTTCAAGCGCATTTTCCTCGACCATCTGGCCAAGGACATCCGGCTGTTACTGGCCCAAGAGAGCTTTACCGACCCGAGGAAGGTCACTCAGAAGGCCCAAGAGTTATGGCTCGAGCGATTCCCGGAGGGCTCAGCGGTACAGCAGGTCATGAAGCACAGGCATGACCTCACCAAGCCTGCCCCTAGTGCTGCAGTAGAGCATCCGGCCCCTGCAGGGGCCACCAACAGCATAACCAGGGGTACGGCATCCGCTCCAGGCCTCTGCTTCTACCACCAGTGCTGGAGAGCCAAGGTTCGGAAGTGTCATCAGCCCTGTTTGTTCCAGGGAAACGAGCAGGCCGGCCACTGTTAATGCCTGCGGGACTCCTCTACCTGCGGGACTCAGTCAGCGACCAGCGGTTTCTCATCGACATTGGGGCACAGATCATCCCGGCCACGGCTATCGAGTCCAGGAACCGACCTCGAGGACCTCCCCTCCGTGCAGCCAACGCAACAGAGATCCGGATGTATGGAGACAAGACAGTCCACTTCCAGATCGGCTGACGAAAGTTCTCGTGGAGGTTCACCATCTCGTCCTTTCCGACCACCATCCTTGGTACCGACTTCCTCCTCGCCCACGGGCTTCTGGTGGACATTCGGGGTAGGCACCTGGTGGACGCCTGTACTTTCCAGGCCGTTTGCCTCAATGTCTCCCTCACAGAGCAGCCACAGATGGCCACGATCAGCATGCCCAGAGACGAGTTCCAGCGAATCCTGGACAAGTTTCTGACCCTCCTCAAGCCACAGTTCTCCGCTGCCTCGCCGTGCCACAGGATGTTCCACCACATCCCCATCCAGGGCCCACCGGTTCACGCCAAGGCACGCCGGCTCCCGTCTGACAAGCTCCAGGTGGTGAAGGAGGAGTTTTCGCATCTTTTGGAGCTGGGGATCATTTGGCGGTCCGACAGCCCATGGGCCTTGCCGCTCCACCTGGTCCTGAAAGCCTCTGCCGGCTGGCGCCCCTGCGGAGACTATTGATGGCTCAACGAGGCGACAGTTCCTGACCGTTACCCCATCCCTCACATCCAGGAATTTACGGCCAACCTGCATGGTGCGAGGGTTTTCTCCAAGGTTGACCTGGTGCACAGGTATCACCAAATCCCGGTGCACCCTGAGGACATACCCAAGACGGCCATCATCACCCCCTTTGGCTTGTTTGAATTCCTTCGCATGCCGTTCGGGCTCAAGAATGCCGCTCAGACCTTCCAGCGCCTCATGGACTCAGTGGGCAGGGACCTGGATTTTGTCTTCATTTACTTAGATGACATCCTCGTTGCCAGCAGGGATTGGGCACAACACAAGGCCCACCTGCGCACCCTCTTCTCATAGCTGGTCAACTTCGGCCTCACCATCAACCTAGCCAAGTGCCAGTTTTGGAAAGAGTCCATGCAGTTCCTGGGCCACACCATCATGGCCGAGGGAGCCATGTCCACTGCTACAAAGGTCACGGCTATCAAGGAGTTCCCACGTCCGGACAATCTCAAAGGGTTGCAGGAGTTCGCGGGTATGGTCAACTTCTACAACCGATTCATCCCGGGAGCTGCACGCATCATGCAGCTGCTATTCACCCTCATCGCAGCCAAGCACAGAATGCTCACCTGGACCCAGGGCCTGCAGTGCATTTGAGACCACCAAGGACACCCTTGAGAAGGCTACCATACTCGCCCACCCGCACACCGACCTGTGTATGGCACTCTCCGTCAATGCCTCTGCCACAGTCGTCGGCACCATCCTGGAGCAGAAGGTGAATTGACAATGGAAGCCGCTGGCATTCTTCAGCCGGCTTCTCCGCCCACCAGAGCACAAGTATAGTGCTTTTGACCGTGAGTTACTGGGCATGTACCTGGCGGTGATGCATTTCCGCTATTTCTTGGAGGGGAGGACTTTCACCATCTTCACTGACCATAAACCCCTCACTCAGGCACACGCAATGGCAAAGGACCCCTGGTCGGCCCGCCAGCAGCATCACCTCTCCTTCGTGTCGGAGTTTACCACTGACATTCAGCACAAGGCTGGGAAGGACAACGTGGTCGCCGATGCACTCTTGCGACCGGCCATCTGCGCACTGACGCCCGGCCTCGACTTCGACCAGCTCACCTGGGACCAGAAGTCTGACAAGGAGATGCGAGCCTTCAGGACTGCCATCATGAGACCTCTCGACTCCGAACAGCGGAAGCCCCATTCTGTGCGATGTCTCCATGGGCACCTCGTGGCCAGAGGTCCCCCAGCAGTGGCGTAGGCAAGTCTTCCATCACATCCATGATCTTTTGCACCCGTCCATCAGGTCCACGGTCTGGATGGTGGCAGAGCGGTTCGTCAGGCATGGGCCGCGGAAGCAGATCGCGGGCTGGGCCAGAACATGCATACATTGCCAGATGTCCAAGGTACACAGGCACACCAGGATGCCCGTGCAATTGTTCAAGCACATCTGGGAATGTTTCAGCCACATTCACATGGACAGAATCGGGCCGTTACCCGTTTCCCGGGGCAACCATTACCTGTTCACAGTGGTGGACCGCATCACTCGTTGGCCCGAGCCGATCCTGATGCCGAACACCTCTACAGACACCTGCTCCCATGCGCTGTTGCACGGTTGGGTCGCCCGGTTCAGCATTCCGAATCACCTCACCAGCGATCGGGGCACCCAGTTCACCTCTGTGCTCTGGGCACAGCTCGCCAACAGATTGGGGATCGAGCTACACCGCACCATGGTCTATCGCCTGCAGGCCAATGGGCTGGTCGAGCGTCTGCACTGCCACCTTAAGTTGGCACTTATGGCCCGCCTCACCGTTCCTGACTGGGTGAACGAACTGCCTTGGGTGCTCCTGGGCATCCGCTCTACGCCCAAGGAGGATCTGCAGGCGTCATCAGCTGAGCTGGTCTACGGCGCACTGCTGACACTTCCTGGTGAGTTCATCAACGTGCCTCACAATCCCCAGCAGTTGCTGCACGAGCTGCTTCTCCACCTCCAGGCTCGCTTGGACTCCTGCGCACCCCCACTGCCGCCCAGGCATGGCACACGGCCATCTTACGTCCCCAGTGAGCTGCTTTCCGCAGAGTATGTTTTTATTTGCCTGTGGCACCACTGCAGAGACCTTATGAGGGGCCGTACAAGGTTGTCCAGCATTCAGGGTCTATGTTCACACTGGACATCGGCGGCAGGCGGGAACTGTTTACTGTGGATAGGCTGAAGCCAGCGCACCTCAACCCCACCGAACCATTGATTGTGGCCCAGCCCAAGAACTGAGGCCACCCAGCTGAAAAGGACATTGGCGTAGTTTTGGGTGGGGTGGGGGGGCTGTGTTAAGGCACACCGCTAGGCAGGCGAACCGACCTCGCTTGTAATCCATGCAGCGGGGCAGCCGGCCAAAATGGCGCCGTCGGGGGTTTCCCCTTCTTCTCAGCACAGGGCTCAGAAGCCCGCACTGGGGGACCATGTGACGCCCGGGTGATGTCAGCACCCCCCAGCGCGGTTCTCAGCCAGGTTTGGGCTGGGAGTATAAGTCCAGCCCAGCAGCTTGCAATAAATCAGTTTTGCTCACTGAGCTCAACCCATATGGTTGTGTGTTCTTTCAGTAGCAGCGTAGCTTCCGCTACACACTAATATAAACACAGAAATCCTGGAGGAACTCAGGCAGTCTCGCAGCATCCATAGGAAGATATATTACTGACCTTTCAGGCCTGAGCCCTTCTTCATGCTATGAGTAAAGAGCAGGGAGCTGCCTGAATTTCAAGGCTGGGGAGAAGGAAAGAAAGGGCAGGGGGAGGAGTACAGACCAACAGACAAAAGGTGTTACAGGTGATAAGATACAGGATAGGAGGATGGGAGAGAGGAAAGGTGAGAATTAGTAGGGGAAAAGGAGATAAAAGGAAATTCTTTGTCAGTTATATATCTTTACATCCTGTGGATGCTGCAAGACCAGTTGTTCCACCATCATCTCTGTGTTTTTACTACAATCATGGCATCTGCAGTCTTCCATTTTTTCGCTCCTAATCCTACACTCATTCCATTTTGTTTTCCACATCCTCATCAACATCCTCCAGATTTTACTTCCTGCCTACATATTAGGGGCAATTTGCAGTGCATGTTTTTTGGCATGACCAGAGCACCAAGAGGAAATACACACATTCACTAGAAGAAGTCCACACCAACAATACCAGAGATCAGGATTAAATTGGGTGACTGAAGCTGTGATACAGTAGTTCTATCAGATGCACCAACTATGCTTCTCCTAAATCTTTACCTGGCATGGAATGAAAACATTTTATGAACTCTCGTCCGACCATATACTGCTCCATTGCCCAATATTTTATTATTCCCTGTTTCTGTGTGTTCTCAAAAGACCCGTCCACTTCACATATTCCACTTCCTATTAATCATGATGGCTTGGCTTCGCGAACGAAGATTTAGGAAGGGGGGGGGTTGTCCACATCTGGTGCAGGCTCGCTGGTGGCTAACGAGGCCAATGTGGGACGGACATTCCTGGCTGCAGTGGCTACAAGGGAAATTCTGTTCTGGGTTTGGTGCTGCTGCTGGTGTCACGGTTCTTCCTCGAAGGAGGAGGCAGACTGGTGAATGGTGTGTCGCCAGGCCACGCAATCAAAGGGTAGCAATGGTCAATGTGACCGACACCAAGGGATTTCTTCAGAGAGTCCTTGTACCTCTTTTTTGGAGCCCCTCTGATACGGTAGTAAGTGTAAAGTTCACCAAACAGCACAATCTTGGGCAGGCAATTATCCTCCATCCGAGAGATGTGTCCGGCCCAGCATAGCTGCATCTTCAACAGCATGGTCTCGATGCTGGTAACCTCCACCTGTTTGAAGTCACTCCCGTGGATGTTGAGGATGGTGTGGAGGCAGAACTAACTGTACAGGAAGGTGGTCAGTATAATGGCTCTGATCTTTGTGCCTTTCTTCAGACCCTTGTTGGTCCAGGCTCTTTTGTACAGCCTGCTGAATGCACTGTTTGCCTTTGCCAATCTGTTATCAACCTCTTTATCATTCTTGGCACCTGACAAGATGTACTTCAGGAAGAGTACCACCCTCCCCACATTACCATCAGTGAGACTGAGCTGAAGACAGTCAACCAATTCAGCTACCTGGGCACACAGTAAATGGTGGAGGAACCCAGCTGGTCTCGCAGAGTCCTTAGGAGGTAAAGATATATTACCAATGTTTCAGGTCTGAGCCAATTCTTCAGGGTGTAAGCAAAAAGCAGGCAGATGTCTCAATAAAGTCAGAGAGAAAGGGGGAGGAATGGGAGAGGAAGGGTCCAGACCAACATACAAAAGATGTTAATTGGATATGTTAGGAGGAAAGGTGAGAATTGATTGGAGCTCTGTGAAAGGAGCAGAGGGAAATGGGAAGAGAGAGAGAGATAGAACTGGAGGAAAGGAGACAGGGAGACGAAGATGGGGGGTGGGTGGGTTTAAGGGAAGCCGGGGAAGTCGATGTTAATGCTATCCAGTTGGAGGGTGCCAGATGGAAGATGAGGTGTTGTACCTCCAATTTGTGGGTGATCTCTGTCTGGCAGGGCATGAGACCATGGACAGACATGTCAGAAAGTGAAATGAAATGGGTGGCCGTTCAGTTCAATTCTGTCCCCACATAGTGAGACTCACTTGAATGCTGATTGTTTCCACATTTGCCTTCTCATTCTTCTGTATGACCTCTAAAAGATGGAGGGTACCCTGAACGGTTTATTCACCTGAAAAAGCAAAGAAGGGCCATTTAGAAGGGAGCTCCAGTGATGTTTGTCCGTTCAGACAACAAGAAAATCAGGAACACGAATAGTCCATCCTGAATCTCATTCATTGGTCCATTTCTTTTACTTCATAGAAATGTATTCTTTGGGATCACCTAAAGATCTGTCTGCACTATTGAAACATGACTTTTTTTGCATTAACTGCAACTGTGATTTTATATTTATCTCATTTTTCTATCTTGCGCCATTTGTGGACATTTAATTTATCCTGTTGTTGATGGTACATCTTGTATGGTCAACTATGTGTGGAGTCTCGCGAAATGGGGGAGATTTTAAACAATTTTTTTGCATCAGTATTTACACAGGAAATTAGGATAAGTGCATAAGGATGGAAGGGAAACAAATAGAAATGACATGGAACCCATGGAGTTTAAGGAGAAGGAGGTATTTGCTGGCTTGCAATGAATAAAGGTAGATAAATTCCCTGGACTGGATATGATATTCTCCTGCACTTTGAGGGAGACGTGCTGAAATTACAGGACCCCTGGCGGATATATTCAAAGTGTCCTTAGTCACGGGGGAGGTGCCGGAGGATTGGAGAGTTGTTCCACTGTTGAGATGGGTTCCAAAAATAAACCTGGCAATCATAGGCCAGTGAGCCTGATGTCAGTAGTATGTAAATTATTTGAAGGATTTCTGAGAGATAGGATATATAGATATTTGGACCGTCATCAGCTGATCAAGGACAGTCAGCATGGATTTGTGTTGGTACATCGTGTTTAACAAATCTTGTGGAGGTTTTTGAGGAAGTTACTAAAAAGGTTGATGAGGGAAAGGCTGTGGATGTTGTTTATATGGACTTTAGTAAGGCCTTTGACAAGGTTCCACATGAGTGGTTGGTTCAGAAGGTTAGGACACTAGGTTTTCATAGAGATGTTGCAAACTGGATTCGAAATTGGGTTGGTTGAAGAAAACAGAGAGTGGTGGTGGATGGTTGCTTCTCAGACTGGAGGTCTGTGTCGAGTGGTGTGCCTCAGGGATCTGTGTTGGGACCATTATTGTTTGTTATCTATATAAATGACCTAGATGATAACATGGTGAATTGGATCAGTAAATTTGCTGATGACACAAAGATAGGAGGTGCAGTGGACTGTGAGGAAGATTTTCAAAGCTTGCAGAGGGATCTTGACCATTTGGGAAATTGGGCCAGTAAATGGCTGATGGAATCTAATGCAGAGAAGTGTGAGGTGTTGCACTTTGGAAGAGTGAATCCGGGTAGAATGTACACAATAAATGGTAGACCATTGAAGAGTGTGGAGGAGCAAAGAGTTCTGGGAATACATATACATTGTTCTCTGAAGGTGGCGTCGGATGTGGACAGGGTTGTAAAGAAAGCTTCTGGAATCTTAGCCTTTATAAATCAAAGTATTGAGTATAGGAGTTATGATGTTATGTTGAAGTTGTTTACGACGTTGATGAGGTCAAATTTGGAATATTGTCTGCAGTTCTAGTCACCCAGCAGCAGGAAAGATATCAATAAGATTGAAAGAATGCAGAGAAGATTTACTAAGATGTTGCCGGGTCTTCAGGAGTTGAGATATTGGGAAAGGTTAAACAGGTTAGGACTCTACTCCTTGGAATGAAAAAGAATGAGGGGAGACTTGATAGAAGTTTATAAGATTATGAGGGGAATAGACAGAGTAGATATGAGTAGGATGCTTTCATTTAGATTGGGGGGAGATAAATATAAGAGGTCATAGCTTTAGGCTGAAAGGGGAGAGGTATAAGGGGAACATTAGGGGAAAGTTTTTCACTCAGAGTGGTGGGATTGTGGAATGAGCTGCCATCTGATGTAGTGAATGCAGATTCAATCTTGAGTTTTAAAAATAAATTGGATAAATACATGGATAGGAGAGGTCTGGAGGGTTATGGAATGAGGGTAGGTCATTGGGACTAGCTGGTTTTATTGGTTGGCAGAGACCAGAAGGGTTGAATGGCCTGTTTTTCTGTGCTGAGGATTCTATGGTATATCTGTGTGGCTGCAAAAAGGAAGAATTTCCATGCATTTGTGTACTGCTCTCATAGATACGACAATAATGTCTCATATCTTATATCATATCTGATCTTCACTTAACCCAAACTTCACTGCCACCCTATTCACTAAGAAGTAAAACAAGTCAACAATCAATGTTTGCAGAAACACAAGCCTTAGAAACAGAAGGAGAACATATGCCTGCTCCAACATTCATTGAGATCATGACTGATTGAGATTATTGCCATTTTCCTTCTGTATCGCCACATCCATCAATACTTTTAATTATCCAGAAATCTATCATTTTGACCAATCTCAGGGATTGGGACTCCACAGTTGCCCCTTGAAGAGAATTCCAAGTGAATTGCCTGGGGGGTAGCATCCATTACCTATAAGAATTTTGTGAGGGATTACCTCTCATTTTTCTAAACCCAAGAGAATACAAGACCCATATATTCCATCACTCCTCATACAACAAATGAGCCAAATCTGGAATGAATCTGGTGAATCTTTGTTGTGTTCCCTCTCTGCAGTGTGGATTCCTGGTCATTGTGTATAGTTATGGCTGCCCAGCATGGGAATGATGTTATTGAACTGGAAAGGTTACAGAAAAGATTCATGAAAATGTTTGCGGGACTGAAGGGTTTGAGTTTTAAGGGTAGGCAAGAATATTTTTATCTTGCTCTTTGAAGAACAAGATTTTATAAAATCAAGGATAAGGTGATTGGTCACAGAACAAGGATTCCAAAACTAGGGGGAAAATGTTTAAGATAAGTGGGGAAAGATTGAAAGGGACCTGAGGGGCAAGTGGAAATATGCAATGACCTGTCAGAGGAAATAGTAGAGGCAGGTTCGCTTTCAACATTTAGAAGTAAAACCTCTGTTATCCAGCAACTAGGGGGAATAGTAGATGCCAGATAAGTGAATTTTCTGGTTGTTTGAGGAGGAGCATTGCATGATTGGGAACTAACAGTGAGGTGTGCCTATCTTAACCCTCTGTATTTTCTACCTCTTTATTTTCTGTGTTTTTTTTTGCCAGTTCCTTGAGGCTGTCAGTTGCTTGAATTCCAGATAACAGGGGTTTTACTGTTTATGGACAGATACATGGATGGGAAATGTTTAGAGAGATATAGGCCAAATGCAAGTCAATGGGATTAGCTAAGCAGACAACATGCTCAGCATGGACAAGTTAGGCCAAAGGGCCTATTCCCAAAGTGTACATTCCATGATTCTAAATCTTCCCTTTCTGGAACTAGCCTGATGAATCTTTGTGGTGCTAACTCTTTGGCAGTTTGAGACAATATGCCAACACAACTTCACCTTACATGTTGAAAGTATGCTGATAAACTACTTCCCCAGAACTGAATGGGATTGTTGACCAGTTTTCAGGATGGTTAAGAGTCAGCCATAATTCTTTGGATCTGGAGTATCAAGAAGGCCAGACAGAGTGTGTACGGGAAGCAAATAACCTTCCCCATTATTGGACTAGACAAATCTTTGCACCAATCCATTGGTTTGGTGGATACTATCTTCTAAACAAATACTCTTGATTATTTAAACAGCCAAGTTTAAAAGTCCCCTGCTGCCTGAGTGGAATTTGAACTCAGGGTTTTCAGTTCAATAATATAATTATTTATGATACACTGTTAATTATTTATCTGTTCTAAGCAGAGGAGATGTGTTTCAAAATTCATTGCCAGTTGTAAACACTTTACTCACTTTTAGTGTGAACAACATTAGAAATTATCTTTCAACAATTGCTCGACGGGAATGATTCCAGACGACTGGAAAATTGCAAATGTCATGTCAATCTTTAAAAAGGGAGAGGGGAAAAAGATAGGAAATTATCGGCTGATAGTCTAACTTAAGTGGCTGGCAAGATTCTAGAGTCCATCAAGGAGAAAGTATCAGTGTTTGAAAATTCAGGTGAAATAAGATGAAGTCAGCATGTTTTCCTTCAGGGAAGATCTTGCCTGACAAATCTGTTGGAGTTCTTTGAGGAAGTAACAAGCAGGATAGATAAGGAGAGTCACTTCCTTGCATTTTCAGAAGGCCTCTGACAAGGTGCCGCACATTATGCTGCTAAACAAGATAGGAGTATTATGGGAGAGGTACTAGCATGGATAAAATGTTGGCTGACTGGTAGAAGGCAAAGAAGTGAAGCATGAAAGTCTGCAGACGCCATGATTGTAGTAAAAACACCAAAATACTGGAGGAACTCAGCATCCAAAGGAGGGAAAGATATATGACTAATGTTTCGGTCCTGAGCCCTTCTTCAAGGTATGAGTGGAGGAGAACTTCTTCAGGGCAGGCATCCTTTGAAGAGATTTTGCAGTGGAGCAATTGAATGTCAGGGTAGGCATTCCTCGATGTTTGCTGAGGTCTCATGCCTGAAATGTCAGTAATATCTCCTTACCTCCTATGGATGTTGTGAGACCGGCTGAGTGCCTCCAGTATCTCTGTGCATTTGGTAGAAGGCAAAGAATAGTACTAAAGGCCACCTTTTCTGGCTGGCTGTTGGTGAATAGTGGTATTCCATGGGGGTCAGTGTTGGCTCCTCTATTTTTCACGCTGTATATTTAGATGGCAAAATCAATGACTTTGAGCCCAAGCTTGCAGTGATAGGTGGAGGGGCAGGTCATGTTGAAGAAGTAAGGAATCTGCAGAGGGACTTGGACAGGTTGGGCAAAGAAGTGGCAGATGGAATACAACGTAGGGAAGTATATTGTAGAAGGAATAAAAAGGTGGATTATTTTCCAAATGGGAAGAAAATTCAGAAAGTAGAAGTTCAAAAGGACTTGGGAGTCCTTGTGCAGGATTCACTAAATTTTAACTGGCAGGTTGAGTCAGTAGTAAGGAAGGCAAATGCAATGTTAGCATTCATTTGGAGAGAAATAGAATATAAAGGCAAGGATGAAATGTTGAGACTTTACAAGGAGTTGGTCAGGTCATATTTGGAGTATTGTGAGTGGTTGTGGCCCAATATCTAAGGAGGAATGTGGTTGTGACAGAGAGGGTCAAGAAGAGCTTCATGGGAATGATTCCAGGTGGTTAACGTTCAAGAAGTATTTGATGGCTCTGGGCTGCTACTTGCTGGAGTTTGGAAGGATGAGGGGATCTCATGGAAACATTCTGAATCTTGAAAAGGCTATGTAAATTGGATGTGGAAGAAATCTAGGACTAGAGGACACAGACTCAACAATAGGACATCCCTTTGGAACACACCAGGAAGGATCTGGATGCTATAGAAGGGTGCATAGGAGATTTACAAGGATGGTTCCTGGATTGGAGAGCATGCCTTATAAGTATAGATTGAGTGAACTTGATCTTTCCTCCTTGGAGTGACAGAGGATGAAAGGAGACCTGATAGAGCTGTATAAGATGATGAGAGGCATTGATCGAGTGGATGGCCAGAGGCTTTTTACCAAGACTGAAGTAACTACATGAAGGAGGATGGATTTACAGTGCTGTGAGTACAGGGAGGATGTAAGAGGTATATTTTTCATACAGAAAGTGGTGAGTGCTGACAATGGTGGTGGAGTCTGGTACAATAGGATCTTTTAAGAAACTATTAGATAGGTACGTGCAATTGAGAAAATGGAGGGTTATGCAGTCGGGAAATTCTAGGCATTTGTTAAAGTAGGTTATTAGATTGGCACAATACTGTGGGCTGGAGGGCCTGTACTGTGCTATAGATCCTTATGTTCTATGGTTCTAACAGAGATGAGATTTTTTAAAAGTCAGTGGGTGGTGAATCTGTGGAATAAGTTGGCACAGAGACCTGTGGAGGTCAAGTCATTGGGTCATATTTAACACAGACATTGATAATTTCTTGATTAACAAGGGCTTTGAAGATTATTGGAATCACATCAGCCATGATTTGAATGGCAGAGCATACTTGATGGGCTGAATGGCTTAATTCTGCTTCTTATAGATTTGTACTTCATACTTTGCTGTTTCCACTGAATTCAAAGGTTTGGATTTAATTCCTCGCAGCAACTGCTTCTCCAAATCTAAAATGACTATAAACACTTTAGTCTTCAGTACTGAGGTAAGATTAATATTTTGCGACTTGACCTCACAATTTAACCTGAATCCCAGCATCGTTCTGTTGAAGAAAAGGGCTCCTATCCCCAGGGCTAATTGTGTGTAATGAAATATAGAACTTAAGATTAAGGGCAATAGTTTCTCTCAAACTAATGCATGCCTACATACCTTCTTCTAACAATATTAAAAGAAGCTCTGCTTGCACAAACAATATCAGTAACTGGACGAGCTGAGTCACTGCAAACTCCGTGGAGGAGTTAGTGAGAAGCTATCATTGTATCAGTCTCTGCTGGAATTTCACCCAGAAACCATAAGACATAGGAGCAGTAGTAGGTCATTCAGCTCATCAAGTTCACTCTGCCATTCCATCAAGATCTCATCTATTCTCCCACTCAGCCCCATTCCTTAGCCTTTTCCTCATAATCTTTGATACCCTGACTATTCAGATGCCTATCACCTCTGCCTTAAATATGCCCAACAACCTGGTCTCCAAAGCTGCAAGTGGCAGTAAATTTCATAGGTTCACTACTCTGGCTGAAGAAATTCCTCCACATCTCTGTTTTAAATGGGCGCCCTTGAATCTTGAAGTTGTGCCCTTGTCCTGCATTCCCCCACCATGGGAAACAACTTTTCCACATCTACTCTGTCCAGGCCTTTCAACGTTTCAAATGCTTCTATGAAGTCCCCCTTCATTCTTCAGAACTCCAAGGAGCACAGCCCAAGAGCCATCAAATGTTCCACACATGCTAATCTCTTCATTCCAGGAATCATTCTTGTAAATCTCTGAACCCTCTTCAATGCTTTCTTAAATAAGGAGTGCAAAACTGTACCCTACTTCGAATGAGGCCTCACCAGTGCCTTATAAAACCTCATCACATCTCTGCTCTTGTATCCTATCCCTCTCGATATGAATGCCAACATTGCATTTGCCTTCTTCACCACTGACTCAACCTGAAGGTTAACCTTTCGGGTATCCTGCACGAGGACTCCCAATTTCCTTTGCACCTCCAAATTTTGAATTTTCTCCCCATCCCAATACTAGTCTGTCTTTTTATCCCTTCTACCAAAGTGCATGACCTTACCCTTTCCAAAATTGTATTTCATTTGCCACTTTTCGCCCATTCTCCTAATCTAAGTCTCCCTGCAGCCCCTCTGTCTCCCACTGTTCATCCACCTATATTTGTGTCATTTGCAAACTTAGCCACAAAGCCATTTATTCCACAATCCAAATCATTAATATACAACACAAAAATAAGTGGCCCCAATGCTGACCCCTGCAGAACACCACTGATAACCGGTAGCCAACCAGAATAGGATTCCTGTATTCCCACTCTGTTTCCTGCCAATTTGTGAATGCTCTACCCATACTAGAATCTCTACTAAATTTCCTGGGCTCTCATTTTATGAAACAGCCTTTTGTACCAAACCAAAGTGGCAGGTTGTTGTTTCCTTCTTTTTATCTGCCACCTCCAGCAACAACTCCACCTCCTATTGGCTGCAGTGAAGCACAGGAGCTCCAGAAACTCACCATTTTATCTCCTGCCTCCAGCAACAACTCCACCTCCTATTGGCTGCAGTGAAGCACAGGAGCTCCAGAAACTCACCATTTTATCTCCTGCCTCCAGCAACAACTCCACCTCCTATTGGCTGCAGTGAAGCACAGGAGCTCCAGAAACTCACCATTTTATCTCCTGCCTCCAGCCACAACTCCACCTCCTATTGGCTGCAGTGAAGCACAGGAGCTCCAGAAACTCACCATTTTATCTCCTGCCTCCAGCAACAACTCCACCTCCTATTGGCTGCAGTGAAGCACAGGAGCTCCAGAAACTCACCATTTTATCTCCTGCCTCCAGCAACAGTCACTGAGTGTTAAGTTTTTGTTTGATGATGTTCCTTCAAAGTACCAATGTTAAAGATGTTATATGACTGTAAGGTGTTGTTTCTGGACTTGCAGCCCACCCTGATGAAAGTGACACGTACATACAAGAACTTAACGTTGTCGTTGACATCCAGTCCTTTGCACAGATTGGCAACCCCCTTGTTGTTGATGTGGTTGGTGCTGAGGTTGAGCTCGAGTAGGGTATTGTTGTATTTCAGCGTCTCTCCTAAGGCCAACGCGCCTTCGTTTCCAAACCCATTGCAGGAAAGGTCAAGGACCTTCAAGGTGATATTGATCTAAAGACAGAAGACACGCTGCAACTGCATGGAAACGGAAAACTGAATTTATTTGAATACTGAGAAGTAAAAAGAATTACTTTGCTGACCCAGGCTCCAGTGGGGTTAAAAATCTAACCAAAGGTCATGCTCACCTCTGGCCACAGCAGAACATGGGTTGCAACCATAACTCATTGTTTGTGAGGAGTTTGAGGAAATTTGGTATGTCGCCAAAGTCTTGGAAATTTCTACAGGTGGACCATGGAGAGCGTTCTGTCTGGTTACATACATCACTGTCTGGTTTGGAGGTGCCAACGCACAGGACAGGAAATGGCTACAGAGTTGTGAACTCGGCCAGCGTCTTCACTCTATCGAGGACATTTACAAGAGGGGCTGTCTTAAGAAAGCAGCCTCTAACCTCAAGAACCCCCACCACCCAGGCCATGCCCTCAATGCTACCATCAGAAAGGAGGTACAGGAGCCTGAAGACGAACACCCAACTGTAAAAAAACAGCTTCTTTCCCTCCGCCATCAGATTTTCAAATGGACAATGAACCATAGACACAACCTCACTTTCTCTTCTTTTGTACTAATATTAAAAAAATATAATTTATAGGAATATTTGTACCTGTAACTGCCTCAAAAGGACAAATCTTGTGACATGATCTTGACCACAGCTTCGGATTCGGATTCATGGTGTTGAGGGTGTACGTGGATACTAGAGGTTCTTCCTTGGTGGGGAAAGGCAAAGTGGCAAACTCCGTGATGGAGCCAGTACAATAGTAAAAGGGTCTTCCAGAGTCACACAGGATGGATACAGACCCCACTGGCCATCAAGTGCCCATATACACTAATCTCTTTGTTTAATTCTCCCACATTTCCATCAACCTCCCTCAGATTCTACCAGTCACCTGCACACAGGGGCACTTTACAATGGCCATTTATTTGTATTTCTTTGGTTATGTGGCACTGGAAGAAACCCACATGGTCACAGAGAGAACATGCAAAGTCCTCTTAAGTAGCACCCTAGGTCAGGAATAAAGCCAGGTCACTGGCGCTGTGAACTTTGCCAATGAGCTACCCATGGGTTTATTGTCCCTTCACTACATATGAATAGAAATGATCTTGTAGAGGTTTATAAAACCATAAGGGTCTTGGATAAAGTGAAGGATCAGTATTTCACCCAGACGATTCTGGAAGTAGATTTAAGGTGAGAGGGAGAGATTTAAGAGGGATTTTAGAATTTAATTTAAATTTAGACATACAGCACGGTAACAGGCCCTTCTCCCCCACAAGCCCGTGCCACCCAAATACCCCAATTAACCTACAGCCTCTGCACATTTCTGAGGAGTGGGAGGAAACCAGACCACTCAGAGGAAACCCATGCAAGTCATGGGGAGAACGTACAAACTCCTTACAGTCAACAAAGGATTTTAACCTAGCGCTGTAACATCGTTGCATGAACCGCTACACTGACTGGATCTGAGGACTAAGCTTTTCATTCAGAGGGTAGTCCATATCCATATCCGGATTGACCCGCCAGAGGAAGCTATAGAAGCAGGTACAATTGCAACATTCAACAAGCACTTGGATGGATATGTGGCTAGGAAAGGGTTAAAAGGATGTTGTCAAATGGAATGAGCCCAGAATTCCAGATTGGTTGGCATGGATATGTTGCACCAAAGAGCCTGCTCTGTACTGTATGATTCTATGCCTTTGGGCCTCGATGATCCTCTTCTTTGTTATGAGAAAACTTTCCAATTAGTTTTTAACTTTACATTTTTAAATTTTAGTTACAGCACAGTAGAAGTTGATTCCAGCCATTGAAACTTGTGCCGCCCAATTAAACCCAAATTAACTTATAACCACCGTACATTTTGAAAGTTGGGAAGAAATCAGAGGTACCCGGGGAAAACGCAGGCAGACACGGGGAGAACATACAAACTCCTTTCAAACAGCATGGGATTTGAGCCTGTGTCGTTGGTGCACTAACCGCTACACCAACCATTACCCTCTTGAAATCTTTCCTTTTCAACTTTCAAAATTTTAAATTTACAAACATACAGCATGGTAACAGGCCCTTTTGGCCCATGTGTCCAATACAACCCCGGTACGTTTTCAACAGTGGGAGGAATGCAGTATTAACTCCATCAACAGAAAACTTTTATCCAACGCCTTCAGGAGAAGAGGTAGAACTTTTTTTTGTACTGATTGAAGGATTTTCTATTCTTACCCGTAATCCCGCACTTAACGCCACTGCACCCTGTATTTGGATGTGGTTCCAGCTCAGGTTCAGTCTTTCCAAACTTTCATTGTTTGCTTCAAATAAAGAGTTAAAATATAATGCTATCACAAAATGAACAGGCGCAGCAAGCAGGGTAGAAAATGAATGGTTTATGTTGGTATTCATTAAAAGAGGGATTTGCCCTTTTGCTTCTCTTTCTCTTGTACTGTAAGGGGCATTGGGCAACACTAATGGCGACTGCCTTACGGCAGACAGAAGTTAAAGTATATCATGTATGCAACATTTTTAATGTATTGTTACATGACAATAAAAGGAACCTCAAATCCAGGTGCAAATATATGGAGCTTTGATTAGACCACAGCTGGAATGTTATGCATGATCTTGGCCTGCTTAACTTTGGAAGGGCATGCAGTAAAACTTGTTTGGCATCTGGTTCTCTGAGATCCCTTGAGGCTCACCCGTGCCCTGGTTCCTTGACCCCCTTATAACTCACTGGGACCTGGGGTCCTGCTCTCTCACAATGAAAAAAAAGGTGAATTAATAGATTGACAAGGTTTGTGTCCACTTGAGTCAGAAGAACGAAAGGGAATAGTTTTGAAATGTATGAAATTATGACAGGGCTCAACAGACTAGGTGCAGGAAGAATGTTTGTGAAACCCAAAAGTCTGGGGTCTCTGTGATTACAGTAAAAACACATAAACCCTGGAGGAACTCAATAGGTCTTGCAGCATCCATAGGAGGTAAAATATATATAACCAACATTTCAAGCCTGAGCCCTTCTACAAGCCCTACCCAGAGGAAGGGCTCAGACCTGAAACATCAGTTATATATGTTTATGACGCTGCACGGCCTGCTGAGTTCCTCCAGCATTTCTGTGTTTTGACTATGGGGAGAATGCTTCCCCTGGCCGGTAATGGGTGGGGTGGGTGGATGAATGGAGTCACAGTTCAAGGTAAGGGATCCAGAGCTGAGACAAGAGAGTACGGAGGAGATTAACCAATCTCACTTAGCCTATTGAGTGCATGGTAGACAAGAGGAGCAAGTGCTCTCCAGCCTTCTCTTCTCATCTACAATAAATGCAAGAATTGCATAAAAGATCAAAACTAAATAAAGACATGGTAACCATAAAGTTAATACTCACCTAACATATGTCCCAGGAACTCTGCTCCTTTATTTCCAAACTCATTGTAACTGAGATCCAGCTCTGAAATTCTGAAATTAGACTACAGATGCAAATTTCAGCAAGTAACTAAAGTTACATCTTTGAATCTTTCATCTAATTAACAAAACAGTGTGGACTATTTTCTCCTGAGCTTGGTCAATGAACAGGTATTCAGTTGGAAGGGTATGAGGAACTTTGCACCCTTGTGAGGTCCTATTGAGATTTTCCCAATGTGGCAATTCAAGCGCCCAGGAATACAGAAGACTGGGGAAGGCAGCAAACACAGCCAGATTCATCACAGGTTCTGACCTCACGTCCTCTGCAGACATCTTTGTGAAGCAGGGTTTCAAGAAGGCAGCCCCTCCCTCCCCCCCCCCCCCCCCCATCTAGTCCTTTCAAGCAGAAGGTACATCAGCCTGAAAACCAGCACTTCTAGGTTCAAGTGAAACACAAAGGCTGCAATTGTAGCAGAAATACAAAAACCTAGTAGGTCTCACAGTATCCATAGGGCTCAAACTCTAAACATCAGTTATATATCTTTAACTCTAATGGATGCCGCGAGACCTGGTGAGTTCCTCCAGTATTTTTGTTTTTATCTCAAGAACAGTTTTTTTCCAACAGTTTTCACACTCTTGAACCCACCCCCCCACCCCCCTCCATTGTTACACTAATCAGGAACTGCTCTAAAAGCTCAAGAGAAATGTCTGCACTAATTACAAGACATTTTTTGCAATAGGATTACTGTGAAAATTTATTAGCTATCTTGTGTATTTATTGTCTTTTTCAATTAAATTAGTTCACTATTCTAATTTTTCTTTATAAATATCTGTTCGGCTGCAGCACAAAATAATACGTACAATGTATATTACAATAGAATACATACAGAGCCGTTGTCATACCCACACTCCTGTTCGGCTCCGAATCATGGGTCCTCTACCGGCACCACCTACGGCTCCTAGAACGCTTCCACCAGCGTTGTCTCCGCTCCATCCTCAACATCCATTGGAGCGCTCACACCCCTAACGTCGAGGTACTCGAGATGGCAGAGGTCGACAGCATCGAGTCCACGCTGCTGAAGATCCAGCTGCGCTGGATGGGTCACGTCTCCAGAATGGAGGACCATCGCCTTCCCAAGATCGTATTATATGGCGAGCTCTCCACTGGCCACCGTGACAGAGGTGCACCAAAGAAAAGGTACAAGGACTGCCTAAAGAAATCTCTTGGTGCCTGCCCCATTGACCACCGCCAGTGGGCTGATAACGCCTCAAACCGTGCATCTTGGCGCCTCACAGTTTGGCGGGCAGCAGCCTCCTTTGAAGAAGACCGCAGAGCCCACCTCACTGACAAAAAGGCAAAGGAGGAAAAACCCAACACCCAACCCCAACCAACCAATTTTCCCTTGCAACCGCTGCAATCGTGTCTGCCTGTCCCGCATCGGACTGGTCAGCCACAAACGAGCCTGCAGCTGACGTGGACTTTTTACCCCCTCCATAAATCTTCGTCCGCGAAGCCAAGCCAAAGAAGACATTTTCATTATGCCCTATCACTTGATTTACTCTGACTCTCTGAGACGTGGATGACTTCACCAAACATATCATAGCCTCTGAGTCCTGACCAAATTCCGGGCATAATTCCTCCAAAATGTGCAGGGTTGGTACGAGGTTAATTCGGTGTAAATGGACAGCATGGGTTTCATGGGCTGGAAAGATCTTCTACTGTGCTGTAGCGTCAAAATTAAAAGTTAAAAAAAAAGAAAATCTGTTCACAAGAGTTTGATCCACACCATCCACAACCCAACAAACACAGTCAAATCCAAGGTGATCCGGCAGAGTGACCATGTGGGTGTAGGTGAAGAGTTGACCAGAGATATACAATTCACAAAAAATACCAGCAATAATTAGGGGTGGGTTGGTTGGCACAACATTGTTATAGCGCCAGTGACCTGGCGCTGTCTGTAAGGAGTTTGTACATTCTCCCTGTGTCTTTGTGGGTTTCCTCCAGGTTCTCCCATTTCCTCCCACCCTCCAAAATGTACTGGGATTGTAGGTTAATTGGGGTATTTGGCACTACGGGCTCGTGAGCCGTGAGGGCTTTAAAAATAATCACAAAATCCATTTGCAGCTTCCCCCTTGGACCCCATCCATCCTATCCCATTCTGAAATAGGGTCCCATCAACCTATCTCTCAGCCTTCGAAGGAACTGATAGCCTAATCTTTATACCCACTCTTTATATCCCCAATGGTCCCAGAAATGGAAGAGATATAGTGTGTTCATATTTTATTGCTGGAAGCTTCAAATCCAATCCTCAATGAAACCTATATTTTTGAAAACCAGGGTTGCAGCGGCCAATGGAAAGATGGGAGTCGGACTTGAGGGTGGTGATTTTAGAAAGAAGCTGGTCAGATTGGTGTAAGGACAGCATGACAAGATATGGGCTGGTTCAGTGTAATTTTTTTACATTAATTATATCTTACCCACAAAAGTTACACACATCAAGAGCTGAAATTTCAGTGATGTATTTCAGATGTGGGACTGAGACAGGAGGTTTTTTACATGCTACATGGTCGTGCGTGAAAATGAGGCCATTTTGGCAAGAAATGCAAAAAAATTAACCAGGAAAACAGGAGTGGCCTTCACGGGAAACCCGGAGTGATATCTGCTAGGTAATTTCATGGGAATAAGTGACAAGTTGACCAAATATCAAATCTCATTTATAAAATAGCACTGGCCGCAGCGAAAAAATGTATCGCGATCACTTGGAAGCCCGACTCCCCCCTCGTCATAGCAGGATGGGCTGCAGAAATGAACAGCTGTATACCCATGGAAAAAAAAAATCACATATAACTAAAGAATAAATATGGCACTTTGTAAAGGTCTGGCAGCCGTACCTGGACCACAGGGGCCCAGATACAGTATTAAAAAGGAACAAGGGAATAAAAGTAACATATATCTACAAAAACGTAGTTTCCCCAACTGTACTCTATATACTTAAAATATACGTAAGCTCTGACGGAGAATTGATCTGTATGTATTGGGGGGGGGGGGGGGGGGGAGGGGAGGGACTGTTATGTTTTTTTTGTTGTGTTTGTGAGAAAAAGTTTGATATATTATGTATTTAAAATGTTACGATGTAAATTTTTTGGAAAAAAACCAAAAAGTAAAATATTTTTAAAAACCTATATTTTTGATAGATAGTTGTCTGACAACCAAATCCAACCCCTAGCCTTCAGGTGTGTCATAGTTCTTATGCACGGCGAAGCTGTTCTGACAGACGAAGGGGCAAAGGTTGGTCACTGGTGCCTTGAAATCAGTTGCTCCAGGCAGATGGGCCTCGTTAACCACGGATGATAACTCAATTGGAAGAGGGAAAACTCCAATTTCAAACCTCTGCTGCCTTGTGGCTCTACTCCCTCATGGGAAAGGCTTTGGGAGTAAACCCTGAGGAAAAATCCGGAGTCAGAGTCCTGAATGCGGCTGACTGCTGTACCCACCACCAGCATGGCAACTCTTGTGATGCTGTTGGCACCAAACTGTCTCAACTTTCAACATTCCTTTAGCATGGAGAGGGGGGGGGGGGGGCACTGCATGGGCAACAGACAGATCTCCATATCAGCTCTGGCCTGGAGAGGCTACTCCAGCTGCTACCAGAGGCACAGTACTCATGCTCGACCACGAGAATGGAAAACATTGAGCATTTGACTCTTTGCCCAACTAGGCTGCATCATAGAGAAACATACAATGAGGTCACAAAACCAACATAGCCCAGCTAGAAGTAGACTGGAATATTTCACCTAATGTTTCCCTCTTTACTTACAGATAAAATGTCTTCAAAAAATGCAGCGTCGCTGTCAATGAACTTGTTTCCTGTAAGTAGGGGATAAAAGAGATAAGGGGGTTAATGTTGCATACATACCCTGGGCTATCATCCCGTGAGTACCTGTTTATCCATGGTGCAGGGGGACTCATAGATTCAGTTGTTTGAAGATGAGGAAGTAACACACAGATGTGGAGAATAGCTACTTGGAGAGAGAGCAGGAAAGAAAACTTGGATAGTTCTTCTAAAGAGCCGTCAGTGGTTCAATGAGCTGATGATCTTCTCTTCACCTCCATGATTTCTCTGTTTCTCTAATCATTTTTAAAAGTTGTTTATTTTCAGATTAGGACAGTATCCATCACCAAATGGCCTTGAGTCATTTCAGAGACCAGTGAACTATGCTGTTGAAGGTTTGGAGTCACACAGCAGATTATTTCCCCACAGGACAGAGGTGAACCTGATGGCATCTCAGGAAACTAGCTTTTCAGTGACCTTTTCAATTCTAAATTTATTTCAAATAACAGAATAATGGGCGGTAATGGTTAGCGTAGCAGTTAGCGCGACGCTGTTACAACACCAGTGACCCAGGTTCGAACCTGGCACGGTCTGGAAGGAGTTTTGTATTTTCTCCCTGTGACCTGTGTAGGTTTCCTCCGGGTGCTCTGGTTTCCTTCCACCTTCCAAAAACATACGGGGTTAATTGGGTGTAATTGAGGCAGCACAGGTTTCAATGGCAGGAATCAGCTTCTACCACGTGGTAAATATTTTAAAAAAGTACATATAGTTATCAGCAATTTTGCTTGTATTTTTCCTCATGTACTCATGCAACATGACCATCAATGTAAGGGCCAATTCACCACTGATATATAATATTGTAGCGGTATGCTTGGAGGGAGTGGGCAGAACCAGCTCCTGTCTTGTGACAGCTAGACACAACAGCCTCTTATCTACTGGCAACTAGCCACTACAGCCACGAGGCATAGTGACTCAGCAGCACTCGTAGATCTACTGAGAAGCCCTGGCCTACTCAACGTAGGCACATCATGAGGTCATTGGCACTTCAGATGTCATGATGTCAGGCCACGTGTTGTTTGTCCATATTAAGCCTGATAACACTGTAATAAACACTTTTTGCTGGCTGATAGCTTCAGGTGTGGCCTCGTTAATTCAACATTTTCACATCGGGGTCACCAATGTGGCGGATGATGTTTATACCCATAGGCCATCATGTTAAAATAATGAAGCCACACCTGAAATTGTCAGCCAGCGAAGAGAAGCATTTATTACAGTGTTATCAAGCTTAATATAGACAAACAACATGCGACCTGGCATCATGACATCTGAAGTGCTAATGACCTCGTGACGCGGCTACGTTGAGTAGGCCAAAGATTCTCAGTAGATCTATGAGTGCTGCTGAGTCGCCATGCCTTGTGGCTGAAATGCCGGTAGATAGGAGGGTGTTGTGTCTAGCTGTCACAAGAAAGGAGCTGTTAGCGCTGGTTCTGCCCACTCCCTCCAAGAGTACCGCTATAATATCATCCAACACTTAACGGTGAGAATTGCAACTGAGCAGGCAGGCATCAAAAGTTTAATTAAATAGGATCAGGATTTGTCACTATAATGGTCTGGATTCCCCAAAGGGACCATGACAGTCTCTGACTGGTATATGTTTTTGGCTCCTTTTGTCCCAAATTGCAGCCAAGAGCCAGGTTTGTATTGAGCAAAGGGTTCAGCCAGAATGTTCTCCTCCTCTGGGATTGAGAACCAGTGAGTCAGTGCATCCAAACCACATGAAAGACCAACACTATTGGCATTAGGAGGGCACTACCTTTCACACCACCCACCCATCCTCTAATCATTCACGTCCTGCCCCATCTATGGCTGAGACTGCATCTCCCACATTAACCTCATCAGCCACCAAGGAGCCACAATCTTAAGGAGAAGGAATCCTGGCTGATGTGCAGTAGTCAAGTTGCAAACCCTATGAGATTATTCAGGAGACCACGGTTAAGCAAAGACACCACTGCAACTAGACAGAGAATTTAAAAAAAATAAAGGGAGGAACTGAAAGAAATCAGTATCTCTAAGGACATGGTCTTGGGGAAATTTATGGGATTGAAGGCAGATAAATCCCAAGGGCCTGATAATCTACATCCTAGGGTACTCAAGGAAGTGGCCATTCAGATAGCAGATGCTTTAAGAATTATTTTCCAGAACTTGATAGACTCAGGATCAGTACCCATGGATTGGAGGGTAGCTAATGTTACCCAACTATTTAAAAAGGGGGGTAGAGAAAAAGTGGGGAATTATGGGCCGGTGAGCCTTACGTCAGTAGTGGGCAAAATGATGGAATCCATTATTAAGGATGTAATAGCGGAACATATGACTAGCAGAGAAGGGATCGGACGGAGTCAACATGGATTTACAAAAGGTAAATCGTGCTTGACAAATCTATTGGAATTCTTTGAGATGGTGACAGGTAAAATAGATGGGGGAGAGCCAGTGGATGTGGTGTACCTGGACTTCCAAAAGGCCTTCGATAAGGTCCCGCATAAACGACTGGCTTCCAAAATCAAGGCTCATGGGATTGGGGGCAAAGTATTGATGTGGATTGAGAACTGGCTGGCAGGTAGAAGACAGAGAGTTGGGATAAATGGCTCATTTTCTGAGTGGCAGGCGGTGACCAGTGGGGTGCCACAGGGATCTGTACTGGGACCCCAGCTGTTCACAATTTACATTAATGATCTGGATGAGGGGATTGGATGGAATATCTCCAAATTTGCAGATGACACTAAGCTAGGAGGGGTTGTGTGCACGGAAGAGGGGGTCAGGAAGCTCCAGTGTGATTTGGATAAATTGAGGGACTGGGCAGATACATGGCAAATGCACTACAATGTGGATCAATGTGAGGTTATCCACTTTGGTAATACAAACCGGAGGGCAGATTACTATTTGAATGGCAATATATTAAGAGATGGGGAAGTGCAGAGAGACCTAGGGGTACTTGTACACCAGTCTCTGAAGGCGAGCATGCAGGTACAGCAGGCGATTAAAAAGGCAAATGGTATGTTGGCCTTCATATCAAGAGGGTTTGTAACAAGGATACCTTACTGCAGCTGTACAGGACCTTGGTGAGACCCCACCTGGAGTATTGTGTGCAGTTTTGGTCACCTTATCTAAGGAAGGATGTTCTTGCAATGGAGGGAGTGCAGAGGCGATTCACCAGGCTGATACCTGGAATGGCAGGAATGACTTAGGAGGAAAGATTGCGCAAATTGGGATTGTACTCGCTGGAGTTTAGAAGATTGAGAGGGGATCTCATAGAGACCTATAAAATTCTGGCAGGACTGGACAGAGTGGATGCAGATGGGATGTTTCCAAGGATGGGAAAATCCAGAACCCGGGGCCATGGTTTGAGGATAATAGGCAAACCATTTAGGACCGAGATGAGGAGGAATTTCTTGACCCAGAGGGTGGTGAATCTGTGGAATTCATTGCCACAGAGGTTCATTAAATCTATTTAAGAGGGAATTAGATCTATTTCTTCTGTATAAGGGTATTAAAGGTTATGGAGAGAAGGCAGGGACGGGGTACTGAACTTTAAGATCAGCCATGATCTCGTTGAATGGCGAAGCAGGCTCGAAGGGTCGAATGACCTACTCCTGCTCCTATCTTCTATGTTTCTATGTTTCTAAAGTCATGAAAGAGAAATTGAAAAAAAATGTTGACGCTGCCGGAACTGCTGTAACACCAGCGCTGTCACTGGTGAGGACCCAGGAGAGAGGGGAACGGAGACACAGAACTGTTCTGCAGGGTCCCACTACTCAGTCCTAATGCCAATGGCTCTTTACCAGCCTTAAATGGCCTGTTAAAGGTGACAACTGTGTTTTTTCTTAAATCTGGCACCACAGAAGTCCATGCCCAAGATGGAGGTGCCTGTGCTGGGCAGCATACCACAAGGAGTTGCAGACTCTGGGGGAGCAGCGGACCAGTGCCATAAAGGGAGAAGATTCCCTATTGAATCTCTGGAAGATTATCCTTCAAGACGGGAACCATGGCTGCAGACCAGAGAGGGCTGAAGGACCTACATAGGCTGCAGGCTGCTGCCAATTTTTGGTTGCAGGACCTACACAGGCTGCTGGAGCTTGGCTCAAGGGAACCAGGTATTGGAACCGGTACTTGAAAGGGTGCTGAGGGCAAGAATAGCTCACAAAGGGCCTTGAGCGCCAAAGACTTCCTGGTCATGTCAGAGGTTTGGATCTGTAGTTCATCTTGCTGATGGACTGCAGGAGTCTTTGTGGCTACAGAGGCTGTGGGAGCACTGGAGATGAATCCACGGACTCTCAGTGACTCTGAAGGGACTCCCTTTTTCTTCTCTTTCTCCTATTGTCAGGAGTGCGGTTGCCTTATGGCAGACAAAAGTTAAAGTAACATAACATAACAATTACAGCACGGAAACAGGCCATTAGGCCCTTCTAGTCCGCACCGAACCAAACACCCCTTTCTAGTCCCACCTCCCTGCACAATGCCCATAACCCTCCATCTTCTTCTCATCCATATACCTGTCCAACCTTTTCTTAAATAATACAATTGACTCCGCCGCCACTATTTCTCCCGGAAGATCATTCCACATGGCTACCACTCTCTGAGTAAAGAAGTTCCCCCTCATGTTACCTCTAAACCTCTGCCCCTTAATTCTTAACTCATGTCCTCTTGTTTTAATCTTTCCTCCTCTTAACAGAAATAGTCTATCCACATCCACTCTGTCTATCCCTTTCATAATCTTAAATACTTCTATCAAATCCCGTCTCAACCTTCTACGCTCCAGAGAATAAAGACCTAATCTGTCCAATCTCTCCCTATACTCTAGATGCTTAAACCCAGGTAACATTCTGGTAAACCTTCTCTGCACTCTCTCCACTCTGTTTATATCCTTCCTATAATTAGGCGACCAGAACTGCACACAGAACTCCAAATTAGGCCGTACCAACGTCTTATACAATCTCAACATCACCTCCCAACTCCTATATTCCATGCAATGATTGATAAAGGCCAGCATACTAAAAGCCTTCTTCACCACCCTATTCACGTGAGTTTCTACCTTCAGGGAATGATGTACCGTTACTCCTAAATCTTTCTGCTCTTCTGTATTCCTCAATGCTCTCCCATTTACCACGTATGTCCTGTTCTGATTCTTCTTACCAAAATGAAGCACCTCACACTTATCAGCATTAAATTCCATCTGCCATTTTTCAGCCCACTTTTCTAAGCAGCCCAAATCCCTCTGCAATCCTTGAAAACCTTCTTCATTATCCACTATTCCACCTAACTTAGTATCGTCTGCACATTTACTAATCCAATTCACCACCCCATCATCTAGATCATTAATGTATATAACGAACAACAATGGGCCCAATACAGATCCTTGAGGCACACCACTGGTCATCGGCCTCCAACCTGACAGACAATTATCCACTACCACTCTCTGGCCTCTCTCTTTCAGCCAATGTTCAATCCATTTGACTATCTTAAAATTTATACCTAAAGACTGCACCTTCCTAACTAACCTTCCATGTGGTACCTTATCGAAGGCCTTACTGAAGTCCACATAGACAACATCCACTGTGCTACCCTCATCCACATTCCTAGTCACCTCTTCAAAAAATTCAATCAGATTGGTCAAACATGAAAGATGGGTGGGAGAAAAGGTTCACTGCAGGGGTAAACTTTGACTTTGTCAGGTTAGGTAATATAGT
This sequence comes from Narcine bancroftii, assembly GCF_036971445.1. Lineage (NCBI taxonomy): Eukaryota > Metazoa > Chordata > Chondrichthyes > Torpediniformes > Narcinidae > Narcine > Narcine bancroftii. The sequence goes on along the minus strand of NC_091470.1, from coordinate 12,852,732 downwards.
CAACTTACATCTTTCCCATTGGAGTCCATGAAAGCAAAAGCTCGATGTAGTATCCTTCGTGACTGCAGGAGGTCCCAAAATATTTCGCAGCTAATAAATTTCTTTCAGGATTTTACCCCACTGTTATGATGAAGTGAAGCAGTTAATTTATGCAGGAACTGCCCCCACAAACAGCAATGATCAGTTATGTGAGGGTAAATGAGGGATGGCCATTCCCCACAGGAGTCTGCAGATGCTGGGAAGTGAAGCCAAGTGCAATCTGCTGGAGGAACTCAGTGGGTCAAGCAGAATCCGTAGGAGAAAAATAATAGTCGACTTCATCTGGCCTTGATTTTGTCATAGCTTTGTCAGTGGCAGATTCTGTCTGACCAATTTGATTGAATTAATTGAAGAACTGTACGTGATTTACATGGAGTAAAAACACAAGGCTGGAGAAACTCATCAGGTCAATCAATGTACTTTATGTAGCAAAGATAAAGATACACAACTAACCCTTGATGAAGGCTCAAGCCTGAAATGTTGGCCATGTATCTCTATCTTTGCTATATAGGTACACTGTATGACCTGCTGAGTTTCTCCAGTGTTGCGTTTTTACTTCAAGCATGGGTGACTGCAGACTTTCCTGTTTTAACCATAACCATATAACCATTTACGGAGCGGAAACAGGCCATGTTGGCCTTTCGAGTCCGCACCGGTTCATGTTCTAAAGTCTGTGCAAAATCTTTCTGGTGCTGTTTTATCTAAACTCGTTAACCTATTGGTGTGTACATCCTTCCATTTCAGATAACAAATGTACTTGTGTAATTGTTGACACGCACTTTTATTGGCCCAAAATAAATGGCGTGTTTTCCATACATCCTGTGTAAATTACTTGTGATTTACGTGAATTTTAGTCAAGCCTTTGACAAGACCCCACATAGGGGATTAGTTCAAAAGGTCAAAGACCCTGCGATTCAGGGCAAATTTGGGAATCTGGATCTAAAACTGGCTTGACAAGAGGAGATAGAGTGTGAAGGTTGAGGGCAGTTTTTTTTGAGATTGGACTCCTGTGACTAGCTATGTCCCACGGGGATTGGTGCTGGGACTCTTGCTGTTGGTAACATACATGGAGGCCTTGGGTGTGGATGGTCGGACGCATCTTGAGTAAGTTGGCAAATATCATGGATACATTAGGTATTGGATACATGGATGTGAGTGTTGATGAAATGGGCTGAGAACTGGCAGAAATAATTTAATCTTAATAAATATGAGGTGGTGCATTACTGGAGTACTAACGAGGCCAGGACATATGTCTTTGGGAGTACTGAGGGGCTGAGGGACAAGTAGCATGTTTTTCAGACTTTCTGTATTTGATCAGTCAATTTGTTTATGCCTTTATTTGTTTCCATTTCCCTTTTTTGTGCACATATCTTTATTCTTGAGTACAGCTTATGGTTACAGATAAGCAGAAATTCTGCCTGGCCAACAGGAAAAAGAATCTCAGGGCTGTATGTGATGCTATAGATGTACTTGGCAATAAATCTGAACTTTGAAATACAGTAAAACCTGTGGGGATTGTTAAATGCCAAGTAAGTGTATTTTCTGGTTGCTTGTGTGATGCTCCTCCCATTTTCCAGTTCATTTTATTTGAGTGGGACTGTCCCTTTAAGATTTAGCAAAAGCTTGCAGGTTTTGAAACGTGACTGTGAACTAGTAGCAGGCTTCGGAGACAGCATGTCCTTTACTTGATACATTTTGTACAGTGAAGGGGAGAAGCCCTGAAGTAGAGACCATTTGACCAGCTTTTTAAAAGTACAGTACACATTTTGTTTAAGAGGCTATTTTAAGAAGGCAGCACATGAGAAACATCTCTTCAACCTCCTTTGTGAGATTAGATTAGATTGAGAGGTTAGATTTCCTTCTTTTTCTTACCAAGGGACGAGAAACCACTTCGAATGATCACCGAAAAGAGTTTTAAAGTTGCACTCTACTCGACTGACCCACCAAAAGGGTTCTCTTTTGGCAGAAAAAATACTACACTCCATTTTCACTGACCTGTAAAAGGGTTTATAATTGCTGAAGAAGGCCCTTGTCTGAAAAGGATATTTCTCTGAAGTACCAAAACAAGAGTTTTTGTGAGTTCATCCATCTTCTGTCACCACTGCCCCCCCCCCCCCCCCCCCCGTCTCTTTCACCCACTTCATGAACTGCATGTCTCTCCATCAGTTAAGGCCTGTGTGTCTCAACCATTTAAGGCCTGCATCTCTCACCATTCATCTAAGGCTTCTTTGTCTCAATCACTTAAAGACTGCATGTCGCATCTATCTGAATCCTACATATCATCGCTGAATTTTTGACTTTGCTCTGGGAAGTGCCTTTCTAGAATTGAGCCTTGAGCTGTAGTGGCTTAGGATGTTCCACACACACCAATATATTTGTTAAAAGTTCAAGTTAGATAATTGTATATAAAATTAGTTACATTTAGATAAGTTAGATAAATTAGATTAGGTGTTATATCATTGTTGATTAATAATTAAAAATATTATTTTAAATATAACACTGTCTGGGCTGATCTTTATCACTGCTGTCTGGTACATAACATTTGAGACACAGTCTTACAATGCCCAACTAATACATCTGCATTAAGAATAAACAGTTTAAAAGGCAAAAATACTGGAATGTATTTACACTGAACCCTTGCATGAATATATAAAACTTAAAGCATTTTACTATATTTTCAGTGACATTCTTTGAAAACATTTAACTGTTGCTGCATCTGCAGGTTCCTCCCCCTCCACAGAGCTGCCCAAAAGGCAAACAATAACATTATAATTACCCCTTTACAGATAAAGCCTCTGACTAGGGTGACTCTCACTCAGCAGGGATAAGGAGACTCTTTAAGAGACCAATGGTGAGCGGCATCATCCTGTTTCAAACAGCTGCGACAAACAATACACGACCAATGCATATTTGCTCCCATCTTCACCAAAGGTTTATTTGTAACTTCAGAGAACATTCAATTTTACAATTTTAAACTTATGTATTTTTACCTATCATTTTATTCTTATTTATTTACATTTTTAAAATATATTTTCCTCAATTTTTGTTTGCCAGTTGCTTGAATTCCAGATACATGGGGGTTTTTCTGTATGTTGTCTGTAATAGCGTTGGGGGCATGGTCTTTCAGAGGACACCAGCAGTAGCCAGGTCTCTGGCACAGTGACTAGCTCTGATGCACAGCAAGGGAGAGTGGAATCAAGGAGAGATGAAACAACATTTAGGAAACAGACAGGTGATTCTGTGGCCACAAACAAGTCTCCAAGATGGTAAGTTACCTACTCAGTGCCAGAGTCAAGAATATCTCCAAACAGTTGCAGAACATTCTCAAGAGCAAGGGTGAATAGCCAGAGGTCTTTGTACAGATCGGTACCAATGACATAGTTGAAATAGGGGATGATGTCCTGCAGAAGTGAATGGAGGGAGCTGGTTAACAACCTCATGGGTTGTCACCTTTGGATTTCTCTCAGTGCAATGTGCTAAAGAGGTAGGAATAGGAGGATAGGGTGGATAGCCATGGCAGATGAGTTGGTGCAGGAGAGAGGGATTCAGATTCCTTGATGGCTGGGATGTTTTCTTGGGCAGAGGAGACCTGTACAAGAGGGATGGGTTATAGATTACTTGGATGCACATGACAAGATAGGCCAAAGCCAGTATGGTTTCCTTAAGGGAAAATCTAGCTTAATAAACATATTGGAATTCTTCAAATAAGTGACAAACAGGCTAGATAAGGGAGATGTAGTGGATGTTGCATATTTAGATTTAAAATTTAAATTTAAAATTTAGACATGCAGCATGTTAACAGGCCTTTTCAGCCCTCGAGCCGATGCTGCCAAATTATACCTAATTGACCTACAAGCCCTGGTATGTTTGAATGGTGGGAGGAAATCAAAGCCCGCGGAGGAAACCCACACAGGCACAGAGAGGACATACAAACTCCTGACAGACAGCACGGGATTCGAACCCCGGACCTGAACGCTGGTGCCATAACAGTGTTGCACTAACTTCGAAGCTAACTGAGCCGCATATGAGGCTACTTAACCCTTTGGACTCCAGTCATTTTTAATCTTTCATGGTATATTCTCCAGGCTGGGTCCATGGGTAAACAACAGTACAAGCACCAATACGAACCAGCTGGTGGTTGGTTATAAAACCAGTCCCGGGAAACCGGGACACCGAATATATGCGCTTACTGGTAGTCCCTGAAAACAGACATATGGAGTCTAAAGGGTTAACAAGATAAGAGCCCATGACATGAGGAAGCATACTAGCATTGGCTAATTGGGAGGAAGTAGAGAGTCAGAATATAGGAATAATATTCTGGTTGGCTGCCAGTTACTAGAGGTGCTCGACAGGCTTCTTTTTATGTTGTATATTAATGATTTGGATTATAGAATAAATGGCTTTGTGTCCAAGTTTGCAGATGATATGAAGGTCGGTGGAGGAACAGGTGGTGTTGAGGAAACAGGGAATCTGCAGAAGGACTTAGACAGATTAGGAGAATGAGTAGAGAAGTGGCAAATGAAATATAATGTCAGAAAGTATGCGGTCATGCACTTTGGTAGAAGAAAATAAACAGGCAGACTATTTTGTAAATGGGAAAAAAATGGAAAAGTCCCAGATGCAAAGGGACTTGGAAATCCTTCTGCAAGATGCGCTGAAGGTAAACCTGCATGATGAATTAGTTTTGTTTAGATATACGGTAACAGGCCATTTCAGCTCATGAGCCTGTGCCGCCCAATTTACCTAAACCCCGGTATGTTTCATATCTGAAGAAGGTAAATGCAATGCTAACATTCCTTTCAAGAGGAATAGAATATAAGAGCAGGGATGTGATGTTGAGACTTTATAAGGCCCTTGTGAGACCTCATGGAGAATTGTGAGCAGTTTCAGCTCCTCATTTAAGAAACAATTTGCTGAAGGTGTCCACTATGAGTGATAAACCCAGGTGTTAGTTTGCTTCTTCAGTGTGTTTCTGTCAGCAAATGTGGAATTGGGTGCTGTGCAGCCAGGTGATGTCATCGATGGGCCTCTGACACAAGGCAAACAACAGGAGTGAAATGCCTTCGGAACTGTCCAGGCCAATTTCCCAATCGTCGCTTATCATGCCTGAGCTAACGTGCATGATGCAGGCTTGACGTACAAATTGTTCCTAATTTACATGCCCAAAGGGATCCACTTTCAGGGCAACACCTCCTCACACAGGTACAAGTCCACGGGTGTGCACATGTACACATCTTAGAGTCACGGAGCCAGATGGCGTGGAAACAGGCCCTTTGGCCTGCCCATGCCGACCAAATTGTCCCACCCACACTAGTCCTACCTGCCTGCATTTGGCCCATACCCCTCCAAACCTGTCCTATCCATGCATCTGTCAATTCTTTCTTAAACATTTCAATGGCACCTGTCTCAACCATCTCCTCCAGCAGTCTGTTCCATACACCCACCGCCCTCTGTGCAAAAAAACATTACCACTCAGATTCCTGTGAAATCTCTCCCCCCTCACTTACACAAGGTCCTCTGGTTACCCATTTCTCCACCCTGGCCAAAAGACTCTTAGGGTTCACCCAATCTACTCCTCTCATGATCTTGTCCACGTCTATGAGATCACTCCTCATCCTCCTGCACTCCAAGGAATAAAGCCCCAGCCTGCTTAACCTCTCCCTACAGCTCAATCCCCTGAGTCCTGGCAAAATCCTCATAATGAAGGCCAGAAAGACCACGACAAAGATCTGCAGTGACCCACTAGAGCCTATTATAGACCAATGGCATTCAGTTACGCTGTAAGTCATAAGGTTTGCATGCACAAAAACAAGTTCTTCAGCCCAATTTGTCCTTGCCAACCAAGTGGTTTGCCTAAGCTAGTCCCGTTGGTTTGCATTTGGGCCATACCTCTCTAAATCTTTCCTATCCATGTACTTGTCTGAATGCTTTTCAACATTGTAATTATACCCACTTTTACTGCTTTCTCTGGCAGTTCATTCCACATATCATAAATACTCATGTAATTGTAAATTTTTTGGGCCAAAAATGGGGGGACTTTCACATGGATCAAACTTTTGACCTTGGTAAGTACCTGCATCATTCAAGGCCTTGGGAACTCAGATGGGAGGGAATGCATGGTAAGTTCACAGTTGGGAGCTCAGATGGGCGAGTGGCCAAGTTATCAGGTATTCATTGGATAGGGGGCCAGGGTGAGCATCCACGGTCGGGAGCTTGGATGAGTGGGCAGGCAGGACCAAAAATAGGGAGTCGACTTTCCACGGGATTGATGATTGCACGTGTATATGCAGTACTCACCGACTTCAATGTTAAAGAAAAGTTGCCTTTCAAGTCTGTTTTGAATCTCTCTCAATTCATGTTGAATCTGTGCCCTCTCGTTTTAACACCCACCCCCTCCCCCCCACCCCACCAGCCTTGGGAAATAGACAGAGGCCATTTTATGTTCCCCATGATTTTACAATCAGAATCAGGTTTATTGACATGAAAGTGTCACGGAATTTGTTGCTTTGTAGCGGCAGTATTGTGCAGAACAAGGACCAAAATTACTGTAAATTACATTTCTAGAAATACTCTATTTAAAAATAAATAAATTAGAGCAAAAGGAGGAAAAAAAAGGTGAGGTAGATCTTTCATTCATTGTGTATTCAGAAATCTGAATGCGGAGGAGTCCTCACTTTGCCTTCTATGCTCCACTGAGCAACGTCTCAGCCTACCCAGACTCTCCTCGAGCCCCTCCCCCACCCCAGTCCCAGTATTGTCCTTATGAACCCTTATGAATGGTTTGAGTGTGCACTTTTCTCTCTGTCTGCCATACATGTAATAAAATGCAAAAACAAATTATGCAGGAAGAACAGAGGGACTGGTATTGGAGTCTGTGAAAAGAGTCTCTGAATAAATTTAATTTTCTGATAATTCTTGTGTGTTTCCAGTACCTTGGGGGAAGATGCAATCGAATATTGTAAGCCAAGGTAAAGGATGAGAAGAATGTCAAATTTAAAGTGCCTGCTGTTAGGTCTGCTTTGTTCATGAATGAGTGAGACAAACACCAGGCTGAGTCGAAATCAGGGTTCTTTGTTCTTTATTACCGGATTGTAACACTTGCGACTAACCATGTTAGTCGGAGAATGCATTCTGCCGTTATCAGCAAAATGGTGATTTTTTATACCCTTGGATACATGCTTAGAACATCATCATATCATTACTTGTCCAATGACTAAAACTGTTGCTATCCTTTCCCTGCTAGCTTCCTGCCTCTCAATCCATCAATGTCTCTCTTATCTTGTAAGTACAAGGATGCATTCACATCTTGTTACAGCCCTGTACATTCCCATCTCATGATGTTTTACCTAACAGGAGTACAAGGACACCTCCCCTTCTTGTTACTGCCCTGTACAGGGTAACTCCCTACACATTCCCATCTCATGATGTTTTACCTTACACTGCCCAGGTTACATTACACTTTTACATTTCTTTCTTCCCATTCCAGTTCAACTCTTTACATTTATTTCTAACATAATCAATATTTACATTACTTTTGCTTTGTTATTTTCAATATTAACTTGTTTCATAATCAGAACTAGGACCAGGAGTCGGCCATCCGGCCCATCGAGCCCTGCTCCACCATTCAATAAGACCTTGGCTGATCTGGTCAGTGACTCAATTCCACCGACCTGCCTTTCCCCCATATCCCTTCATTCCTTTTTTTATATAAAAATCTATCTAACTGAACCTTAAATATATATAATAAAGTCACCTCAACTTCTTCCCTGGGGAGAGAATTCCACAGATTCACTCCTATCTGGGAAAATCAGTTTTTCCTCATCTCCGTCTTAAATCTATTCCCCTGAATCCCCTAGTTCTGGTCTCACCTACCAGTAGAAACAAATGGAAATACTCTGGGAGCTTCTCCAGGGGGAAGGAAAGATTATGGCAGGATGTTTAGCATAGCGGTCAGCGCCAGCGATCAAGAGCAGGGTTCAAATCTCGCACTGACTGTAAGGAGTTTGTATATTCACTCTGTGTCTGCTTGGGATTCCTCCAGGGGCTCTGGTTTCCCCCACCCTTCAAAACATACCAGGCGTTTTAGGTCAATCAGTGCAATTTAGTGGCAATGGCTCGTGGACTATGCTGCATGTCTAAATTTAAATTTAAAATTGTGACCTTTGGACAGAGCTGAGGTTGACTTTTTCTGGTTTATTTTTGGACCAGATCAAATTGTGCATCAGCATTGAGCATCCACATTTAAGCATTAAAGAATAACAGAACAAGAAATAATCACAGAGGAGCTGGAGGAACTCAGCAGGTCATGCAGCATCCATATGAGGTCAATGTACAGTATATAAATGATGAAGAATTTCCCTCTGCCTCCATTCCCCCAGCTCTGCATTCACAGACCACAACAGAACCACCCTTATCTGCGGGTTGGGTGAGGTTGGAATTGTTGCAGAGAGAGTAGAGGGCAGAGTGTTCGAAGGGAGTGCAAGAGGGGGGTGATGAAGTTCAGACGGTTGATGTATCGGCGGCAGTTGGAAATAAAAAGGTCCAGAGCAGGCAGCTGGCCAGGACGAGGTGTCCAGGAGCAGGAAGAAGGCTTAAAGCGGGAGAATGGGTCTTGGATAGGGGGTGGAGAGGCACGGTCATGGAAGTGAGCACAGAGGCGGAGGCGATGGAAGAAGAGTTCAGCTTCGTGGCGAACTCAAGGTGTGGGCGGAGGGGGACGAAGGAGAGGCCTCTACTGAGGAACAAGCACTCCGTCTCAGAGAGGGGAAGGTCAGAGGGGATAGTGAAAACCAAGCAAGGAATTGGTATTGTGGAGGGTTTTGGGTGGATTGGGAGGGTTCGGGAGGTTAGAGAGTGGAAATGGAAGGTGGACGAGGTTGGAGGGAGGAGGTGGAGGCTGGATAGACAAGGACATTTCTCCCAGGAGCACAGAAGCTTGAGGGGAGACCTGTAGAAGTTTATAAAATCATCGGGAGCATAGATAGGTTCCCAGTACTTTTCCCTAGGTAAACTATTCTAGAACTGAAGGGCTTAAGTTTAAGGTGAAGGGGAAAAGATTTAAAAGGGATCTTTCCCATACAGGGTGGTGGGTACATGGAAATAAAAGGTAAAGGTTCCATTATTGTCACATAATACTACATTTAGAACGTAACATACATGGAATTCTCTAACTTTTGTCTCCTGTAAGGCAGACAGAGTCGCCACTTTGTCCAATGTGCTGCCAGAAGAAATGAGAGAGCCAGTTAAAAATATAATGTTTAAAAGACATTTGGAAAGATCATAGATAGGCAAGACTTTGAGGGTAAATGCAGGCAAATGTGATGAGCTCCAAGTAGACAACTTGTTCGGCACAGAATAATTGGGCTGAAGGGCCTGTTTCCAGGAACAGCATTTTTTTCTAGTAACACTTCACATTGTTAACCGAAGGGTCCTGGTAGGTAGGATTTCACATCTGCTTTGTACCTAATGTTCAACCGCACATTTTAGCTAGAGCTGTCGATGGCAGCCTCTATCTGAATGTTACTACTGAGATATTAGCTGGTGTGAGGTCTTCCCAATCAACTGTTCTCTGTTGTGAGATCTTTCCTCACAGAACCTCTATTTGGTAGCATGTCGATCTGAAGTTGTAGATTCAGCCATCTTTGGAAGGAAAAAAAAATCATACAATTTACCCCAACAACCATTCCTGGAGATCCCCTTGTGAATCACACAGACCAATCTTGGTGAAACCCATGTTAACCACATGGATCAGCCCTGGTGAACCCCGTGTTAACCACATGCATCAGCCATGATGAACCTCGTGTTAGACCCCGTGTTAACCACATGGTCCAGCCCTGGTGAACCCCGTATGAACCACATGGACTAGACCTGGTGAACCCCATGTGAAGCACATCGACCAACCTGCTACCTTTAAGGCTCTGTGGACATTGTTATCAACACCAAGCAGGTCCGGCCATGGAAGTGTTCTTACCAGAGTCTGGATGAAGCAGTTCTCGGCCAACATTTCCATCAGGTACTGCACTCCCTCAGCATCAATCCCATCATATTCCAGGTCCAGTATAGTCACTGCCATTATTGGTCTGCAGAATATCACAGGATGTGTTTATGTCTTCTCTCCTTCTATTTCTTCTTCTCTTTCTTCAGCATGTAAACGGTTATATGGTTATATGTCACCCCCCCCCCCCCACCCCACCACCACCCCCAATCTCACTGCAATCAGATTTTCTGCCCGACAATTTAATGACCTGGAGCTTGAGATTTTTTAAACCAAAAATTGGCGTTAATCACAATAAATTAAATATTCAAAATCTCTTTGCACCCTTAGTTTCATATCCATACATTTCCATCACTGTACATTGTTACATTCATTCCTCTTTAGCACCATTGCCATCACTGTATTACTCTGTTACTTGAGGGGCTTCCCCTCGGACTCTGACCTTGGGTAGATAGGGTTCGGGACTGGTACAGGACTCCACTCTGCTAGACCCATTGGCTGTATGCCTGCAGTACTCTCTCTCCATGCAGCATCCTGCAGTCTGTTGTATTCCACCTCCTGTTTAGTGGTGATGGGAAATGTTTTGATGGAAGATCGACCTGTATCATGGCCTGTTTCTCTCCTTCCTCCCTATCACTTCTGACATTTTCTGTTCTATTTCCGATTTCCTGCGCTCCTAGTGTTTTGCTTCTGGCAGTGAGAGAGGCATTATTCGAATGAAACCTAATCTTTCTGGGCCCCAGGACCCTCTGCTTTTAGACAGTCCTACCCTGGGAAAAATACTGTGCATCTCATCTATTGTCCTGGTAAAACACGAAGGTCTGCAAACACCATGGTTGAAGTAAAAACACACAATGCTGGAGAAACTCATCAGGTCAAACAGTGTCCTTTGCATAATCAACGTTTCAGGCTTGAACCCTTCATCAAGGTATTCATCTATGAGCCTCTGTTGGATGCTATCAGTAGCCCCAATAATGACACAGACAAAGACTGAGGGGAACGATAGGCTTTATTGTACTAGAGACTGCTGGCCCAGGTCTAAGGCTAGGAATGAGCAGGAAGGAAAGGGGACTCGACCTTTATGCCCCGGGGTCACATGGGCAGGACTAAGGGAGGAGCCAAGGTAGAAAGACACATGGAGGGCGGACCAGCCAGTACATATAATCATATCACCTCATTCACCCCCTCTTTTAAAAAATGAAACCCACCAGAAAACAAACAACAAAGCATAATAACAATACCGTAAGCACCACAGCTGTAGTATTATCACTTATTACAAGGGGTGGGAGGAGTAGATGCCCCCACTGGCTAGAGGTTGAGCCGCATAGGCGGCCTCCTTTATCTGCCGGATCGCTGTGGAACCGGCGTGTCCATATGGCGCTCCTCCAAAGAGGGGACCGATGGGGGAGCTCCACTGTAGGAACTGTCTGAGATGGGGTGCTAGCGGTGGACTCCCGGAGTGCTGGGGGATCCTCCGCTGCTGCATGGGGGGTAGATGCCTGGACGTCCGGCTGCAAGGCAGGCAGCTCAGGCTCCAGCGTCGTGCTCTGATGCAGCACGATCAGGTCCGCGACGTGGTCAGTAGCCGGCAAGGCGGTCTCAGGGTCGACAGCCCTTGCTAGGTCTCATATTGGCACAGTGTCCTCGTGGCCATCCGGGTACCTCACAAAGGCGTATTAAGGGTTTGCATGTATGAGGTGCACCGCTTCAACCAGTGGGTCCATCTTATGGCCCTTGACGTGCTTCCGAAGCAGAACCGGCCCTGGGGTTGTCAACCTGGGAGGGATGGAGGAACCATTCGCCGATCTCTGAGGGAAAGCAAAGAGGCGTTCATGCAGGGTGGTGTTAGTGGTGGTGCACAGTAACGACCAGACAACATGGAGAGCTTTGGGCAGAATGTCCTGCCAGCGGGACACTGGCAAATATTTGGACATAAGGGCTAGGAGCATCGCTTTCTAGATGGTGCTGTTCTCCCTTTCCACCTGGCCATTACCTCTGGGGTTATAGGTGGTGGTCCTGCTAGTGGCTATGCCTCTGGCCAAAAAGCACTGACGCAGCTCCTCACTCATGAACGAGGTCCCCTGGTCACTATGGATGTAATCGGGGTACCCAGACAGAGTAAAGATACTGCTCAGGGCCTTGATGACTGTAGCCAAGGTCATATCCAGGCATGGGATTGCAAAGGGGAACCTGGAGAATTCATCCACCACCATCAGGTAGGAATTCCTATTTGTGGTCGGGAGGGGGCCCTTGAAATCAACACTAAGTCGTTTGAAAGAGCGGGTGGCCTTGATGAGGTTTGCCTTTTCTGGCCGGTAGAACTGAGGCTTACATTTGGCGTAGATTTGGCAGTGTCTGGTGGTGGACCGGACATCCTCTACGGCATACATGTCAAATTTGGCCCGCGATATAATTATATTTGGCCCGCAAGATCATATCAAAAATGTATTAGAGGTGGCCCACTGGCCGCCGCGCCAGTATAGCGCATGCACAGTAACCACTGTGTCCCAGGGTGAGTGAGAAAGAGAAAAATCCTGGTCCTTGAAAAGTAGTGGTGGGTGGTTTTATAAACACGCTGTCATGTCCCCCCACCCACCCCCCCCACCGCAGCACGGCCTGGCCGGTGTCAGGGGAAGCCAAGGCCGCTTCCCAGCACCCGGAACCCCAGTGGCACAGCGTTTCTTGGAGCTGCAGATGGAGTCGGGACGCCGGAGGGAAGATTGGGGCTACCCGCCTGGCGATGGGGGCGCCGGCCGCCGGCCGCCCTGCACCTTCCCACCGGACCAGCGGCGGGTGCCCGGAGTACACGTGGAGAGCGAGGCTGGTCGGGCAGGTAGGGTGGAACCCCCCGCCAATCTCGGGAGTGGCGTGGGCTGGATCAGGATTAGCCACGCTCACCTGCTCCTCCACCGCTGACCGGGATCCCAGCGCGGTCCTGAGCACGGAGACTGCCCTGGAAAGGTCCTGGGACACCGGCACGGAAAGAAAAGGGGGATCCGGGAGAAACTCAGCAGGTCAAGGGGGAGGGGTCCGGGAGAAACTCAGCAGGTCAAGGGGGGTCCGGGAGAAACTCAGCAGGTCAAGGGAGGTCCGGGAGAAACTCAGCAGGTCAAGGGAGGTCCGGGAGAAACTCAGCAGGTCAAGGGGGGTCCGGGAGAAACTCAGCAGGTCAAAGGGGGATCCGGGAGAAACTCAGCAGGTCAAGGGAGGTCCGGGAGAAACTCAGCAGGTCAAGGGGGATCCGGGAGAAACTCAGCAGGTCAAGGGGGGTCCGGGAGAAACTCAGCAGGTCAAAGGGGGATCCGGGAGAAACTCAGCAAGTCAAGGGAGGTCCGGGAGAAACTCAGTAGGTCAAGGGGGGTCCGGCAGAAACTCAGCAGGTCAAGGGGGGTCCGGCAGAAACTCAGCAGGTCAAGGGGGGTCCGGCAGAAACTCAGGGGGGGCCTGACCTCGCCAGGATCGTTGCCCACTCCCCCTCCCTGCCGCAGGCCGACCCGTGACTCATGGTGACGGGGCCACTGATCCGCCGAGATGCCGCCTTGCAGCGAGAGCCGATGCCCCCGCACTGTCGTTGTCCAACCCGATCGCCCGCAAACCCCGCCCTCCCGCACACAGGCCTGAGTAAGTATTATGAATTTTAATCTCAGGATAAAACGATCTTCCAATAGTTTCATGTCACAGTGATAAATATATTCCTGGTTAAAAATGGTCCTGCACCTGGATACAAGCACATTAGGCATAAAACTTGAAAAGTGTGTCAATCAAAGGATATCTGTACAAATGGAAAAAGGGCATGGCAAATAATCCTGCTAGAGTTCATGCCCACAATCAGTCACCCATTTGATTGTTTCAGGAATCATGTTATTCTCCCACATTCTCAATAGCCCTCAGATTTTACTATTCGACAGCACACTAGCAACATTTGACAAATCCTCTATAGAGAAATATTATTTATTGAATATTTTATTTCTCATTTGTTAATGCTTCTGGAAAGAGTTTATCCAAAACTATTATTAAACATTTATTTTAATAAGAAAAGGTTTAACATTACATCATGTTGAAAGAAGAGAAAACATGCAGATGTTGAAAATTTTCAATAAATATTTAGTTCGGCCCTCGACTTAGTCCAAGTTTTTAATTTTGGCCCTCCGTGAATTTGAGTTTGACACCCCTGCTCTACGGAGTATGGGAGGTTTCGTGTCTTGACAAAATGGTACAACCTCGTGACTCCAGGATGACACAGATGGTCGTGCAGGATCTGGAGATGGTCGAGATGCGTGCTGGCACACGTCCCTCGGGATAGGGTATCCGGGGGGGGGGGGGTGGGGGGGGGTCATTGAGCTTACCAGCGGTACAAGTTGTCATAGTTGTAGGTGGACAATTCAATCCTCCACCTCAGCATCTTGTCATTCTTAATTTTGCCCTGTTGTTTGGCATTGAACATGAAGGCCACTGGCCTCTGGTCAGTCAACAGGGTAAATCTCATTCTGGCTAGGTAGTGCTGCCAGTGGCGCACCACCTCAATGATAGCTTGAGCCTCCTTCTCGATGGAGGAGTGCAAGAGTTCAGGACCGTGCAGGGTGCGGGAAAAAAATGCAACCGGCCTGCCTGCCTGGTTTAATGTGGTGGCCAGTGCGAAATCGGAGGCATCTCTTTCCACCTGAAAGGGGACAGTCATCCACGGCATGCATCATGGCCTTAGCAATGTCTCCTCAAATTTGGTCTAAAGCAGCCTGGGCCTCCGCCGATAATGGGAAGGTGGTCATACGGATTAGGGAGTGGGCCTTATCGGTGTAGTTGGGCACCCATTATGCATAATATGAGAACAGCCCTAGATACCTCTTAAGCGCCTTCAGGGTGTTTGGGACAGGGAGCTCCGTGAGGGGTCGCATGTGGTCAGGATCGGGGGCAATGACACCATGTGCCACGACGCATCCAAGAAGGGCCAGGGGCTCTGTGTTGAACCTTGTTGTACGTCAAGTTAAGGATTTGGCCATATGCAAGAACTTTGCGAGATTTGCGTTGTGGTCCTGCTGGACATGGCAGCCAATGGTGACATGGTCAGGGTAGGGGAACGTCACCGTCAGCCAGTGTTCCTCCACCATACAGTCCATCAGTCTCTGAAAGGCAGAAACACCATTAGTAACCCTGAAAAGCACCCGCAGGAAGTGGAAAAGTTTCCTGTCATCCTCGAAACCCGTATAGATTCGATCGGCTGGACGGAGGGGGAGTTGGTGGTAAGCTGACTTAAGGTCAATGGTCAAAATAATTCTGTACTTAGCGACCTTATTGACCAAGTTGGCTATACGGGGAAGCTGGTATGCGTCCAACTGGATGAAGCTGTTGATGGTCTGACTATAATCAATTACCATTCGGGGCTTGCCCGCACCTCTGACCACGAGGACCTGCGCTCTCCAGGGACTGGTGCTAGGGGCTATGATCCCCTCCACCAGGATGAACTGCATGTCCTCCAAATTATTGGTTTGCACTCCAGGGTGAGGTTCATGAGCAGAGCCAGTGGGGGGGAGGGGTGCATCTGTAGAGTGGTGAGGTTGCAGAATGGTGCCAGGGACTGGGTGCTGAGACCACAGGACGCTGCCAAAGACTGAGTGCTTGGACCACAAGGCGGTGCCGGGAACTGGTGGCTGTAGATGGTCAGCGGTGATTGGGGGCCCCCGAACGCCATCGTCACGCTCCTGAACAGACTCTAAAAGTCAAGGCCCAGGAGGATCAGTGCACAGAGGAGAGGCATAATTAACAATACAAAATCATTATAACACTCCCCCCCACCACCGTCAGTGACTCTACACAATACGCCTGGATACTGGTCTGTTGGTCCCTTGCAACCATTGAAACCGTCCTGGTCATGGGTCAGACCAGGAGGGAGAGTCTCTGGACTTCATCGGGGTGCACAAAACTTTCCGTGCTGCCGCTATCGAAAAGACAGTTCATTTTATGTCCATTCACATCGATCCACATCATGGAGTTCGAGATTGGTTGAGTGCTGGCTTGATTCAGAGTGACCGATGCCAGAATAGGCATCCCTTCATCGTTATCGTCGGTGGGGAAGCCTTCCCAAGATGGTGTTCTCCATGTTGACCACGCAGTATTCGATGAGGAAGAAGGCAGAAGTGGAGTTGTGGCGGTCGGAAGTGACGTCATCGGGGCAGTAGGCCAAGATGCTGAGGTTGGGAGCGATGGCTGACAAGATGGCACTCACCTTACCGCGCACATGGTCAGCACGGAAGCTCCTCTGGAATGCATGCCGCACTGCTCCTGGACTGCGGTTGGGACCTGCAGACTTTCTGGTAATGGCCCTTCTTCCCGCAGCCTGAACACGTAGCCCCTCTTGAGGGGCAGAGGCGTCGCAAATGCTTGGACTGCCCACAGAAGTTGCATCTCGACAATGCCATCAGCATAATTGCAGCCGTGGTTGGTTCAGTAATGCCTAATGCTGAGTCCCAGGCCAAACACCCTCGTGGTGGAACAGAGGGATATGGCCTGCTTCTGCCCGCGATCGACACCGCTTGGCACTGGGCAGAGTCTAAAGTCCTGATTAAATCAATAGCCTTTTTGAGTGGGAGCGGGTCCTCCTCGAGGAGTCATTGCTGGATATAATCCGACCTCAGACCCAACACGCAGGCGTCTCGAATCAGCTCTTCCATCCACTGGATTAGGGGTATCGCGGCCATGGGTTCCCCCAACAGTCTTTTTCCAGTGTGACCAGGGACTGGACGAACTCTTCAGTGGACTCACCAGGCTGTTGTTTTCTTGATGCCACCAGGTAACGGGAGTATACCACGTTCACTTTAGGCTTGTACAGTGCCTGCAGCTCAGCCATTGCCTCGTGTAGGTCACATTGCCTTGGATGGTCAGGAAGGCCCTCTGGCCGACTCATGCCTGAAGGATTTTTAATTTCTTCTCGTCAGAGTCGACCACCTCAGCAGTAGCATTGAGGAAGTTGTTGAAGCAGTTCATCCACTGCTCGAAGAGCACCGAAGCACCTGGCACTTTGGGGTCAACTTCTAGCCATTCTGGGCACAGCAATTTCTCCATTACCGGAGACCTCCAAAATCTAGTACAATAAATTGTTGGGCGCTATCAGTAGCCCCAATAATGACACAGACAAAGACTGAGGAGAACAGTAGGCTTTATTGTACTAGAGACTGCTGGCCTGGGTCCAAGGCAAGGAATGAGCAGGAAGGAGAGGGGACTCGACTTTTATGGCCTGGGGTCACATGGGCAGGACTAAGGGAGGAAACAAGATAGAATGACACCTGGAGAGTGGGCCAGCCAGTACATATAATCATATCACTACAGCCTCATTATTTGATAAACCTCTGTAAGGTTTACCCCTTCAGCCTCCCTTTCTCCAGGAATATAGTTCTGGCCTATCCAGTTTTTCCTTATATCTAAAGGTCTCTAGTCACGGCAGCATCTTCATGAATCTTTCCTCAGCCACTTGAATGACACCTACTTCTGGTGGCCAGAACTGCACACAGTACTCCAAGTACTCCTCATCAACATCTTGTCCATCTGTATCAAGATATTCCAGCATTTCTACTCTATCCTCTCTGTCAGAGAGCAGCAGAAATCATCAAGGATCCACACCACCAAGAGGATCCAAGATGGTGGCAAGGAGCTTGTAAGGTGATCCAAGAGCTCCCCGAGGAAAAGAGAATAAAGGATAGATATAATATCCCCTATAATAAAAAGATCCCAAAAAGGACGACAACCATTCCCACTCAAAAAGGCTATCGACTTAATCAGGACTTTAGATTCGGCCCAGTGCCAAGCAGTGTCGATCGCGGCCAGAAGCAGGCCATATCCCTATGTTCCACTATGAGGGCATTCGGCCTGGGACTCAGCATTAGGCATTACTGAACCAACCATGGCTGCAATTACGCCAATGGCATTGTCGAGATGCAACTTCTGTGGATAAAAAAAGAGTGAGAAGGAAAAGAAAAAAGATGGGATAAAAGATGAAGATGGAGGAAAAGACTCACCGCTTGGTGGAGGTGGAGAGGCTGACCCTGGGCCTACTAAGATGTTGGGAGCGGTGGCAAAATGACAGCGGAGCCCCGATACTTCCCACGAGAAGAATACTTTCCTAGGAAGGAGAGAGGAGATGGCCCTGAAAAGGTCGGATTGCGAGGGGGCCAGGGGAAGGCCATGACCGAGGCAGCAGGAGTGCTGTTGGGCGCAGAAGGTTTGGGGGCCCGAAGTCAGGGGAGTCGAGTTAATGCGCAGTTGACGACGACCCTGGCAGCAGCGGGAGTGCTGTGAGGCGCAGAAGGCTCAGGGACACGAGGTTAGGGAAGCTGAGTCAAGGCGGAGTAGGTGGCAACTCTAGTGGAAGTGGAGAAAAAGATCCCGCAGGCAGGAAGGAAAAGTAAAAAGTAGAAAACAAGGGCTTACCCGGTAAGGCAGGTCCAAGTGGCAGGCACAAAGAGGACGGGTTCGAGGCATCAGAGGGCGTTGGAGGTGTCAGGTCAGGAAGACTCCAGGAGCAGCGCAGCCAGAGGGAATCAGTGGGAAAGTAACGTGGCAGGACGGCCTGGAGTCAGAAAGTGAGGTGGAAGAGGAGAAAGAATAGGAAGTGGGAATAAAAGAAGGACATTACAGAGAGGTGAAAGATGGATAAAGGGGGTAGAGGACCTGGTGCCTTTTGCCAAAGAAATACTGGAGGCCACTGGCCAGATGACAAAAACTTTGAAGCCACTAGTAGCAGGGCAAGGGGCAATCAAAAAGAGGTTGGATAACTTGACAGAAAGGGTATTGGAAATGGAGGAGAGAATTGAGAGGGTGGAAGAAAGATTGAATAAGTGAGAGAGCGAATGGGAAAGGGATAGTGTAAGGATGTGGGAGAAGATAAATACCTTAGAAAGCATCAGCTTTCAGGAGGAATACGGTTAAGAGTGTGGAGGTAAATGAAGAGGAGAGACACAGTTGAGACACAGTGGACTTCCTGAAAAAGTGGAACAAACTGGAAATAACCTGAAAATAGAATGGGCCCACCAGTTTTTCAAACCCCTGCCCGGGGCCAAACCAATGGCCATGCTCCATCCTGGTAAGGCTCCTTTGCTATCAGGATAGAAAAAAGATTTTACAGGCAGTGGCGGTGGGTGTGAAGGCAAGTGGGGGGAGGGGGGAATCCAGTGGAATATGAATTTCATTCTACCTGGACATTAGCGTGGCGCTATTGAAGCGCAGGAGGGAATTTAACCCAATTAAAAAGAGTCTTAAACAAAAAGGAATCAAGTTTCCCCTCCTTCACCTGGCAACACTGAAGATAGTGAGGGCGGGAGGGGAAAGAATGTTTTTTAAGGATCCAAGGAAGGCCGTAGACTTTGTAAGAACCCTGCCACCACTTTGGGATTAAATGTAAATAAGAAGGAATCAGGGGAAAGATGGACTGTAAATATTGTGATGAATACGAAGAGGGATATGTGTTTTTCATAGTGTTAATGTTTAAAGATGAATATGGGGATCTCAAAGAAAGGGAGGGAGGTACAAGTGGTAGATGGGTGCATTGGGCACATCTCAAAATGGCAGGGTGGACTGGCACCAATAGCTTGGTTTTTGCAGCCAGGGCAGGAAAAGGTTAACTGGGAGGGGGAAAAGAGGAGGGTGTTTTTTCATTTTGTTGTGAATTGTGGGCATTAGTTTTGTTCATTTGTTTACTTCTTGTTTGGAGCACATGGATCTATGGAGGAGAACCGGTAAATATCAGGGGATGAGCAGGAAAGGGAAGGATATAATGAAGTGGTCTGGGGATAAAGGATAAGTCCATCAGATTCGTGAGTTTTAATGTAAATGGGATAAAGGGAATGATTAAGAGAAAAAGAATCTTGGCACGCCTAAAAAAGATGCAGGTGGATATAGTGTCCAATTTGTGAAAGCTGCCTTGTTGGTAGCCAGGAAGTGTATGGCGGTTCCGTGGAAGTCTGACTCCCATTTAAATACCACTTGATGGAATATGGAAATGGAGAGTTGCATTCCCCTGGAGAAAATCACATACAATTTAAAGGGGAAACACGATACATTTGTTAGAAATATATTGACACAGAGATTGATTAGTTCCCCCTCCCCTTTGAAATAAGGGTACTGTAGCAATCCATCCCAGAAGGGAAATGAATGTCATCAAAGAAGTGGGACATGACGCAGGCGACAGTTTCATTCTGAGGTTTTTTACTTGCTTTTAAATTTAATTTGTGTATTGATGTAATTTAATTGACTGTACTTTCAGTTGTACGAAGGTGGGGAGGTGGGGGGAGGGGTTAAATATAGTCTCTGTATGTTACATGAATGTTAAAAAAACGATTATATGGATTGTTTAAATTTTATGAGTCTATAAAAATTAAAATATTCAAAATAAAAAGGATCCACCCCACCCAGCACATGCTCTCTTCTCGCTGCTGCCATCAGTAAAGAGGTCTCGGTGCAACAAGACTCGCTCCACTCGCTTCAGGAACAGCTGCTCCCCCTCCAATCAGACTCCTCAACAATAAACTCAATCAGGGACTCATTTAAAGGCTCTTACTTGTGCAGTTTATTGAGTTTTTAACTTATCTTTCTATTTCACAGTCAGTTTGTTTACATTCGTTATCTGTTTACATGTGAACATTGAATTCAGTTTTTTTTGTTGCACTACCGCAGGAAAGGAATCTCAGGGAATCTCATGACGTGATGGTCATGTACGCACTCTGACAATA
The DNA here is from genome assembly GCF_036971445.1 of Narcine bancroftii. NCBI lineage: Eukaryota > Metazoa > Chordata > Chondrichthyes > Torpediniformes > Narcinidae > Narcine > Narcine bancroftii. The sequence goes on along the minus strand of NC_091470.1, from coordinate 12,831,984 downwards.
AATCTGAACTTTGAACACATGTACCATACACCTTCTTCACCATTTTAATCCCCATGGATTCTAAATAGGTCATATGCATTAAATGGTAGGCTATTGAGGAGTGCAGAGCAACAAAGGGATTTAGGAGTGATGGTAAATAGTTCCCTCAAGGCTGATACTCAGGTAGATGGTGTGGTGAAGAAGGCATTTGGAATGTTGGCCTTCATAAATCGGAGTATTTAATTCAAGAGTAGGGAGGTTATGATGAAATTGTACAAGGCATTGGTGAGGCCAAATTTGGAGTACTGTGTACAGTTTTGGTCACCAAATTATAGGAAAGATATGAACAAAATAGAGAGAATGCAGAGAAGGTTCACGAGAATGTTGACAGGATTTCAAGGTTTGAGTTACAGGGAAAGGTTGTGCAGACTAGGGCTTTTTTCTCTGGAGCGCAGAAGATTGAGGGGGGACTTGATAGAGGTGTTTAAGATTTTAAAAGGGACAGACAGAGTAAATGTGGATAGGCTTTTTCAATTAAGAGTTGGGGAGATTCAAACTAGAGGGCATGGTTTAAGATTGAAGGGGGGAAAATTATAAGGGGAACATGAGGGGAAATTTCTTTACGCAGAGGGTGGTTGGGATGTGGAATGAGCCTCCGGCAGACGTGGCCGAGGCGGGATCATTGGTTATATTTAAGGAAAGACTGAATAATTACATGGAGAGGAGAGACTGGAGGGGTATGGACCGGGTGGTGGTCAGTGGGACTAGGAGGGTGGGGATTTGTTACGGCATGGACTAGTAGGGCCGAACTGGCCTGTTCTGTGCTGTAAGTGGTTATATGGTTATATGGACCCACAAGTCATTAGGATCCCTGAGTGGCAGCCCACAGCCTACATAACCCCTTGACAAATTCAAGCTCTCTGCCTCTCAATATCACAGAACATACATCATAAAGTCAAGTTTATTGTCATCTGATTGTACAAGTACAACCCAACGAAACAGCCTTCTCCAGTTGTCGGTGTAAAAGCATGCAGACACACAATCAGACATAATGTACAATCAGGCAAACAATATATGAGAATCTTGGAGGGTGAGTCTGGGGAGTTCAGCATTCTCACTGCCCGTGGGAAGAAGCTCTTCCTCAGCCTGGTGGGGCTGGCTCTGATCCTCCTGTATCTCTTATCTGACGGAAGTAGCTGAAAGATTCTGTGTGCGAGGTGGAAAGGGTCCTCAATGATTTTACACACATTCTTCAGACAACGATCCCAGTAGATCACGCTAATAGTGGGGAGGTAGACTCCAGTGATTCTCTCTCCCACTCTTATGGTCCTGTGGATTGACCTCCGAACAATTTCTCTGCAGTAACCATACCACACAATGCAGCAGTTAGGACACTCTTGATAGAGCTCCTATAGGTTGACCTAATGGTGGCCGGTAGCCTTGCCTACTTCACTCTTCTCAGGAAGTGCAGTCGATGTTGTGCCTTCCTGACAAGTGAAGGTATGTTGAGTGAACATGATAGGTCACTAGTAAATGAACTCCAAGGAACTTGGTGCTCTCCACTCTCTCTGCTACAGAGTTGTTGATGTGTAGTGAAGGGTGGTCATTCCTGGACCTCCTGAAGTCCATGATCATCTCCTTTGTCTTGTCCATGTTGGTCTTGTCCAATTCAGGTTATTACTTCTGCAACATTTCACGAGATTTTCCACCTCTTCTCTGTAGTGCGTCTCATAGTGAAAGATCTCTGAACAGAGACACAGGTACGTGATTCCCTGAAAATGGTGACATAGTTGGGTGGTAAAGCAAAGGAGAATGAGGGAAGTGTTAGGGGAAAACAAGCCCAGCCTATCCAATGGAGTGAAACATTGCAGACACTGCCTATCCATTCTCTCCCCATAACCAAAGTCCTCCAATCCAGGCAACATCCTCGTCTCCAATCCACCCCTCTTTCTCCACTGAAAGATTCACCACAACCTGTTTTGATTCTCACTCTCCGCCATTCTCTTTTTGACTCCTATAACCTTTGAGTATCTTTCAGTGAATTCTCAGAGCTGAGAGATTGGTGGGTCCCTGAGGTTTAAACGAGCCGATTTGACATCTCTCTTCCCCATTTCTGTTGAGCCTGAAACCTTAATGGTGTTTGAATCTGCCATTCTCTGTAAGGAGTTCGTACATTCTCCCTGCGTATACATGGATTTTCTCCATGTGCTCCAGTTTCATCGCACCCTTCTAAACATAAGGGGGTTGTAGGTTAATTGGGGTATTTGGGAAGCATGGGTTCGTGTTACTGTGCTGTATGTCTATTTTTTAAAAATTAATTGAAGTCAGATTCAGATACGTCTTTCCCAGCACCAGATGCTTTTGTAAAATTAATTTAGAGATACAGCACAGCAACAGGCCCTTCTGGCTTAGGAGCCCTGTGCTGCCCAAGTACACCCACATGACCAATTACCCTACCAATCCTCGTCAGTCTTTGGAATGTGGGGGTGTAACTGGAGTACCTGGAAGAAACTCATGCCGACAAGGGGGAGAACGAACATATAGACAGCGGCAGATTCAAACCCAGGTTGCTGGCACTCTAATGGCGATGCACTAACCACTACCCTAACCGTGCCGCCCCAAACCACGTGCCCCAAACCAGACACACTTACCACAAGTGCGATCGACAGGGCCTTCAGGGCTTTGGCTGACATACAGCGGTAGTTCAGGTTAAGCTGAGAATCTCTAGTGTCGAATAAAGTAAGATATCGGGGTGACCCCCCACATCTTCACATGCCAGGAGATATAACTGCTCCTCACTTGGAGTTTCTCCAGTGGATTTCACTGGGTGACATCAAAATAAAATAACAAGGAAGGACGTGAATGTTGGGGAAGTGTGATATGGAGGAGGCAGGTTAATATTAGCCCTGTTCATTGTGAGACGCTGCATCGAGAAGGCAGCCAACCTCATAAAGGACCCCCATCGTCCTAGTCACAACCTCTTCTCACTGCTACCTTTGGGGACAGCCTACAGAAGCCTGAAGTGCAGCACCTCTAGGTTCAAGAACAGTTTTTTTTTTAATCCAATAGCTATCAGGCTCTTAATAGCAAACCACTTTGACCTTGAGAGCCATTTTGGTTCCCCGCACCTCTCCCACACTGACCTGTCCATCCTTGGCCTCATCGGCTGTCAGGGAGAGGTTTGATGTAAACCTGAGTTGGTGTGGACCATGGTCAGGTGGGGGGGGGAGGGGGGGAAGGGGGACTATCAAATGGACTGCTGTGTCCTGGATAGTGTTGAACTTCTCGAGTGTTGTTAGAGCTACACTCACCCAGTCCACTCACTCCTGACCTGAGCCTTATAGATGGTGGACAGATTCCGGGGTATAAACACACAGTAAATCACAAGATCACAAGATAAAGGAACAGAAGTAGGCCATTTGGCCCATCAAGTTCTCCTCAACTCCAGCTGGAGCAAAACTATTCTCATATCTAGTTCCACATCAATTTCTGGCCTTTTCCACATATCCCTTGATGCCCTGACTAATTAGATACCTGTCAATCTCCTCCTTAAATTCCCCCCATGATCAGGTCTCCACAGCTGGATGTGGCAACAAATTCCACAAATCCTCAACCCTCTGGCTGAAGACATTTCTCTTCATTTCTGTTTTAAATGGGTAACTTTTCATTCTAAGACTGTCCACTCTTGTCCTGGATTCACCCACCAAGGGAAACATCTTATTTACATTGACTCTGTCCAAGCCTTTCAGCATTTAAAATGTTTCGATGAGCTCCCCTTTCATTCTTCTATAGTCCAGAGCTGCTAAACATTCCTCATACGTTAGCCCCTGCATTCCAGGAATCATTCTGGTAAATCTTCTCTGGACTCTCGTCAACATTATTACATCCCTTCTAAAATAAGGGGCCCAAAACTGCATACAGTTCTCCAAATGAGGTCTCACCAGTGCCCTATAGAGACTCATCAACATCTCTTGACTCTTATACATTATTCCTCTTTAAATGAATGTCAACATAAAATTTACTGCTGACCAACCTGGTGGGTGACCTTCTCGTTATCCTGCACGAGGACCCCCTAGTCCCTTTGCACTTCTGAATTTTGAATTTTCTCCCCATCCAAATGATAATCTGCCTGTTTATTTCCTCTTCCAAAATGTACAGCCGTACATTTCTCAACACTTATCTCATCTGCCATTTTGCAACCTTTTGGTTTCCTACTCCACCACCTTTTTTGATGTCATCTTCAAACTTCACCACAAAAGCATCCAATCTATAATCTAAATCATCAATATACATTGTAAAAAGAAGCGGCCCCAACACCGACTCCTGTGGACACCACTAGTAACCGGCAACCAACCAGAACAGGATCCCTTTATTCCCACCCTTTGCTTTCTGCCTATCAGCCAATGCTCCACCCAATATAATATCTTGCCTGTAATTCCATAGGCTCACATCTTATTAAACAGCCTCTTAGATAATTGGAGGTAATTCAGCCGGTCTCTCAGCATCCATAAGAGGTAAAAATATTTTCCTGATGTTTCAGGCCTGAGCCCTTCCTCAAAAACAGACAGGCTCTTGAGTTAGCAAGTGAGCTACTGCAGGATTCCCAGCCTCTAACCTGCTGCTGTAGCCGCACTGTGTACCGGGCTACTCCAGCTCAGTTCAATACACAAAAGTGCTGGAGAAATTCAGCAGATCACGCAGCATTCATTATGTTGCAAAGATATATAATCAACATTTCTTATATTAAAAAAAATTCTTCTTTGGCTTGGCTTCGCGGACGAAGATTTATGGAGGGGGTAAAAGTCCACGTCAGCTGCAGGCTCGTTTGTGGCTGACAAGTCCGATGCGGGACAGGCAGACACGGTTGCAGCGGCTGCAGGGGAAAATTGGTTGGTTGGGGTTGGGTGTTGGGTTTTTCCTCCTTTGCCTTTTGTCAGTGAGGTGGGCTCTGCGGTCTTCTTCAAAGGAGTTTGCTGCCCGCCGAACTGTGAGGCGCCAAGATGCACGGTTTGAGGCGAGATCAGCCCACTGGCGGTGGTCAATGTGGCAGGCACCAAGAGATTTCTTTAGGCAGTCCTTGTACCTTTTCTTTGGTGCACCTCTGTCACGGTGGCCAGTGGAGAGCTCGCCATATAACACGATCTTGGGCAGGCGATGGTCCTCCATTCTGGAGACATGACCCATCCAGCGCAGCTGGATCTTCAGCAGCGTGGACTCGATGCTGTCGACCTCTGCCATCTCGAGTACTTCGACGTTAGGGGTGTAAGCGCTCCAATGGATGTTGAGGATGGAGCGGAGACAACGCTGGTGGAAGCGTTCTAGGAGCCGTAGGTGGTGCCGGTAGAGGACCCATGATTCGGAGCCGAACAGGAGTGTGGGTATGACAACGGCTCTGTATACGCTTATCTTTGTGAGGTTTTTCAGTTGGTTGTTTTTCCAGACTCTTTTGTGTAGTCTTCCAAAGGCGCTATTTGCCTTGGCGAGTCTGTTGTCTATCTCATTGTCGATCCTTGCATCTGATGAAATGGTGCAGCCGAGATAGGTAAACTGGTTGACCGTTTTGAGTTTTGTGTGCCCGATGGAGATGTGGGGGGGCTGGTAGTCATGGTGGGGAGCTGGCTGATGGAGGACCATATATAAACACACACACACACACACACACACACACACACACACACACACACACACACACACACACACACACACACACACACACACACACACACACACACACACACCTATACTTGTTCTCCATATGTCTGCATGTTTTGTACCCAGGACTAGAGAAAGCTGTTTCGTCAGGATGTACTTGTGCAATCGGATGATAAATAAACTTGAACACTTTCATGGAATTATGTACCTGTCTTAAAAATATCCAAAGACTCTGCTTCCAATAACGTTGTTGTAGTGCTATGGGAGTGCTTTACTATCTGGGGGGTGGTGTGGAGGGCAGAACTTCATTACGAGACAGACATTAAGTCAAATAAAAGAACCCCCAGCACTCACTGTGCACGTTAGATCCATCTTTTACATCCACCTGTAAGCCAGTTGGATTGTGAATTAGCGTCAATGTAGAAGAGCTGGAAGCAGTTCAGCAATGCTTTAAAATATTCTGAGGCAAATCTGCTTTCTTTGCATTTCAAAACCTTCAGCACTGGAGCTTAATTTACTCTGACAACAGAGCACATTGTGGGTTGGCACTGAAGGCATGAACAGTTAGGTGAATCACTGGCTAAAGACAATCAGAGGTGGAAGGTGACACGACACCAGACCAGTGAAGGGTCAGCAGCCGAATGACCCACAAAGGCTCAGGGCAGTTGGTGATGAGGAGTTGAAGGACTCACACAGATTGCGCACAGCTGGAGACTGGCTCATGGGAACCAGGTATCGGAACCAGGATTCAAGAGGACGCTGAGAGCAAGAAGGGCTCACAAAGGGCTTCAAGGGGTGATTGTGTCAGAGGTTTGGATCTGGCACTCGAGCTGCCAATGGATCCCACAGGAGTCTGTAGGAGGCTGCACGAGCACTGGAGACAAATCCGCGGACACTCAGTATCTCCGAGGAGACTCTCTTTTGGTTCTCTTTCTCCTATTGTAGGGGCACCGGCCAATGCTCATGGTGACTCTGTTTGCCTTACGGTGGGCGAAAGTTGGAGTATATCATGGATGTGACATTTTTAATGTATTATTGCATGAGAATAAAAGGAACCTTGAAGCTTGAATCCACTCAGGGTCTTGGAGTTTGTTTTGGAATGCTATTCTACATGAAAGCAAATACAACATAATTGCTTCTTTCTCACCATCAATCTCCAAATCAGTATCAAAGTCGTCTTCGCTGACCTTCTCCAAGATCTCATTCATGGCTTCATCGCAGAGGGACTCGATGCTCTCAACAGCAGTTGCACGAGAGCTCTTTGTGTGGCTTTGATCTGCAAGATTGTCAGACCTGGTGAGTAACTGGAGAGAAGGCAAGTGTGAGCTGGGTCTCGACACACACTTCCGCCCCACCAAATGATTACTTACACAGGGCTATCTTTCCCCCAAACCAGTGATTTGCAACCCTTTTTGGCCACATCCCTGATCCCCCCCCACCATTTTTCACACACATACAATGAACAAAGATCTTTTTTTCTATTAGGTCTGCAAATTTTAGAAAATGACTTATCTAACACTATAAACAAGCGCATGGATTTCACAAGCATCAAGTACAATGCCCAATTTCTGCCAAGCAATGGGTGAAACGTTAAGGCACCCAAAGAGTTTTTTGAACTGTTCGGAGATTGGGGCAAGTTTGGGCAAGTGCAGGTGGTGATGCTGGGGGATTCCGGTACTCTGCAGTCAACGGGTCAGAATGCAGCGGGTTTGGTGGTCAGGGAGGGTGGGTTTGTAGAATTCCATGGGTTTAGCAGAGGTGAGAAACACAAAATGAGTTGGGTGGCCAAGATGCAAGGGTGGGGTGGTTGGAAGGGTTTCTCCTTTCTGTCCACTTCCTGGGTATAAAGGGACTCGCTGGCTCCTCCAGTTCCCACCGTTTTCCACTGCAGTGATGGGAAGAGTCAGTGAGGAGGAGGCAGATAGAGAGAGGGTCTCGCCATGGCTGAGAACCCCAGGGCTGAAGAAGGTGGCGATCCCAGCTGAGGGGGCAGCGGAGCGGACAAGGTGACCAGGAGCAAGAGGAAGCAACAGTGGAGCTGCAAGGGAGCGAAGGGCCCCACGGTGACCGAGCGCGTCCTGTCTTCAGCGGAAACTGCCAAGGAGTGGTGCGGCCTCTCTCTGGACACCCTCAAGAAGGTGCTACTAGCCAAAGGCTACAACTTGGTATGTTCCTTTTTCCTCTCCACCCCCTTGGATCTTTCCACCGCCCCCAGGGGGGCAGCAATGTGGATAATATACTGCAGGAGACATCTCCCTCAAATATAAACAATATGTGAGACACCAAAGCTGTAGATGGAACATGACTTTACACTACAGGCCCTTCAGCCCATGATGTTGTGCCTACGTATGTAAACCTACTCCACAACAATCTAAACCTTCCCTACCTCATATCTATATCTCTCTTTTGTTTAATTAAAAAATGATGCTGGAATCTTGAGCAAAGAATTGCTGGAGGAACTCAGCAGGTCAGGCGGCATCCATGGGGTAAAATGGTCAGCCAACGTCCCAAGTCAAAACCCTTCATCAAAAGGTGAAATGACTTCTATAAAGGAGAAAAAAAGTGGGGAGTGGGGGGACAGAAGGTATTGGAAATGGGGAGGCAGGGAGCAGGAGAAATTAATTTAGGTCCTTCTGGCCCACTAGCCTGTGCCGCCCAATTAACCTACAAAGTCCGGTATGTTTTGAAGGGTGGCAGGAAACTGGAGCACCCAGAGGAAATCCACACAGACACAGGGAGAAAGTACAAACTCCTTACACAAAGCACTGGATTCGAACCCTGGTCGCTGGCTCTGTAACACCGTTGTTCTAATTACCATGCCAACTGTGCAGCCCTGGGAAGAGCGGGGAGGAAAGAAAGGTTACAGAGAGAAAAAGATATAAAAGTAAGTTCAGGAGGAGGTAGAGAAGGGATGGAACCTGTGGAATGAGATTGGGGTGGGTGTTCCCTAAAATTAGAAAAAATGCTCACGCCATGAGGTTTAATTAAGGCAGTTGAGGAATACGATGTGTTGTTTCTCGAGCTTACATTTGGTGAACCCTGACAGTGCATGAGGCTGAAGACAGACATGTCCATGTAGGAATGTTGGGTGAATTTGAGATGACTGGTTAAAGAACACTCAGGTTTTCACCAATCCTTGTTTTGTCTCATCAATGTTGGAGAGGCTTTGTTTTAGTTGCCTTTGAGATTTGGCAGGTGGCTTGTCGAAATTTGTACTGATTTGTAAATACAAGATTTGATCCACCTTTCGGATTCCATGTGCTGGGGCTAGGAGCATTCCTGGTGGAATCTCAATCATTCAACACACATGCACATTCCTTTCTCAGTAACCAAACTGCTGGAGAGTCTCAGCAGGTCAGGCAGTATCCATGGAGGGGAATGGATGATTTGATTTTAAATCCTACTTCAGGTCTCAGCAAGGAGAGGAAAGGCAGGCCGTATTAGTGGTTAGTGCAATGTCTTCACAGCGCCAGTGATTGCGACTGGACTGGGTTCGAATCCTGTGCTGTCTGTAAGGAGTTTGTACGTTCTCCCCTTGTCTACATGGGGGGTTCTGGTTTCGTGCCACCCTTCAAAGACGAACTAGGGATGTAGGTTAATGGGGTGTAAATTGGGTGGCACAGACTTGTGGGCTGAATTGGCCTGTATGTCTAAATGTTTTTAAAAAAATTTAAAATAGAGAAATTAAACATGACAGTCTGCAGAGGCTGTGATTGTAGTAAAAACACAGAAATGCTGGAGGATCTCGGCCGGTCTCGCAGCGTCCATAGGATGTAAAGACACATTACCGATGTTTCGGGCCCGGGTCCTTCTTCAAGGTATGAGTAAAAATCTGGACATGTGAGAAAGTAGAAAAATTTTGGGAAGATCTAAACCAAATATTAAATAAAATTACAGAAAACAATATACCAAAGAATCCAGAGATCTTCCTCCTAAGTAACATAAAAAACAAAGAATTTGGAATTGATTTGGAGGATGCACAAAAAAGATTTGTTAAGATAGCTCTAGCCGTAGCAAAAAAGTGTATTATGTCAACCTGGAAATTGGAAGATAATCTGAAAATACAACAATGGTATATAGAAATGAATAAATGTATTCCATTAGAAAAAATAACATATAGTTTAAGAAATAAGATTGAAATATTTGAACAAATATGGGAGCCTTACATGAAACACAATAGCGAAAACCTACCGAGACATTCACTACCTAAATTAACGAAAGGAGAAGGAAATGAAAAGAATTTTGACTCCGTGGAATTTCTTGTTTATTTTTATTGAATGACAACATTGTTTGACTGGTTTAATGTATCTTAGATTTTGTACTTTAAATGGACGGGAGGGGGGAGGTAGGGAGGGTGGGATGGGAGGAGGGAGGGGGGGAGAAAATGGCACTGTATATATTTGAAAAGGAAAATGTATGTATCATGGTCAATGTGGTTTATGGTGTGAAAAAAAAAGAAAAAAAAAAAGGTGTGAGTAAAAAGCAGAGGGGATCCTGAATTAAAAGTGTGGAGAGAAGGGCAGGTGGGGGAGCACAGGCCAGCAGGCAAGAAGTATTAATTGGATGAGGATAGGAAGGCAGGAGAGAGGAAAGGTGAGAATTGATTGGAGGAATGGGATGTTGGCTCTGTGAATGCAGAGCTTGGGGAAAAGAGACATAGGGATAGAGGGGGGGTGGGGGGGGTCTAACGGAAACTGGAGGTCGGCATTAATTATTGCAAGGGGGTGGGGTCCACCTATCACCTACTGATCCCTCTCCCTCTCCACCTTAACACTGCCTGTCTTCCCTCTCCTTCCTCAGCACTGAAGCAGGGTTTTGACCAGAAACACTGACTGGCCACTTCCCATCATGGATGCTGCCCAGCCCACTGAGTTCCTCCAGCAGTTTGGTTATTGCTCTACATTCCAGCAATTGCACACTCCTGTCTTTCTATCCCTTCATGTATTTTTGAAGTTATAAGGAAGGGGAAGTCAGGAGAACACAAACCAGTCTTCATCGAGGGTCAAGGACTTCAAATTCCTGGGTGTCCACATCTCCGAGGATCTGTCCTGGAGCCTCCTTGTTGATGAAGAAGGCTCGCTCACCAGCTATACTTTGTGAGGTGTTTGAGGGGATTCGGTATGTCACTGAAAACTCTCGTAAACTTCTACAGGTGGACCGTGGAGAACATTCTGGCTGGTGGCATCACTGCCTGGTTTGGAGGTGCCAACTCTCAGGACAAGGATAAACTCCAGAGGGTTGTTAACTCGGCCTGCAATAACACAGGCACCAGACTTCACTCCATCGTGGACAACAACATGAGGCGGTGTCTTAAAAAAGCAGCCTCTATCCTCAAAGACCCCACCACCCAGGCCATGCCCTCTTCACTCTGCTACCATTAGGGAAAAGGTACAGGGGCCTAAAGACGAGCACTCAGTGACAAAAGGACAGCTACCTCCCTGCTGCCATCAGATTCCTGAATGATCAATGAAGCAAAGACACGGCCTTACTTTTTGTGCCCTATTAATATTATTTTTTACAGGAATGTTGTCAGATCATCGTTTGCCCTCTGTCGCTGCTGCAAAACACAGAATTTTTTGACTTGTTCATGATAATAAATTCTGATTCTGAATCTGACTTATCCTTTCTTCCACAAAGGGCAATTTGACTGAGTTTTTGAGTGGTTTTAAGGCAGAGGTAGGTTGATAGTTAATAAACGAGTGAAAAGTTATCTAGAGTAGGTGAGAATGTAAATTTGAAGTTACATTGAGATCAGTCATCCTCTTATTAAATGGTGGGGCTGGGTTAAAGACCCGACTGGCCTGCTGCTGTTAGCATGTTTGTACGTTTTATCTCCGTCCTTTTGACTACTGCTCTTTCAATGAGAAGCATCTGCTTTCAAATGGTCCCACAAACTATCAAATTAGATTCCTGCCTTTTATCAAGCTACTCAGGAGTATCTGTTGCTCTGTATACAAACCCCCTTGTGCTGTTCATTTGATTTCAACAACCCACTGATACTGTTAGTCTATCGTTTAGCTATCTAAGCCCTTTGATTAGATCCTGAGTTTTAATTGTCTCGAGGGTATCAGTTATTTTATACAATGGCCCTCTTAGGATCATAGGCAATTTCGTTTAATATTACATGTTCTGTACTAAGACATGGCAATAAAGGAATCTTGAATCTCTAACCATGCAGCACAGAAGGATCCTATTTAGGCCATTGTAATGGCTGCAGGGCCGCTGGTGTGGACCCACAGAGCACTCCCCCAGGGGTCCAGCTGCCAAGTTTGACTGTCGTCGGCTTTGTACAGGCTTTAAATGGCCCAGTAAAGGAGCTGACAGTGTTTTATTTTAAAATCCCATGATGTGGGGTCTGGGCCCAAGATGGTGGCACCTATGATCGGCAGTGGCCACAAGGGGTGGCAGACTCTGGGGAAGCGGAGGACTGGTGCGGGTGTTGGGCACTACCAGTTGCCCCAATAATTACAGTGACAAAGACTGAGGGGAACGATAGGCTTTAATGCACAGAAGACTTGAGCTGGCCCGGATCCAAACTAAGGAAATGCAGGGAAGGGAAGGGTGGCCTGACCTTTATGGCCTGGGTCCCAGGGGAGGAGTCCAGGTAAGAGTGTCATCAGGGGGTGGGCCAGCCCAAGCCAATTAGCATATACAATCTATACCATTACAGAAAACTGGGAGGGCGGCCCCAGTTTCAGAAGGGGAAGCAGAGGATACGACCCACAGGACAGTGACCACAGCGGCGGACCAGTGAGGGGCTCTGAGGCAGAAAACTCACAGGTGGCTGTTGGTGACTCGAGACGAGGAACCCATTTAGGCTGCAGGCTGCTGGTGACTGGCTCGGGGTTGTTTGCCCTGTAATACTGCTGACAGGGTAACCAGGCCACTCAGGCTTAAAGACAGTTCCTTCCCCAGAGCCATCAGGTTTCTGAATGAACCGCATAACTCGTGCCCTTGCCGGGTGATAACTGATTATCCTTTTGCATTGTAATCTTATTCTCTATACGTTGTTGTTAAACAAGACGCTGGGGTCGAGGGCAATACACAAACGTGCTGGAGAAACTCAGCACGCACCATCCACTGGCAATAAAAGGTGACCAATGTTTCGGGCCTGGGCCCTTTGTCCGGGAAAAGCAAAAACAGGCAGCCACCTGAATAAAACATAGGTGGGGGTAGGGGGAGTAGAGGAGAAAAGGAAAGTGGAAGAGGTAGGGGCAGGAGCCCAGGCGAACAGGTAAGAGGTCATAGGTGGATACAGGTGGGAGGGTAGAAGAGAAAAAAGCTGAGAAATGATTGGGGGAGAGTGTAGCTCTCTGAATGGAGAGCTGGAGGAAAGGAGGCAGAAGAATAGAGAAAGAGAGATGAGGGAGCGGGTTAATGGATGCCGCAGTCTTGTTAATGCGATCTCTACATAGCTGTATGAATGTTAGAGATAGCCTATTAGTCTATTCACAGAAGAACCCTTCTCACTGGACTTGGTATCTTGTGACAAACACTCACTCACCTTGTCCATGTCTTTGCTGAAGCCGTTTTGCACCTCCTTCACACCCACAACCCCACCTCTCAGTTTTGTCCTCTCAGTCAAATTGTTGATTTTTTAGACATACAGCACAGTAACAGGCTCTTCTGGTCCATGAGCCCGTGCCGCTCAATTACACCCAATTGACGTACAACCCCCATATATTCTGAAGGGTGGGAGAAACCCGGAGCACCCGGAGGAATCCCACGGGGGGAACGTACAAACTCCTTACAGGCTGCGCCGGATTTGAGCCCAGGTCGTTGGCGCTGGGATAGTGTCACACTAGCCACTGGACCAACCATGTCACTATAGATCATGAATAGTCAGATTTATAGATCATAAATACTAATTTGTAGAAAGTTTTGAAAAAAAGAGTCAACAGTCTCACTTTCCACACACGTTGCCTGACCTGCTGAGCTACTCCAAATATTTCCGTTTTTGTTTCCGATTTCTCGCATCTGCAGAAACGATTTTTGATTCGCAAGCACTAATTCTTGCAGGACCCCTAAAACTAGTCATGGTCTCCCAAAATGAGGAGGATCAATTTATTCCCACTCCTTGCTTTCTGTCCAATAACCAATTGTCAACCATGTCCATATACTACCCCCAATTCCATGCCTTCTAATCTTGCTAAGCAATCTCTTATGTGGGACTTCATTGGAACATCGAACACTACAGCACAATACAGACCCTTTGGCCCTCAATTTTATGCCAACCCATATACTGGTATTCCTTAAAAAAGTACTAATCCCTTCCTACCCTGCAACCCTCTATTTTTCTTCCATCCATATGCCTGTCTAAGAGTCTCTTAAATGCCCCTGGAAATCCAAACCACATCTTTCACTCTTTCAGTCACATCCTCTAAGAACTCTGCAAGATTATTTTAAATTGCTATGGCACTATAAAATATCAGGCACTGTTGATTATCCTACATACTGATCCACCTTTCTAGAACATTTGCAACACTTGACTGACCCTAAGACCATAAGACATAGGAGTAAAAACAGGCTCTCTCTCTCTCTCTCTCTCTCGCTCTCTCTCTCTCGCTCTCTCTCTCTCGCTCTCTCTCTCTCTCTCTCTCTCTCTCTCTCTCTCTCTCTCCACGCTTCCCCGCCCCCTCATCAATTCTCACCTTTCCCCTCTCCTGGCCCATAAGACATAGGAGTAAAAACAGGCTCTCTCTCTCTCTCTCTCTCTCTCTCTCTCTCTCTCGCTCTCTCTCTCTCTCTCTCTCTCTCTCTCGCTCTCTCTCTCTCTCTCTCTCTCTCTCTCTCTCTCTCACTCTCTCTCTCTCCCACGCTTCCCCGCCCCCCATCAATTCTCACCTTTCCCCTCTCCTGGCCCATAAGACATAGGAGTAAAAACAGGCTCTCTCTCTCTCTCTCTCTCGCTCTCTCTCTCTCCCACGCTTCCCCGCCCCCTCATCAATTCTCACCTTTCCCCTCTCCTGGCCCATAAGACATAGGAGTAAAAACAGGCTCTCTCTCTCTCTCTCTCTCGCTCTCTCTCGCTCTCTCTCTCTCTCTCTCTCTCTCTCTCTCGCTCTCTCTCTCTCGCTCTCTCTCTCTCTCTCTCTCCCACGCTTCCCCGCCCCCCATCAATTCTCACCTTTCCCCTCTCCTGGCCCATAAGACATAGGAGTAAAAACAGGCTCTCTCTCTCTCTCTCTCTCGCTCTCTCTCTCTCCCACGCTTCCCCGCCCCCTCATCAATTCTCACCTTTCCCCTCTCCTGGCCCTTATCCAATTGTCTGTTGGTCTGTACTCCTCTCCCTGCCATTTCTTTATTCAGGCACCTGCCTGCTTTCTAATCATAGCTTGAAGAAGGGCTCAGGCCTGAAATATGTTATGTACCTTATTAGCTATGGACCTGTGAGATCTGCTGAGTTTCTCCGGCATTTCTGTGTTTTTACTGCATAAATAGGCCATTCAGCCCATTGTGTCTGCCCCACCATTTAATTATGAGCTGATCTATTTTCCCACACAGCCCCACTGAGGCCTTCTCCCCATGGCCGATGGCGAACCTATCTGCCTTACAGCAGACAAAAGCATTTTCATGTAATATGACAGTTTTTAGTACATGACAATAAACTGAGTCTTAATCTTTGATACCTTGGGTAATCAAGAACTTATCAAACTCTGCCTTAAGAACAACCAATGACTTGGCCTCCACAGCCACCTGGTATCTGAATGAGCTACAGTTAAAATAATCTCATTTAACATTGAATAGGGGAGAGTCAAAAGCAGGTGAGCAAAATATGTAATGGAAGGATCCAATGATCAACAGGGCGGTTCAGTTAGCTTCGTGGTGAGTCCAACACGGTTACAGCATCAGCAATTGGGACTGGGGTTCGAATCCCGCGCAGTCTGTAAGGAGTTTGTACCTTCTCCTCATGTCTGCCTGGGTTTCCTCTGGGTGCTCTGGTTTTCTCCCACAGTTCAGAAACACACTGGAGTTGTAGGTCAATTGGGCGGCACGGGCTCGTGGGCCAAAAGGGCCTGATGCTGTACTGTATGTCTAAAATCCCGCCACATCGCGCCCAACCTCTTGATGGTTCAAGTCAGAATTTACCGCTCCACTTGAGGAGGTCCTGGTCAGGAGTGAAGGCAAATCTTCACGTGAGGTTTCCATTCTTAGCACGCGCAGCTGCTCCATTTTTGTAGAGGAGCCTCCTTCCTTAACTGATCTGTTGAAATATATTGCCTTCACGGAGCTCAGGCAACCCAAGGTCCCCAGCTGAGAGAACGAGACTGCACTGGACTGTGGAGCGTAACAGGTAACTGACACTCAGTCAGCTGATACTCAGCTCTTAGTTCCTGCAACTTCTGTTCTGTGCATCTCAGTGAGGATAAATTAACTCACACTTTCTCGCTGAGTTTATCACTTGCAGTAAAAAAGAAAAGTTAGGCTTTATTACAACATGCTTTACTTTGGTTGCTGGCAGCGTTTGCCATCTACATCAGGGCCACTACTTGGTTAATTTTGTTCCCTTATTGCAGTTAATTTGCACAAAGGGCTTCACAACAAAAGTGCTCCACTTGCGCCCACCACACCTCCTCCCTCTCCGCCATTCGGGGCCCTAAACAGTCCTTCCAAGTGAAGCAACACTTCACTTGCGAATCTGCAGGGGATATCTGCTGCATCTGGTGCTCCCAACAACAGCCGAGGGTTATATTCTTTGAAACATGAAAATATGCAGATGCTGTGAATGTAGTAAAAACACAGAAACGCTGGAGCAACTCAGCTGGTCTCAGAGTTCATAGGACGTAAAGCTTTCTAACTGACATTTTGGGCTTGAGCCCATCTTCAAGGTTCAGGGCAAGGATTCAAAGATTATATTCTGTCCCCGTTCTATGCATTACTCATTCTGATTGGACACTATCCAGGAGGTGACATCACATGATCTCATGACATGCCCTTTCACTGATCTGACAATAACATCATCTGCAAAGTTGTTGATATTACCACAGTAGTGGGTCATGTAAAGAAAGGTGATGTCAGCAAACAGGAGGGAGATGGAAAACGTGGCTGAATGGTGCACCAGCAGGAACAACTTTGCACTCAATGTCAGGAAGGGAAAACCAGAGGTAGACAATTGAGTGATCATTAGGGGATCAGAGGTGGAGAGGGTGAGCAAATTTAGAGTCACTATCTCAGAGGATCTTTCCTGGACCCAACACACCAATGGCATCCCAAAGCAAGCACCTCTACTTCCTCAGGAGGTTTGGTATGACATCAGAAACTCTGGCAAACTTCTACAGAGGTGGGGTGGAAAGTGTACTGACCAGCTGCATCAAGGTCTGGTATGGGGACACCAATATCTTGAGTGTAAAGTCCTCCAAAAGGTAGTGGACACAGCCCAGGACATGACAGGCTAAACCCTCCCCACTATCAAGTACATCTACAGAGAACGCTACCGTCGGAGAGCAGCAGCAATCATCAAGACCCACACTACTCAGAACACGCTCTGTACTCACTGCTGCCATCAAGAAAGAGGTCTAGGTGCCACAAGACTCTCACCACCAGGTTGAGGAACAGTTACTACTCCTCCACCATCAGACTCTTCATCGACAAACTCCATCAGAGACTCATTTAAGGACTCCTACTTGTGTACTTTATTGATTTTTTAAATTCTCTCCATATTGCACAGTTTGTTGACATTTGTTATCTGTTTATAGTTCTTTATTTGTTTATAGGTGGACAGTTTTTTTTGCACAACCAATAAGTGGTAATTCTGCCTTCCCCACAGAAAAAGGAATCTCAAAGTTGTATGTGATGACATGTATGTCTGGCAATAAATCTGAAATCTGTCTCATCCTCATCTCAAAAACAAATAATAAAACTTCTCTTTGGGCTATTCTGAATACAAAATGCACAGGAAATTACTCCAGGACAGTCTGAGGGAAGGTACAGGGGTTGTAGGTTAATTGGGGTATTGGGCAGGAAGGGCTCAAGGGCCGGAAAGGCCTGTTACCGTGCTGTATTCTAAATTAAAAAAAAACTGGGAACATTTCCCAGCCTTTGCCCTTTCCGTCTAATTTACCTTTGACATTGTGTCCATCCTCCCACGGCGACACCTGGCCTATCCTGCTCTCTGGAAATGACAACATAAATCTTGAAATACCCCAAAACATCTTTGACCTGCATCACAAGCCCTGATGTCACAGTGAGACCAGCACCAGTTGTTTCCCTGGAAACACATGATTGCCTCCAACAGGCCAACAAAGTTGCTTTATTGAGGACTTGCGCCTGGTTAAGTTGGTATGCAACTTGGGGATAAAAGTCCCATTAAAATCTGAGATAAATTAATAACAAGGAGGCTTCAGTTTAAGGTGAGAAAGTGGAATGTTTTTAACACTGACAGAGAATGTGGTGGAATCAGATACAATTATTACCTTTAAGAGACATTTTTAAAAATTTTAGATATACAGCACAGTAACAAGACATTTTGGCCCACGATCCTCACCGCCCAATTGACATCCAATTAACCTACACACCTGACACGTTTCAAATGATGGGAGGAAACTGGAGCCTCTGGGGAAAACCCACACAGAGACGGAGAGAACATATAAACTCCTTACATACAGTGTGATTTTGAACCCCAGGCCCGATTACTGGCACTGTAATGACGTTGCACTAAGTGCTAAGCTAACTGTGCCACCGCTACATTTGCAAAAGAGAATGAATTGGCGAGCTGTTGAAGGATTCACACCTAATGTGGGTACATGAGATGAGTGTAGATGAGCAATAAAGGTTGGCATGGTTTGTAAGACCATAAGAAACAGACTATTCAACCCATCGAGTCTGCTCCGCCATTTAATCCTGAGCTGATCTATTTACCCACTCAGCCCCCCTGCCTAGCCCTCTCCCCATAACCCCTGATGCCCTGACTAATCAAGAACGTATCAAACTCTGCCTTAAATACACCCAATGACCTGGCCTCCACAGCCGCCTGGGGAAACAAATTCCACAGATTCACTACCTTCAGGCTGAAGAAATTCCTCCACATCTCTGTTCCATGCAGATGCCCTTCAATCCTGAAGTTGTGCCCCTCTTGTCCTGGACTATCCCAACATGGGAAACAATCTTTCAACATCTACTCTGTCCACGCTTTTCAACATTCAAAATGTTTCAGTGAAATCCCATCCATCTCATTCTCCTAAATGCCAACGAGTACAGGCCAAGAGCTGTCAAATGATAACCCTTTCATTTCCGGAATCATCCTTGTGAACCTCCTCTGAACCCTTTCCAATGTCAACATATCTTTTCTTAAATGAACCCAAAACTGCTCACAATACTCCAAGTGAGGTCTCACAAGTTGTAGTGATATAATGTATTATGCTGACTGGTTATGACTGTAGATTGGCTCCACCCTACTGGTATAACAGATGGTGCAACTTATCCCACTGGTCAGTAGAGGTGGCTTCTTCTGTTAATAAAAGCCTATATAGTATGATCCAAGTCTGGTCCTTGTTTATGGCATATCACAATTGCCTTATAAAGCCTCAACATCACATCCCTGCCCTTATATTCTATTCACCTTGAAATGAATGGCAGCATCGCATTCGCCCTCTTCACCCCGACTCAGAATCAGAATTTCTTGTCATGAGCACGTCACGAAACATGTCACCTCGATGAAGGGCTCAAGCCTGAAACATCGGTTGTGCATTTCTCCCTCTGCTACATAAAGGGCCCTGTTTCACCTACTGAGCTTCTCCAGCATTTTGTGTTTTTCATGAAATGTTTTGTTTTGAAGCAGCAAAAATTGTTATAAGTTATTTTTAAAAGAAGAGAAAAAGTGAGGCAATGTCTGTGGTTCATTGTCCATTCAGAAATCTGATGGCGGAAGGGAAGAAGCCATTTTTGTACTGTTTTTGAACCTGTACCTCCTTCCTGATGGTACCAGTGTGAAGAGAGCATGGCCTGAATGGTGAGAATCCTTGAGGAGAGAGGCAGCTTTCTTGAGACACTGCCATGCAAGTTTACCTTCAGACTCTATGACTCTCAATGACTACAAAGCAGAAAACTGCTGGGAACACTCAGCAGGTCCGGCAGCCTTTGTGGAGAAAGAAACTGAATGAACGTTTCAGTCGAAATCTGCCACATGGCATTTGTTAGGGCTGTTACAATCACTGTGTCAACCAGTGCAATCCCTGATGGCACTTTGCTGGGATATGTTCAAGGCAAAGCCTGTCAAACAATCAAAGGACATGTGCTGGCAAATGAAGGACACAAGGTTTATAAGTCACTCGATTATAATTTCCCAGAGGGATCCTGGAAAACAATCAGTCCCGCTATTGACCATGTCTGGTCGTAGCATGCCGTTTACAACAGTCATATCATAAATATTGGATAACGAGAAACAAAGCTGCCATTGGAAGAGGGGTTCTTGTTAATAAGCTAGATCTAAATTGTGAGTGTCAAATTATATTAAAATACTTGGTTACGAAAGATTCACTTAAAGAGTGAGCCTTGATCAAGGTTTAAATATTTTATTTGTGGAATGAAGGTTCATTGAAGGAGAAAGTGTACCAGTTCTTATAATCATAGAGCATCGGAGCGTAGAAACAGGTCCTTTGGCCCATCTAGTCTGTACTGAACCATTATTCCACCCAGTCCCATTGACCTGCACCTGGACCATATCCCTCCATACCTCTCCCGTCCATGTACCTGTCCAAATTTTTCTTTAATGTCAAAATTGAACCTGCATCATCTGATGGCTCGTTCCACACTCCCACCACTCTCTGTGTGAAGGAGCCCCCCCTTATGTTCCCTTTAATCATTTCCCCTTTCACCCTTGACCCATGTCCTCTAGTTCTTGTCTCATCCAACCTCAGTGGGAAAAGCCTGCTTGCATTCACTCTATCTACACCCCTCATAATTCTGTGGTTCATTGTCCATTCAGAAATCTGAATGGCGGAGGGGAAGAAGCTGCTTTTGTACCATTGGGTGCTCGTCTTCAGTCTCTTGTACCTCCTTTCAGATGGTAGCAGGGTGAAGGGGACATGGCTTGGGTGGTGGGGGTCCTTAAGGATAGAGACTACTTTCTTGAGACACCGCCTCTTCTGGATGTCCTCGATGGAGTGGAGACTAATGCCCATGATGGCGCTGGCCGAGTTCACAGCTCTCTGTTACATTTTCTGGTCATGTGCATCGGCACCTCCATACCAGACAATGATGCTGTCCACAGTACACCTGTAGAACTTTGCAAGGCCCTGTATTGTGTGAGGAAACAGTGGGAAAAAAGGGCGGAATGGTTAGCGAAGCAGTTAGCATGACCATTGCAGTGCCAGCAACTGGGGTTCATATCCACTGCTGTCTGCAAGGAGTTTTTACATTCTCCCTGTCTTGTGGGGAAAGGGTTCGTTTTTGGATAGAGCAGGCAACCGAGTCCGGACACAGTGTGATGCAACAATCTTTGGCTTGGCTTCGCGGACGAAGATTTATGGAGGGGGTAAAAAGTCCACGTCAGCTGCAGGCTCGTTTGTGGCTGACAAGTCCGATGCGGGACAGGCAGACACGATTGCAGCGGTTGCAAGGGAAAATTGGTTGGTTGGGGTTGGGTGTTGGGTTTTTCCTCCTTTGCCTTTTGTCAGTGAGGTGGGCTCTGCGGTCTTCTTCAAAGGAGGTTGCAGCCCGCCAAACTGTGAGGCGCCAAGATGCACGGTTTGAGGCGTTATCAGCCCACTGGCGGTGGTCAATGTGGCAGGCACCAAGAGATTTCTTTAGGCAGTCCTTGTACCTTTTCTTTGGTGCACCTCTGTCACGGTGGCCAGTGGAAAGCTCGCCATATAACACGATCTTGGGAAGGCGATGGTCCTCCATTCTGGAGACGTGACCCACCCAGCGCAGCTGGATCTTCAGCAGCGTGGACTCGATGCTGTCGACCTCTGCCATCTCGAGTACTTCGACGTTAGGGATGAAAGCGCTCCAATGGATGTTGAGGATGGAGCGGAGACAACGCTGGTGGAAGCGTTCTAGGAGCCGTAGGTGGTGCCGGTAGAGGACCCATGATTCGGAGCCGAACAGGAGTGTGGGTATGACAACGGCTCTGTATATGCTTATCTTTGTGAGGTTTTTCAGTTGGTTGTTTTTCCAGACTCTTTTGTGTAGTCTTCCAAAGGCGCTATTTGCCTTGGCGAGTCTGTTGTCTATCTCATTGTCGATCCTTGCATCTGATGAAATGGTGCAGCCGAGATAGGTAAACTGGTTGACCGTTTTGAGTTTTGTGTGCCCGATGGAGATGTGGGGGGGTTGGTAGTCATGGTGGGGAGCTGGCTGATGGAGGACCTCAGTTTTCTTCAGGCTGACTTCCAGGCCAAACATTTTGGCAGTTTCCGCAAAGCAGGACGTCAAGCGCTGAAGAGCTGGCTCTGAATGGGCAACTAAAGCGGCATCATCTGCAAAGAGTAGTTCACGGACAAGTTTCTCTTGTGTCTTGGTGTGAGCTTGCAGGCGCCTCAGATTGAAGAGACTGCCATCCGTGCGGTACCGGATGTAAACAGCGTCTTCATTGTTGGGGTCTTTCATGGCTTGGTTCAGCATCATGCTGAAGAAGATTGAAAAGAGGGTTGGTGCGAGAACACAGCCTTGCTTCACGCCATTGTTAATGGAGAAGGGTTCAGAGAGCTCATTGCTGTATCTGACCCGACCTTGTTGGTTTTCGTGCAGTTGGATAATCATGTTGAGGAACTTTGGGGGACATCCGATGCGCTCTAGTATTTGCCAAAGCCCTTTCCTGCTCACGGTGTCGAAGGCTTTGGTGAGGTCAACAAAGGTGATGTAGAGTCCTTTGTTTTGTTCTCTGCACTTTTCTTGGAGCTGTCTGAGGGCAAAGACCATGTCAGTAGTTCCTCTGTTTGCGCGAAAGCCGCACTGTGATTCTGGGAGAATATTCTCGGCGACACTAGGTATTATTCTATTTAGTAGAATCCTAGCGAAGATTTTGCCTGCAATGGAGAGCTACGTGATTCCCCTGTAGTTTGAGCAGTCTGATTTCTCGCCTTTGTTTTTGTACAGGGTGATGATGGTGGCATCACGAAGATCCTGAGGCAGTTTACCTTGGTCCCAACAAAGCTTGAAAAACTCATGCAGTTTGGCATGCAGAGTTTTGCCGCCAGCCTTCCAGACTTCTGGTTCGCTGCAAGCTCAACCTTCACTTCAAGCCAAAGCCCAGGAACAATAAAGCCCCCAGAAAGAGGTTCAATGTTGGAAACCTGCAGTCAGACGAAGCGAGAGGAAACTTCCAGGCAAACCTCAAAGCAAAGCTCGACGTTGCAACCCGCCTCACGGACCCGTCCCCTGAAACCCTCTGGGATCAGTTGAAGACTACCATACTGCAATCCACTGGAGGTACTGGGCTTCTCCTCCAGGAAAAACAAGGACTGGTTTGACGAAAACAGCCAGGAAATCCAGGAGCTGCTGGCAAAGAAGCGAGCTGCCCACCAGGCTCACCTTACAAAGCCGTCCTGTCCAGAGAAGAAACAAGCCTTCCGTCGCGCATGCAGCCATCTTCAGCGCAAACTCCGGGAGATCCAAAATGAGTGGTGGACTAGCCTCGCCAAACGAACACAGCTCAGCGCGGACATTGGCGACTTCAGGGGTTTCTACGAGGCTCCAAAGGCTGTGTACGGCCCCTCACCCCAAGTCCAAAGCCCGCTGCGCAGCTCAGACGGCAAAGTCCTCCTCAGCGACAAGATCTCCATCCTCAACCGATGGTCAGAACACTTCCAATCTCTTTTCAGTGCCAACCGCTCAGTCCAAGATTCCGCCCTGCTCCAGCTCCCTCAACAGCCCCTAAGGCTAGAGCTGGATGAGGTTCCCACCCTGGATGAGACATATAAGGCAATCGAACAACTGAAAAGTGGCAAAGCAGCAGGTATGGATGGAATCCCCCCAGAAGTCTGGAAGGCTGGCGGCAAAACTCTGCTTGATGCAACAATACAACAGTTTATTAAAACAGTACACAGTAAAAAGGACACTGGGGCAGTCCCAGAGTAAACGCGGTTAATCTGCTACGATACCTACACACAGATTAAGCTAAACAAGTTCAATACAAGCAGCTTCACCCCGCCCACCCTGCTCCACACACACACACACACACACACACACACACACACACACACACACACACACACACACACACACACACACACACACACACACACACACACACACACACACACACACGTTAATTTACTGGCTCGCACCCAACCTTCAAATCCCAACTGAAGGAAGGGGCTAAGTGACAAAGCAGTGTGCACGAACCCTCACCTAGTTTGGGAGTAACGACCCATGGGCAGAGGATTCTGACTCCTGACGAGGTGCCCTAACTGGCCACCTACGGGGAAGAAACACAGCCTCTAACCCCAAGTAAACAGAGGTCTGTGGCTACAATGTCGATATCTGCTGAGTTGCCGGTGATACCCCTGGTTGGCCTAAGGGTTGCTAGCCCATTACCTGCGTTCCCCTCCAGATGGCATTCACTGTGGCAACAACGACTCAGAACAAGTGCAGGACCTGACCACACAGCAAAGGGAATAAACAATGGTGTGCTCAGGTTTAAATATCCCGCTCTGCTGAGTAAGGGCTATGATGTACGGGGCCAGCCAATGTCAGTGACTGGTGGGGAGGTACACACCTGATTTGCAGGCTGGAGAGGCTGGGCGATGCCTAAGGGATGATGGACCATTCTGTGTGGCTTCCGATATCAGAGGTATGGGTACCTTGCCAACGTAACACTCCCCGTGACCTGCTGTCATGTTGGGAAGAATATCAGGTTTGGTGGGTTCACAGAGAGATGAGCCTGGACGCAAATGCTACACTCACACATAACTTTAATTCACACACGGGAGACAAACGGTACTCAATTACGATTTCACTTCAGCAATGATATAGACATTCAACTCGGACCTAGGTTGGACTCCGACAGTAGTGAACCTATACTCGACACGCACATACACTTGACTACACACACTACAAACCAGCATTCTTACACACACCCGATTCCCTGACTAACAGGGGCGCGGCTCTCTACACATATTGTTCTATCGCAATACCATGGCTCAGCTTCAATGTAGTGCACGCCTTACCTGCAACACTTCCAGTGATGTCCACAGTAGCGACCTGGTGTGGAGCGATGTCCAGGGCTTGGCCCACAAGGCAGAGAGAAAGAATGTGCTATGCATTGGTGTTATTTACAGTGCTAATCTATGCTTCTAGACAATAATGACCCTATGTGATTTAAATTAGCCAAGAGCAAGCTGTGCACTAATGGAGTCCAACTTTGATTGACAGGTAATGTGACTTCCAAATAAGTTTCAGACAGAGTGGACATGTGACCACACACAATACAGATTCCAGACAAGCAGGGAGGCCACATTTCCTCCACATCTGTGTGGGTTTCCTCTGCGTGCTCCAGTTTCCTTCCTCCCTCCATAACATACAGGGTTGGTAGGTTAATTGGTCACATGGGTGTATTTGGGTGGCGTGGGCTGGGAAGGCCTGTAATGGTGCTGTATCTCTACATTAGATCCTGGAGCAACTGGGAAAACATGTAACCTCGACTCAAACAGCACCCAGGATTAGGATTGAACCCAGGTTTCTGGAACAGTGGCAAGTACTGCACCAATAGATTTGCCAAAAGTTCTGAGACTTTCTTTCAGTTGCAGGATGCTGTATTATATTTCTACAGTCTATTAGAATATTGATTTCATTTAAATTATTCACGGTAGGGGTGCCTCTTGTTCCGTGTAGTGAACGGTAATAGAAGCTGTGACTCATTGATTCTCCTGGGTCCTAGAGTTCTGTCAATGCAACATAGCCTCAACAAAGCATTGATTAGACCAACTATAGTTATCAATTATTTATACAGTAAATATAATCGTTACTCTTGGCACTTTATTGTACTCTTCTTTAGTTTCAGTAAGTAGCAAGTTTTATCCTCAATGCAAATATAATCAGTTCCTGTTTATTCAACAAACTAGCAGCTATGACAACTTCTCACGCAACCGCCCTCGAGAATCCTTCGCCATATATGGGGAGTTTGAAGAGATTCGGTAGGTCACCAAAAACTTTTTTTTAAAATAGTGTATTTATGGAAATGTAATTTATCGCAATCTTTGCACCTGCAATGAAATAATAAAGGGGGTAGAATGGTTGGTGAAGGGGTTAGCGCAACACTGTTGCAGCACCAGCGATCGGGGCCGGGGTTTGAATCCTGCACTGTCTGTAAGGAGTTTGTATGTTCTCGCCGTGTCTGGATGAGTTTTCCCCAGGGGTTCTGGTTTCCTCCCACGGTTTGAAACGTACCAGGGCTGTAAGTTAATTGGGTGTAATTGGGTGGTACAGGGTCGTGGGCCAAAAGGGCCATGAGCATCTACAATTAAAAATATAAATTTAAATTTAATAATGCTGCCGTAACACGTGTTCATGACAATAAATTATGATTCTCATTCTGACCTGTCGGATGGTTGGTTAATTTTCCATTGTAAATAGCCTCCAGTTTAAGAGATGAGGTAGGGTGGTGTTGGTGGATACTGGGCATTATGGCAGCAGTGAGAACAGTGTGTGTGCTGGATGGTGAGTGTGGACACTTGGTAATCGCTGCTGCTCTCCGATGGCAGCATAACATGTAGATGTTCTCAATGGTGGGGAGGGCTTAGCCAGTGATGTGCTAGCTTGTGTCCAGACCTTTAGTAGGAATTCCTACTTACAGGTGTTGATGCCCCCATTCCAGCCTACACTGGAGGGCACCAGCAATCATCAAGGATCCACATCACCCAGCACACGCTCTGTTCTCGCCGCTGCCATCAGGAAAGAGGCGTCGGTGCCACAAGACATGCACCACCAGGTTCAGGAACAGCTGCTCCCCCTCCACCATCAGACCCCTCAACAACAAACTCAATCAGGGACTCATTTAAGGACCCTTACTTGTGCACTTAATTGATTTATGATTTTTTTCTGCATTGCACAGTTAATTTGTTTACATTTCTCTTTTTTGTAGACGTACCTTTCCTTGAGTATAGTTTACAGTTATTGATAAGTAGAAATTCTCCCTGGGCTGCAGGAAAAAGAATCTCAGGGTTGTATGTGATGTCATGTATGTATTCTGACAATAAATCTTAACTTTGAATTTTGAGTTTTATTATCCCTTTTTAATTTATTGTGCCCCTATTGTAGTGTTTTTTTCTAAACAAAGCACCTGTTTGGCTGCAGCAAGTAAGAATGTGTTATGTGCATTGTACATTGTACAGTATAGGACAATAACCACATGATCATTTTCAAATCCTCTGATACCTGACGAAGGTCTCGGGCCCAAAACATTGGTGACCCTTTATGGATGCTGGGTGACCTGCTGCGTTTCCCCAGCATACTTGCATTACAGTGTGCTGTGTGAGTTCTGCAGAGAATGTTCCACAAGGGCACTTAAGAACGTGCACTTATGTTGACATGAGCATTTATCAGTAGGTGGGAATATGATATGGCTGCAAACACTGACATCTGACACTGCAAACACTGATTAAAGGTTACGGAGAGAAGGCGGGGACGAGGTACTGAACTTTAAGATCAGCCATGATCTCGTTGAATGGCGGAGCAGGCTCGAAGGGCCGAATGACCTACTCCTGCTCCTATCTTCCATGTTTCTATGTTTCTATGACATGTTGATGAAGGAAAGGCAGCATTGGCTGCTCAGCATTCCAGGGTGCCAAGATCTTTGGCATGAGAAGGAGGAGTGTAAAAGACAAAGTGACGACATGTTTTGTAGCTCAAGGAGACCAGTGCAACATTAATGATGCAGGTTGTCTTAGAAGGCTCTTCAAATGATATGACATGAGAGTTAATTCTCATATACAATGTACACATTCTACTTTAGTGCAACCAAACAGGTACATAAAATACACCAAATATACCAAGTCAGGTTTATTGTCATCTGATGGTACAAGTACAACCTGATGAAACAGCATTCTCCGGTCCTCAGTGCAAAACACGTAGACACACAACCAGACATTACACACATACAGACAAACAATATACATGCAGGACAAGTGTTTCATCTCTACAAATAAATATTGTTTTGTGAATATGAGTCCCAGATGGTCAGTACGAGCAGTTCCTTTTGTCATTCAACATTCTCACTGCCCAGGGGGAGAAGTTGTTCCTCACCCTTTCCCCCATATCCCTTCTTTCTTTCTTTCTTTGGCTTGGCTTCGCGGACGAAGATTTATGGAGGGGGTAAAAAGTCCACGTCAGCTGCAGGCTCGTTTGTGGCTGACAAGTCCGATGCGGGACAGGCAGACACGATTGCAGCGGTTGCAAGGGAAAATTGGTTGGTTGGGGTTGGGTGTTGGGTTTTTCCTCCTTTGCCTTTTGTCAGTGAGGTGGGCTCTGCAGTCTTCTTCAAAGGAGGTTGCTGCCCGCCAAACTGTGAGGCGCCAAGATGCACGGTTTGAGGCGTTATCAGCCCACTGGCGGTGGTCAATGTGGCAGGCACCAAGAGATTTCTTTAGGCAGTCCTTGTACCTTTTCTTTGGTGCACCTCTGTCACGGTGGCCAGTGGAGAGCTCGCCATATAATACGATCTTGGGAAGGCGATGGTCCTCCATTCTGGAGACGTGACCCATCCAGCGCAGCTGGATCTTCAGCAGCGTGGACTCGATGCTGTCGACCTCTGCCATCTCGAGTACTTCGACGTTAGGGGTGTAAGCGCTCCAATGGATGTTGAGGATGGAGCGGAGACAACGCTGGTGGAAGCGCTCTAGGAGCCGTAGACAACGCTGGTGGAAGCGCTCTAGGAGCCGTAGGTGGTGCCGGTAGAGGACCCATGATTCGGAGCCGAACAGGAGTGTGGGTATGACAACGGCTCTGTATACGCTTATCTTTGTGAGGTTTTTCAGTTGGTTGTTTTTCCAGACTCTTTTGTGTAGTCTTCCAAAGGCGCTATTTGCCTTGGCGAGTCTGTTGTCTATCTCATTGTCGATCCTTGCATCTGATGAAATGGTGCAGCCGAGATAGGTAAACTGGTTGACCGTTTTGAGTTTTGTGTGCCCGATGGAGATGTGGGGGGGCTGGTAGTCATGGTGGGGAGCTGGCTGATGGAGGACCTCAGTTTTCTTCAGGCTGACTTCCAGGCCAAACATTTTGGCAGTTTCCGCAAAGCAGGACGTCAAGCGCTGAAGAGCTGGCTCTGAATGGGCAACTAAAGCGGCATCATCTGCAAAGAGTAGTTCACGGACAAGTTTCTCTTGTGTCTTGGTGTGAGCTTGCAGGCGCCTCAGATTGAAGAGACTGCCATCCGTGCGGTACCGGATGTAAACAGCGTCTTCATTGTTGGGGTCTTTCATGGCTTGGTTCAGCATCATGCTGAAGAAGATTGAAAAGAGGGTTGGTGCGAGAACACAGCCTTGCTTCACGCCATTGTTAATGGAGAAGGGTTCAGAGAGCTCATTGCTGTATCTGACCCGACCTTGTTGGTTTTCGTGCAGTTGGATAATCATGTTGAGGAACTTTGGGGGACATCCGATGCGCTCTAGTATTTGCCAAAGCCCTTTCCTGCTCACGGTGTCGAAGGCTTTGGTGAGGTCAACAAAGGTGATGTAGAGTCCTTTGTTTTGTTCTCTGCACTTTTCTTGGAGCTGTCTGAGGGCAAAGACCATGTCAGTGGTTCCTCTGTTTGCGCGAAAGCCGCACTGTGATTCTGGGAGAATATTCTCGGCGACACTAGGTATTATTCTATTTAGTAGAATCCTAGCGAAGATTTTGCCTGCAATGGAGAGCAACGTGATTCCCCTGTAGTTTGAGCAGTCTGATTTCTCGCCTTTGTTTTTGTACAGGGTGATGATGGTGGCATCACGAAGATCCTGAGGCAGTTTACCTTGGTCCCAACAAAGCTTGAAAAACTCATGCAGTTTGGCATGCAGAGTTTTGCCGCCAGCCTTCCAGACTTCTGGGGGGATTCCATCCATACCTGCTGCTTTGCCACTTTTCAGTTGTTCGATTGCCTTATATGTCTCATCCAGGGTGGGAACCTCATCCAGCTCTAGCCTTAGGGGCTGTTGAGGGAGCTGGAGCAGGGCGGAATCTTGGACTGAGCGGTTGGCACTGAAAAGAGATTGGAAGTGTTCTGACCATCGGTTGAGGATGGAGATCTTGTCGCTGAGGAGGACTTTGCCGTCTGAGCTGCGCAGCGGGCTTTGGACTTGGGGTGAGGGGCCGTACACAGCCTTTAGAGCCTCGTAGAAACCCCTGAAGTCGCCAATGTCCGCGCTGAGCTGTGTTCGTTTGGCGAGGCTAGTCCACCACTCATTTTGGATCTCCCGGAGTTTGCGCTGAAGATGGCTGCATGCGCGACGGAAGGCTTGTTTCTTCTCTGGACAGGACGGCTTTGTAAGGTGAGCCTGGTGGGCAGCTCGCTTCTTTGCCAGCAGCTCCTGGATTTCCTGGCTGTTTTCGTCAAACCAGTCCTTGTTTTTCCTGGAGGAGAAGCCCAGTACCTCTTCAGTGGATTGCAGTATGGTAGTCTTCAACTGATCCCAGAGGGTTTCAGGGGACGGGTCCGTGAGGCGGGTTGCAACGTCGAGCTTTGCTTTGAGGTTTGCCTGGAAGTTTCCTCTCGCTTCGTCTGACTGCAGTTTTCCAACATTGAACCTCTTTCTGGGGGCTTTATTGTTCCTGGGCTTTGGCTTGAAGTGAAGGTTGAGCTTGCAGCGAACCAGCCGGTGGTCAGTGTGGCATTCCGCGCTAGGCATGACCCTGGTGTGGAGCACATCTTGTTTGTCACTTTCTCGCACCAGGATGTAGTCCAGGAGGTGCCAGTGTTTGGATCGGGGATGCATCCAGGTGGTCTTAAGGCTGTCCCTCTGCTGAAAAAGGGTGTTTGTAATGACAAGCCGCTGTTCTGCGCAGAGCTCCAACAGGAGGCGCCCATTGTCGTTGCACTTGCCGACGCCATGCTTGCCCAGGATTCCTGGCCAGGTTTCTGAGTCTTTGCCGACACGAGCGTTGAAGTCGCCCAGGATGACAACCTTGTCGGCTGTAGGTGTACGTTGGATGAGGTTGCGCAGGTCGGTGTAGAACTTGTTCTTTTCTGCTGGTTCCGCCTGGAGGGTTGGAGCATAGACACTGATGAGGGTGATGTGACGCTTGTTTTGAAGTGGGAGTCGCATGGACATGATTCGGTCCGAGAGGCCTGTCGGAAGGTTTTCGAGTTTGGAGGCAATGAAGCTCTTGACCATGAAGCCTACACCAGATAGGCGTCGTTCATCCGAAGGCTTGCCAGACCAGTAGAGTGTGTAGCCCGCGCCGCGTTCTTGGAGGCTGCCTACATCTGCCAGGCGGACTTCACTGAGAGCGGCTATGTCGATGTCAAGTCTGAGGAGTTCATGTGCAATGAGGGCAGACCGACGTTCAGGTCGGTGGCTGTCAGCCTTGTCTAGCATGGTTCTGATGTTCCAGCATGCTAGCTTGAGTTTGTGAGCATCTTTTGAGGGGGAGGACGTGGAGGGGGAGGACGTTGAGGGGGAGGACGTGGACCTGTCCTCGGGCCTGCGCAAAGGAGCTTTTAGGTGGAGTGCAGTGCGCGCAGTACTGGCCCCACCCTTTACACCCATGGTTCGTGTGCCGTGGCCAAGCAAGCTGGGACGTGGCAGCGAGGTCCTTGGGTCGTAGGTTTTATATCGGAGTGGCCTTCTCCTATGCAGGTTTCTTACCCGGGCTGGATGGGTCTGCCTCCCCTCCTAGGTCGGTCCATACTGCCGGGACCGGGGCCGAGGCCGCCGCAGTTCACCCTGTGCCTGGACTGGGGCCGCCGCCTCCCACTCCCTGCCCGGACCGGGGCCTCCGCCTGCCTCACTTGACCGAGGCCGGGGCTGCCGTCTCCCCCTTGCTCCTGCCCGTATCGGGGCCGCCGCCGTCTACCCTTCGCCCGGACCGGGGCCGGGGCCGCTGCTGCTCTCCCTGTGCCCGGACTGGGGCCGCCGCCTCCCACTCTCTGCCCGTATCGGGGCCTCCGCCTGCCTCACACGACCGAGGCCGGGGCCGCCGTCTCCCCCTTGCTCCTGCCCGTATCGGGGCCGCCGCCGTCTACCCTTCGCCCGGACCGGGGCCGCTGCTGCTCTCCCTGTGCCTGGACTGGGGCCGCCGCCTCCCACTCCCTGTCCGGACCGGGGCCTCCGCCTGCCTCACTCGACCGAGGCCGGGGCCGCCGTCTCCCCCTTGCTCCTGCCCGTATCGTGGCTGAAGATCCAGCTGCGCTGGATGGGTCACGTCTCCAGAATGGAGGACCATCGCCTTCCCAAGATCGTGTTATATGGCGAGCTCTCCACTGGCCACTGTGACAGAGGTGCACCAAAGAAAAGGTACAAGGACTGCCTAAAGAAATCTCTTGGTGCCTGCCACATTGACCACCGCCAGTGGGCTGATATCGCCTCAAACCGTGCATCTTGGCGCCTCACAGTTTGGCGGGCATCATATCCCTTACTATGTAGAAATCTAACCAACTTTCAACATATTTACTGAGGTCGTCTCCACTGCTTCAACGGGCAGTGAATTCCATAGATTCACCATCCTCTGGGAAAAGCAGTTCCTCCTCATCTCCGCCCAAAATCATCTCTCGGGAATTTTATTTTGATCATTTTATTTCTATTTTCAAATCAACATGAAAACATGAAATTCATCAATGACATGAAAGAAGCAAAATCTTATCGTTTGATGTTGATTTCGAGGAAGGAAAGAAAAATAAACAAGAGAAAAAAGAACAAGCCCTAACCCTCCCTCCTCCCATCTACCCAGGGGAAAAAAGGAGAGAAATAGTCAATGGAATTGAAAAGAGAAAAGAAAAAGAGATGGAAAAAAGAAAAAAAGAAAAAGGTTTAATTGGATTCATCAATTTCCTGCCAAGGGAATCTCAGATGGTTCCCGGATGCAGGGACAGAGGGCGGGGGTGAGGGGGGCATTGTAAAGATTCTACACCTACGTATTGAAGGTATGGACTCCAAATTTTTAGAAAAACATCCTATTTTTTTCTAAAGTTATGTCATTTTCTCCAGGGGATTACAATAATATATTTCTGCTTTCCAACGGGTCATATCTAGATGAGAATCAGATTTCCTGGTCACTGCTGTACCCTTCCTGGCCACCACCAATGCGATCCTTACAAATTCTAATTGGTGTTTTGACACCCTCATTTTAGGTCTTACAACTGCTATTTTTACCAATATAAACAATTCTGGGATCTGCATAAATCTTAGAGATTTGTTCGAGAAGATTTCCCAAATCTTCCCAGAAAGGCCTCACCTTGGAACATGACCATGCAAAAAGGCTCTTGTTTCTTTGCTACATCTAAAACATTGATCTGATAATTCCGATTATAATTTGTGTAATTTTTGCAGCGTAAGATATAATTGGTGCAAAAAATGGTATTAGGCCAGTCTATACCTTATGTTAATTGTATTGGTCATGCTGTCCCGACATAAGTCAATCAATGTACCCAAATCTGTCTTACTATTCCTGAATCTTGAGGCTATGCCCCCTAGTCCTTGTCTCTTCTACCAATAGAAATGACTTACCTACCTCAATCTTATCTATCTTTTTCATAATTTTATACTTTTCTATAAGATCTCCTTTCATTCTTCTAAATTATAGCAAGTCCAATTCCA